>NC_143582.1:171427291-172052736 GCF_048544385.1 Mastigoproctus giganteus | reverse complement strand
CGCTAATTTTAAATTCACGTTTTAGAGCGTGGCTTTTGTGGATTTATTGGATGACTGTTTTCTACAGCAGCATGTTCGAGAGGCAACTAGAGGGAATAATACTCTTGATCTGGTTATTAGCAGCAGGAGCTTATTCAGGGGTTGGAAGAAGGGGTATATGCCCCTTAACCCCTTAACCAAAAATTTGAAATTAAAGAAAAAGAACGCAGGAAGCATTCTAAAAAAAAAAACTCAAAAGCTTGGTCGCCGCCATGCACCCCCTTACAATGATACCTGAATACGCCACTGATTAGCAGTGATTATTCATTATAAAGGAATATAAGATTATAAAGGAACCACTGGGTGGCAATGAGTAACAGTATATTGATGTCTGATATAGTTAAAGATGTAACCACCATCAGGTGTAAAGGGAAGGATTTTTGATTTCGTAAAGGTCACTGTAAGTGCTCTCAGACAATTTTTAAATTCTATACAATGGAACCAACTGACAATGTTACTAACAGCAAATTCTAAATGGGAAGCATTCAAGGAATTAATCCTGGAAGATACTAGGCTTAAATGAACTAATGAGACTCGTGGCAGAGAATCAAAATGCGTGGGATGCATATATCAGGCGACTCAGAAGCCTATGGCAGATATACATTTATTAGTCTTTAATAAAGTCTCAAAGGAGGTTAGGCAAGCGAAGCTAAATTACGAGAAATAAATCTTTGGCAAAGGATGCATAGAAAAACAGCAAAGACTTCTTTACTTATGCAAACTCTAGAAGGAAGGAGATGGATCGGATTGGTATACTTGACATCGATGGTTCGACTTTTTGTTGATCTTGCTCAGGTAGCTGATAAACTGAATGAGTATTTTGCATCTACATTCGCACATGAGGAATTTTCTAGGGAAGTGGAGGCCAGACGTTCATCAAACTGACAGGAAGCCAAATGATTTTGTAATAATTGAGAGAAAAGTGGAAGAGAAATTGTTGAAGTTAAACATAAGAAAGGCACCTATGGGGAGATGGATTCTGTCCAATTATATTAAGGGAGACAATTAGGAAGTAAGCAAACTCTCAGCCATAATTATGAGACCATCCTTGAATTCAGGGGAGGTACCCTCGGACTGGAAAAGTGCAAATGTATTCCCAATTCACAAAGGGGGATCAAAGGGTTGCATGAGTAATTACAGACCTGTTAGTTTAACTTCTGTTCCAGGAAATATAATGGAGTCACTAGGTAAAGAAGTTGGTTGTTATGGGGCTTTGATGGCGCATAAGCTGCTAAATTAAAGAAGTAATGCGGGATCATCTAGACAATGCTGCAGTTTTAGTTCAGATACAGCATGGGTTTGTTAAGGAGAAATCTTGTCTGACCAATTAGGTTGGATTACTACGATCTAATTTCCTTTGTGTGGTAACAAAGGAACTGGCTGCAAAAAATAATTTTGATATCATATACTTAGATTTCAGGAAAGCTTTTGATACTGTTGCACCTAAAAGTCTGCTGTACAAATTGGAGCCGTGTGGTATTAAGGGCAAGTTGCTGCTACGAATAAAGGGATGATTGAGTGGGAGAAGACAGAGAGTACTAATCAATGGACACTAAGGCCGCCGTAGCCTATTGGTCAGGCGCGCGGGTGCATAAGTACACGTGCCTTGAGTGACCGGGGTTCAAGCCCGTGACTGCTGAATACGGTGCTGTTTCTTGTATTCTGTCTATCTTGTGAACTCCTCTGATCATTTGGTCGTCCCGGAGTATAAACAGAAAATTTATTTATTTATTTTACTCTTTGTGGACTAATGTTATTAGTGGAGTCCCCTAGGGTTTGGTGTTTGGCCCATTGTTGTTTTCTGTATTTATCAGTGATATTGATGAAGGTATATCAGGTTTAATGTCCAAGTTTACAGATGATACAAAGGTTGTCTGCGTTGTTAATGACAGTACGTTACTGCGACAGGATCTAGAAAAGTTGGGCAGATGGGCTGAGAAGTGGGAACTGAAGTTAAACATTATTGTTGTTGTTGTTTGTTATTTGGTTTTTAGGAGCATTAGCAACTAAGGCCATATTGCTCCGGGATATGCGGTGGTTATTCCCTGACCTTTCCGCATCCTCCGTATTTGGTGGTGACGGGCTCGAATCCCGGTCTAATCAAGAAGCGTGTGCTACGCACTGCTGCTCCTTCCCACCTGGCTACGGAGGCGCAGTTAAACATTAACAAGTACAAAGTACTGCGTATGGGTAGCAGTAACCCCAGAGTAACGTACAAATTGTATGTTACTACACTCATGGTAGTGGAGAATGAAGAAGACATGGGGTATTATGCAGTCAGATATGAATTTCTCTGAGCAGTGCAGGCAGTCTGGCAGGAAAGCTCATGGTATTTTGCCAATGATATACAGGAACTTTACTAGCAGGGATAAGTAGGTGATTATCCTTTTGTATAAGACAATGGTCAGGCCACACCGTGAGTATTTCATACAGGTCTGGAATCCTCATTTTAGGAAGGATGTAGAGCTGCTGGAGCGAGTACAGAGAATGGCGACGAGATTGGTGGAACAAAAGGCTGCCCTTACTAAAAAGGCTTCCGTTCTGCGAATTGCAGCGTGTGGAGACTAGGCACCTTCGAGCTGATCTGATTGAGGTGCTTTGAATGGTTTCAGCAAGCTCAATGCTGATGGGATTTTTCCTCTTGCCCTTATTACTCACTTGAGGGGCCACAAATTCAAATTGAGGAAAGTCGGTTGCAGAAATAGATGTGCAGAAATTTGCTTTTAGCTAGCGAGTGGTTGATTGCTGGAATAAACATCCATCTGCCATTGTGGAAGTTGATAGCTTAAATACATCCAAGGAAGAACTAGACAAAGTTTTGGAGGGAATTGATAAGTTATTTATTTATTTATTTTTTTTAGATGATGCTCTATAAGTTTGCTTTCTTACATCATATGCCGCTACTAATGCCAATTCTATAAATTATGTGTGCTCATAGGTCAGTTTGCATATATTTGGTAGGAAATAACAAACTGAAATTCCAAAAGAAACCACTCTTGCCTGAGTGAAAAAGCCTGTTTTGAGGACAGCATCAATTTGGACAAGAGAGTTCAAACAGCACATGATACTGTAAGAAGTTATATTTTTCTAAAAGTTTGCCTAGACAGACTGTTGCTTTTTACAAGTATTTTCGATTTATGGCAATTTCTGTAAGATTGCAGATTTTGCTATACTGTATTAGGAAATATTATGAGAATTCAAAAATTAACAATAAAAGAGAATTAAAATATTAAAAAGAACAGTTTATAATTTACTTTGTGAAGCTCTATGTTATATTGAAGAACCGTGGCATTAGAAATTGCTCTGAATTGTACTCAGTGAGGTCGTATAATTTGTTTCACTTAATTTTCTATTCTGTTATTCGTATAACCTGATATTTCGTACTCAGTGTTGATACTTTGGAACTGCTATTAGGGAAGCGATCCCGAATGATACCGCACCTTAGTACACCATTTCTGTTGTATTAATTGATAATGTTGTTTGTGATTTTTTGGCTGTCTTAGCTAATTTTGTTATTTTGTGTCACTTTACATAATACTCTGCAGTTTATTTGGTTAAGTGCTTGTTATGTTTATAGAGGTATTTGTGTTCGTGAGCCAGAATGAAAAACGCAGAATATCTCACGGATGGGTATTAATGCAATGGCAATAGCAAAAATGTTGAAAAATATACGAAGGAAATTTGGAATTTTTTTCTTCTTTTTTTTTTCATGCCGGAATTCCAGTTGCCGAAAACCAGTACAGGGTGTATTTATGAAAATTCGCTGTAAAACTCTTTGCTGACATAGGTAGTGCTATCTGCGTACAATTTTCTGTGCAGCTTTATTTACAAGTGACCTTCATGTGTCGGCTGTGGCAGCCCTGTCTTGACCGAATCTTTTCCGACGTCAAGTAAGATTAAGAAGTCTTAAACGGGCTCTCCAGAGTGGAATTAAAGGTATTCCACTAATTGCTAGTACAGCCTGAACTCTCTTCCTCCGTGTGTTCCTTCTTAATGAGTCGACTTACTAGACAATCCCCACGTGAACACCCGTAAGGAATCCTCATTAAGAAGCTGTTTGTTTCTTCAGAAAGAATTCCTTGTGATACGAAGGAACTAATGAATTTGCGATGCTGTTAGGGGATTCTGTTTTCCGCGAGGTCACGACAAATATTACCACCCAATACAGCTACTTAATTTTTGTAACATCTCCTTGTAAGCATGTTTCCTCACAGGACATATTTTATTGCTTTTTCCGCTTCTTAGAAATTAACTGCAGAGCACACTTTGAAGAATGAACTGTGCCATAATTAAATGAACTTTAAATAATTAACTTCATAATTGTAATGTTGTTTTTAACATCCAACATTTCACTTTACAGAATTCAAATATTAATCAAAATGTAATAATTATTAGAATGAGTTTATTAATTACTACTTACTTGTATTTTCAGACAGAAAACTTAAGTCGTAAGTCACATCACTGACGTTACAAAAAATGCTGTCATTTGTCACAAGCCAGTTGTCAGTTGTTGCTCCCATATAACTTCAGCGTTGTTTATTGCCTAATATTGTCTCACTGATTATAGGTGAGTGGAATTAATAAGAATTCTAATGTTTTCTCGTACCTTATTTCATCTGAGTTTTCTTTCTTTCTTTCTTTCCTTTTTTCAATTATGATTTTATTGCATTGTCTTTCAGATTGTTAATCAATACATGAAAACAAAGTAGTGTCTCTTGGAGTTCTTTCTTAGGAAACCTGGTGTGTGTTTTTCTTTTCATTTGTATTGTCATTCTTGCGAGACCGGCATATGAAATGTTAGATGTTCGCCGACAATATCAAGTTTTATATATAAATCCAATCTCCTGTTGGTTACGAATCCTTTCGGGCTATGTCTGTTATTTTTTGTACTTAACCTTGCATTTATAGCTGTTCCAAATTTTACTGTTGCTTTTAAGCGGTACTTAATCACTGATATTGCTGAAAATAAACGGTTAACTTCATTCATTATAAAATTTCAAGTGATTGCTAATCAATTTCTCATTAATAAAATATTTGGCATATTGGATTTTACAAAAAAAACGTAGGATCAAACTTTATCGATTTTGCACACATTCAGTTTACCTTGTATATTATAGGTCGATTAACGAAAGAAGTATATCATTCTCTTAATTATGCGCGTGGAATATACAATGTAACCTAAGTTCACTTGAGATCTGTGCTTTGATGTAAGGGACCCCTTTCAGCTTAAATTAGTTTTGCCGATCCTCAAGCTTAAGTGTGTGTGTGCTATAAATATTCTCAGTTTTTAAATATAAGAAATTTCGAGCATTATTCGTGAACTCCCGGAGTGCCTCTATGGACCCCCCCCCCCCCACAGTTTCGCGGACTACAGTCTGAGGAACGCTGATTTTGAAGGGATTATTTTATTATTAGAATCGGTGTACGTTAACTTTAATAAGTACAAATACCTATGAAAAGAGCTTCAGTTTTTCATAGCATTAAATGTGCTTCTGTTTGCGACAGGCTTTGGCTGCTGGAAATATTAGTAATTAGTAACCCAGATATATTAGTAATATAAATATTAAGTAGATTTTTTGAGTAGGACTAACGGAGCCTACTTTCACTTCATTCAGTGTGGGAATTTTCATTTTCATTCTTTTTTATTTATTAATATATATACAAATACTGTATGCATACATACAAACAATTTTTTTATACAATCATCCGGTTACGCAGGAAAACTCCTGATTATAGACCATCTCATTCAAATCCATAAATAACAATAAAACACTCAATAACTTTAAAGAAAATCATGTATGCCTATATACATGCAACTGTTCAGTGTAGCGGCGACACTTGGAACTGAGTTCAACTCTGGCAGTTATCATCGTATTGTTTACAGAATGCTGTAGTTTGGCCAAATGTAAGTCGCGTGTGGTTTGTATGTGCCACTTTGACCGGGCAGCAACAAAGTAGTACCCACCCTCAGCACGAGGAAGTGGGCCTGTATTAACTTATATGCCCAAAAAGGGACAGATCCTGCACCCACCGAAGGTAGTGCTAAATCGGTGGGTTCCAGCAGATTTCTATAATTTCCAGAACTGGAGAGAAAACTGCAGAACTTTTTCCAGTAGGGAATTTCTAAAGGCGCAATAATAAGGGCAGTGGAAAACAACGTGCTCCTAGTCTTATGGCTGCTGACAAAGGCGAATGTCATTATTTTCTAAACCCAGCTGAACAAGTTTCGATTTGATGGGACCGTGTCGAGTGATGAGAAAAGACGTGTAGATATTTGGAGAGAAGCAAGGTGAAATTTTCCGATCAGAAGCAAACTGTACATTATCGATAAACTTGTATGTGATTCTCGCGGAATGGTCCGGTGCGCACCGGAAGGCCGTTGTGTTTCGTTACACGTATCGGTAATATAATTCAGTTATTTGATTATTAAAAATAAGATATTTTATTAACGAGCGTTCTGCTTCATAGAACTTTCCATTTCGACTCCTGATTATATCACAGATGTGGTGATCCCATAAGTTCACTTTCCATTTGGAAAGTAAGCTGCAGATGACGCAGGTGGTTTTGTACTTTGCGCGTGTGTATGTGTGTGTGGTCAGGTTTGAAATTTTATATTTTTATTATGTCCATTACACGATATTGTACTGTTTGAAATACAAGGTATCCGGGATAAATGATACCACTTTATATATATAATTTCCTATTAATTTGCTGTGTTCCTATGTATTTTTCTGTTAATCAAAGTTTACTTGAAGAAGTAAGTTGGAGATACCTTGCAGCTACCTCCAAGAAGTTTGGAGGCGTGACAAATTACCATAATGTTTGGGACTTTATCACACCTGCTTGTGTATTGACGGTGACAAGTTGACAACAGAGACTAAGTACAGACGCTCGCTTGTTGAAGAAGTATATATAATACCTGTAACCTAGTTATCGCTCTTTTAGGTTAACGTGTAACTGTGCTGTCTATACCTCTTAAACATACAATTAATGCCATTGTCGCTCATCATAACTTCCTTTGCATATACAGGGTGTCTATAAATTATTCGTCTGATTATGAAGCTCAATTAAAACATTATTGCAATAGGTATTGCTGCATTTAATAAAGCAACTCAAAAAATTTCTTATCACGCAACCGCATTTCAGTAAATCTCCACTAGGGAACCTTTGATCGGAGGCGGATTGGAGGGGGGGCAGAGGTAGCATATTCCCCCTTAACCATGCGTATAAATGTATGCGTGGAAGTGTTCGAAGGTCTATTTAAAAAAAAAAAAAAAAAACACACTCAAAAACCTGGTTGTCATGTCCCCCCCCTCCCCCCACGATGATACCTGGATATGATGCAGCCACAACTCCCACATTGCTTTTTCTTGCACTGTCGCCATTTTAATGTTGTATTATCGCATGCTTGCTGGGATAAAGGCTGCCAACCTCATGAGAAAAAAACTAAACTTATTTGAGTTGCTTTGCTGCAGAAAACAATATTAAGATATCTAGTACAATAAAGTTTTAATCGAGGTTCATTAATACGTTGAATAATTTATAGACACCCTGTGTATGTTAAATCTGTATCCAATCTGAACCCTTCTAAAGAAATTGGGCCACATTCTTTTGATCAAACGTGTGACATTTATCAAAAAAACGCTAAGGGAGTAAGATACTACGGGCCTTTCGACTTCCATTAAATTTACCTCTGCAATTGTATCATCTCAAATAATATCAGTTCCATATATGTCAAATCCCTAGCAATTGTTGCCGAGATGAGTTTTAACGCGTATGTACTGTTTATAAGAGTATTTGTATGAGTATATACTGTTTATCTAGAGTTTTTAGAGAATTTACTTGAATGATACGTACAACAATTCCTAATGACACTCTTCAGAAAATAGATGAAAATAAAATTAACGCAAATTAATACAGTAATAAAATTAATTAAAACAGTTAACAAATTAAAACAAGTTCAATGCAAATTTTGAAACAAAATTTCCTTTCCTTTCAGTCAGAAAGGGAAAAAAATACTTTATTTCTCTCCCGTACGTTGAACAGTGGTACAAACAGCTTAACAGATTCTTTAAAGATACCGAATTTCAATCTGTGGCCAGACCAATACGGAAATTACACGCTGTACTCAATAATCGCTCAGTCCTTTTTTCTTTCGCAACACAATCAATGACCTGGTATACAACATTCCTTGCAGTGATTGCGACTCGTTTTATCAGGGCTCGACGCAGTGTACGCTGGGTGTGAGATTAAAATAGCACGCATCCTCATTCCGTGCTTCTCGTTCTGCAGCATCAGAATTGGCCTTTCATGCCGATAACGAAAACCATACATTTTTTATTCAGTGAGGCCAAAATACTTAGTGTCCAACGTAATTATACTAGACTGTTAATTGCAGAAACCATCGAAATTAAATTGCATGCGAATTCTATTAACGTTCGTCGTCCATATCTAATCTCCGATTCGTGGTCTTTTACGCGCATGCACCAAGACAAATAATAGCGGTCTTTTACGCGCATGCGTAAAGGCATGTAATTTCTCTATTTAAGATTCCGACTCACACATATTCGGTAATTTCCATTCCTGTGATTTTTTTCAAAATTTGCATTGAACTTGTTTTTTTGTTTTTTAATTAATTTTATTACTGTATTAATTTGCGTTAATTTTATTTTCGTTTATTTGCTGGAGAGTGTCATTAGGAAGCGTTCTACGTATCATATTGAGGTAAATTTCTCTTATTCTTCTACAAATATTGAAATACAACGTAGGACGTATTGATCATCGTAGCTCTTATACTAACTGTTTCTCTAGACACTGCATTATTCAAATAAAGATTATTTATTTAATAATTTATAGATTATTGTTGTGCTGCAATGTTTAGGGACACTTTACGCAGTTTCCGCTGTAACGTAATACAGTACTGTGATTTGAATTTATTGTATTTTTAATTTAATGATAACACCATTTAATTGTGTTGCAAATTTCAGTCGCAAATTCCAAAACTTTTCGTTATCTACAGTATTAACATTGGAAAATTTCTACTTAATGGACGGTTCTTAGGCTATTATTTTTTATATAAAAATCACCCTCGTATAGTTTGAATTTACTCACTCGTGGATAGTATGGATTTAGAAGCGAATAAAGAATTGAGTTACAAAGTACTGTGCTTTGGCGCTCTTTGCGACGGTAGATAAGGATATCAGTAAAGACGTCAGCCATGTCTTAAGAGGATCAGGAGTAGGATTTAGGAGAAGATGGATGTTTACTAGTTTTGTGTAGGAGAGTTCAGACGTGCCCAAGAAAAGTAAAAACAAAGGAGACAAAAAAAAAGGTAAAAGCAGAATCGCGGTGCTGTTCATAAGAGTTCTGTTTCGAAGAGGAAGCTATCGAACAATTGAGTAAGTGCTTGTGATCCACACTTGTGTTTATTGTAATTTATTAACTGAGTAAAGTTAGTCGCTTTTCGCATATGCGCCTCATCAGCCTTTCGGTACGGTTAGTATAGCATTCTACTCTGTTATGGCAGTGCGGAATAGTGTTCAAGCATCAGGGTACAGAAGTACATGCGCTTTGAGTGATCGTGGTTCAAGCTCGCGTGACTACTAAATACGATAAATGTTCTTGTGTCTCTTTGTCTTGTTAACTTCACTGACCTTATGTGGTCATCTCGAAGTATAACATTTATTTATTTTACTGAAAAAATTGCGTAATAGATAATACCTAGATCAAGAAATATATTGCGACCATTCTTTTGTGATAAATTGTGACAGTCAGTTGCGTGAAATATGAACTTTCTTTCTATTGTGAACAATGTACAAGTAGTGTGTTAGCGCATTAGAATTTTTTTTTTTTTTTTTTTGGTAGTTATTGGCGCATCGGCTTCTGTGGCCATATTGCACCTCCCAAAGTTTTTTTTTTTTGCAGTACTTTGATCCAAGCCCGAGGCGGGAATCGAACCCGCGACCTTTGGGTTGCCGGGCAGGTACTTTACCCACTCGGCTAGCCCGGTCGGCGCGCATTAGAAGACTGCCCAGCGGGTAGCATGCAGTAATAGGCAGAGTTTTCTATATTTTGGGCATGAGGTTAGCAATAGTTGGAAAGACTGTGACCGGCTGTTTCAAACTCCCTAGCTTCATTCCTCCCGTTTCAAAGTCCTTTCCGGACTTTGAAACGGGAGAAATAAAGCTAGGTATCAGTCGGCTCGTACCATTGTCACTGACGTAACGCAGATCATGAGCTGCTTTCACACAGCTCTTTCCTAGATTTAAAAGGACTGGCAACATATGCAGCAATTTGACTTGGTGTGATAGAAAGCGGTTAATCACTTCATGGGAGTAAATGAAGAGTAGTGTGTGCGGTTCATGTTATACAATATGAAGGTGTAAAATTGGAAAACTCGTTATAATAAAACTTAGAACCACATTTTAAGTTCTGTATCGTAAAATCTCAATTAGTTTGAGATTCATGGAGTTAGCTGGTCAGAGAAGCAGATCTAACTGTTCCAAATGTTCTTTAACCGATATCTATACATTCCTTGGACAGTGTGTTGTGCTATAAGAAATTCGATCTATGTTGGGAAGCAAGAATATCAACTGGTGTCATCTCATTAATGTACGGTTAGTCCACAGCTGTCTGACGTTGTTACATATATCACTGGTATTAGAGATTTAGATAGATAGATATGGAGATGGGTGATTTAGTATCGGAATGAAGATGAATTGTAAGTAAATAAAATTTGTCACAGTGCTATTGATGTAACTAAGTCCTTGGTGTTCTTCGATACTTTGGTAGGTTCTACAAACAAATCTGTGTTTATTTCGTTGTCAACAGAAGTAGGTTGTTGAGTAACCGAATTTTTTTCACGTGATGTATCATTAAATTCACATGAAACAATTTCTGTTACTCGAAAATCTAGGCACTTAGAAAGTAATCTAGTTTCGGAGTTGTAGTACATCGTGTTCTATAATAATTTTATTCAAAGGTCCGTGGTGTGAGTGCGCCCTCCTGATATCCAATAGTTTTAAACTGGAGTAGATGAAAATTGTACGTTCAGTGGTACTATAATGGACCTCGTGTGAGGAGATATATAATAAACTTCCATTGTAGGGCTTCCAGTTAGGTGCTTATCAAAACGAGATGTCTAGTACGCATGAGATGGACTGAAACTTCCGTCTGTGGTGGAGGAGCGCCACATTACAAATAAATAACATTATATCGTATTTCTCTTCAGTGGAGGAGGTGCTACTTATTTGTAGTGTAGTGCAAGGTAACTTGTCTTGATAGTCTATAAGAGATAAGCGCTATGTATTAAATTTTATGTTATTCCGATATTTTGCTTAATTCAGTCTATTTTTATAAAACGCACATGCAAATGCAACTGAAGTTTGCGTGTGCTGATGTGTTGATTGAAGTTGCAGATGTAATTTCATATGCACTGAAAGTCATTTAACACGAAATGTAGGGCTAGACACAAATATTCCATGTTAACCAAATTTTTTGTAACGAAAATCGTAACACAAAACAGTACGAAGATTTTCGTTTTTAAATTTCGAAATTACAGCCTACATGTTCACGTAAATTCCTGATGCACGCCATCGATGAGATAATTACTACTTTAATTATTGAAAATTTCAGATTTAATTAGATGTAATTGTTAAATTTACATTGATTACTTCATGATAACACAATGATTAGTGATCGTACTGTGCAGACGTTTAAAAATATAGTATTTATTGACTTTTTTGGTAAATACAGTAATTATAATGTATGTAAATTTAATATTAACATGTCATATCCTAATGCCATAGTTCTTAAAAAACTTGTATAATATAAATGATTAATTTTTACACAAGAAATTTGGGAGTTTATAGTGAGGTTATTAATATAATTTTATCGTTGAAACTCCCCATACCCCTCCATCCGATCAGATGCACTTATAAAAGAGATGCTGAAATAATTTTATTTTCTGAAACTTGTTTAGCTAAAAAAGGCTATCGAGAAGTAGCATTTTTGGCTACAGTTGCAGCCTTGAATACAGAATCGCCCTATAGAATTTTTAACAGGAAAACTGAATATAAAGCTTTTCTTGAATGTAATTGTTCAGATAGGTTGTGTGGACAACGTTGAAGAGTGAAAAGAAGTTTTATATGATTACAGGCTGCCATCTATATACGATGTTTCGCTACAAAGATATCAAGTGTTTTATAAGCAGTCTTTTTTATGGGGATATCCTATAACGAAAACTGTTTTATAACAATTTTCATTATTAGGGCACCACAAGTTTCCCAATAATGACATTAAGAGAATTGAAGGATGCTGCGAGAAAGTCTATGGCGATTTGATTTTTTTTTTTTTTTTTTTTTTTTTGTAGCACTATGAAACGTGGAGTATTTGTGCTTATTCTCTGTCAGTTGCTAAACTGTGTAGAAACTGTGTTCAAATCGTTGCAGTCTCGTTTTATCCATATGGATAAAACGTCCAACAGGTACACCGGAACAATATCTGGCATGACCATGCGTTGCACGTATGGGCTATAGCAGCAGGCGACCCCTACGGCATCCTTTCCTAACCAAAGTTCATCGACGAAAAGACTTGCATGGTGCAAAGAGCATGCAAGTTGGACATTAGAAGACTGGACGAAGGTGTGCTGGTCGGATGAGTCACGTTATTTACTCCACACCGTTGATGGTCGTGTATGGATTTGGTGTCAACAACATGAGGCCTTTTATCCATCATGTATGGTATCAAACGTGCAGACCGGTGGAGGCGGTTGTATGGTGTGGGGCATGTTTCACTTGCAGGAACTTGGACCCCTGGTGCATGTCGAACAACGTATCAGTGGTCTCCGCTATCGTCAACTGCTTGCTGACTGTGTACATCCCGCTATGTTACACTTTTTCCCGAATGGCGATGGTGTCTTCCAAGATGATAATGAGCCGAGCCATCGGGCACTTGTTGTGGTTTGAGGAACACAGTTCTGACTTCCAGCATATCGATTGGCCTCCGAACTTCCCCCGATATCAATCCCATAGAGCACTTGTGGGACACTATGGAAAGGCATATCAGGCGTCTGGATACACCAATCACCTCCATACCTGCATTGCTGGTCGCATTACACACAGCTTGGTTGATCATACCTCCCGAACGCTTCCGACATCTCGTTGAATCAATGCCACTTCGGATAGCTGCCGTACTGAGGGATAAAGGAGGACCTACGAAGTATTAGGTAGGTGGTCATAATTCAGTGGTCACTCAGTGTATACTGTAATAAAAAAGAAATCACTGAAAGAAATTTCTAGCGGTAAAATCTGAAGTATTAAAAGAACTCTGTGGCCTCGTATGGTACCTTCTCTAATAAGATAATACTAAGTAGAATTTCTTGAGCTTCAGGTGTTATTACTTTATCGCTCACTGAATGTTTGTGAAGTTGTTTCACCGCATAGACTAATACGTAATTAAAGAGGTTATTTTTACTAAAAATCAAGCGTATTTTATTTTACCTTGGCCCTTTTTTTTTTTTTTTTTCCCTTCTCAATTTCATATTAGAAGAGCCCCTTTGTACAGGATAATCGATTTATCGCGTAACAAGTTGCATCAACAGTCTATATCGAGTCGAGTTCGCTGTGGCAACAGAGCACATGATGTCATTTGATATGTTTTTTTTTTTTTTTTTTTTTTTGTCAGGTAGCAGTAGGTCGTTTCATTGTGAAAGCAATCGTATTTGAGGAGCAGTACAACCTTTATTAAAGCGGAACATAACATTAGTTTTTCTCCGAGAACGCTTTATTTTGAACTATTACCTTCCTTCGAGATGAAAAATAAGGTTCACGGCAACGACTCACACATTCTGGACGAACTGAAGCAAACGTTTTGAGAGTTACATTCGAACCATTAATGGACATATTCCTTGTAGAATTACATCAAACTTATTAAAAAAGAGTGAACGTACAATACTCGAAAAGATGAACACTTCCAACACATTTTGTTTCAATTTTATTTAAATTCTATAGTCGTTTTTAACAGATTTTTTGTATTAAGAAATAAGTTGCATTTTAATTGGATAATCCTCTCTGACATGCATGTAAATACCAGGTGATCCAAAACGTTTTCGAAAAAATTGCAAATGAAAACTAAGGATTTTAAGGGTAGAATTAAAACTTAACGTAATAAAAAAAAACAAAAACACTTTATATCGTTTAGGAAGAGGGTAGAAGCTCGTTATGTACGCTCCCAGCTGCAACGAGGGTTACTACAAAATCTTCTATTGGTGAAGTGGGCAGCTTCATTGTGTGTGGCACAAGGTAATTATCAATGATGTGATCATTTGGTGTTGCTGTGCATAAACCATTTTCGTCGCATTTTAAACCGATCCGAAAGTGGCTCGTTATTGTGATATGAAAGTAGTGATAAGTAAATTTATCTGCAATGAGTTTATGTGGAACCCATTTGTTCAATTTCTACACCTTTCCCAGTCGATGTTAACGAAAACTAAGGTTTCATTGCTTACATTGAATATTTCTGCAAACACTTGCCATGTTTGGCATGAATTTGAATCAGTGGAGGCCGGTCGTCCCTTATGGTCCATCGTCAAGTAACTCATTACTGATTTAAAATTTTTGAGCCATTTTTGGGCTGTGCGTTAATTTAAGATATCTTCTCCAGTGCCATGCATACTGATGGATGCTTGTGTAGTATCTGTGGCCATTTTATACTCTAAGGTAAACAGCCTGAATAATTGTAACTTCAACTGCCATCTTTTTGTCACTTTCTGCTGTTTTACCTAATGGCGCTTCATGCTTGCTAGACATCAACTGACATGGTGTCCCTTGTACTTTCGAAGTGCATTGATGGATTACATGGCTTCCACATAATTTTTGACAAAATATTAACCTTGCAAAAACTACACACGAACCTCTTTTGGTCTCCTGATAATACAATTTAAATTTTTTCTGTAAATTGTCGAATACATACACTCTGCCCCAAGCTTCCAGCGGCTACAAGCCAGATAAACAGTAGCAATGGTTTTAAGCTAGCGGTTCTTCGACACCGTGTGAGAAAAGCCTGGATTCTGTCTAGACGGGAGGAACTTTTTTCTCCGGCCTGGGTGTTACATGTTTTTCTTGAGTTTTTCATTGAACCAACAAACAAACTAAGCATAGAATAACGCAGTTACAGGAACAGTACATTTATCGGTAAAGCAACTAATGCCTTGGCTTTAGTTGCTTTGTCGTAAAATCTAACGACAACAACGGCAAAAGTAAGACAGTAGATGCGGAACGGGTAATTACAAGCAAACTGTGACGAGGAAACTACCAAGACTCGTTGCACTTCCAACACAAACGCTATATAGATGAGAAAAATAGGTATTTTACACTGAGATTGTAAAGAATAAAGCTGAAATAATGCGAAATCGCATTAAAAACTATCATACCAAAAAGCTGCTAAAATGATATGCTTTGCCAAGAACATTAAACAATGGATCCATTCAAGTTTCCTTGTTTGTAGACAATGTGTGAAATTCTACAACAGATTAAGAGATTCAGGGCCTAAGCTAAACTTCCGTCAGCACTTAGTAAACTATTCAGTGGTCGACAACCAGTTGTCAAGTAAGAAACCCTTCTAAACGCTGCTCAATGGTTTTTATCTGAAGTACGTAAGCATAACCAACTGAGCTACACTCACATCTTAGATCCTTTCAACAAAGTTGACCAAACTCAGGATATAGATATTACAGTATAATGTAAACCGGTTAAAGCCAAAACGGATTATAAGGTGAAATGTTGGTTATCGGTGAATTCCAAAGGCATTCGTTTTCTGCTTATAATTATTCGTTTAACCTGTAAAGGATAACAAATAAATATCTGCTTATGATTATTCATGTAACGAGTAAACGATAACAAAATATCGATCAAAAATGTTTCAGTGAAAATTTACTTTGTTTACACGAAATATACCTATTAAAATAAACGATAATGAGTCATCCAGAAGAAATCGGTCATAGCAAAAGTATACGGGTAATTTTATATTTGTGACTGAGTTGCGGTTTTAGAAAGCATGAAATCGAAACATCTGCCCATTGAAATAATTGGTATAAGACAGATAGATTATCACTGTTCAACAAAAAAATTCTTTGAATTTGTTTCCTTACCTAAAATAAGCAAACTTTACTAATTTTGGGTCGAGAAAAACGAATATGACTTCAGAAATTTTTTATTACCTCTAGTTTTTCAGATAGAGTACTTTCGCTATTGTCTAAGAATATAATAATTTCAGTAGTAGTCGGAGTGAAAAGTAATATTAAAACAATTTTATATTTACATTTTCTTGATACAACATAAATCACAGTTGTTTTTAATTAAAATGTAAAAAAAAAAAAAAAAACAAGAACACTGCACAGGAACTGAAAGTACTTTCTCAAAATGTGGACTATTCACGACAGCGCCTTCTTTTCGCTTGTCGCTTGTATTCCACTTCCGAGGCATCTCTTGTTACTGTCCAACAGTAGTCAGCAAGCATATAAGCGTTCCACCTACCCTGATATCTCCTTTCCATTGCTGAAATGCCTTGTTGGAATAGCTCACCGTGCTCGTCATTCACTGCACCACAGTTGTCAGGGAAGGAGTACAGATGAAAGTCGAGAAAGTGGATTTTCAGTGACATGTTCAGTCTAATTGACGATACTTTTCTAGAAGGTTGTTCACAGTCTTAACATAGTTTCCAGCTCTTCAGTCTCCCAGGAAGTCATGCACAACACTTTTAAAAGCTTCCCAAGCTGCGTGCTCATTACCCTGGAGGACTCGCTCAAAGTTTTCATCCTTTAAAAATTCACGAATTTGCGGACCAAGAAAGATTCCTTCCTTAACATTAGCATCACTCAACAGTGGAAATAGTCCTGTCAGGTACTTGAAAGCTTCTCCATCCTGGTTCATCCCCTTAACAAAGTTCTTCATGAGTCCCAGTTTGATGTGTAAAGGAGGCAGAAGAAAATCTGCGCCCCCCCGGGGCGCAGATTTTCCCTTAGAGGCCAGACTTTTCTCTTGTAGTGTGAGGACTTAGCCTGACTGTCTCACTCACACAGGAAACAGCAGTACTTCGTGTTTCCCAACTGCATGTCCAGCAGTATTGCAATCACCGTCAGGTCTTCACAGAGCTGCCATTGGTGGTCTTTTGTGGGGGGTGGAATTCATTGACGATGATTTATATATTTAATTATTTTTGTTTTATTGTTTTTTCTTATTTATTCATAATTTTATTTCGTTTGTTCCCTTTTAATGTTTGTCCACTTTATTCCTTTTTCCCCCACTTACGCATCTGACTTTTACTTCCTAGGAGAATTCCAAATTCAAGGGAACTTCTCGATTAATTATAATTCCCTTCGGAAGAGATGGGTGTTCCAGGATGACAAACTACACACACAAATATATAATATAACATAGTTTATTTATATATATATACAACATAAAAATATAAACAAACTGAGGCATGTACTATTAATATTCAACTTTGTCTACTTAGTATTAGTTATATATATAACTAAGTACATTGGTTATACTCTATTAACGTTATCCCTTCCTTTACAACACAAACAATATTAGTACAGCAACTGTTATAGTTTCATCCTTGCACATGATCCATAATTTCCTTACATGCTCCATAATTCTTACCTTATACACTGGTCTAGGACTTTACCCTCCCCTTCCAAAATGCTAATCATACCTACATTTTTCAGGAAACAACTTATGACAAATATTCCCCTTCTCTCCTTTGCTTATAACATAACATGTGTTTTATTATTAATCAAAGCCACTACTATCATTAACACCCTTTTCTTCTTCTTTAGTTCCTTTCACTAATTACAAAGTTATACCTGTCAAATTTCTTTTATTATTACCTAACTTATCCCTCTCTATATTACGTATATATTTTTATACATGTATATATCTCTCAGTATCTTAAATCTCCACCAATCTGTTATTAGGGTCCTAAAGTCCTTTAAGGTAACGAGAATACTATGTTAGTCACTTACTTAATTTCCTCTTAGTCGTGCATCGCTGTTTTGGATCCTCCCACTCTTAGTTGGAAATGTCATCATCGTATATCAGGGCATTCATTCTAGAACTCCTAGCGAATTTTCTAGTGAGGATCACAATTCTGGTATTCTGATGGACTCACTGTACACCTGAACTGGGCTGGCACGTTGCATACTATCATACTCCGTCGATATGAGGACTGCTATCTCCATCCTGAGGCCTTTTCTCACCTTATACGGCTATCTTGTCCACAAGAGAGAGCTCACAGGGGCTACCCTCGCTCCACCTAATAAAAAACACTTTCAAGAAGAAGACTTCACAGGGCGCTACCCTTCTTTACTCCTCCTTTCACAAACTTCTTATTAAAATAAGAATTATTGGACAGTGCTCGTTAGCATACGGCCACTATCCATGACGAATTGACTCGCAAAAACGACGGACACTGCTCTTGCCTTCCTATGATGGACCGGCTTAATCTTCTTACTCTTCCTAACATCTCAAAAAACTCAACTGCTACTAATACATAATTTCTACAACGATGAAACCCTCAACTATTAACTGTTATTAACTTACTCTTCCTTACACTGACGAAATTCTTAACTGCTGTGTCCGCTGACTATTTAAATTTCCTTAAAACCATCACCAAACTCAATTCAGTGTGTTGTGTCCAAACTATCTCACCCAACTATCAAACACGACAGAAAACTCAACTTAGTATAACATTAACCCATTTCCAAAAATACTCACATCACTCCACTCCATTCGGCTTCTAACTCCCATTTTTACCAACCACTCCGAAAAGGCTCTCCCTTTCTTCGTCCCGTTTCTCACTTTTTGTTTCTCTGAATTATGTACCGCCCTTGTATGTCAGTTCTGCCCCTTTTTTTTCTATAACCAATCTTCTCCTTTTTTTCGACTTTCTTTCTGCCCTATTCGTCCTTCGACTTTTCCCAAGCTAATTTTACTATGTACAATTCAACCTCTTATTTTAATAAATTATAATTTTCCCAGATTGTCTGTTCCTTTGAAGCGCGCCGCTACTTTGTTTGTGCTTTTAACGAATTTGTTTTTCACTATCTTCTAACCTTGGGATCGCCCACAGCCAGACGCCAATTTTAAAATCTCACCTGAGCATTTGACCCCTATTTACCACCTGGCTGGACTCCGGAGGTCCCCGATCAAAAGGAATGTCCGACCGTTTGTGTCCTTCTCGTATTGTTCTGTCCTAGCCTAAATTGTTCGCACCTCCTCGCCAGTAGCCATAGCCACGTTCGGCCCGTAGTCTCCCACGCTAACCTTTACTTGTTACCTTGACTACATTTAATCCCCTTGCCTGTGACCCATTATCTAATTAGTATTTGTGGCCAGTACTGTTCCGCTGCCCCATATTGCCATTTCCTAATCTTCATTTTAAATAAATCTCACTCTTTTCTAAAATATTAAACGTGTAAGATTTTTCATCTTACACTTTGCACTTCATTGCTTCCAGAATTAATTTCGTATTCTCATATGTCTCCTTCATGTGGACAAAAAAAAAAAAAAAAAAAAAACTATTATATTTGGGCCATCCGAATAATTAAATTCATCTGCCGTGCTGTGTCTTATGTCTGTTAATTGCGTGTGTTCTATGGTCGATTTGTCTATTTTCTGGACGAAAAACCCCAGTTTCTGGAGAAAAAACCTTGCTATTTAGGCCTGAGACCGACTAACTCAGTCACAGAGTGGAAAAAGCCCATTAAAGTTCCTTGCGTCATCGACGGGATTCGAACCCGAGCTTTTTCTACCCGGTGTGGGGAGGACGGTGACGATACCACTGTGCTACCACGCAGACCGTTCATGTGGACATTCCATTTTCCATTTATTTATACACACACAATTATTATATATATATATATTTTGTATATATAATATTTGCAAAAAGACATATATACAATTTTATATACATTAACATTCTCGTTAATGTATATTATATTATACTAGAGGCATTATATTATATCTCCTGGTGCACTCCGTACGTGTATGCCAGAGTCAAGGGTGGCTCCTAGGCAAAAGCACATCTCCACCTAGTTCATCTGTTTTGGCGTAGAACCTCAACAAATCTAGCCTAAAAACATGTACGAGGTATTTTACCACCGCCAATATAAGACAGCTGTTGCCCGGTGCCCTTCTCTATGCCCGGGTTTACGTTATGTATTTGTGCCGAATGCACAAGTCCCGCACCCACCGGATGTAGTGCAATACCAGTGGGTGTCAACAAATGAATTACTAGTGGAGAACTTCCACAAATTATCCTCACTTACACCCACTAATTATTATATTAAACAGATATATACAATACTTTTTTTTTTTTTAAATATGCTCAGAGTCTCTGAATTACTCAGAACTAAGAAAACAATATATAACATACATCTTTACAATAACAATTGCCATAAATCTTGTCGATAACGATTGGCCAAAATCAACACAACATTAATTAACATAAATCAACACAATAGCAATCCACATAACTCAACACAATAACAATTAACTTAAATCTTCTGTTTACACTTAAACCTTTTTTCTTTTGGTCATTTGTGAAGTCAATTCCCAGAAGAAGCTGAAGTTCTTAGCTGAGTCCTCAATATGAAAACTGATCTTGAGAAGATTTGCAGAGCAGTAAAGTTATTATGGTCTTCAACTAAGATATTTACATTGTTCTCCAATAAGTTTGGAACCGCAGACATTAAATCCGTTCTAAGTTGAGAGTACAATGGACAGTTCAGCAGTATATGAATCCACGTTTCATATTCCCCACATGTGCAGTACGGATCAGGCTCCAGGCCACGCTCAAATAACTTAGCCCGTAGGGACCCATGCCCTGTTAGCAGATAAGAAGTTGTCATAGAAGGTCTAAACCACGAAATAACTCCAGGGGTTGTTGAGAATTCCACTTGCGCAATATACTTTCTTGTTACAAGCCCAAATTCGCTCTCATCCCATCTTTTTTGCCAGACAACAGTAAATTCCTTCCAAAGCGTTTTCTTCTCCCTTTTAAAGTCGCTGGCAGGGTCAGTCGTAATTCCAAGCATTGTCTTATATTGTCATTTTTTTAGGTAGTAAATCAAACCCCTAAAAGCAATATCTAAATCTACAGGAATCGTACCGCCAGATATTTGGAGTGCGTTGTTTGAAACAGTCCGTGGAATATTATTGATCGTCAAAAGAACTGATCTTTGTGTGTAAATAAGTTTCTGCTTCACTTTTACGTTTGATACTTTTTGGTACCAAACACTTGCTGCGTATGATATAATAGGCAAAAATATGGTTTTATAGTAAAGGTTCTAGGTTTTCTTTGATAATCCCCACTCTTTCCTTGAGATTCCGATAACTGAGGCTGTGAAAACACCGATTTTGTCCCTGAGTTTTGACACATGAGGCAGAAAACTGAGTTTATCATCTAAGGACATGTGGACAACATGGTCAGAGGAATTGAAGGAAGAGCGTTGCCATTGTGGAGCGAAACAGCTTTTAAACTTAGTTTTGATGAGTCTATGAATAGCCTCCAGTCCTGTGGGTTGTGCTCCACATTCAAAGCTGTCATCAAACTATTGACATCACAGCAGGCAAAAAGGTTGTTTTCACTTTCAAAATATGGAGTCAAAGTATTCTGCCTGCTCCTGTACACGGACACCTTGACATTTTGTTGCAAAAGATTCCACTGTTGGAGCCTTGGTCCCAGGTGCTCTGCTTTATATTTCGGTAGATCTAGGTCTCGAATTAGATCACTTAGTTCACCTTGAGTGATTCTGTGTGACTCACTCGGTGACTCAGATTCTAGCACAAAGTCGGGATCATGTGATGTTGAAGGCCCAGGTTGACCATCATTCCTCACACTGTCCCCATCTTCATCAGACTCCAAAGTATACTCTTCTGGAGGGTGAGGTACAGTCATTGGGCATTAGTTAAAATATGAGGTGCCCAGGGTTTGTTTTCATCCCCTACCTTACAGCCAAAATAATGGTAGTAGGTTGTCTTCACAAGTGGAGTCAATTGGCGTTTCTGAGTAGAAATGTGCCTCTCATGTGCCACTGGTCGGATAGCTGACGTGATGTTGGGGTATTCCACAGTCCACTTCCTTTTTTTTTTTTTTTTTTGACATGCCATGCTGATGAGGAGTACCATGCATTAATAACAGTCATTTACATGATTTGAAGGCTCTCTCCAAATCATTGGAATGGCAAAAGGCATTAAACATCCTATGTTATTCAACCATCCACGGAGATTCACGTCACATGTGTTGCAGCAAAATGAGGTGCCCAGGGTTTGTTTTCATCCCCTATTCTTCAAACAGGCCTCTGAGGTTGGGTATATTCATACTGTGGATTTTAGTGTTTTGCACCAACCTTACGTAAAAATAAAAACACAAAGGAAACTGGACTTTTAATAACTGTGTTTATAATAAATTATAATAACCTGTATTTACAATAAATTTAACTTTACGATAAACTATACATATAAAATATTAAAATCTGCTACATTAAGAACAATAAAATGCATTAAAATATACTAAGTGAAAAGCGATAAAAAACCATAGCTTTCAAAGGCTCCAGCCTTCTTCTTCAGCGGTATTTTCTTATTCTGCAGTACATCTTTAAATATCAGCAGGTTCATGGTACTCATCACGTGTTTCATTCTCACGCGTTCCGTTCTCTTGCGTTGTGGAACCGGAAGTGGCTCGAGCGGGAGTCATACGGAACCGTTCATCCCTTCTGAGGATAGTGGCCTCAAAGAGGGGATGAATCCGCGTACCTCTATCTCTATTAATGTTGATTGTAGAACAGATCCGCAAACTCTCGAGCCACTTACGGTCCCAGAACTTATGCGCCCGATCGGTGATGATAGCATCGTCCGGGGAGATCTGGTGCTGCTTCTCCCAAAAATGTTCGGCCACGGCGGATTTGCCATACTACGCATTTCTTATTGCCTTAGTGTGTTCCCCCAGACGATCTTTGAGACGGCGTTTTGTTTCCCCTACATAACATTCCCCACAATCCGGGCACCTAATGCTATATACGACCCCACTTGTGTTCTCTTTTTGAATGGGGTCCTTAACCTGAGACACGATTGTGTGCAGCCTCCGCCCCGGAAGCTGCACACAACGTGTCTGGTACTTTCTTAGTATTATAGCTATATGATCAGTCAGACCCGGATAATAGGGAATGTATGCAGTGGATGTTGGTGTAAAAGACTCGCCTCTCCTCTGATTTCCTTTAACATATTTATCTATAATCCTCTGGGGGTAACCACATTTTGCAAGATCCGTCGTGACCCGTTCATACTCTAACTTCCTATGATCGGAGGTACTGCAATGTGATTTTGCTCTATCAACTAATGTTCTTATCACACTGTTCCTATGATGGTTGGTCTGAGCTGAACTGTAGTGCGAATACTGCCCTTTACACATGGATTTCCTATATACCTTAGTCTTTAGCTGTCGGTCTTCCCTACAGACCAACACATCTAGGAACGGCAAAACTCCTCCTTCTTCTGCCTCCGATGTAAATTGTATGAATGGGGAGAAGCCATTTAAGATGTTCAACACCTGATCTTCACTCCCCTTCCGAATGATAGAAAACGTATCATCTACGTACCTTTTCCAGGGGCGCATAGGGAGAACACTACCATTAAATATTCTGGCCTCGAGCTCCTCCATAGCTAAATTAGCTACAATTGCGCTAATGGGGGGAGCCCATGGCTGTACCATTAACCTGCTTATACATAGTATTGTCAAACAATACTATGTATTGTTTGACAATACTAAAGATATCAGGGTTGGCTTAAATCTAACAAAATTTCTAAGGAACAATATTGGATGCTGCATGCTACAGGTAGCCATATGCCAAGATTTTATGGCTTACCCAAAATTCATAAAATAGATGTGCCACTTAGACCCATAGTCTCATTTATAGGCAGTCCAACCTATGCACTTTCTGGTTTCTTAGCCAAATTATTATCTCCACTAGTGGGACTTTCTGAATATAGTATTAAAGATAGTAAAGATTTTGTGCATTTTATTAGAAGCCAACGCATAGAAGAGAATGAAATCATGATATCTTTCGACGTGAAATCGCTATTTACATGTATTCCGATTGACCATGGGGTGTGGTGTGCACACATGGCATTACGGAGGGACACCACCCTAAATACTAGAACACAACTAAAGCTAGAGGATATTGGGAAAGGAATAGAGTTATGCCTCTCAAGCACCACTATGGTGTTTGACAATACTATGTATAAGCAGGTTAATGGTACAGCCATGGGCTCCCCCCATTAGCGCAATTGTAGCTAATTTAGCTATGGAGGAGCTCGAGGCCAGAATATTTAATGGTAGTGTTCTCCCTATGCGCCCCTGGAAAAGGTACGTAGATGATACGTTTTCTATCATTCGGAAGGGGAGTGAAGATCAGGTGTTGAACATCTTAAATGGCTTCTCCCCATTCATACAATTTACATCGGAGGCAGAAGAAGGAGGAGTTTTGCCGTTCCTAGATGTGTTGGTCTGTAGGGAAGACCGACAGCTAAAGACTAAGGTATATAGGAAATCCATGTGTAAAGGGCAGTATTCGCACTACAGTTCAGCTCAGACCAACCATCATAGGAACAGTGTGATAAGAACATTAGTTGATAGAGCAAAATCACATTGCAGTACCTCCGATCATAGGAAGTTAGAGTATGAACGGGTCACGACGGATCTTGCAAAATGTGGTTACCCCCAGAGGATTATAGATAAATATGTTAAAGGAAATCAGAGGAGAGGCGAGTCTTTTACACCAACATCCACTGCATACATTCCCTATTATCCGGGTCTGACTGATCATATAGCTAGAATACTAAGAAAGTACCAGACACGTTGTGTGCAGCTTCCGGGGCGGAGGCTGCACACAATCGTGTCTCAGGTTAAGGACCCCATTCAAAAAGAGAACACAAGTGGGGTCGTATATAGCATTAGGTGCCCGGATTGTGGGGAATGTTATGTAGGGGAAACAAAACGCCGTCTCAAAGATCGTCTGGGGGAACACACTAAGGCAATAAGAAATGCGTAGTATGGCAAATCCGCCGTGGCCGAACATTTTTGGGAGAAGCAGCACCAGATCTCCCCGGACGATGCTATCATCACCGATCGGGCGCATAAGTTCTGGAACCGTAAGTGGCTCGAGAGTTTGCGGATCTGTTCTACAATCAACATTAATAGAGATAGAGGTACGCGGATTCATCCCCTCTTTGAGGCCACTATCCTCAGAAGGGATGAACGGTTCCGTATGACTCCCGCTCGAGCCACTTCCGGTTCCACAAAGCAAGAGAACGGAACGCGTGAGAATGAAACACGTGATGAGTACCATGAACCTGCTGATATTTAAAGATGTACTGCAGAATAAGAAAATACCGCTGAAGAAGAAGGCTGGAGCCTTTGAAAGCTGTGGTTTTTTATCGCTTTTCACTTAGTATATTTTAATGCATTTTATTGTTCTTAATGTAGCAGATTTTAATATTTTATATGTATAGTTTATCGTAAAGTTAAATTTATTGTAAATACAGGTTATTATAATTTATTATAAACACAGTTATTAAAAGTCCAGTTTCCTTTGTGTTTTTATTTTTACGTAAGGTTGGTGCAAAACACTAAAATCCACAGTATTCATCCCCTACCTTACACCCAAAATAATGGTAGTAGGCTGTCTTCACATGTGGAGTCACTTGGTGTTTCTGAGTAGAAAATGTCACATCACCATACGCATAGCAAAAATTGTCAACACTGTTAACACATTTACGTAATTTTTATCCATAAACCTGGGGAAAAAAAAAAAAAAAAAACATCACTTGCAAGGTAAATGATACACAGAAATGCACAGAAAAAAAAAATAAATACAACCCCCCCCCCCAAAAAAAAAAAAAAAACATGGCGTATAGGTTCCTGTTTCAGTGTTACCAACCTAGCTATTCTTTAGACTCCAAAATTCCCTAGCATTCACCAATATTCCCCTAAATCATAAGAGGGGCTATATCGTGGAACCGAGAACTAACTAAGAGTTTTAAATGTTATATTCGTTTTTCTCATGCTGAAATGAAGAAGAATTGACTATTTTCAGGCCAGAAACATTTTTGGTGTCGACCAGTGTTATGAGTTCTTGTGAGATAATATTCGTCCCTAATTTGACGTCTCATCGTTTATTTTCACCATTGGCGTAAGAATAGCAAGGCGTGAGTGGAAATTGCCACAAACCCAAAGGTACGTCCATTCGAAACTTTATATTCTCCTGGATGAGACCCGTCAGTGAAGTTTTGCCATGATTTTTCCATTGAGCCAATAGCTAAGCCACTGTCAGTGCCAGTATTCAGTTGGCTTATCGTATGATGGTTGTAGTAAAGCCATAAAGTGGCAATCAAAATGGAACAATCAGCCCAGGCTGCGATATACTTGACTACACACGGAAAGTACGGTTTGAAGCTCAAAACAACTGCATTGCCGTGAACCTAAAATTCTCAAGTGCGATGAACTCTCTGAAGTTTATTCTTGAATGAAACATAAGTATAACAAATGTTTTGCCAAATTCTACATTAACGACGGGTACCATACAAGTTGAGCATATTACCACATTCATTTTGCATTCTGTCAATTGAATATTCAGTGTCTTTCATATCAGTTTATATTGCTAAAAATAATGTTGTTGTTGTTTATTACGGCTTCGTCGTAGTCTGGTATTAGCACAAGCAATTGTTTTGATTGTGAGTCCTTTTCATATGTGCTTTTAATTCATTGTCTTTCAGCTGGCTTTTCTGCAGTTTCACTGCTAAAGAAATTTCTTTGTGTACTTACATACACAAAGAATACATACACTTACATATTTAAATTATGTACAGTATATTTAAGTTTAATTAATTCCAAAATAGGCATAAATGTTTTGTGAAATCATCCGTCACAGAAATTGCTCGTGCACACAAAGCAGCTTCCATGCAGTAACAAATTGGACCACAACTCTAAAGTAGGGCGTTAACCTTACTGACCTTTGTTAAAGAATATTGTTTGCTGCATTTGACCTTATTAATTTTTATATTTATTTTTGTTAACTCTATCAACAGGATTAAAAATTCTTTAATGTAGATGAAACCGTACGAACAATAGTGAAATGCATACAGTATAATAAAAAAGATACATACAGTATATAAAGTGAGAGATAATCGAATAACAGAAAATTGATGACAACTGCTTAATAAAATATACCCGTGGAAGTAATTGCCCTACTACTGCTGCTGCTGCTGCTGCTGTTGTTGTTATTGTTAGATTTTTAGGCGCATCAGCGACTTAGACCATATTGCACTATTGTGTATTATGTTTGTACCAATGCGTGCTTACGAGTCTATTTGCATGTTATGCGGGCTGAAAAGGCCAGAAAAATTCACGAGGAAAACCCTATCGCCTCCACCTGAGATCAGCTTATTATAAACAGGACTGAATTCAGGTATTCCTCTGGTCATCAACGGGAATCCAATCCAGATGTGGATATTCTTGATTGACTGCTTGATCTGTAATAATCGATGGTACTTCATCAATTCCATTTTCTGTTTCGACAGGTGTTTCTCAAGGCTCACCTTTGGGTACACTTTTCTTTGTTGTTTACATTAATGATCTGTAAACTTTATTTCGGTCTGATAATGTCGATGATATTAAACTTTATAAAGTTATCTATTCTTCAACTGACAGTGGTGAACTCCAGTCCTGTCTTGATTCCCTCTCACTCTGACTGAATAAAAATAACTTGTTTCTAAACCCATTAAAATGTAAATCACGTCGCTTTCGCTCTAATTGTGCAGTTAGACAGCCCTTTTTTTTTTTACTGATTATTGTATTAGAAACTCTCTAATTACAAGTACTGATACCTTCAAGGACTTAGGTGTCCTATTCCGATCTGACCTTAATCCCTCTCGCCGTGTCGGTCGCAGATTATCTTAGACGTCCAAACTTCTTGGCTTAATTAAGCGTAATTCCTCGATTTTTAAGAGTGACAAAGTTATAATTCTTACCTTACAAGTAGCTTATACTTCTTGATTTTTGTGATATTATTTGGTCCCCACAACAGGAATATCTTTCTCACAGACTTGAGCGAATTAAAATCAAATTCATTAAACTCTTATGTTTTCGAAACCGCACTGCCTTTTACCCTCGAAACTATGGAACTCTTTGTCGTCGCCTCAGAATCGTTCCTCTTCACACCAGACGACAACTCCATTGCTTTGTTTTTGTCTTCAGTATCATAAACTCTATTATCGATTCTCCATTTTTTCTTGAACAAATACCTTTCAGTATACCCCACCTGAATTCTCGTTATAAAACTAATTTCTCACTACCTGTCCCTCGTGCTCAACATTTACTTGGTAGTCCTCTGTTCCGTTTCCTTCAGGTATTAAACAATCACAATATAGATTTTACACTTAAACAGTCTATATATAAGAAATTGCTTTCTTTACACTGTTTTATTAATAAAAATTTTCTATATATTTTACTGACTGTTTTGTATTGATTCTCTGTAATTCTCAGCTTTCTCACCATTATCTAGTTTCTGTATGCCCTGTGGGTGAGAAGGTTGCAAATAAATAAATCTGTCCAAACGAGTGACAGGTGGCGAAATCACTATACTTCACGGAGAAGTAGTTATTGCCGTAGTTAAGGGTATGAAAAAAAAAAGAAAAACTTGAATATAAAATTGATTCCGAGAGCATCAGTTTTACATTAATCTATAACTTGTAGAGAATTCGTAGCGAATAATGGCACACATAAAGAAAAGTAAATGTAAATTATTTGCTAGAAACGTGAAAACGGACCCCTCTTAAGATAACAGGCACTGTAATTTTACTATTCTACATAGTCAAAATAAGTGTCTGTTTTAGTATGCCGTTATTGTCAAAAAGGAGGTGGGATAATGGTTTCCGTTCATTGCCAGTTAATATTAACTGACAAAGTGGGAGTCAGACGTGTTGGATGAAGCGAGTTGTTAGTTGCTGAAATCGAGAATGCAAAGAGCCGTGGTTTTAAAGAGACGGGGAGGGAGTGGGGGAAGCTGCGATTACGGAGAGGATAGCAAATGAAAGCAAGTTGTTTGGAAGTACGAGCAACAACACTGTTAAGGTCTAAATGTAACAGACCGTTGCAAGTGAACGTATTTCCCAAATCATTGACTACGGAGACAGGCTGGAGAGAGTCTATATGGTAATCGAATAGATTGGGAAGAGCTTGTTAATCAGCCTATTTAACCTCAGTTACTTGTGGGGATGAGTAGGCTGCTTACGGAACATTTAGATGTATTAAGCATAGTTAGAGTTTACTTGGACCAGTCTCCAAAGAGATCCAGCATGTGCTGAAGATGTAGGTGCTGAAGGTGATTTTAGAAGAACAAAATCTTTCCATCTAACAATCGTTAATATAGGAATTGGAACATCCTTTAGAAAGCAACGTACTGGGAGAAAGTATTCTTTTAATAACAACGCAGCTGAAGTTGGAAGAAATGAAACTGGAAAACCAAGTTAACAAAGGATTACAAATACCATAGTTATCTAATTGTTCGATTAGGAGTTTGCGAACAGTGGGGTCAATCAAAATCACTATAAAGATCACAGTCAAAATCCACAACTAAACTGCTTAGAAAGCCCATAAAACTTCCTTCCCTCTTGATGGGTTTCAAAAGAGATTGTTCATCTTGTGGGAACAGAAAAACTAACATCCTTAGCAAAAATAAATGTAAATTAACTAGCAAGTGGAAAAGTCATTTGATGTTCTTCAGTTTCTAAAGAAAAACGATATATTTTTTCGGAGGTATTATATTAATTCAAGAAGAAAACAATTTTTCAGTACTTTTCCATATTTTTACGAAAACAGAAAAAATCATTTTACTGCTTTGCATATTTTCCAGCGGATTAATTTGAATAATAATGGAGTGGCGGATTAAAATCCCGATTAAATGGTAAATAAATTTAATTTTAATGTTAATATAGAAAGAACTTTGTGATAATCAATCCCAAAAACGATTTTTAGAGATTTCAGACGATTACAATGAAGTATTTAAAAAATGGCACTTCCCTGGGTGATTGACAGATGATGTAATTTAAAATTTTCTGTAATTTACAGTTGCATAGTTCGATGAATATTTTAGCACTAACAGTGGAACTTATGCAGGGTGTCCCAAAAGTTATCATTTGGCTAAATAAGATGAATTTCATAAAAATGTCCAAATGACATAATTATACGCATATTTTTCTACAAAATATAGGTATTTACATTGTTCTACAACTTTTCATAATTTATTAATTATTATTTTTTCTTTCCACACCCAAATATACCTATATTTCGGTATACCCATTACGTTACCCAATATACGTAATGGCAATAACCAACTCAGTTGGTTATTGCCATTAAAACATTTTTTTTTTTTTTTTCAAAAAAAAAAAAGGCACATTAGCAACTTGACCATATTGCACCGTATATAATATATCTGTAAATTGCGTCTAGTCTTTGGTCGATTTTTTGTTTGCTGGATGAAAAACCAGAGTTTCCGGGAGGGAAAAAGCATACTACCCTCTTCTGAGACCGCATAACTCAGCTACTTTGTGAAAATGGACTAGAAAAATTACTCGCGTCACTAGAAAATACCCGAGATTCGAACTCGGATCTTTTCTAGCCGGAGTGGGGAGGACGGTAATTATACCAACTGTGCTACCACGATGGTATAGTTTTTGAGAACAGTTTGTGGTAAGGTATGCGAGTTAAGGTTTACTATTGCAAGTTTACTGAATAAGAAATAGTACTAAAAGAGAGAAATGTCATACTTAAAAGCAAATACGAATGTTGATATGAGTGCCAGATTGTTTTTTTTTTTTTTTTTGTTTTTTTGTTGTAAAATGTGCATAATTTTACAAAGTTTCTAGTATTTATTCATTTTTCTCCTTCAAGTAAGTTGAGTAAGATCTCACTATTAAGGTTTGTTATTTGGTTTTTAGGAGCATTAGCAACTGCTCCGGGGATATGCGGTGGTCATTCCCTGACCTTTCCGCATCCTCCGTTTTTGGTGATCACGGGTTCGAACCCCGGTCTAATCAAGAAGCGTGTGCTACGCACTGCTGCTTCTGGCTACGGAGGCGCCTTTGAATTAAGGTTTACCAGACTCATATAGGTTATCGTTCAATATGGTGTCTGTCTCTCTCTCTCTCTCTCACACAAATTGTAACGGCACGAATCTGTTAGGTCCCGTCTTTGTCCCTAGTGGCAAGGCCTCCCGCTGTGTACCGAGCGCGCTCACGCTTATTATTTATTTAAGAAGTGACGCCTTTGCTGAAGGTTTTTCTGTTAATTTGCATTGCTGAATTTATCGCAACACGGTGTCTGTAAAGGTTCTAGGGAATTGGAATTAATAAACTTCGGAGCGAGTGACTAGTGTCCTGAAATCGTTTCCTGCCGGCGCGTGCAATTCTGGGGCGTGTGTCACCGACGTATGGCTGGTGGGAGGGGAGGTTAATTAATTTGGCAGATTCATTACCAAACTTGATGTGGGATTGCACTTAATACAGATGATCGCATGAGTACGGTCTGAGTAAGTTTGTAGCTTTAATGGAGTAGTTAATGAAGTATGTCACTCACAGGAAATCCGAATGCAGGACTGTGTCAAAGTTGGGAACTACTGGATTGTGGAGGCCGACCTGAGAGATTTTCTAGTGATTAGTTTTTGGTTACCCATCGATATTCTATATTAGGAAGTTTTATCATCATAAAAGTGAACTGCTACAAGTACTATTTACAGTGAGTTTTAATATCGGAAGGGCACTGCTTTCCGATAAAAAATAATAATCATAAATAAATAAATAAATAGTGAATATTTAACATTTTACTTTTTAGAAAATTCTTTTATTTTATATTGGAATTATACTTGAACCAAAATAATTAAAAAAAAAAAAAAAAGAAGCTTTATCTCGAATTTTTACCAGTTGGTTGCTTTTTGAACAATATAAATACTGCCCTGCTTTAAATTAGTATAATTATTCTCTGGTGAAAGTGGTCTAACGCAGTTATTATCAAACGTAGCTTACCAACGAGTTTTCTCCTGATCTTATGAACTTAATTTTTTTTTACCTAATTAGTAAAAACTAATTTTTAAATTAGTTTTTAATTTTATCTTGTGAAAATCATTGCGATCCCCAAAGTATTGGGCGCAATGCCCCACGGTGAAGTGCTGAAATTGGGAAACAGTTTGAGACCCACTAATCTATCTGATTTTTAGAAGAGTTGAGGGAGTTTGGTAATGTGGATTCCTGCTTTGTTATTTTACGTTTAATTGTTTCCTTTAGAGCTTATAATTTCTGTATTACTGTTATAACGACTATATGAAATATGTTCCGACAATGCTAGTTTTCTCTTATATGAAAATATTTTCATCCTTTTTTACTCATTATAGACTTCTGCTTTAGCCACACTGATAGTGCAAAATGAATTCAACTCAGTGCATAACTAGGGTGTTTTTCCCCCACTTGCCGCTGTTTTTATATCGTGAACTCATTTTCCGATTCAAAAACAGCTGGATGGGGGGATAAACATCCTACCTAAGCTAAGCACCTTCCCCTCCTCGATGACACAAAACAATCAGAAAGAAAACGCGTCCACAATAATCATCCAATCACAGAACGCGAGGAGGTGCCTTCACCTGTCAATCATCGCCGTGTTTCCTCGCCTTCATCGTTATCCTATACTGGAGTTCAGCCAAGATCTGTAATAAAATACTATGATACACAATCTTCTTTAATTACCTAATAAAACATTTTATTAGGTAATTAAAGAATTTATTTTGTTAGAATAACGATTCTACCAAAATAAATGTGTATGGTATGGTCATCGTGTAAAGGCTCATTCCCCTCAGTTTTGTGGACACGCGAAATACAGACAGCATGGACGATTCTATACAATTGTTTCCTTTTAAAACGGTTGTATACAAGTTTTTGACTTCCATACTATTGCTCTATAAACAGTGCTTTAATAAATAAACAAACAAAAAAATGAAGAAAAATTACTGTTATTTACCAGTATATTGAAGACATGAAAAATAGCACCCAAAACTTAGATTTCTCTTACGCTTTCCTGGTTATAGTGGTCTTTGGGGCTAAGTCCTATAATAAAATTAAGGCTTGCAGTAATTTAGCATCAGATCAAAATATGATACCTCTCAAAAGAAAGCCCAAACGTAATTAAAAAAAATAAATAAAAACACCGCAGCTAAAATAATAATATCCAGTTTAGGAGTATTTATTCAATATGACAAAATATAACAAATTTTCGTTATTGGGTTCAAAACGCAATTGTGAGCGTCCAGTTATTTTGTTTAATTTCCGTTAAAAAATAAATAAAAATTAAAGGTTACATATTTTAAAATGTTATATATATAATCATAAAATCATATTAATATAATTCTTATGGTGACAAAAAAAACTACGAATACATGCACAGCGATCTTGTCAATGTTGTCTTTATTGGGATCAGAATAGCCAGAAGGCTTGCAATGCGTTTCGATATATTTAGTAGTGCGATACGTTTCGGTTGGAAGAGGTGACGGTTGTACGAAAAGTTTTATTTGGAAGGTAGATTTAAAAAAAAAAAAATTAAATCGCATTACTTCATATATGAATTTCATCTATACAGTAGTTATTTTTTTTTATTCCTTTGTAATATTTTCCTCATAATTTTATGACGGGTATAAACTAGTTAAATATAAAGGTAATAAAATATATTATTCATTTGATTTTCCCATTTAATCTTTGAGACACGTCACCATTTTCCGTACTCATGGTTTCCTAGCCAAGTTCGGTTTAAATCTGCGCACAGGTAGGCGGGAAACACTTTAAAAACAACGAACTTAAGTGATTTTTTATGGAATTATACCACCTTGAAGAGATAGTTGCAACCGCAACCAGAAATGAAGATAGGGTGCCAATTGCCAGCCGATGTAAAAGCAAATTTTAAAAGAAGAATTAGAAAAATTTCAGAAATAAATAAAACTCTGGGCTCGCCCAGGGAAGCAATGCGGAAAGGTTTCTTGCTTCAAGTTGGCGCAACTGCTATCGGAAACAAACTAGGAAAGCCCTCATTCCGCCTAAAGCACGGGCAAATGGAGATCCTACAAGAAAAGAGGGGGGGGGGGAGAGTTTAGGGGAATTACAATAACCACATTTTCAAGAGGCATCGGCCCTTGGGAAATTCTGTCATTTCTGTCATGGCTTACTAATAGAAAAAGTACTATCGATGCCCTGATGCGAGTAGTCAAGACAGACACAACAACAGAAAACAGACGTTAAATAATATAAGAAACAAAGCAAACAAAAGGCAAGTAAGATGTCGATTGCCGAATCGTCAAAACAAAATGTAAGTCTGCATTTTGTTTTGGTGTGTGTGTTGGGGGGGGGGGGGGTTCCTAGCTTCTTTCCAGTAGCAGCTGCGCCAACTTTATTAATCAGTAAACCATGCTGCTTTGCTTCCCTGGTTGTATCCAAGCTTCTGATTATTTATTTATTTATTTAATAAATTTTCCTAGCTGTTGTTTTAATTTTTGCCTCTACATCCGCTGGCACCCCCATTTTATTTTATGCTTGCGACTGCAACTATCCCTTCAACGTGGTATAACAGGGTTTAATTTCATAAAAATCTAATTAATTACACCACGTTCATTTTTCACATTTAAAGAATTTAAATAAAATAAACTTAGTTACTCATTCTTTTCTATAAACATGTGATAGGTAATGATTAAATACTTATGTTTATAGGTAATTCATAATTAAACAGTCATCAGAATATATATAATTAAATCATGGTTGACTTCAATGTGGTAACGAAATGAGTTTTTGAAAAGCTTCGATTAAAGATATACATTTGTCCTAATTTTAAAATTAGTGGCAGAACTTTTAAAATACTGTATAGTATGTGCCATTGAAAGTAAGAGGAAAAAAAGAGAAATTAACATCTCTAATTTTTTAATAAATATTTCTTCCCCCCTCGCATTTTGTTATCCTTACTTCTTTATGCACGCTGTGGAACTCAATGTTTGATCTCCCTTCTTTAGTTGTTATTCACAGTTTAGTGATGTCCTTGACACGAACCCACCAGGTGCTGCCTATTCATGCGCTTTCCTAGCTTGTACAGGGATGTCAGAGATTCAAGTGAGCTTTGCATGAACAATATACACAAACAGCTAAAAAAAGGGGAGGGGGAAAGAAAAGAAAAAAGCATGTTTAGCCAGTAGAAAAAGGAGTGACTTAAGTGTGAATTCGTTTCTACGTATACTGCCGAGTAGGTGGAATTGAGTATGAAATAATAATAATATTGGAAGAAAAGATATAGTGCGTCAGATAAACCTACTGCGATAGAATGTGTTAATGTAAAAGGGATATCCAATCCGTGAGTATCGTTCAAAATTTTCAGTTACTTTTTATTTACTTCTGGAAAGTTGCACAAAATTAAATTTTCCTAGCCAAGAAGCTGTGTAACGTATGTGTTTTATTCTATATTTTGTTATACTTTCATTATATTTGTTTGCATATTCGAGTAGTAAAGAAGCTACAACGTACTGAATGGAACATCTGATAAATAAGAAAGAAAATGTGTATTGGGCTAACATTTAAACTCAGTAGTTAAAATCAGGTAAGAAGTATACACTGTACTGTACTGTATTCGCTGGTAGAGACCACCCGTCATCTGATGAGAAGCCAGTGAATTTCGAAAGAGCTGACTTAGCGGAGTTTCACATTTTTAAATGTATAGCAAATTCATCTTTATTTGAGATGCTATTAGATTCCCGTGATCCAGTAACGGCAAAATGGAACGAGGTATGGTGTTCGATGTTTACTTTAAAGAAACTATATATATTTTTTATCGATTATGATTCACACATACACACTCGAGCGCGCTACAACATTCCAAATCTGAGCCCAAGAACGAAATCTTAATAAACAGCATCCGATTTAATTTTCTTAGTGCTCATTAACAAATAGATGTTTTCACAAACTAATATTTCTCATAAAAACTCCAAGACATTCCAGGATATTTCATTGCAGTAAGTCTTCATGATTGATGGATGCCCCACAATCAAGCATAGATTAAGGAGACAAGTGTTTCAGCAATGAACGCCGATTAATTTGCATATCGACTACGGCGTGATAAATTTATCTCACTCTAATAACTTCACAGCACTTTTGGAATTATTCACAGCGGTTACCGTGAGTTTCGTAGACCGTCGATCAATAATTTCAGTTGATCCCATTTCCAAAGGAGAACCTGCGTGAAAATCACTGTAATAATGCTATTATGTTAGCCATCTTTTGACCTTTCTGTTTATACTGATTGTCAAAATTTATGAGCAAGACTATAATAACGGGGGGGGGGGGGGAAGCGCGCGTTTTTTGTTTTTGAATGTTTATTGTAGCAATTATTGTGTTCATCAGTGGAACTCACTCTGAATTTTCTCTATTAAAGCGTTTTCAACAAATGCAGTACGATTTGAAACATTATGAATTGAGCAGATATATTGTGTACAATATACTTGTATACAAGTTTTCCTTCTTTGCTTTTCTCGTTCCGGAAGTTCATTTCCAAAATTCTCTGCAATCTCCTGGATGACCTTTCTAATGTTAATCACGGTTTTTGCTCTGGAAAACACAATAGCACTTGATGAATTTATTTTGTTGCAGCGTATGCATTTATAGGAACTATTTTTAACATCCAACTTTGGTTAAAGCAAACAGTGTATATCACTCTCTTTGCATTATCAAATGGAACTTTCATTATAATCTGCCTCTTTCGATAGTGTATCCCCGGACCAGTCAGACATTCACTTTTCATATTTCTAAAATAAGTCACAAAAAGAATGTTAACAATAAATGAGCATGTAACTGTTTTGTAACACATGCTCAGCGGGTTTCTTGTAACTGTCTGTTATGGGTATCTCCCTAGAAAAAGTTCAGAGTGCGCGCGCACACACACGTCTTTGTATCTATCTTGACGTCCACGAATGTACGTAATCCTTTAACTGCCTGACACTGGAATGCTACAAGTGGCACCATCACGTGATACCGATGTCACGAATCAACTCTTTGATGTCATTTCTAGAATTCTCGTCAAGTAGCCACCACCTTTGCTCGCTCGCTTCTGTGTGACGTCATCATCAGGAATTGTGTGTCGTCGAGGAAGTTCGGTAAAGGCGTGTTCATACTGCATGCTTGCAAAACCTAGTCACGAACGCCAGTGAGTGAGTACGCACTCAACATACACGTGAAATTTTTGCCTCTTTCTTTCGCGTTCGCTTGACGACACTTGCTCGTCACCGCTGTCGTTGGTCATTCCAGCAACGGCGTTAGCGTGTTCGGTTTCAGCAGTGACTAGCGGATCAGGTTTCCTAACGTGTCGTTTATTAAGTGGTCGATCTTGTATTTGTTGGTTGCTGCGGAGTAGTACACAGTAAGTTGTTTTCTCCGTCTTTTTAATGCTCATTGTACTGATCAGTTGTATATTCATATGTGCTTTGATGTAGGTAGAAATTAGGCACGCTTTCAAATAAAAAAAAAAAAAAAAATTGCGTTCCGTAGTTGTTCACTTTTTTTACTCTCTACCCATACTGTAACAGGCATGCAAAAAATACACCTTTATTACTGAATTCCTATATGTTTATCCGCTTTATTTATAAATACTCGGAATCACGAATTAAATATTCAGTCATACTGAGTTATGACTGTATGAAGAAATAAAGGTGTGTTCCTTCACACCTTTATTTCTAAACGGGTTTCATAAGTCTAAGCTCAAGTCTTTATTTCTAAAGACTTTAGCTTAGACTTAAACTCATCCTAAAGGGAGCAGATTTGCTTCTAACTCTGATAATAATAACGATGCAGAATGCAGTATCCATGCCAACAAAGCAAAAATAATAATAGATCCAAATGATTTTTCGTTCCACTTAGCTGCCTGTCCAAGAACGTTTTCTTGCCGATCCTATTATATTTTTTTTTTTAAGTCCTTGACCTGCTGCTCCGTAGCCGAGGTGGTCAGAGCGCGATGCAATAGCACACGCTTTTTGAGTAGTGGGGTTCAAGCCCCTGACTGCTAAATATGGTTGATCTGCCAACCCGCACTGGACCAGCGTGGTAGATTATGGTTCATTTCCTTCAACATAAATTGGTGAGGAGGTTTCCATCCTGCAGCGGATTGATAATGGCTGCAGTTTACCTTTTTACCTGCTGCTACTGATTTTTTTGACATGTGATCGATTACAAAGGATATCAATACGTAAGTTACTGAGTAAAACCAGGTAGGCGAAGGTGTAGCAGTATATGGTACACTCACTCTCTGGTGGTTGTCCAGTCTGTTATCGTTTATATCAAGACCACCAAGAATCAACGAAATATATCGTTTATTTATTTATTTTATTATTATTATTATTTTTATTTATTTTTTTTTTGTGGGGCGAACAACTAAGCCCAGTGTATTTAGTCTATAACTTGCATACATTTGATAGTCCTTTGTCCTGTTTTGTGGGATGAAAAGCAAAGAGAAAAAAATCCAACCCCCCCGTTGAGATCTACTAACTCGACTACTGTTTAGGGAAAAAAAAAAAAAAAGCAAAAAATTTCGTTCATTACCGATAGGTGTAAACTATTCCAATATATTGAAATTGTTTATTGTAGATGCATCATTATTTTAACATCTCATGTTGTGAAATCGTTCACAACGAATTGCCTTCGTCCTACACTTCGAATAAATAACACTTTCCCATTAGAAAAGTCTGCTGTTGCTTTATTCTCAGTTGGTGCACCAGTTAGATGGTACCGTTTCGAAGCTATTTTGCCCTCTCATCATTTTCACTAAACAATGTCATAGTTTTTAAATTTTCACACAGTTTGGCGCTTTCTTAAAATTTTATTAGTCAAAGAAGCTTGCCTTCTTGCATCTCTCATATTGTGAAAATAAGTCACAACTGGTTGTCAGCTCTTATACCTCGGGTACCTGCCCACCCACCCAGTGAGAGGCCAAATAGCTTCGAAACAGTGTCGTCTGGGTGGCGATACTCTACTGAGAAAAGCAACCAGGGCCGCATTTACACTTTTGGATGCCCTAGGCGCAACACAATTATGAGGCCCCAAAAGGTCGGGTCAAGTCAGTACAAAGTAAAAAAAAAAAAAATTGCTTCAAACGTCTATTTCAGTTAATCAAATTCATAAATATTTTTTTTTTCATTTATTGAAAATAAAAGTCGACATTGCTATAAAAACTCATTTTAATAAAATAAAAATAACACAGCATTGGTATATATCTATTAAAAATAAAGTATTATACATACATAAGTATATATGTATTAAATTAAAAAAAGAATAACTAAATTTTTTTTTTCTGCCTTTGGCCTTAGCAAATATATCTATAATATCATCATAAGTAATTGAGTCAATTGCATCTGATTCAATGAATAATAACGATAGGTCACTTGTTTTATTTTGGTGCAAGTTGCTTCTTAAATAATTTTTAATTCGTTTTAACACCGAAAATTGGCGTTCAGCACTTGCGTTTGAAATAGGCATAGTCCAAAAATATTTTTAAGATAGTTTCTACGTTCCGGAAGGTAGCACAAGATTCCGTCCGGACAAGATTCCGCGGCATAGTTGCCAATTAAATTTAAGGAATGACTATAGCATGGTATGTAATGTGCAGAGGGACTATGTTTTTTCAGCCTAGCTTGTAAACCTGTATAGAGACACCTTTCATATTGGCAGCGTTATCATAGCTTTGCCCTCTGCACATTTTTATATCCAAAGATAATTCTTCTAATTTTTTGAATACTACCTATTCTAAATATAATGAATTATGTTGTGTTAATACTGACGAACCCAATAAATGTTTCTCTAATGTCAGAATTTGATGTAACGTACCTAATTATAATAGCTAGTTGGTCAATATGGGCAACGTTTGGTGTTGAGTCGAGTATTATTGCAAAATAAGCAGATTTCTTAATTTCTGATATAATATTTCTCTTGTTTTATTAGCTATTAACTCTATGAATTCATGACAAGTGTGGTAAGAAAGATAATTTAATCTGCCAGAACCACAGTTGGCGTACATTTTAATGTGATGGCTTAAAAAAATCATCACATTCACTTAAATAATGTAGACACACGATAAATAATTTCCGCAAGAATCAGAAATAATATCATTTGTATTGCCTCTAAACGATAGTCCCAATTTACTCAGTGAATTAATGGTAGCTATTATTCTTTTTAAAACCTCTCTCCGATAGTGTTCTTCAGATTATATTTGTTTCATCAATTCAGAATTAATACAGCTATTTGAAGAACTTGACTTTCTTTTGCGATATGTGCACATCGCTCGTAAGTGCTCAGTAGAACGCTCGTGATCACATAAGGTTTGCGTTATATTTCTCCAGTCTTTAAAACCCTTCATTAAGTTATTATTTGACTTAGAAAACAATTTGCAAACAAAACAGTAAATTGATTTTCTCTTTTCTGAAAAAATTAGCCACTATCGTTTTTCCTTTGTACTATTCGTCTTTTTACAGTAAAAATGTGATTCATTTACATTTCTGACATATATTCTATTGCGTTCTGTGTATTCTTTTTTTTAAATTTTCGATTTTACCAACATTCTGAGGCGTATTTATTAAAATATGCTCGATAAATTTTTCATCAATACTAATTGGCCACACGGTTGTATCAGTAGGATAAGAGATAACTTGCTTTCTGGTAAGTACAGACTCCGATTGAAAATTTTCTTCAAAATTCTGTTGACTCGTTTCATTTACTTCTTCTATATTTTGTACATTATTTTGATGTTTTTCATTTTCGTCTCCTGATACTGATAACAATGTTTCGCTTTCCTTTCGAATAATTTGAGGTACATCTTCAGTTCTATGAAATTCTTCATTTTCAGAAGGACGTAAGAAAGACAAAATTGCTCCCTTTTGACTATTTAGCTGTTTTGCCTTTTCTCTGAGTTGTTTTCTTTTATTAGCTCCGGATTCAAACTTTCTTGGCATCATTACGTGTGTAATACTATTAAAAGCGAAATAAATATTTATTAAATCCAAAATATTAAAAATAATTTTTATAATGAGTAAATTCTTCAGTTTTAGATCTATATTTATTTCTTTATATGTTACGTATAATTACTTTTACATACTATATTACTGTTACATATAATTTTATAAAGAAATAAATATAGATCTAAAAACTCAAGAATTTAGTACTCACTATAAAAATTACACGAAAAGATCAAGAAACCAATTCAAATTAAAAATAATTACGTTAAAAGCTAAAAAGCATAAAAAGAGAAAGAATAGTGTTTCGGAGAATATACACCGATTTAAATTCCCTTTAGTTACAAAAAAAAAATATATATATATATTTTTTTTTCTTTTTTTTTTTTTTTTTTTTCCCCCATTGTTAATATAGGATTTTATCTATTTTTTCATTGTGGCTCAGCTATTTTCAACTGATTACAGTTGGCAACACTGATGCTGATGTGATCGCCAATCTAGTAGGCGTCACGCAGTTTGGTCGTGAGTAATGTTTACTTCAAAGTAATTCAGACTCTAGCTGTGTGCTTGTGTCCACCAGTGACATTATGTTTGAGTTTTATATTTATTTTGTTCTGTGCATTATTTTGTGCCTTGTTTGTGCACAAAATGGTGCCCCTCCTGTCATTTTTTTTTTTTTTTTCTGGATCCGCCACTGGAAATAGGCAACTCATTATGAATAATTTCACAATATTAGATGATATAATAAAAATGCCTAAATGTATAGACTTCGATTTGTCTCAAAATTCAACTGTGCAGTAATGATGCGTTTACACTAAACAGTCTCATAGTTTGAGGCATTCCGCACTAAAATATTATTATTCCAATTTTTAATCTTCATAATTGGAAGATAGGTTAGCTCTCTAAGTTTCACTGTAATTGTATCTATTTAAATAGGAAGACAAAGATATACTTTTTGACTGAGCTTCCTATTTGACAAGTTAGTAAGCAATATTTATTCCACTTCCCTCAACATGAATCATTGTGGAGGCTTCCATCCTGCAGTGGATGAAAATGGCTGCAGTTTCCCTTTTTTTTTTTTATATTTATTTATTCCAATTCAATTGAGAATTGCATCATTCTTTGCTTGCGATTCTTGGCGGATGTGAAACGGTAACTAATGATAAGTAACAAAATGAAACACTATTATAACTACGTGTAAGAATTTCTGCTAGCTGCAACAAACAATGCGAGCATACAAGCACAAAAAAAAAAAAAAAAAAAAAAATTGATAGTAGGAGCTTACACTCGCCTAAGGAAGCACAGCTTCGCTTTGGTATTTTTATTTCATTTCATTATACAGTGCATTTTATTTTTGTCAAGGTTATAACATCAGTATTCCGTAAGTGGTTATACAGTGCGCTAAACGTAAACAGAATACAGTTAATAAAATTTAATTAAAATTGAATCATTCAAACTAATACCTTACAGTTGAAACTATAAACGCCTACGAAAGACAAAAGTAAGAACACATTTTAATATCGGGTTAGGCTGCCGAGTAGTTAAGTACGAGGGTACAGACGTGCACGCGCTTCAGTGACCGTGGTTAAACTGCGCGGCTGGTTAATACGGTGAAGTTGAACAACATTCAGATTACAAAACAACAGTTGATCTTAGCCATCAATTCTCTACCTGCCTCGTCTACCACCGGTGATGATGGAGTTCCCCAATTCATGCTCAAATGCCTAAGTCCGTACATTATTCAGCCACTTTTAATTATCTTCAACCAGTTACTCTCGAACAAAATTTTCCCACAGCAGTGGAAAAACTATCTCATCAAACCTTTAGCCAAAGTTCAGTCGCCATCGAAACCTAAACACTTCCGACCCATCTCTAACTCCTCCAGCCTGCTGAAGCTCCTGGAGAAGGCCTTACTCCCCATCCTCACTAAGCAGATCTTGCCCAGTAATCCATTTCAAATTCACTACTCCCTTCCAAACAGATCAACGATCACCAATCTGCTAGCCACCACGAATACTATCTTGTCAGCATTGGAGAATAAGCAGGAACTAGCTGTGACTTACTTAGACATTGAGGCTGCATTTGATGCCGTCCAAGTAAACCAACTTCTCACGCTCCTGGAATGCCACTTCCAGATCACAGGGAACATATTATGCTTTCTCTCCTCTCTTCTGAATAACAGAGTTATAAAGCTTCATACAGGAGATCGCACCCTTACTAGATCCGTCACCGCAGGAGTCCCATAAGGAGGGGTCCTTTCGGGCCTTCTGTTTTCATCCATTATCTTCCCACTGGTTGCACATTCTCGATGTCTACTGAGCTATGCGGACGATATCAAGATACTCACTCCCATCATTCCCGGTCAAGGCCTAGATCTGGTAAAAGTGGAAATTAACAACACTCTCACCACAGTCACATCTTACCTCTGCCAGTTTGGGCTCAAGATCAATCCTGCTAAGTCCGAATTCATGGTGTATTCATTGAAGCAAACTCCTTCTTCTCTCCAGCTTTCGGTCGGCAACACCCTCATCCCAATTGTGTCCAGCCATCGTGATCTGGGCGTTGTATTCGACCCAAAACCTCGATTCAACGCCCACATGGATATGCTCCTCACACGTGCTTCAAGACTCCGGTGGATAGCAAAACAGCATCTCCTTCATATTACAGATAAAAAGATAACCGTGAGGTACATAAGAACAGTTATCTTTCCACCTTTACTCTATGCTGCTGAAATTTGGGCGTCAGCGGCACCGTCAATAAAGAAACCACTCTTTGCCACAGAATTCTGGCTCCTAAAGTGGGCCAACAGGAAGCACAACCTTCCAGCTCTGATTCATACCACACAGCTTGCCAACTCTCTCGGAATTCCACGGCTTCCCACCTTAATCGATGACCAACGCCTCCTAGCAACAGTCAAGATGATAACAGGCATAATGGCAACACCTTCATTCTGGGATACCTGTGGCTGGAGGACCCCCCCTGCTGCCCTTAGGGCCAATCCCGAGCTCTACTCGCATTCAGCACGACTCCATCTCTCGGACAGGTTCCTTCCTCAGCAGATGCTCAAGCAAACCCAGGCACTGGACGCCGACCTGAACAAATTCGCTGCTGACCGGACTTACCGGAAAAAAATTATGACGAGTAGGACTAATCAGCAATGACTGATGTATACCTTGCATCTGTTCCTGTCTGATTGAGCTGGTGCTCTTATCTCGATGTTAAGCCAGCTCAAGCAGATTTAACTCTCGTAAGGAGTTCTCTCCTTTGTATTATAATATGTTTTCTTTGTAAAATTACCTTTTTGTAAATAATTGTTCAATTTTCCCAAGTTTGGGAAACTGTAAGCCCCTGGCTTTTTGGCCGTGAAGGGTAATAAAAGATTATCTCTCTCTCTCTCTCTAAGTTCAGGTATTCTCTCTATTTTTTGAATGCTTCTGACGTTATGTGGTCGTCGCTGAGTGTAAACAGAAAATTTAAACAAGACCTTTCTTTTACAAACCTTGCTGTGTTCCCTTGAGAAAATAATTTCTATATAGATGACACTGTATATGCATGGTAATTCTCAGCCTCTTAAAGCTTTAATGTTGCTTTTTAGTTGTCATCTTTCAAGAATAACGTCATCAACATTTCTCTCACAGCCTATCGCAGTTATTGTTTTCTGTTTCTTATTTCTCGATCCTTCTCTCTAACTACAACCTCTCTCTCTCTCTCTCTCTCTCTCTCTCTCTCTCTCTCTCTCTCTCTCTCTCTCTCCGTCCGCCTTCCTTTCCCTCATATAATGATCTGATATCAGTTAACTATTATATTAAATTTTCTAGCATACTTCACTTGCCTCTTCCAGAAAGGTGAACAGTAGAAAACACCGTTAAGTTGAAGAAGTTTAAAATTATCATGCGTATATGCAATTGCAGTTTTGTCTTTTTTTGCAATTTCGATTTTAAGGTTTTAATTTTAATGCTTCCAGTTCAACTTATTCTTATCACATTGTGTAAAAGTTTATGGAACACTGACGTTGTCATTTCAGTTTTGACCGAGAGAGAGAGAGAGAGAGAGAGAGAGAGAGAGAGAGAGAGAGAGAGAGAGAGAATGCACAATAATGCAATCTTTTTAATTTTTTAATTGTGTAATTTGTGTAAATATTGTACTCTAGATTATTATTATTATTATTATTGCTCTTGTATTATTTCTCCCTGATTGGAGATTCCACTCCGTGATGGGTACTGCTACCAAGTACACAGGGTGGTTGTAATGTCTGATGTTACTGTGGGTCGAGGAAATCTCTGACTATCCTACAGGTGGTCAGAATTACGACTTTCTGGAGTTCCTTGTAGGTGTTCTCTGGGAGACCTATTGCTGCTAGGCTGCTATGTAGAGTCTTTGGCACGGTGGTTGACACGATGATCGGGATGGTCGATACTTCTTGCATATGCCACATCTCCTTGACTTCATGTCTCAGGTTCTTGTACTTTCTAATTTTTTCCTCATGGGTTTTCTGGACATTGCTAGTGTTGGGCACCGCTATGCCAATCCGGTAGGTAGCCTTTTGCATCTTGTCCACAAGTGTTATGTGCGGTCTGTTGCGCGGGATCGTCTTATTCGTTATTATGGCGCGGTCCCAATACAGCTTGTGGGTTCGGGTCTCTAGTACTGCCTGGGGTTCGTACTTGTAGTATGGTACACTTTCTTTGGTCAACTGGTATTTCTTCGCTAGCTTCTGAAGTATTATCCTGGATACCTGGTCGTGTCTATGAATGTACTCAGTCTGGGTGCTCACCTTGCAACCCGCGGTAATGTGTTGGATTGTTTCTGAGGCCAGGTGGCATCGTCGACATGTGTCATCTGACATTCCGGGCTCCTTTGCTATGTATTTTCTTTATAATAATAATAATAATTATTATTATTATTATTGTTGTTGCTCTTATATTATTTCTCCCTGATTGGGGAATTATTATTAATCACAACAGCAAGGAGCCATACATTTGTAATTTACATTTAGGTTATAATAATCACATGTACGTAATCATATACATCAAGTGTATCAATATGTACAAAGACACATACATATATTATTTAAAAATGAATATTAAAAATATATGAACATCAAAAAATACAAAAAGATTTTAAGTTACAGAAATGGGAAAACCTACAAACATCAGTAAATATTTCAAATATTATAAAACAAAAATGCAATAAATGGAAAAATACAGCCGAATAATTATACAATAATATAAAGATAAAAGGAAAAACATAAAAATTACTTTATTATCATTTTTAGATAAATTGCTATTAGTTTAAATAGTATATTAAAACAAAATTTATTTTCAAATTACGACTTTGTCACTTCAATTAAGTGGAGCAAACTTTTAATGTAAATTATCGCGACGTTGAAATAATCAGTTTTCCTTAAATATATACTATTGGTGTGTATGTGTGGGAATTCTGTTTCTTCTTTTATTTTTTTATTTATTTATTTTTTTTTGTTAAACTTAAATATATTATATAGCTTTTGTACTCGTTAACTTTTGGGTATACATCTGGATACATGTATCGAAATTGTATGAATTACATGTCTATTTGACAAGTTGTGATACATGAACTGATACAAATGTGCATACAAATTGCATTAGATGCTTCTACATTGACATTCTAAGTACATTTTGTATCTTATGATGTTACCATGTACAATATACCGAAAAGTTGTCCAGAACAGAGTGAAATTTGCGAACATTTCACAAAAATCTGAATATAAAAGTCGATATGTATTGACATCTGTTTCGATGTTTTCAGTTCAAATGACGGCAAAAAAAAAAAATAATAAATAAAAATAAAATAAAAAACCATTATTGTTGACATAGCCAATTAGAGAAGAAAGCAATGTTTGAGACATTAGCGTTGATCATCCACCTTTTCTTTACTGCGATTTCACCAAAAGTAATATAAATCCACTGATGAACATGAAACTTAAATCTCCCGATGACATTTGTCAAGTTAGCTTTTTTTTTTTTTTTTTAAACAGATTTATATCTAAACTTTTATATAAACACCTGACATAAATTCATAAATATATGTCAGGTGTTATATAAACACCCTCATAAATTTATGCAAGTTACTGTACGATTTGTTTTAATACAGTTGCTGTACAAATTCTGATATATGTATCCAGGTGTAAACGTAGTTTTAGGCAGTTAGATTCATCAACCATATTTATGTGTAATTTACCCATATATATAGTTAACATAAGATTGCCCATGGGATCAGAACCGGAGAAAGAAGTTTCTTGTTAATCCTAAACTGTATCGAAGGAAATATCCATTCATAAAAAAATTGTGCATTGTAGTTTTTTCTTTATTTTAAGTTTAATTTTAATTTAATTTTCTGTTTATACTTCGGGACGAATCAATAATTAATATGAATCAATAATTAATTGATTCATATTTTAATTTCCTCTTTACTTTCTAATTGTGATTTTTTATATCTATCCCTAACAGATTTCAAGATAAATTAGTAGCCAGATTTATGTTTATGCCTTACATCTTTAATTGTAAGGTGACTTATTGTTATTAATTGAAGACGGTTAAATAGAATAAAAAAAAAAAAAAAGAAAATAACATTGAATGCGAGTAATGGAAAATCCAGAGTGAGTTTGGACCAGTTAATACGAATTGTTATTGTTGTAGTACTTGACTAGGAGAACCACATCTGAATCTCTTGAGGTGTGCCGTGCAAATGATTATAGAAACAAGGCTAGCTACGTATCATTTATTCTTGGTATGAATTTAGTGTTCAAGGTCAGCTGAGAGGGCGCTACTATCGACTCACTTGCGTCCGCACTTGAAAGCATTAATTGCTAGATAAGAATCATCCGAATCATCCTTGTTTGTAGTAATTCATAAAGGGCTCTGCAGTCGAACAATGAGATTACAGTTTCTCCTCATCATGGCACAGCAGGAAATCCCAATTTGATATCCGCATCCAATCTTTTTGTGCGTTGCCACTTTAGAATAAAACCAGCCAGCCGAGTAATGTCTATCTCTAGGTAGTCTCAGTAAGTATATTTTCCTTTTCAATTCTAGTAACCTTGAATACAACGTGACTGGTAATTGGAAATCCTAAAGTGTGGTTTGGACGTAACACAAGATATATACAACGTGTAAAAGGGGAAACTGTTTCTCTCAGATAAAGCAAAACTTACGTAAAAAATCTTTTTAAATAATTTGTTCTTCACGGTGAAGCAATTTTTATTCTGAGTTACTTTTTTTTTTTTTTTTTTTTTGTCGACAGAGTAATGGGCAACCCTTACTAAATGAATAAATCTAATTAATATTTTCTAATTATCACAACTGAATTATCTGCATTCCAGTAAATTACTTTATGCTTATATTCATTTGAGACCTGTAGCCTAACACTTTCGCTATTAACTGATTAGTTTACCTCGCTCTCAATTAAGAATTTCATAAACGAATAAAAGTTATGACGGGTAATTAAGAGCCCCAATAAAATTATTACCTTAAGAAATCGATAATCAAAAATATTAATAATAAATTTATTAATAAAACGTCGGATGTACACAACAATTTATATTTAAAATAATTACTGATTTTTATTTCCTTCATTATCGGAATGAAACAATATCCGCAAAAAAGGATTCTTATTATATATAATAAAGAATCAGTTTTCATTCTTTTTTTGAAATTTATGCCATTCATTGTTGCAAGTACTTCCAGGAATCAGTGAAGGTTGGTTGTCTTTTCTAAAGCCAAGTAGAGATAAGTGGAAATAGTCCCACCTTATCCTTTAGATACATGAAATGTAGTTGAGTGAGAGCACCAACGGAATCTTGCAATTCATGATTACGTTGGTTTATTTGTTTGCTAAGTGGGGAGGATTGTTGAGCTCGGTCTTAGCACCTAGCAATTTTCAAGAAAAACGAAAACCTGCAATGGAGTGGAGTAATACATTTCTTAAAAATGAATTGCTTCAGAATTAAAGGTCATGCAGCAATAGTTGCTCGATTCCTTAGTCATGATAGAAAATAACGTTCCTATTTAGTCGATATCAGTTAAGAAAATTACAGATTAGGAATTAGTTATAATTGTCGGTAATCTCGTAATTCGAAAAGTTTTTAATAAATCGCTCAAATCTTAAAAGAAATTCATTATATTCGGGGCATTGAAATGAAACTTTTATTTGAGATTTTAATATAAGTTTAATTAAAGTTTAGATTCATATTTTATCTAAAAGTTAACCTTAAAATTTTAAACGATTTGTAGTGCTTCTCTGAGTCGTCTTATACGCTGGAATATACGGTAGGTAATGTGCTCAGTGCGTTTCATTTTAATTTCTAATTTTTTCTAATATTTAATTCGAATTGAGCGACAAAAGAAAAAGAAAAAAGCAGCATAGGACAGGTACAAATCATTGCGAGATCAATTTATATAAGTATTAGTATATAAGTAAAAGCACACAGGCTTCCGCGGTCCCAGCCTGTGACTACTAAGTACGGTGCTGTTATTGTATTCTGTCCATTTGTCCTTCTGACCTTATGTAGTCTTCCCGGAGTATAACATAAAATTAAATTTAATTTAATGATATGGGGCCTTAATTGTGGTGTTGTTACATATATAAATTTTTAATTTATTCAGGGTGATTTACGAAAACATGGCATAATTTCAGGAGCTGATTTCTGAGGCAAATTTAAGCCAAAACGTTCATATGAACACTTGGCACAATTCTGGCACGTTACCTAATAAAAGGTTTATTCCTATTAAGATTAGATTTTTCCGTTGCAAACGAAGTGAAAACTTGTTTTAAATGTGGCTCTGAAATTGTTTTGGAAAGAATTTTACCTTAAAAAAAATAATAACAATTTATTTGGAATCTCAATTGTTTATAACAGATGCTTTATAAGTCAGATGTTAGGTGTCGCTACTGCTTCTAGAAAAAGTGACAATGTCTTGTCAGTTTTTCTTTCAGATTTTGGCCTGTAGAAAGAAAAACATGTAGCAAAGTATGCACCACTCGATAGTACACGCTCTTTGAGTGGACCGGGGTTCAAGCCCGTGACTACTAGATACGATAAATATTTGTATTGACGATTTATTGTAAACTCTACTGACTAGGTTGTCGTGCTGGAGTATAAACAGAAAATTATTTATTTATTTATTGATTGATTTTCTGTAAACTCCACTGGTCGCGCCGGAGTATAAACAAGAACATTTAACAACGTGTCTGTCTAATTGAAATTGATCGAGTGATGCAAAAAGGAGGAGAGGCGATCTGATATTCTTATTTATCCATTTTTTTAATTTTTTATTTTCCATCTCAGCAAAATAGGAAAATCAGCTGACCAAATATACTTGTATATATAGTAGCTTCGTTGCAACTTCTAAGCAAGCCAGCGGAACTGCCCAATCAAATAAGCATGTGTATTGTCAGTGTTTTTCTTTTATTTTCTATAAGCAGTGTTTTATGCTTTTATATTATTCTTGCATATTTATTATTGTTTTTTAATATCTGCTTGCATTGTGTATGTTGGTTTTTTTTTTACGTGTTACTGGTTTGAGAAATATGGATTCGAATCGAATTCGAGAAAACCGGAAGGATTCTTAAAGGCCTATTCGATTGAGGCTGTACTTTGTTAATCTCACCTGGAGGAAGTAAGGTTTCCCCTTAGTTATTCCAGCTGTTTCAACGGCACAACATGCAGGTCAGCCTACGAACATGTTCTTGTACACACATAATACCTCAAAAAACCGCATGAACTGGAGTACCGGTGCATTATATCCTAGTCAGTGCGGCAACAAGTTCCAAAGAAGTTGATATTTTAACTAGACAGTGGCTTTAAGTAAGTACGCATGCAAATAAGATGAAATATAACATATATTGTGCTGGTATTTTTCCAACTCTACTGCCATATTTAGGAACAGGAAGGTCTGTATGGCGTAATAAATGACACTATGCAATTCTACAAAATGCTGTGGTTGTGCGTCTTAAGCTACGCAACCGTGAAGTATTCCAATTCTCCTCACTAGTGCTTTTTTTTAAAACGTAAAATACTCCTATATTCCCTTACCAGACCGTCAGTAATCAAACAGTGTGACTACTTACTTCAAATGTGAAAGTTAAAGTTATAGATATAAGGTCAAGGACATACGTGAAAGTGTACCAGAAAATATTTTTATAACGGTTTGATTTTTTGGCTATCGAATATATATTCTGAAACGATGCGTTAAAAAATGAACTTTTTTAAAACGAAGGCGGACATCGCAGGTGGTTTCACGTGCGATTCCGAGTAGCCAATTGAGTTTTTGTTATTTTTAGCAGTACTGTACATGTGCTCTGCCTGGGATCCTGACAGTTGCATAACTCTTAAACGCTGTATTTCCCAGAAAAGAAATTTAGCTCGTTTCCAACATTTCCGCAGTTGTTTGTGTTTGAAGGCGCTGCACGGGGTAGTGTGCAACGTACTCACAAAGAACAGGATAAGTTTTCTTCTCTATGCAGGTAACCCAATTTCCTTGGAAAGTAGAGCATCCGTTTCGCCTGAGTTTAATGAAACTGAATTCTTTTCTAGCCTCCCCTCTCTCTATTTCTCTTATTACATTCCCCCCCCCCCCCCAAGAATAAACTGTCAGTTGATGAGTATCAGAAAATACGGTGGGGGGGGGGGGGGGAGGGGTTGCGACATCAAACCGGAGAAGAAATTGCGGAAGCAACAGCATCAGTCTTTCGCCACCTGCTTTGGGGAAATGGTTGGTTTGCGTGTTGAGGGTTGATCATTGCTGGACACGAGAGGCGAATTTTAATGGCATTGGACCTCATTTTATGGTTTAGTTATAGGTTATGTCATTTTTTCCTTTATTTCTCACAAAAAATTGAGGTCTTATATAAGTATTTAGCTTACTTTAGCCTACTTTTTTTTTGTTGAGTTTTGGTAATTACTCAGTAAGTCGAATGTCGGGAATATTTGGCCTAATCTTGAAATGAAATAGTATTTTGGGGTGGCGGTGGTAGCTGTGCTACTGTATGCTATTACTGATTCTAAAATGTCGATTTGCAATTATCAACTAAAAACTAAATTTTGAGAGAAAGCGTTGAGTTAAAAAAAAAACGAAGTGTTGTTTTCCTTACAAATCTGTAGTGATAACACATATTGTACGTTGATAAAGTATCAGTTCAGAATATATCCTGCATATTAAAGGTATTTATAGAAATTGAGTCAATGTAAAAGTAACAATAAATACATGGCGCTCATTTGAATCTAGTAAAATAAGTTTAGAATATATCCTGCATATTAAAGGTATTTATAGAAGTTGAGTCAATGTAAAAGTAACAATAAATACATGGCGCTCATTTGAATCTAGTAAAATAAGTTTAGAATATATCCTGCATATTAAAGGTATTTATAGAAATTGAGTCAATGTAAAAGTAACAATAAATACATGGCGCTCATTTGAATCTAGTAAAATAAGTTTAGAATATATCCTGCATATTAAAGGTATTTATAGAAATTGAGTCAATGTAAAAGTAACAATAAATACATGGCGCTCATTTGAATCTAGTAAAATAAGTTTTTATTTACAGAGTATTTTTTAATAAAAATACAAATATGGTGTGTGATTCTGTAACAGTATCGACTCGTGTTCACATGATTCTGTAGTGTTAGTTCGTTAATTATAAATCAACCTTAAACAAGTGTGCAGTCATTATAATATAAAAAATATATACATGTATTATCTTTTTAACATTTTATTAAACGACATAGAATCAATAAAATGATCAAACTCACATTATTAAACAGAGGTCGCGGACCCTTCCACTCTGGGAATCCGTACAGGTATTCTGAGGGGTGAGGAATCCGCGAAAAATGCTGGAGTTGTCTTATACATATTTTAAAAAAACGTTTAAAGCGTAATGTCTAATAAAAACTATGAATAATATCTAATAAGACCTGTTAATAATGCCCGATAAAAACTGCGAAGAAAGTCCTTCAGTCAGTGTGAGAATAGTTGGCGGATAACATCATTCTATATTTTGTAGACTTGAACATATTTCTAATAAAATTTACCCTATATTATTTTGTTAGGCGCGTTAGCATATTGTTGAGCGGAGATTGGGGAAACCCCCAGTGCCGTTAGACCCTTAACACGCTATACATTATGCATAATGTTGACGGCAAAACAGTCAAACTGACCAAGGAGCTTAAATACCCAGGGATACTAATAGACTCCAATTTATTATTCAGACCACACCTTCTTTACTTGAGGGAAAAGCTCAGGAAATATACAGCCATGATTGCGAGGATCTCAAGACGAGAATGGGGGCTAAAACAAAAAAACATTGGGACTGTATTACCGAGCTGTTTTCATCCCTGCGATAACCTATGGTTCGCCCATCTGGTACTACAGGGCAGTGACAACTGTCAATAGAGAAATCCTAGATACTATATAAAGAAATATACTGCTTACCATCACCCATGCCTGTTGCACGATGAGCACCCATACCCTACGCTGGCGGGAGTCTGTCTGCTGGACCTAGAAGTGGTCCGCTGTGGACTAATGTATTGGCTTTCAAGAGGAACCCAGGTCACATTTTTTTGGGTATACAATCGACCCAGAAAACAGCAAGAAGCAGGAGAAACAGAGAGTGGTGCTTCACCTGCGGTAAGCATGGCAGGAGAGATGGTCAAACTCAGATAAGGGATAAATAACACGAAAATTTATCCCTGAAGTTATCAGACTCTACCCGAAAACCCCACAGTGGTTACACCCGGGACTCAAGACGGCTTATATTCTAACCGGACAAGGCGCGATTAATGCGAAGCTCAATGCAATGAAAATGGTCGTTGAGATACCCAACATGCGGAGAGCTGAAAACTTTTCAGCACGAACAATACGAAGACCTTCGCTGCATAAGCTGGAGGAGGAGTACAAAGCATATAGTAAATTCGCACAAGACTTATTTGCGAGAAGTTGCCATCCAACGCAATGATGCCGACCAAGATGACTAGAAACCACCTGACGCAACAACCAAGCCTAAGCTACTCAAGGCAGATAAACGAATCCAGCACTTGGGAGACCTGGGCAGCACTCCGTAGGATGCGCACGACAAAATACCCGATAATGCAAAACCGGAAAGCACTAAAGAATTAGATAAAAAGAACAACTGAGAACAAAAAGGCATCCTGCCCGAAAGTGATCTACCCGGAACTGACTTCACGGACTTAACAACACAAATGAAACTAGACAAATGATTTACCTGGACCTTACCTCATTGACCTGACTCCACCAAGGATATCAGTGCTTTGAGAGGAACTACCGACGCCGGGATGGCATAATGCAAAGACAACACTACAGGATAGAAGAGCGATCGTCAGTACACTCTGGTGCTGACACTTTACTTCCCCCTTTCCTTTCTCCTTTTCATCTGATGGAGTAAACCTCCATTGCAGTATGGGAACACCTTCCCTTTGGTTCTCTTATTCTAAACTATTTCACCCCTCCTCTCCCTCAATCTCTAGACCCCACTCACTCTAACTTTTTATTTTTTAACCATAGCTCCTTGCCACTGAAATCTTCGGAAACTAGGCGGCAGGGTCTGCCAGAGTACCATTGCGATCCCTATATTGCCTGACCTGTCTCCACGTGGCTAAGGATGGGCAACAGAGGGTCCCAACGGCTAAATGGTCAGAGGAACAACATAACACGACACGACACTACACAACACTAAGATACACTCACACTTTTTGAAACCTTTAGCCTTCACAGAGTACTGTGACACACAAGCAGAGTACATAACGCGGAGATGGGGGGGGGAACCCAGGGCCGTTAAACAATGAACACTTTATCATTTATCCTTTATGCATAATGCGCCTATTGTCTTCACATGGCCGGCCGTCCGTCCGTCTGTCTGTCCGTCCGCATACAATAATAACTTAGCTCCTAGTGAATGGGTTTTCATGAAATTTTATCCTTAGATCTTTTAGAAAGAGTTATCGAGCATTCCCAAATTTCATTAAAATTGGAGCAATATAAATCCTTAATTATTATTTTTTTTCATACATATGACATACGCTATCCACATAACGTATACAAATAGCTGAAGCACCGGATAGTACGTGTATTGCCATGCGCTGGTTGTAGGAATGAACGAGCAGTGGTGGATGCGCGGAAACGAAATATTTTCTGCCAGCAAAATATCGCTTGTAGCTGCTATAAGATTGAAGGAAGAGGACCTCGTTGCCGCATAGCTCTCTTTCGGCATATTCCACACATTCTCAATAGCATTGAAATCAGGTGGATGTGGGGAACAGGGAAGATGGTGGAAATCCTTGTATTCTCCGACATACTTGCACGATTCTGGCACGATGTGCTATTGCATTTTCATCCATAAAGTGGCCATCACCTTCAGGATAAAAGTGTAACGTTGAAGGGTGCAGTAGATCTAATACAAAATTCAGATATGTATCCCGAATGACACCCGACCATCCACCGACGCCGATTTTATCAACGGACCCGTTCTGTGCCAACAGAACATTCCCCATACCACGATCCACCTCCAGATTCTTGGGTTATCTTAACAAGGCAAGTAGGATCCATAGCTTTGTGAGGTTCTCGCCACACTCTCTGCCTACCATCAGTGCAAAACAAAGCGTATCGTTAGCCATCTGACTTCATGACTTTCTTCTATTGTTCCGCTGCCTAATCACGATGTTCTCAACACAACTGCAAGCGAATTTTATTGCTTTTCTCTGAAACAAGTATTGGCGGACGACTGCCAATACACAATTTCTTTATTCTCTGCGCATGATACGGGTTGAAATAGGGCAGTTTTGGGTTTAGTTCAATTCTGATGTTATTTTCTGTGCACTGGATATCCTGTTGTGTCGTACCGACCTCTTTAGAGCACGACAGCTTTGCTCTTTAAGTATTGCTTTTCTGCAACATTCATGCCTTTCAGATATGGAAGAACCGCTTCATTTCCTGTTCATTAAAAACCTTCGAGATGGATGCCTTTGAGAAACCAGTTATATCTCTTGTTTCTTGAATCGTGGTTCCTGCTAAACGTGCACCCACGATAAGACCTTTTTCAAAATCTGGTAGATCAAGAGTTTTTCCCATTCTGGCATTAGATTACTGAAGTCAAATAGAATGTGCAGTCTTTATGTTCAATAAAGCAGCATGTCATTACCCCACGTCGCAGTTTTCTTTGCACTATTTGCATTTCTTCTGTTCTGACTGTGTCTTAATACAAAGGTTCGTGTTTTTTTTTTTTTTTTTTTTTTTTTTTTTTTGTGGCCAGTGTGTGCATTATAAAAGCAAATTACATACGTTCTTTGCTTCCCCGTTAATTGTAACTTGTTTGGAAGTATCTTATTTGAAACTTACCATCCCTTTCATAAATTTAAACTGATTTCGCAAAAAAAATGTGCATACCTTTTAATGTCATAGTGATAAAATGTATTGGCTATAGAATATTTTAACTTATGAAAACTGATTTAAACGCGAGTTAATTGCAGACCCATAATTTGCATTGACACAGTAAATTAAAAAAAAATTTAATTTTAATAATTTTCCTCCTTTTTTTAAAAACCGACTAGTTTACTTTGCATCTGCTCTAAAACGTAGCTTGATTGGTACGGTGATCGATTAGTTATTACCGACTCTAGTTTTAGTAATATTATTAATAAAAGCAAACTAATGCAAGGAATCCAGTTAGTATTAGTATTAGTAGTGGCCACATGGTGCAAGGAAGCCCATGGCTTATGCTGCACCAGCCAAAAAAAAAAATAAAATAAAATAAAATAAATAAAATAATTTTACAATACAATTTTATTTATCAAGAGAATTCGTTTACAATAAATGAACTTGTTGAGAAAAGTAAATTTCTTGACAACAAGTTGTAATTCTTCCTTTACAACAGTTTTGTACAAATTTGTTATCTTACAGAAAAGACTAATAATAAAAAAAATAAAAATAATAAATAAATAATAATAATAATAAATTAAAATAACAAAAAATAAATAAAATAAAATATTAAGAATAAAAACAAATTAAATAATAATAAGAAGAAAATTTTTAAAAATAATAATAATAAAAAGAAGAAAATTAAAAAAATAATAATAATAAAAAGAAGAAAATTAAAAAAATAATAATAATAATAAAAACGTTGGGTTGAAGTTAGATTCATTGTTGGCTACTGCGATGCTCAAATATTATTCTCTTCAAACGAAGCTTTCATAGTCCTTGTTTCGTGACATGGAGCGTTGTCATGTTGGAAGGTGTAGGGGCCGCTTCCATAAAATTAGCACAGTGTAGGACGCATCATTCATCGTTTCATGTATTTCGACCAGTAGACTTTGTCCATACTAGAGGACGGCACCCGGTAATAAAAGCTAAGCTAGGTGAATGCAGCCAAACAGTCCTGCATGAGTATGTGTACAGCTGGCACGTAGTGTTACTTGTAGCCAGCATGGGAAGACGTTGTGATATGATAAACTTTCAACGAGTGATAGAATGTGCATGCATATCTAACTATACATCTATGGAAGGTCCGTCCTTCAAGAACGGTTCCTTACCACTAATACATTCTTAAAATTAGTATTTTAATTTCTGTTGATCAAAATTTATATTTGCATACTTCAAATTTTTTACTTTTCATAATTAAATACAAAACTCCAACACTCTTATTACATGATACTAATAACATTCTAATCATATGGGTGTAATAATATTAATATATTAAGGAAGATACATAAAAGATAAATACAGAAAAAAGTATATTGTTAAAAACGGATATATTTCAAAAATCAATTTGATACTGTATTTTGTGACACACTAATTTTAAATATTGGGGTGAGTGGTGAGGGCATAAGTCTTTCATGTGCTCGGACCACACAGTATGAAAGAACGAGTCACACGGAGCCGCGGATTGGACACGCCCGTTCCACAACATGGTTCAACTATTCGTTTCGAATTCGCTGGGCCCGTTTTAGCAGCGGAACTTTGCTTGAAACAGAACAAGATGCATGCGGTCTGCAGTTGAATTTTTACTCATGCGTTACTATAATGCCATTATATTATTAACATAGTCGATATTTTATATACCATGTGGTTACCTTACGGCGTTCTGATACTTTTAATAACGTAGTGTACACATGTTGGGGAGGCGGATGGGACTGCATTTCCTTATAATAGCTCTGAGGTAAGATCCCACTTCAGAAGAGGACTCAAGATAATCACTAGTTACTTGTTTGCCTAATAGCATTCTATTGTTGACGTCATTGGCTAAAAACTGCTATTACAACGTGAACTTTTTGAAATCGCTTAGACAGTTCCTGTAGTCTGCCTAATTGCCAGCATACAACAACAATTGGCGGCAGCTGGACATATTTCGTTTGTCCATTGTATCTGTTCCTTTGACGTCATGACAATTCCTTCTTCCCCTTGTCTGGACATCGACAACAATGTATTCCACAGATTTGGCTTACATGTGGATTTCTTTTCTTTTTTTCCCCCCACTTTCTGAGTTGTCTCTCGTTACAGATTCTACCAGCACTTCATCTTCAATTTTTCACGATTGCTAATAAAACAAGTTTGACGACATACGAAATTTGTGCCACGTTTCAGCTTCCTTTATCGATTCTGTTATCTACGTCTATCTGTGGCAGGGAGCTAGCGACGTACTAGACAGAATGCGAATCAGTACACTCGTAACAATACTTCAATTTGACGGTTCGAAAGTACCATACATTCAAAAGCGACTGGATGGGGGAAAAAAAAAGAAAAAAAGGAGGGGAAAAAAAAAAGCCCCTCACAATAATGTATGGCTTTATTTCGAACAGTTAGCCACTATTTTCAAGAAATTCGCTACTTTTAAAGTATTATAATCGTTCAAATCCACCACGATGACATCCCATCAATAATCTGATGTCATATAAAAAAGAAAGACATTTAATTCATTGAACATACGTGACCATTGTACACGCGTAATATTTAAAGACCACGGAGACACAGAAGCTCATTAGTATCTTCCACAATGCAAACGACCTGGCTTCTTGTTTTTTTCCCCTCTTTCTTTTTTGATTTTAACAGTTTAACAACACGGAACAATTAAATAATTCCTTTGTGAGATAGTACGTGTTTGCTCGTGTACTTGAGCACATGAAGAAAGATTGTTACGAGAACATTGTTGTAATTGATGTCTTCTCCCAGAGGGACAGAGAAAGATGTACTTTTAGTCAACCTCTTTCTTCCAACGCCCTATCAGTCCTTACAAGCTAACCCTGAACCTGCCACGAACAAGCACGTTTCCTGATTAGCGTCACCTCAATACACACAACCCTCTGGACCGGTAATAGGACTCCGGAGTATCGACTTGCTTGTATTGCTGTCTTTCGTGGACTGCTGGGAATCTATTCATAATAGCTCAGCTTTTCTCGAAAGAATAGTACATACTGAATTTCTGCTTGGGTGATTAAATGCTTTCAAGTTAGCAGGATAAACATGGACATTTAAGACAAAGTAGCAAGCTTTTTTTTTTTTTTTTTAAGAAGCACAATTACAATCACATTAGCATTACGTATAGTCTAGTTATAATTATATTAATTGGCTCAGGTAATTACTCGTCGCTATGCAGTCTTATGATAGTTAAAGTTAATTAGCTTCAAGCTATCGACATGTGGTGGTCTTCGGGAATTCTTTTCCCTACTTTTCTCACATCACGTTTGAAAGCACCTTGGTGTAAATCTATTGCTACGCTTTTTAAAACTTTTTTTCCGAAGCTTTGGAAATTGCGAATTCTATGCAATATTCGTGACGTCATTTGTGGTCATCATTCTTGTTTGATGTGCTGAACTACCTAGAATAGAAAGGAGCATGTCGCTTCCTCTCCATTTACCTGATAGCTTCTTCATGTATTACTTGTTACGTTATTGTCGCTTTTCTTGAATATGACATGCGTTTATCAAAACGTGCTGAAATCGGTTTCATTACTTGTTCGCCTACTCATATCTTATACGTTTTGTTTAGTTCACGCAGACACGGTGTGTCAGTTCTAATAAAATCACTAACTCTGAATGCATTTGTGATATTGTTAAAGAATACCAGTTTTGTTACCTGAGCGCATAATTTATTTATGGTATAACTTCCTAAGTACAAACCAGAAGAGCACAAGAACAGGCAGTATCCTTATTCGGCAACGCAGTTCATGCTAAGCCAGTAGTAGAGTTTTTCTAATCATGGACTACTATCAGGTGCAAAAATGTAAAACGCATTCATTTTCATTTGATCAGCTTTCCGTGTGGGTGTAATCCGATACTTACTATGGAAGGAACATGCATTTGTAAAGAAAAGCGTGCGTGTTGACACACTAAGGAGTGAATTAGGTTTCTGTGTATTCAGTTAGTTTCTACATGGCTTTAGGTTTTACTTCGTGTTTTTTTTTTGCTTTTCTATTCTTATAAAAGCATATAAATTTCTACCTCACCTCAACATTCTTTGTTAAAGTACATGCGTGAGTGGGTTTGTAATTTTAGCTAATCAGGCTCCTTTTACAGCCTTTGATTTGTGTGGAACCAACGCATTCAGAATTTTACCTACATCAAGATTATTTCATTGATTATTTTGAAATCTGCTCTCTCCTCCGTAAAGAAGCAATTGAACAAGCCATATCAAGATTTCGTGTTCGGTGCAGTGTGTACCCCTTGCCTACACCACGGTATTTCAAAGGACAATATGCAAATTGAATTACTGAGTATTGTTGGTCGATGAAAACAATGGCGGTTGAATAATTAAGTTTCCGTACGTCTCTGCATTTTACAATGTTGAAATATCGCGAAGCTTGCTGATCTCACGGGAACCTTGTTATGTTGAGTGAACGGCGTGATGCGAGAATATAAAATTACGAATACTCTATATTTAATTAAATAAATAACACACAACTGCCCCGTTTTGAAAGCAATACTTCATTTTCATTTATTGATTTTGTAAAGCAGTCTCTCTCTCAACATTATAAAGTGAGTGATATGAATTTCTCATCGTAGAGGCAATAAACGGATTGCTGCTTTCAAAACGTGAAGTTAAGTGTTATTCGTGTAATTTAATAGCATTTTAGTCACAGGAACGTTCTTTTAAGGTATGTACACTACTGTGTAAATTTTATAAATTTACACAGAAGTGTACGCACAATAAAGATTAAATTCTGATTAAAGAATTAGAATAAAATTATGAAACAGTGTTCTACAAATAGAAGAGATGCTGGATATAAGAGCGCATTTATGTAGTAACGATTTGTCCTTTCATATTGTGTACAGCAAGCCTTTGTTAGAATTCCGTCCAGATGGCAATATTCAGTTTTAGGCCTGACGTAGCCCGAGTGGTTATGAGCGAGAGTGCGGTAGCGCACATTCGTATTAGTAGTGGCATATGATGCAAGAAAGCAAGCTTATACAGCATCAGCCAAAAAAAAAAAAAAAAAAAAACTTACCATTTCACCTATCAATTCGCTCCCGAACTTGGTCCAGTTTTTCGTTGAATCTTTTTAAGCTGTTAATTTCCACAACGACAGATGGAAGTTTGTTCCAGCAATTCCAGCTGGCTAAAGGCAAATTTCCGCACATCTATTCTGCAACTGTCTTTCCTCAGTTTGAATTTATGCTCCATCGAGTGCTTAATCTGATCAAAAAGAAGAATCCCATCAGCATTGAGCTTGCTCAAACTATTCAAAGCCTTATACATCTCAATCAGATCACTTCGCAGGTCACTAGTCTCCGACGCTGCAATTTGCGGAACTTAAGCCTTTCCTGGTAAGAACACCCCTTTGTTCCCCTCACCAATCTCGTTGCCCTTCTCTGTACTCGTTCCAGCAACGAGTCCTTCCTAAAAATCCTTCCTAAAATGAGGCCACCAGACCTGTACGCAGGTACTCAAGGTGTGGCCTGACCATTGCCTTATACAAAGGGATAATTGCCTCATTTTCCCTGCTAGCAAAATTCCTGTATACCATTGACAAGACCCCATGAGCTGCTCTGAAACTCCATATCTGACTGTACAATTACCCTTAGGTCTTTTTCATTTTCCACTATTCTGAGTGCAGTACCGCACAGTTGGTACGTTACTTGGGGGGTTACTGCTACCCATATACAGTACTTTGCATTTGTCCAAGTTAAAATTCAATTGCCACCTCGCAGCCCATCTGCTCAACTTCTGTGAATCCTGTTGCAGCAGCGTACCGTCATTACTGTCATTAACAACCCTGCTAACCTTTGTATTATCTACAAACTTGGACATTAAGCATGATATACCTTCATCAATATCATTGATAAGTATAGAAAACAACAATGGTCCCAACACGCTCTTTGGATTGTGGTTCAAGCACGCGTGACTACTAAACACGATTAACGATTGTATTCTTAATTTATTGTAAATTCCTCTGACCGGGGTGGTCGTTTCGGAGTATAAACAAGAACATGATGAATTTTTATTATTATTTTTTTACATTAAAGTTCTTTAAAACATGCAAAATAGCTATCTGTTTAAAATAAGAATGATTCCACTGTGCGAGTCTGCGACATCGATTAATTTTATTTCTTCTTTTTAGGATAAACCAGAGCCTTCATAAGAGTAATAGTGTGGAGGCACCTACGAGACCGGAAGGCGCCCAAGAATTAAGAATATAATGTTTTAGGTTCATATGATATAGTTAATTGAGAGGAAGGGAGATGTAGAATCTTTAATAGCCACCTCAGATGTAGAAATATCTCATCGTGGCTCTGGTGTAACCTGTCATTTTAGCGTCAACTTCCAGGCTTTGATTTGTGTTTTAATTTCGCAAAAACAACTACGGTTATAATGCGCCAGGTCTTCCAGGCAATTTTTTGGTGTGTAAAGTAATAAGGATAATGGAAACAGGCTAAATCCAAGTAATATCGAGGTAACAGCTTGGAAAATAACACTATGATGGAAACATCATTAAAAAAAAAAAAAAAAAAAAAAAAAATCCCAAATAGCTGTTACAATCGTTCTAGTCACTTTGTCCTAGGGATACCAACCCATCAATATAACATACATTGAGTGATCACTGAATTAAGACCACCCATATGAAAACTGAATGCGACCCGTTGACCCCGTGAGGTACGAGAGTGCGCAGTTAGTCGACCTACGTAGCATAGATAAGGTGTCAGTGGGTCAGTAGGTAGTAAGCCGACTGGGCTAACCGGATGGGTAAAGTGCCTCCCCGGAAACCCAAAGGTCGCGGGTTCGAATCGCGCCTCGGGCTTGGATCAGATTAGTGCAAAAACCATGGGACTTTGATACGGACAGATTGTAGCTGCTCGACGAGCTGGTGCCTTGATTTCCCAAACAGCTGAAATGGGGTGTTCGAGAGCCACCGTAGTTAAAGCGTACCAGGACTAACGATCCGACGGCAAAACTGCAAAGGTCAGTGAAAGGTTGATGTTCGAGGTGAGCGCCGGGTCCCGACGACGCGAACAGGGGCAGCACTGTTGAAGAGTTGACTACCCAATACAACATGGGCCAGCCCGGAACAATATCTGACATGACTATGCGTCGCACGTATGGGCTATACCAGCAGACGACCCCTACGGCATCCTCTCCTAACCAAGATTCATCGGCGTAAAGACTCGCCTGGTGCAAAGAGCATGCAAGTTGGACGTTAGAAGACTGGAAGAAGGTGTGTTGGTCGGATGAGTCATGTTATTTACTCCACACCGTGGATGGTCTGTGTACGGATTTGGTGTCAATGCCATGAGGCTCTTGATGCATCATGCACGGTATCAAAAGTTCAGGCCGGTGGAGGCAGTTGTATGGTGTAGGGCATGTTTCACTGACAGGAACATCGACTCCTGTTGCATGTGAACAACGTATCAGTGGTCTCAGCTGCTTGCTGACTCTGTACACCCCGCTATGTTACACTTTTTCTCAAATGGCGATGGTGTCTTCCAAGATGACAATGCGCCGAGCCATCGGGCACTTGATGTTCAGGAATGGTTTGAGGAACACAGTTCTGACTTCCGCATATCGATTGGCCTCCGATATGCTGACCGCACAGCTTGGTTGGCCCTACGTCCCAAACGCTTCCGACATCTTGTTCAATCAATGCCACGTGGGAAAAGGAGAACTACGAAGTATTAGGTAGGTGGTCATAATTCAGTGATCACTCGGAAATGATATACAGCGGGCCGGCAACTTGGATTAGAACTTACCGCCGCCACAAGACGGATTTTTCAAGGCAAGGTGCGTCTTTGTAATTCCACCTCAAAGATAAGTTTCTTTAAACATGTTCTTCAGAAGTAATTGGCGAGCCTGTAAAATGACTTTTGACAGAACTTTACCTACAGAGTATGGGGAAGTCACTGTAAACCGAAGAGGAAAAATTATGGAAACCACTGCTGTGAATAGGCATCATAGTTGGTGGTCAAAAAGATCTCACAAACTCCATGTCTTCGTGATTGGGCATTTCAGGAGTCATAGGTATCGGTATGAGATTATCGAGCATTGTTTTCATTTCACTGCAAGCGCTGCTGTTTCGAATTTTACTTTGATTGCTTGAAAATGGTACATTGCACATCGGTCGGGTGAACCAGTACTTAGAGAGTTAAGGTACTGAATCGCAATTGTGGATTGGCCCGCAAAGTTCTCAGTCTTACTCTCATAAATCATTCCTGTGATGCTAAAAAAATACTTAATTTCTCCCTAATGCTTTTTTCAGTAGATTTCCTCGAACCGCTCCTGTCTGTGGCTGAGAGTAACACGTGTATCCTTAACTGGCATAGTCTTTCTCAACATGAAAAGAAATGGCGTGTAATGTGAACTTTTCACCAGCAGTCAGCATAGTACGGAAATTATGTTTAGAACACCGACAGTTTAACAAACTTAAGCACGCTGTGCTGAGAGAAGCTGATTAAGGTACTGCACTAATCGTGTAATCGGAATTACGGAGAACGGAACGGTTTAAATATATTCATTGGGTGTGCATATTGGTGAGTTGTTTACTACGAGTTTATTCATGACACGGAATAATGGAACAGTGACTGCACTTGACAACATTGCAACGAATGATGAACACAGAGACCCCGCTGCAGGAAGGAAGCATTGGAAATTATGCTGGGGAGAAGGTGGCAGAGTATGAGCGGATTCAGTGGAGGGAAAAGGAATTAGTTATCCAAACTGAGCAAAACACAGGATGTAAATATAATGATAGATATAATTAATTGCTTTTAAACTGCAGTGATCAAAGAGATGGATATCAGGATGTGAAATTGCAGAAGTAATATCTGGAATGGTGTCAAGTAGGTGTAAACTTCTTTTCTTCGCTCAGATCCTGTGCATCTGGATTTGTTTGTTGATTTCAAAATAGATAATCTTCTGCTCTCCAGAGGATTATCGATGTTATTAGTTGGGGGGGGGGGATCATACTCCATATATTTTTTTTTTTTTTTTTTTTTAAACCTTAATTTTTTCATGTAATGTCTCAATATACACTGGAGGATAATATCATCACTAAATTTCCCTGTTGATTTAATCACTGAGATCAACATCTGGTGGCATATTTCCATCATGGCTCTTACAACAACTTTGAGTTGAAACTTAAATCAGTCACTGAAGATCAGTTCACGAAATACGCTATTTGTGATTAACTACAAAAGATGATATTATATGGAAGGTAAGTTAGTAAGGCAGGTTAGTAAACAAATTAAAGACTGATATGTAAATAAAATGTAAATATTGAAAAAGGAGCTGGAAAATTATACAGGATAATGGGGGGGGGGGAAACCCTAGTTAGTCAATTTTTGGTCGTCTCAATAAAGTGGTGATGCGAGATCCTGCTCGCTTCAGCTACTCTTATTACTCTCATTTATTTTAACTTGAAAGGCCCTAAATAAGTCATGCGCGGTCGTGAAGATAGCTTCAGTTGTTACAATGGGGGATCCAATTCACATTAAGTTACTGTAGCGGATGGGTACAGGTCAGAATCTGTTTCCTATATATTTTATTACAGACAAATTGGGTGAAATCTGTACCCGAGAATGTCCGTGATGATTTCGGTTGAAATAATTCCCCCTGTATCTTCAGACTTGAGTGAAAATTTGGCTATAATAAAAGTTACGTTAGAGATAACTGCAATTACCGAAGTGAAGGATTGTTCTGAGGGTGTGATGAGAAATCCTACAGTCACACAAACTCCCCAACCAGGAGATTTGGGGAGCTTCGATCCATCGCACTGCAGCTGTTGATATGCTTTTGGAAAGTGAGGGCATTGTTCCTATGGATTGGCCTGCTCGTTCCTTCGATCTACGGAAACAAAATGGTACAGAGGGACTTTATTTAAAAATGGCAACATAGCAGTGGCTACCATGATACAGATGCATCACTGCCATCGAACACTTATGGGACGCTCCGGGAAGACGCCTAGCGGCACGTCTACACCCACCAGAAAATGTTCACCAGCTGAAGATGGCGCTGACAGAGGAACGGACGATTTTACCGCAAGAACTTATCAACAACATTGTTCTAAGTATGGACAGGCGGTGCAAACCCTGCATCGACATTAGGGGTGTCCATATCTCCTACTGAGGACCACCACCCCTTCCCTTTGTTCCATCTCTGGCAGTGATGCATCTGTATCATGGTAGCCACTGCTATGTTGCCATTTTTCAATAAAGTCCCTCTGTACCGTTTTGTTTCCGTAGTTGTGTCGGTGTTGTTTCCTTCACCATTTCTGTACCTCACGAGGTTCCTTTGGTATGCTTTTCCCATATCCAGACCACATCTATGAGTAGCTACAGGTGAAAACCTGACTGGTCCCTAAAATTTGCACAGCAGTGTATCAGTTGATTATCTTCAGAAATCGATCTTGTCAATGCCTCGACGGTGTGCGTGCTGCTGTCATCAGGGCCAGAGGCGGTTCAACTAAATATAAGTTTGCATCTGGTGAACTTTTCATTTTGTTTTCCATTTAAAAGTATAAACTGAAGAAAATTGAGGGCTTCTGATAACATTTCAGTCCTAATTGTCGTGTTTACCAAAACTGTTGTATAAAGGTTTGCAAATGCTCAATTTGGAATATTTTGAGAGCACCTGTCAAATATTACTTAGCTTTGCCTTACCTATTAATAAATGTCATTTGTTTATATTTCTATTTATGATGCTAGTCATTAACGTAACATACCATCGCGAAAAAGGGTTAGAAATGTGAAATTTCTAGGTGATGCACTTTCTTTGAACACCAGTTTATTTACATTATATTTTTCTTTATCATTGATTTATATTTTTGTTCCAAACTTTGTGCTGCGGTAGAACAGTGGTAATAGTCACCGTAGATTGTGGAGAAATGGACTGAGTTTGATTCCTAGTAATGGGCCTTTTTCACAGCGTGGATGAATTAGTCGGTCTGGGCTGAAAGGTTTATATATTTTTATCCCCTTGCCCTAGTAATTTGGATTTTTCGTCCAGAAAACAGCAAAACGACCGAAGAATACAGTACATGCAGTTACAGACAGAATGTGCTGACCCGTCATAGCCTTAGGTGCTTTGGCATTTAACACACAGCTACTCTAACTTATAAGTAATTAAATGTTATGTAACGTAGTCGTGTTCATAAGTCAACTAGTAAAATCAATATTCTACTTTAAAATTAGCTCTCACAGTTAGTAACGCACGCATAGCTTTGCCACGCTACGCCTTGGAATAATCTTTACATTCATTTGTTCTTCAAACTATGTGTTTATTCGTAATGAATAAAATAATATATTAAGGTTGGCTTTGCTAACACCAACCTAATACCTCTTGTGCCGTCTTTTGCCCGTAATACAACGTTTGCTCATCTTGGCATGGACTCAACACAACGTTTGCAGGGTGTCTTGTAGTAGTGCTGCCCATGCCTTGCTCAATGTGCCCAGTAGTTCTCTCATATTGCCAAATAGATGGTAGCAATACCGAATGTTTTTTTCCAGTAGGTCCCAAACTTACCCACTTCGGTTAGATCGGTTGAGTTGGGGGCCCATGGGAGGACGAAGAATTCATTTTCATGTTCCTGAAACTAGTCAGCAACCTACCGGGCCTTGTGGCATGGCGTGTTGTCTTGTTTCTATACGTCGAAATTGTGGGGATATACTGTTATCATGAAGGGGTATATTTGATCGGCAATGAGAGAAAGGTAGGTCTTCCCATGGAGTCATTGATTAACGGTGATCAGAGGATGGTATGCCACGAAAACAGTCCTCAACCCATAACACAATCGACTCCAACCTGACAAACATATTCAGTGCATCCAAGTGCCACGGCTTCATTCCTTTTTTCAAGTGCGGATAAGCGCATTATCACGATAGAGTTAGAAACGGGATTCATTAGATCAGGAGACATATTTCCACATGTTGATGGTCCAGTGTTGCTGCTGATGTGCCTATGTAAGGTACAGTTTCTTATGTTTTAAGTGAGCTTGAGTATCCGTGACAGCTTTCGACTGCCATAGCTTGACGTGATAATGTTCGGTGCATAGTCCATCTGGATATTGATTTTAATGTTTCTATGCTGCACTGGTTATTTGGGCCAATGTGCTGGACCGCTGCTCTGTTACGTGACGAGATATATGACACTTACCACGGGTGTCGACCACTTTTGAGCTACTCGCTGTAGACTCGTGACATCACAAACGTGAACACTTAACTATTTTAGCTGTTGTCTGCTTTCTTTCTAAGAAAGAAAGAAAGAAAGAGGGATTTTTTTTTTATTATTATTATTATTAATTATCCACACGGGATGGATAGGAAAAGGCTAGCAGGAGCGTGCTAGGGCTACTAGTGCTAGCATATCAAGAGAAGAAGAGAGAGAGAAAAAGAAAAGAACTGATTTCTTCCCATGCAAGACGAACGAAGTGCTGAGTCGGCATTAAGCCAAGCGGCCATTAGTTATTGAATTGCAGAAGCTTCTAGGATGATCCTCCTTCGACACTTGAATACCTCCGCCGCAAAGTGCTGTAGTGCACCTAAGTTCCTTTGGGATTGTACCAGGAGTTCTACTTGGTCAGCAGAAAATCTCGAAATTGCTACCTGGAGAGGCGCCTCCGTAGCCAGGTGGGAAGGAGCAGTAGTGCGTAGCACACGCTTCTTGATTAGACCGGGGTTCGAGCCCGTCACCACCAAATACGGAGGATGCGGAAAGGTCAGGGAATGACCACCGCATATCCCGGAGCAATATGGCCTTAGTTGCTAATGCTCCTAAAAACCAAAATAACAATAACTAGCTACCTGGAGTTGTTGTCTATGGTCCTCGTAGATAGTATATTCAAAGAGTAGATGTTCCCAACTCTCGACAGACCTACAGAAACAGAGATCGGTATTTAGTAGACCTAGTTGGTGGAGTTTCTGGTTGAGAGATCCATGTCCAGTGACCAGAAAGGAGGTTTCCATGCTGATTGAGAACCACTTGTTGACCGCTTTGCTGGTTGCGAATGTGACATCGGGTATAAATGTTCTCGTAACGACACCTTTTGTGGTCGTGTCCCATCTTGTCTGCCAGAAATTGATTAGCTCGTTATAGCAACGAGCTCTTTCCTGTTTGGTATCACTGCCCAGGTTGAGTTCAATATCCAGTATTTCAGTTGTGATTCTTTTCTTCAGGCGGTAGGCAAGTCCTCTATAGATAAGGAATAGATACAGGGGGATGTTTCCAGATATTATTTGCAAAGCTGCAGTTGACACAGTTCTAGAAGTGCGATGGGTAGCAAGAATAATGCTTCTCTGGATGGAGTTAAGCTTCTGTTTGATTTTGCAATTGGTCGCTACGTGTAACCACGCACCTGCAGCATAGGTGGCGATAGGTAAGAAAACAGCTTTATAATAACTGTAAGGTACGCTTAGAGAGACTCCAGTCGCTTCTGGAGATACTGATAATTGAGGCAGAGAATTTTCTGATTTTGGCATATAAATGTTGCAAGTGTGGTAAGAAGGATAGCCGGTGATCAATAACTACCCTGGTCTGTGTCACCAGGGGGGAGTCGTATCCCGTCTATCTTGACCTGAGTCCTGGTTACGTGTCCATCCTTGCAGACCATCTGCATCCCTTCATGGTCATCGTGAACCCACAGTGCAATGGACTCTTCCAGCAGGACAATGCGCCTCCCCCCGTGGTGACTAGAACATGGTTCGAAGAGCATTCCGCAGATTTTACCACCATAGAATGGCTTGCCCGTTCAGCGGGGAGGCCATTCCATGTAAATACAGAAAAGTAAAGGAAAAGGTAGAAAAATGGACCGGCTTAAGCAATCCGGTTTTACAGTACGCGCTCCTATATGTTTGAAATTTTATAATTAAAATTTCGTATATGAAATTTTATAAATAATACAACTTTCTTTCTGTGATATGTGTTCTGCATATAAATCAGTATTTACTTTCGGAAATTGTTTATATGAAACGCTCTATTAATTGCATATATATCATGTATTTAATTAAGTAGACTAGAGTAAGGAATGACTGCACATAGCAGTAATGTGATCACTTGATTGCTTGTCATAACCTGCCGACCTTTAACTGTACGTTAGAGATTCTCCCTTGTTTACAGCATAGACTGGCACTGGTATAAAGCCACTACTGAAGTTCATGGCTCACTTTCTTCTCTTTCTTTTTACAGGCTTTTCAAGTGAGGAGTTGATGTGATCGCTACTGTCTCATTTAGATCGCCGTGCGCACCAGATCGCCGGAGATGATTGCATTCGCCGGTCCGTAGCTGTTTGTACGGCTTCTGTGGCAGCAGCCCGAGTTCCTTGTGTCGACTTCTCTCGTACTCGTTCGATTCCCTCTATTTCTGGAAGGGGGGGAGAGGGTAAAAAATGCAACGTTTGTGTGTCGTCGACGTTGCTGCCGCTGTTCTGGACGCCACGCTGACCTCTCACCTTCGAACCTCATAAACGTTTCCATTCCCCCTCCCTCCTTCTTAACAGTCACCACCACTACCACTAATGAGGGACCTGGATGAAGAAATAAGATACATTCACCACGCTGCTCGATCATCTGCTTATTAGCGGAGTACCTGCCGATGTTCTTGTGTTACGGAAGTGTTATTTATCGTCGCGAGCATCCCGTGGACGACGGATGAGCTTTCTGTGATACTGTGTGGAGATGGATGCTGCGGAAGTTGGAAAATACCTAACGGAACTGAATCAGAGGATTCGCAAAGGATGTACTGCTCACATTGCCGCGGAAGGAAGGCTCTATTACATGAAGTAAGTGTTTAAGTTGTACTCTGTTAATTAGATCTTTAATTGTCAATTTGCACTTTGAGTTTGTCAGTTTGCACTTAGAAATACACTGGTTACTGACTCATCCAAGGTAGGTTTATTTTCTTTGTTTTTATGCGCATGCTGCAACTTGAATGAAGGGATTATTAAGCACTCTTGAAGAAGCCATTCTAGTTGTTTGACGCTGGTTACCGACATCTAAATAGCATCATTCGTCTTCTGCATGATCCCTGATTTACGTCTGTTTGCGCTAAGTGTAATTTCTTTTATCATGTGATCTTGCCTGGCTGGTGTGCAGCACTACCTAATCTTGTTGGTTGGCGACCGAGGTTGATCTAATATAGCGTTGCTGCTGATGAAAGCATAAGCAAGCTCTCTTGTACTCGCGTCTGCTATTCATTTTGCCTTAGAGAGTAGCTTGCTTCCAATATAGTACACTGAGTTTACGGTTACTCCTTCCAATTTAGGAGGTAATAGTAATTTTAATATTGTGAGTAAAAAAAAAATTGTACACCTTTCGTGGAATTTTCTTAAGATTTTCGATTTAGCCACGGTCTAGCGCCTTCTTCGAAGTATGTAAAGGTAATTCGTAGTAGCTGTGCTTCCAAGATTCACCCCCCCTCCTCCTTTCTAAACGTAACAGTTCACATTTTATGTATCTTTTGCGTTCGGTTAAAAAATAAAACTAAATATAAACGTTTATAACAATTTAAATTCTATCTCGAATAGTGCCTAATTAATGATAAGGAACTGTTCGCGCGGCCCTCTTCTTCTAGAATCAATCCAGTAAGCGACCTTCATAATTTTATCTGTTTGGACCCCCTAGTCAAAAAAGGTTGTACTGCTCTCCTCTGCTGTAGTGTGTACTACAGCAGAGGAGATAACATGTAGCAAGTACTGCTTGGCACGCCACTTGTATCTGTAGGTTTTTGTTTTGGGTTTGTGCTAAACGCTGTTAAAACTGAGCTGCGGTTCGAAAATGACCCTACTGTCCCTTAATGTGGTTACAATTAAAGGGATAATATTAAGAGATAATGTTATTTGTCCGTTTTTTGTTTTTTTTTTTTATTTTTTAACTAGAACGGTGAGAAGTAGTATATTAACTTGTGTAGACTGTCGGCAATAACCGCATTTGTTCTTGTTGGGGTGTCTCTGCTGCTCGATTAATCCTATGGAGGAGTTTCAGATCATTGGCGTAGCTGATGAATGGCAGCAGTAAAGAGGAGTCTAGGATGGAAGGTGGTTTATGGCACCTCAACGTTAATTGTTTCCGTGTAAGATCCTTAATTGCTTTTAGATGGAGTACCTTTGGTATTAGGGTGATTTTAAAAAATGAAAATATATTTTCCTTCGATCTGGTTTACTTGGTCACAGAGCTTCAGGACAGCACGGAGGTCAGTGCAGTCCAACACAGACTGAATATCCAGATAACTGTACTGCTCTGTCTTGAAGTGCTCCAAGAATTGTCTTGGTGATTCCGAACTCATTTAGAATAATCACTAACTATTAGTCATTCAATGTCAGTGCTGTCCGTATTTATTTTTTAATTATTTTTTATTTCTGGAAAGGCTGTCGAATGCAGTTTTAATTAATATTGATCCGCGACGCTGGATCATTGTTTAAACGAGAACTGTGAGAGGTAGGATATTAGATTCTTTAGACTTTCGGCAATGACTGCATTTGTTTTTGTTGGGATGGCCGTTGCTCGTTTAATCCGAAAGAATGTATAGCTTAGCAAAGCAATGTATAGTATAGTATAGAAAAGCAATGTATAGTATAGTATATTTGTAAAAGAATAAGAGAAGTTTACCTCATTATGATACGTAGTATCATAATGAGGTAAACTCCGTGTGTTACTCTCCAGAAATTAAAAGGAAAACAATTAAAAAATCGAAAATCTTACATTACAGTAAGAAATAATTAAAATTACTAAAAATTAATTTAACGAAAATTTTGCAAAACGATTTTACTTCCTGAAGCTGACATTACTTTTCGTCCGTATATCGTGATCACAGGAATGAAAATTACCGAATAGAGGTGAGCATGTAACTTAAATAGGGGTTATTTGTCTTCGTGCATGCGCGTAAAAGACCACGAATCGGAGATTAGATATGGCTGGCGAACATTAACAGAATTCTCATGTAATTTAATGTCGACGGTTTCTGCAGTTAATAAAAAAAAAAAAAAAAAAATTCTGTTTATACTCCGGCACGACAACCAAGTCAGTGGAGTTTTACAATAAATCGTCAATACAAATATTTATCGTATTTAGTAGTCACGGATTTGAACCCCGGTCCACTCAAGGAACGCATACAATGCACTCTCGCTCCTGACCACTGGGCTACGTAATAGTCTCGTATAATTACGTTGGACACTAAGTATTTTGGCTTCTTTAAATAAAAAAAGTATTTTTCATTAACGGCATGAAAGGCTAATTCTGACGCTGCTTAACGAGAAGCACGAACTGAGGCCGCGTGTTGATTAACACGAAAATTTAGAGGAAACCGCGTAGATCCCTGATAAGACGAGTCGCAATCACCGCAAGAAATGTTGTATACTAAGTCATTTATTTGTGTTGCGAACGAGGAAAGGATTGAGTTATTATTCAGTATAGTGTGTCATTTCCGTATTGGCCTGACTACAGTTTTAAATTCGGTATCTTTAAAGAATCTGTTAAGTTGTTTGTGCCACTGTTCAACGTAGGGTACAGAAATAAAAAATTTTTGATATTACTATTCTTGGTTGGTGTATTTTTTGTATTATATCCTTAGCTTGTACCCTAATTCTGTCTATTATAGCACGTGGGTAACCCCTGCTTAACAATCTGCTGGTTAATATTTGTATTTCTGAGCTCAAAGCAAATTCCGTCGTTGGATATTTTATAATAATTTATAGTGTAGTATAGCGTAAGCAAAGCAATATATAGCATAGTACAGCAATGGATAGTATAGTGTAGTGTGGGAAATACGAGGATGGCTCATAATCCGAAAAATTTGGCGTTTAATTCGAAAGAATGTATAGCAAAGCAATGTATAGTATAAGCAAAGCAATGTATAGTATAAGCAAAGCAATGTATAGCATAGTATAGTATAAGCAAAGCAATGTATAGCATAGTATAGTATAAGCAAAGCAATGTATAGTATAGTATAAGCAAAGCAATGTATAGCATAGTTTAATTTAAGCAAAGCAGTACGAGGATGGCTCATATATGAATGAGTGTTTCTTTTTGTTTATCGGACGAAAACATGAAACCTTAATTTTTCATGTCATTCCTTCAATGACATGAAACCAAGTCATTGAAGGATTAATGCTCATTGCCGTTGTGAGCTTTAAGTCAGGTAAAAATTAAGCGAATTTCATGTTTTTGCCCAATAAAAAAATCAGTACGAAAACGTAGATCTCGGCACTTCAAAGGCTTCAGTTTTTACGAAGGCAATTCCAGGCATCATACAGCAGCATTAACAATGAATACTGTGAGAGATCTGAAATTGGATGTGCTACTCTTCACTTTCTGTGGTTCGGACTTGGCTTCTTCTTCAAGAGGAGTGTTTCCATTTACAATGGGTTTCCTCAGCCTACAAGTTATTTTTTGGTAGGAATATTTTCTCTCCATAAAGTGCGGTTCAAGGTGTCTTGGTCGGTTAAACCTCGGGTTGTCATGCACTCCTGTACTCCATCCATCCATGTCCTCCTAGGTCTTCCTCTTCTCCTTCTTCCAGAAGGTATCCATTCTAGGACAGTCTTTGGATATCTGGTTTCTTGCATCCGTTTTACATGTCCATACTATGTTAAACGCTTTTCCTTGATAGTGTCAGTAATATTCTTTTTCGCTTCCATTTTCTCTCTTATGTCTTCATTACGTTTTCTGTCTCTTCAAAAAGTTCTTGTTGAGCGTCTCCAAAAATTCATTTCTGTGGAGAGCAATTTGTTTTCCACTCGCCTATTCAACGTCCAGGTTTCCGCTCCATACAATAGAAGTCTTTGTAAATCGTTTGAAATATAAGTTTCTTTGTTTTATTTAGGATATTTCTGCTCCATAGAACAGAATTTAACATGCCGATAGCCTTTCTGCCGTCTGCAATTCTCTTATTGATCTCTGCTTGGGGTGATCCATCACTTTGTAAGATTGATCCCAAATATTTGAATTTATCGACTTGTTTGATTTTAAAACCTGCATTATTTAGAATGTGTCCTAATCCTGAAGACAACATTTCAGTCTTGCTAAAATTGATTTTTAGACTCCATTGTTTATATTCCTCAAACAATTGACGACATGCATAGTCTGCATCTTCTAAGTCTTGTACTAACACCACGTGATCGTCTGCAAAAAGTAAATTGTGAATATAGGTGTTCTTATTAATCGGCAATCCCATTTTATTGAATTTTTTTAACCAGGATTTTAGGCAGTTGTCGATAGGACTCGGCTGTCTGTGATTATTTGTTTGAACTGTTAAAAGAGTGTTAGGCTGTTAAAAAAAATGGTGAAGAATAAAAATAGTGAGGCATTCATTGATACTAGTTAATTTCGGTTCATTTAATTGTGGTTCTCACAGAAATTGTGAAACATTTTAGAGAAAAGGCATTTGGAAGGTAGTAGAAAGGTAGCCGAAATGTTTACGTAAAGAGAGAGAGAGACATTTTGAAGATTAAAAATGTATGTGCTAGGGAAATTTTAGCCTTTTTTTTTTAAAAAAAACATTCTCATTTTATAGGGCCATGCTTCCATTTAGATTGACTTAATCCCTTGTAACAGGAAATATATTCTAAATTTTAGTAAATTTAACAAACTTTAATGAATTTATTTGTTACAAATAAATTCAGAAATTTCTGCTTATTCTTTGGGACTGCCAGATAGAGGTGGAGAAGGGAAGTTCAGTTCTTTACTCTGTAAAATTTATTTCATCACATGAATTGTAGTTCTCGTAGGATGATATTTTTACTTTTTTGCTGTTTCACTCGAAAATGTCCTGACTGGGATTAAATAGGAATAGTGGCAATATATTTGACACCTTTCTGGAATAAAAGAGGATTTCTTCGGCTTTGAAGGTATTTTTTTTATCTATTTAGTTGTTCTTGTAGTACAAGTGGATTCTCCCGACCGACAAGTAATGGGTATACTTGGTGTGCTCCAGTTACCAGTAAAAACATAGTAGCAATAGGATTAGCGAGACGGTTTGTTTCTAATTCCATTCTGAAACGAAAGTGAGGGCTATTTTATTGTATTTTTGTCTCCTGCTTCCTTATTTTTTGTTTATGCCATCCGCAAACTTCTTCATAGCTGCGAACCAAGTCGGCTTTATTCATCTTATTTGATCGCGAGTTGAGCACGAACTAATAACTTTACTCCGGCTGAATTCGGTGGCTTCTAATAACACGAGAAAAACTCTTTGTGCACGTTTCTGCTTCATTGCTGTCTTACGAGCAAGCTCCGTCACGAGTCTCTTCGCGTTGCTTCTCTATCCGTGCGGTGTGGGTGGGTGGGTGTGTATTCAGTTGATCGATCGGCCAACCTCAAAGTTTATTTTAGGTTTTTTAAAAGAACAAGATTCACTTGGACCCAGATGAAATTGTATGTTTAGACAAACCTCACCGAGACTCCTCTTATTCATATATGGCCAATTTGAAGCAGAAACTTTCGTGCCTTTTGATGTTTAAGACCATTCGTGTCGAATGTTCATTGTGTAATTTCACATCGTACCCTGCTGTATATACATTGAAAACTCCGGTCTCCGACAGATTTCCTGGTTGCTATGGAAACTGGTGATGAATGATCACAGATATTCTATTGTCAACCACTCTAAACGGTATGCTAAATTTCGCCCTAATAACATTTTCATAGAGGTACTCGATTCAGTAGGCATCGCCTTGGAAAACTTTCTGCAGAATACGAAGCTCTAGTAGCATATCATCTTCCTTCATGATGTTTACTTTCATGAAATCATATAATATAATAAAATTTGAGAAGAAGTAGATAAAGTTAACGAAAAAAAAAATTGTCAGTTTTATATATATTATAAATTTACTAAAAGCACAAGCTAATATTGACTGTTTCTTGATAAAGGGACATAGATCTGTAATTTAATGCCTTCAGCTAGACAGTATTTTATTGGAAACATCTTTCAAAATCTCACTGTTGGCATCCTGACACGAACGTTGGCAAGTAGGCGGGATGTACTGCCATTACTCACCAAACATGGCGCTTATCTGCCTTGTTGTCGTTCTGATAACATTCTTTTATTTTTATAAGAATCCATTTTTTAATTATTAGTCACCATTCAGGTGTCACCCTCAAAAATTGTAATCCTCTGGTAAAATGCTTGTAAAGAAATCGATGAGATGTCGTCCATTACGTCATGATCATGAACAATGGTTTCTGTGTTCTGTTATCATCTAAAAGTGATAATTATTGTTCTTTCCAACAAAAGCGTTCATAGATAGAAACTGTTAGTTCTTTCCCTTAATGGTTTCCACTGATGGAATCCATTCATACATAGCTGGACGTGCTACAAACTACTGTACTGCATGACTTGAACCCTTATCTCCAGTTCTTCCCGTTATTTCTGTAGTGTAGTGCAGTGGGGATTGGGATGTTGAAATCTCACGAGCCATCAGATTGGCAGATGCATTCTATTATTAAACAACCGCGCACAGTGTTTTCATCCATAACTGAACTTCTCTCCTATCCAAAAGACACGGTTTTCCTTGGAGGTGCAAAATCGCATTTTATCACGTAGAACACTAAGGCTGACTGCGACTGACATACACCGACGCCCACTCGCTATTCATTGATGCGGCCCGAACTATTCTTTTCTGAGGAGACTCCGTTAAGAAAAGTTTCCCCTGAATTTTCGCAAGCCTTTCAAATCTATCTGTTTTACCTTCCGGGCTCAATCTATTTTTGGGCACTTCGCCAACAGCTGCGTTCCTTCCTACCTCCCCGGCTTTCGCGTGGCTCGTGTATCCTCGATAAGTGAAGTCAATACGAGCCGTGCGGGTAACGGTGGACCCGTAGTGTGACCATTCGCTGTAGTATTATCCCAAGGTTTCAGAAAGGATGTGGATGTACACAGTCTCGAGCTGCAGATGGAAAAGTGTAATGAGTGGAAAGTAAGTATCTTTATAATTCATATCACCGCCGCACTCAGAAATCTTTTTACCGATCTGTTCATGGATGTGCGCTTGCGCGCAAAGGTCCAGTGTAATGCTACAGTGCGAGGCGCTTGCAAAATTGATCAGTATTACTGTAGCCTAATATAGTATCCTAGCAGCGATGTATGGATGACAGTAAGTCTGCCCTCATGCCGAGCACATTTAGAGAGAGAGGCATGCTGTTAGGAAAAAAATTAGTGAGAATGTACATTGTTAAACCTTGTACCTCATTCGAAACTGCTACATAATGTTGACATTTAGCTGACGTTGTCTGTTGTGTGCCGTAATATCCTTTGGTTCTTCTCTGCATATCGAAACTAGAAATATTGTGGTAGTTTCGAAATTCAAACAACTAACGATTCTTGCCAGGCAGCCTCTTTCTTTCAGTGATATTCATATCATGTTATTTGAAAAATCGAATTTTATCATCATCATTTTTAATGTTTATTGTCGGATAAATATCGGTTCTTCACAAGTACTAATAAACAGTGACTCTTTGAGCAATGTCAGTGACACTAGCTGGGGTAGCTTGTCACAGACATTGTCAAAGACATCGAGCTAGATAATCACTGTGTCCCTTTTCGCAGTGTAACATAAAATAGTACTGGTATTATATATGTTACTAATAGCTTTGGACACAAAGAAAGGGTCGGTGCTCTCCAAAGCCTTAATCTAATTAAAGGCTAGAAAAAATACTTAAAGTGATACTATTTGATACAACTATTGGATGAACTTTTAAAACCTAAAAATACGCTTCTGTGTTCTGTTATCATTCTCTGTTTCTTATTTTGAAATCGTCCCCATTGCATCGTTGTCTATGTTGTTTTTCTCTCTAGTGTGTTGGCTGTGAATGTTCGGACAATTGTTTTAGACCAGCTTGTTTGTACACCGCTTTACTTTCCAGCTCTAAAAAACTCGTAAATCATGAACTACTGTCGTAGAAAGCTTTTTTCCGGAATCCCTTGTCAGCTGTACTTTTCATGCCATGGTCTTATATTGGAAATTGGAATCAAACGAGAAAATATCTCAGTGACACTTTTTTTTTTTTTTTTAGTTCGGCTGGACTGATATTTCATCATTCAATTGCTTTGGTCGCACAATATCCTGGAGAAATAAGAATAGGTTTACTATTTGATACAGATTCCTAATTTATGAATCAATGAATATTTATTGTGGGCATAACAAATATGCATAAGCAATAGGCAAGGTTCAGAATGGACCGGAGCTCACTGGAACGTCCTTTCTGCTCGTCATACGCATCGGTAATGTCATGTACATACTTCATTGTTAATAATAAACTATTTGATTAATGAGCATTTTATTATTATTTTGCCTATTGGCAGCGTCTTAAAATGCTTAACTTTACGACCTCTGCCAGTAGGCAAAAATACAAAGCACTTATACACTTAAGCTTCACTATGATCGAAACCTGTAATTCTATGGAATGATCTGTGGTACCAAAAAGCAGACGTGGCTGATATCTGTTTCAGTTCTTTGATTTAATTAAATATTTAAGACTGGATTATCACACTTGTGGAATAGCATCTGTTTCAGTTTTACTCTAGTTTCTTGCATTAATATCAGTATTCTACATTTTGAATTGTGAGCCTTGTATTGATTTCATGTTAATTAAATCACTAGAACCGCCCAATTCATAACGAATTCATCACCTGTAGCTGTCATTGCATGTATAAAACATGGCGTTTGCTTTTACCAGTTCAAAAAAAAAAAAAAAAAAACTAGAATAAATTTCGTTGTTTTGATGCAGTTCACGTACGCAGAGAGATGAAGATAATCGAGTGTACACTGAAGTATTTTTGAAGTATGAGCAGCTTGTTTGGTGTTAAACACTTGTCACTCCATCAGTACTGTCATCCACCGTTGTTGGCGAATATCAAAATAGCAGTTTTTATTCCAAAGGTATCTTGATCACCGTTATCATGGTTTTAACTTACTTGGTCAGCTTTCTGGATCCTCACAGAAGATTGCTGTATGATCAAGACATACTGCTCTGCGCAGAATTGGCACAAGTACATTGTGATCAAATAAATTTTCTTTGTATTCTTTAGGTGATGTGTAGTTGTCCGTGCTTTTTATTTATTTTTTTAACGAATTACTATATTTCGGACAAGTAAAAATCTTGCATTTTTTTTCACAAATATCTCGAGTTATTTACTATATATAAGGCGTTTCAAAAATATGTGCAGAAAATTCTGAGACGTATTTTTAAGTCCAAAAATAAGAAAATATAGCCATATAAACATATGTATAAGTAAGTAAGTAAATAAAAGATGTAGAGATAAGAGAAAGAGGTGTATATATATATAAAAATTATTGTCGTATATCGCACATTCTTGTCGCCAATTGTGACGGATGACACTTAATAACGACGCCAGGATTGCGCAATATACGACAGTATCATTTTGTATTATAATATGGGCTTATTTCTATATATATATATATATGTTTTTTATATACTTCCTTCTCTTATCTCTATATCTTTTATTTACATATTATATTATTATACTATTATGGGCGTAAGATTCTTTCTATCTATCAGTTTCCTTTGTTCATAATCAATTTTCTTTTAATTTTTTTTGTCATACTCTTTTTTTCTCCTACTAATCTTTATTTATATATATATATATATATATATATATATATATATATATATTAAATGTAATTTAAAGTCGGCTGAAGTGAATTTACTTCAGCTGACATGAGAGTGCATTTTTGCCATCCCTGTATTCGACTTAACTAAACTTTATCTGATCCCACCCATATCTGATGACAGCCCTACCACCTTTTATTATATTTTACTTTATTTTGTTTAATCATTTGGTATTAATAATTTTACTATACAGTTCCTTCACCTCTAAATTGGCTTTGCAATTCAGCCCATAATTTTCTTAATTCATCATAACTTTTAGGATATTAACATTCTTTTGCCTTTTTAAAGTCTACAGTACATCTTTTTTCTACTATCCTTACCCTTCTAGTCTTTGGCACTTTGTGTAATTTTACCCCATCTATGCAAACTTTATCAGACGTCTATTTTTACAACATGCTTATATATAAATATATATATGATATTTGGTAAAGTTTAAAGTTTTGGTCCAAATACACCTATTTCCCTACAGATAGATACCATTAAATAAAATTGACAAATATATATAGGATTTTTGTTAATTTATAGTCATCTAAAGGGAAGGCAAAACGTGTAATTAAACGATAAAAACTTTATTTTTATATGAAACAGTTATTTATATGAGCGCATAAGAGATATATGTTTGTTATGAATATAAAAATTTCCGCTTACTCCTCGAAAAGGACTTCGTTTAACCCAAGGCTAAAATGCAGCTAGGCTTACCACCAGCTAGTTATCTGCTCAAGTTAGCCAGCCAACCATGAACTAACCATAAACATTATATTCAAAGGCACAACTTTTGGTCCACATGGTCACCGTACAAATGTCACGACTACTAAAATGTATCTGTAATTGCTAATATCTTTCTTGTGGATTTTTATCGGTATTTTGCACGATGTGAAAAAGACAAACATCCACGTAGCTGAGCTAGTCTTTGTCAGGCAAGAGTAGCATGGTTTTCTCACGGAAATTTGGGTTTTTCGTCCAGCAAATCGACTTATAACACACGCAGTTTACAGACATATTACATACGGCGCAATATAGCCCAAGTTGTTGATGTGCCTAAAACCTTACAACAGCAACAGTATCAGAATACTCCGATATAAGTTATCCCCTGACAGTGATTTATGTCTCCGTTTTACAGCACATTTTGTAGAAGAAAATTGGGTTTGCTCTTTGCGATGGCTTCACATCATAAGCGATTATTAAAATACTTGTCTTTTCTTTAACAACTTTTATTTGTCCTTTTCCTATACTGTACAACGTGGACGAAGTCTTGTGGTTGAAAACACCCCAAAGCGTAATAAACTAAAAAACTTCATTGAATAATTATGGCACTTGTAAAACACCATCTTACCCTCCCGTACACCCGACAGAATAAATATTTTAATGCAACCTTAGCATGCATGAATAAAGTTAGAGACAGCGTTTTGAATAGGGCGTTGTAAAAATAAATGTGTGATGTGTTTGGTAAAGAGAGCCCCGGGGAAATCGGCGAGACCGCTCTTCTGTCAGGAGAAAACGACGAAAGTAATTTCCTTTAGACCATAGAGGTGCCATGCTTTATTTTGCCTTCGTAACAGTGCAGAGAGTTGGGTTTGTCGAGAATACCTGAAGGGCTTTCACTCACTGTTCCAACTTTTGATCTTTTCTTTCTAAATGAGTTTGATATCATGACCACTCATTTCGTCCAACGTTATACCCAAGAAAAGGCTTTTTTAGTGCCACCGTAGATAAATGTGGTAACTACTTTATATATATATATATAATGTCCAAATTGGATAAGTTATAGTGTAATGTAAGTACCTCCATAGTTTGAAAACAGGCTAACCGTACATCCAATATACATGCAAAAATACATGAAAAAATATAAAATATTAAGTTAGTTAACATAATAAGCCTTACATGGGAAACCCATTTTGCAAGAGACTTTGTCGAGGGCTAAATCCTTACAAAATAACCAACCCATGTTAGACTGAGCCATCCGTTTCTGTTATCATCTGCCTGTATGCCAAAACCAAAAATCCATAATAATGGATAATTCATCTAATTTAAAATTAGGTTATAGTAAAGACTATAAATCAGTATAAATCTAGCCGTCCAAAAAGGGGGTATGTCTACCCATAATTTGTAAGAATACAGGCTGGATGATATTTAGACCGACCGATCGCTGCAACATTATAAGCACAACTGAGAAATTATTAATATTTGCTGAAAATGGCTAATTTAGCTAACTAAAGGCGAACGGAAAGCAGTGTAGTTAAAGCAATAGTACCTCACTCCCCCTCGAATTACTCTAATAGTTCGTGAGATATGAAAAAATAAGGCAAGAGGATAGATAAAAGTGAAAAAGAAAAGGAAAAAGAAAAAAAAAAAAAAAATATATATATATATATATATACACACCTTGGAAAGGTTTCAGTCTGCCTTTTCAATGACATGAGTGATTTTCATCATTGGCTTTCGCAGTTGACACAGTGGTTACGAACGCCGTTCTTCCACACCATAGAAAAACTTTGGTTCTAATCCCTTGAAGACGGGAGGAATTTTTATGCTCTTTCATGCAGTGGCCAAGCTACTCGGTCTAGGCGAAATTTGCATGGTTTTATCTATCGGTAACTTGAGTTTTTCGCATACACACAGTTACAAAAAATGTACTGATGCCTTAAGGATTTAGTTGCCTTTTCACTTAATGCACAAGCAACACTGTTATAAGTTGTGATTATCGGATTCAGTTTAACTCAGATATTACAATAAGTTAGTATTGTTACAGTTAAAATGAGTAAGTTTTGTTACAATTAAAATTAGTAAGTTAGTGTTACAAATAAAGTGAGTACCTTTTTATTTCCAACTGCTTTTTTTGAAAGTGTTTATAAAATTGTGTAAATACAATAAAAATTGAAATCGGCTCTAATCACGTCTTTAAATGAGACGTTTTCTTCGCGGGTGTTATCCATCAAGAAATAAAAAATTCTTACTTCATATACCACGATAAATGTTTATCGTGGTGTACAAAGCTTGTGTATAGCTAATTTATTGAAATTAAAATCGCTTTAAAATCGGCCCCACTTCATCTTTATCCTTTTACCTTTTCAATATTTATGATTAGTCTCATTAAATTTAAACAGTTTCTTTGGATTAGAGGCGTATATTCCATGAATGGTGGAGGTATAGTGTGCGTGTATGTGTTAAATGCAACTAAGGTTACGAAGCGTTAATATATTGTGTCTGTAGTAACGTGTATTCTTCGATCGGCTTTCCTATTTGATGAGCAAAAAAATCCATTTCCGGGAGAGAAAACCATGCGGCTTTCTCCCGAGGACGAGTAACTCGACCACGGTGTTAAAAAATCCGATAAAAGTCGAATCTACCTTTTACACACGATGTGGAAGGAGAGTGATTTTAATCAGTGTGGTGTGCTTAACCGCGAGAGATTCTATGAAATGCAATACATGCTTATGCAGAGCCGTGCCGAGGGTGAGCCGAACGAGGCTCTTGCCTCAGGTTAAAAGCTGAAAGGGGCGCCAAAGGAAAGATTAAATAATTGCCGACGTTTTAGATTTTTATGTTTTTATTATTCCAATCCGTTTATCATCTTGTTTTTGCAAGACGAAAATCTTTTTTTGTGTACCAGAAATATATTTTAAATAAGTCATATTTTTTTATATATATATTTTAGGGGAGGGCGCAATTTTTTATTCTTACTTCGGGTACTAAAATTGCTCGGCACGGCCCTGTGCTTATGCATAGTTAATTAATGAAATTCATGTGCAACATTATTGAAAGAATAATCATCTTCTACAATAACACCAAGCTTCAGTAAGTGAAATGTAGTTTATGTATCACTAGTGTATAAAAGTCGTTGTTAAGATAGCCCTATCATAATCTCGAATTTCGCTTGCATTAGGGATGTCAGAGCAAAGCACTTTGCGTTATGCCAAGTTCCCTATGGTGTGGAAACTCGGATGCCGGATTCACTCTAGTATCATTGATGAGTTTTTGAAATTAGGTCTCCTACACCGGTTTATGTGTATGGGAACAGCTGCTCTCGTTTTTGAAATACTGGAACACCGCACGTCTGTTAATCTTTTTTGCGGCATTACTTTACCAGATGATTAAATTAAATCGTGGTGCTATTGTATGGTACTCTTGGACTGGACCCAACCATGAATTTATATGTGTGAGTACAAACAACACCTTCCAGCTATTCTGAAAGCTATTTCCAGCTATTTTTTTTAAATTTAATTTAAATAAAGTAAAAGTTACATTCACCCCTAGACAGCAATCAAATGCTAGGAGGGTAAAGACAACCATAACATAGCAATACAATATCTATATTGGGTAATATAAAATATACAAAGATAAAGATACAAAGGGCGAAGACAGATTATGTTCGACATAAATGCTCAATATACATTCAGCGTCTGTCCACGAAGAGTGTGAGGATGCTGTAGGCTGACTGGAACAGAAGCGCAGATCATCCTGTAGTACAGAAGCCACGCAGAGTGATGGCGAATGAAGGTCTAAAGTTGCAAGATTGCGTAGGTATCAGCAAAAACTTTTGTTCTGTAGGCCTTGTCAACACAAATTGCCTCAGGGTTGATGTTTAAGTCATTGAGAAATCCAATCGTCTTTGCTAGGAACATGACTGAGCAAGCTGATTTGGTTGAGGGCAGGTCGGATCACAGATGGTTTTTTTTTTTTTTTTTTTTTTTATCTAACCTTATTACACTTAGCAAGCTTTATCAAAACGAGCTACGTTTGAATCAGAAATAGCAACACATTTCGATGCACTGTACTTTTTATAGAAACTTTGTTTGAATACAGCTTAAGAGAGTCTTTTGGGGTTATCCTGGAGACGTCGTAAGGAGGTTGTCACTATCGTTTCTCTTCTTCTTCTTCTTTTTTTTTTTTTTTTTTCGTGTGATGATTTTAACCTTATCTGCTCGTTCACTAATTTTAGTTATCATTTTTACAGAAGTTTATGGGCCGCGAAACAGAAAACATTTTTCTTTTTTCCAAAGAACTCAAGAAATCATTTTGATTTTTATACTTAACTTTCAGTGACTGCTTGGCATTTTTCGTATTCCTCTTTTTCTTTTGCACATTGTTTCAAATACTGCAGATGTTCAGGCACACGTATTACATGATGTCAGTTGCGGTGACAGCCGTCGAACTGATTATCACGATTCTGGTTAAATGTTTTTGGATTATTAGTAGTCCTTTGATTATAAGATGACATTTCCGTCCATACTGTATCAGGAAAAGTTCTGTTTTCGTTGATAAAATTTTGCAAAACAGTCTGAAGCCTAAGTTTTACAGACTGTTATTTTGGAAAATCGTATATATAATTTCGTATACAAAATGTCTGTAAATTGCTTGTGTTCTGTGGTTGATTTGCTTGTTTTCTGGATGAAAAACCCGATTTTCCTGGATACAAAAATAAAATTAAAAAAAAAAGTGCTACTTTGTCTGGGATCGACTAACTCAGCCACGTTGTGAATAAAGCCCACACAATTTCTTGCGTTATTGATGGGATTCGAATTGAGATTTTCCCCACGCAGTGTGTGGAGGAGTGTAAACAGAAGCTAATTTTATTCCATATTATTAAATTAGCCTCTGTTTATTTGGTTCTGGCAAAGAAATACTTTCATATAGCACGCTGTAATTTGCTAATTTTTTTTTGTTTCTTTTTTCTTTCCTCCGCCCCATACATACTTTTCTATGAGAAAGATTTTGATGTACCGGACCCAATTTGCAATTCAGTTCTGATTATTTTATTAAGCCTTGCTTGCAAATTTCTGTTGCTTGGAAGAAATCACTTGTTGTCTTGTCTTGAAATATTTCATCAATTATGCTGCAGTGATTATAACCGCACAGCGAAATAACATTTTCCAAATTTTCACTAGTTTTGGCAGAAAGAGAACATTCGATTTGTACAACGGAAAAGTATGCTAACATCCTTCATGGTTCACGCTTCACTTAACTCAGAGTTATCGATCACAATACCCTTATTTCCTCGCCTCGTTTCGAACACGTCAGAGATTTTAATATCTATGCGAATTGCCTCCAAGGAACCCCAGTACTGTGTCAACAGTACAACCTAAAGAACAGCCACCTTTGTGTCAGATTTTACGAGTAAAACTATTTCCTTGTACCCAAACGTGCTGCACCGGTGCAGCAGGGAGCACTTCTGAATAGCTGTGCCTTGGATGCTGAAACTTCTCGCCCCGGCTCTTTGAATATGGTTTCCCTAACGCGATGGTGATAACCAGTACTATCACTGTTGTATCAACAGCCATTATTAAGTTGGAAGTTATATAAGTATGAATTGATCACCGCAAGTAATGTTATACGGAACAATAGTATAGTCGAAGTTGGACATTATTAATACAGTTTATTCTTAGATGGATTAATGTGCATGTTATATTCTGTACAACCGCGTACACTGAAAACAAATGCTTCTTTATTGTGGCAGCTGTTTTTCTCTTATCACCGCAGTACAATCAGCTACACTGTGTCAGACTCGTTAGTGGGTGGGCAATGTCGTTACTGCCGCCAATCACGCCATGGCAGGTGCTCCATAAATAGCTCATGCTTTGTATTCTTCGTTAATGTTCGACCCATTTAATGAGCTTTACCCAGCTGGTGTGGCTGCAACTGTCTAATACCTGGATGGCTTATTGGTTTTCCCCCTTCCCAATCGTGGTATGTGACGTGAAGGTCATGCTGCTTCAGTGTATTTGTTGCAAACAATTGATTTTGTGACGTGTAATCTTCTTTAAGATAAACTTTGAAAGTTATTTATTACTTTCAGACTTATAGTGTAATCCAGATTCTCTCTGAATCATCGGTCTAATCATCGCTCATATAATAATGTTCGTATATTAGAATATTAAAGATAAACTATCTGCACGGGCCATTTGACATTAAGGAGCGCTGTCATTATAATTGCGAATTAATATTCTCTTAATTTTCGAAAAAAATTCAATTTGGTATTATTTTTTTTATCCTTAGAACAGGTGATGGTATTTTCAGAAATACTGTATAATATGTGCCGATTTTTTTTTTTTTTTTGAAGACGTGCAAACTGTGTAGTGAAAAAACTTTCTATACAATATAGACTTGTTCTATAATTTTTCAGAAAACTGAGCATATTGCGCGAATGTTCCGGTGGAATATTCGATTCTAACTTCTCGATTAAATGAGTTTAATGAGTGCTATAGGTTGATGAACATAAGGTCACAGATGTTAAAATGGCATTGCATGCATTTGTACAAATTTTAAAGGAGAGAATAAGCCAAGAGGAAATTTTGGATGGAATTTAATTTGCCAATCAGCTGGAGGGCACGGTCCTCCTGACTGCAGTACAAACTTACACCAATGGTGCACGCTGTTGATTTGGCTCCCAAGATGTCTAAGCTTGCAAAGACGTCTACTGGTCCGGGAGAGCACTTCTAAACTCGTGCAGTGATTCTGGAGTTTGCTGAAGAGTAGCAATACATTTCTGAAACTGTGTGCCCCAGCCCTTTGGTGTATCGTGGAATTAGGATTAACTCAGTTAAGTTTAATAGCAATCACTCATTATGTGTGCAGCGAATATAGCTTCTTTTTTAACTCCAAGTGTGACTCAAGCAACAAAACTTTGTAAAACACTGCATTCAGATTTCATATTGCGACGGTATACGGATAATGATGTTCATCTCTAGATAGGCTATCAGTTATTTTGGCACGAAGTAGTTAAGCATTATCGTTTTGTACGATGAAATTGTCCCTTAGTGCACGTAGTTCTCACATGGGGGACCAAGATGTCATCTCTATATGCACGTACCGGTATACGTGGCTAATTTTGTATTATAAGATGCTTGCCGAAACAGGCGCAGTGCCTCTCATTGGCTTCGGTTCCATTAAAATGCTGTATACACCAATTAAAGCGCTCCCTTCTGGGTCGTGTCGTGCGGCAAAAATATGTCCTCAGTTTCTTGCATACAGGCTACCTTCGTGCTACATTCTTCATTTGGCGGAGGCAGACACAGACGTTCCTGATGATGGTCATGAGCTCTGAACGCTGTCGAGATGGTGTTGTCATCCTGCATCTTCTTCTTCTTTGTACTCCTGCACGACCACCAGGTCAGAGGAGTTTACAGTAATTCATGAATACAATACTTGCTGACAAGATTGTATTCATGAATTCCAAGGTTGCTTTCCCAGTGTCCGACTCAGCAAGTGTTTTGTTACCAGTCCTTGACTTTTGGCATCCTCTCCAAAGCCAATGAACAACCGGACAACCAATACCGAGATTCCTTTTCTCACTGTATATCATCCTAAAGCTTTCCTGTAGTTGTCAGTGCAAACATCCGGGCAGGTACAGCAGTTTCTTTCAGCCACATGGTTGGCTGGATTACTTATCTAAGAATGTGTTCAGTTTTCTACATTCCCTCTGAAAGTGTGGTTTATGGATAGGCTACATCAGTAACCACTTTAAGGTGATCACACCATTAATTTTTATGCAGTATGTAAAACCAGCGTCATCTTTTGGATATGTAATGAACAATTACTGGATGTTTTTAATAGAAATGTGGAAAATATAATACACTTTAGTATATTGTATAAGTTTTTGAAACCAGTGTATATACCGAGGTCTGACAATAAAAGTGGCCAGGTTAATATTGTATGCGACGTCAAGTAGCACGAGTGAGGTGGCGCTCTTTGGATTATGTGCTTGCATCACTCAGCAGTAATTTTCAGTACGAGTCGTTTGGATTTACTTTGTTTTGTGGTAAAAATTAGTATTTTATTGACGTAGGTTTTTTTTTTTTTTTTTTTGCCAGAAATTATGTAAAATTCTACAATTAGTTATTGAAGATGAAACGATGTGCAGAGAACTTTTTTTTTTTTTTTTTTTTTTGTGTTTGGATTAAGAGATTTCAAGGAAGAAGGGAAGTCATAAATTATGATGGACAACCTGGCTATTATTATTCATCACCAAGGCTGATTCAGATGCAAAAAAAAAAAAAAAAACGTGATTCCTGTGGAGATTAATAGTCTTCAGTTGTCTGTTTGAAAGTTAGCAGAACATAACACGGATATAGAAACTGTTAAATTTATTTTAACCAAAGGTCTGCAAACGAAGACAGATCTGTACCAAGATGATGCCGAAAAAAAATCTCGTCTACGAGAGAAAACAACTCATCGGTAAGTTAAGTTTGACCAAAAAATGTAAATTCATAAACATCTCCCGCACTCTTCTGATTTATCTCATATGGCTTTTTCATGTTCCCAAATAACGAAATTCTTTAAAATGGTCTCTCCTTGAAGGTTTTGAAGCAGTACAACGGCGCTACTCAAAGCGTTTCAAAATATTTCCATTGCAGATATGTTGGAAATAGAATATTTTGAAGGTGACAACACACATTACAAATTATTTATGAATTTTATATACCATAAAATATACCATAGTCAGGATAAATTCATCAGACGGTTCAAATTCATTCACTAGCTCCGCTCTTTTCCTTCACTCTGTATAACTTTCCCCCACATAATTCATTCTACCAACTACTGAAAGTAAGTATTGCTGTTCTTGGACCAATTTGTTGATTAGAAGGAGCGGCGTTGTAGCGCTAGTGCGGCGCGGAAATGCTTGATTGAATCTCCTGACTGTATTAATTTCATAGGGTTCATTCTTTTCATACGTAAATGATTATATATTTATTTATTTTTTTTTTTTTTCACATGAGAATGATTTAAGAATTTTATGGTATAAGTAGTATTAGATTTAAATTGGTATATCCCCTAAGTAAAGCAGTTATCTGCAGAAGTGAAATAGCAAATGCAGGGAATATCTTTCTTTTATTTCGCAGATATATCTCCCAATTACGAATTCGCGTCATTAAGTCTGGTACTGTAGGCTGCAGTCTGCAGCCTACAGTGACGTCTTCTCCAAGCAAAACCAGTAATTTCAAACGAAATAAAGCTAATATTGATCATTTTTGTCAAGAAAGAAACTGAACTCTTTGAAGCAGCATGTATATCTATAAGCTAGGACAATACGATGCTTGTTATTTGCACAAACTAAGTCTTTTTCGGGATGGGAGATCTTACAAGATGTCATAAAGTGAATCGTGAACCAATTTTTTTCCCAAAATCAAAGAGACAAAAGACCCAGAAAAGCAGCGATCCCGTCTTTTCCTCAGCAAGGGACGGTTATTAAGATCTAAATGGACCTCCATTTAGATCTTAATAACCGTTTCTATGTCTGGCTTGTGTAGTAGATCCCAAATTTAATCAGCCACTCTCCATAACGCAACATTATGTGTGGAAGGCAACCGGTAATTTGTCAATTTGACTACATTTCCCAAAATTGGCTACAGCAGACACAAAATCTAAAGGTAATAAAGACAGGATCAGTAAATGTAAACAACGTACGTATATGCCCAAATGCTTGTTGATTGTTTTTGGAACAGTGTACACAATGAAAATAGGCGCGAGAATTTAGTAAATGGATATTATAGCACGTACCTCTCGTTTGTTAATGCAATGGCTTAATTAATATTTTCCAGAGTATTCAATTTCTCTCAGGTTTCCATTATAGTGCTATATGTCAAAGTTCACCGGTCGGCTGAACGTGTCCACATTTCCAACCGTCAACGAGTTTTAAATATCCGCGAATGATCTGACCCTAAGCCAATAATTTGTACATAAATTATTTTTGTAAGTTCTCTTAATTTGACGTCTGAAAAAGAAAAAAAAAAAAAAGTCAGTCATTATAGTGAATGGGCCTTCTGTAATAATAAGTAAGTGTTCTGAAATATAACGAAATAAAAATATGTTATAATATTTACTTGACGTTTTATTAAGTTTATGACATAAAGGGATACGACCTATGATGAATTATTTTTCTAATGCGAATAAAATTAAATGGTGATCCCTGTAAAACAGATCTGTTTATTTTCTCTCTTTGGTAAAAGGGAGATTACCTTAAAAATGAACAGAACTATTGCCAGTATTGGGTCCTAGTTCTATAGTCTGTAATCACTAATTGTTCTCTGTGTACTCACAATAATGAAAGCACTTTTGAAAGGTCCATTGGTGCCACAAACTTTTTGTATTCTTTCTGTTATGCTCATCTTGTATGTAACTTATGGGTTAAAGTGTTTTGTATGCAGGCCCTTGTGACGCACTTTGAGTTGTATGAATTTAACATCAACTCATTATCTTTTTCCAGAACTCATCGGAAAATTGCTAGACGCACGCTGACTGTTGCTTCAATACCAACGTAGTGTTTCCCCATACGTCAGCTTCCATAACTTATTTCCTTACACAATAATATACATTGCCTAGCGCACGTGACTGTCAAGGCAACCATTTGTCTTTCTTCTTATTCTATCAATCATTACGAAGTCAAGTCTTCCGAGTATCACAGTCACTAGGAAGAATAATGGTTCACTGTGCCTTATCTCTGATTCCACTTTCTTTATTTGCTAATAATTCATGGCAGTCTGCACATAACAAAATATGGAGCCTCCATGACACCGTAATTGTGTTCCTAAGTGTAAAATACCATTAAAGAGTAAAAAGTCCGTTGATGCTTCCTACGGGTCTGTACAGGCGGAGATGATAAGGGAGCAAGCATTATCCACTAGTGTCATACTTAATGCTTTCTGACCGCATTTCAGATAAATATTCTGTCAAAATGAAATGTTTCGTAGCGTGTAGTTTCCTTTCGTGGAAATAGAGCCATTTTTTAAAATTTATTTAAGAAAATACATTTTCTTTCTTGATGCTTTTAATTTTAGCTGAGAATTCAGGCATAGTCAAGGATTTGTAACAATGATTATGCTCATATTTTCAGTAGAATGCATCTCATTTATACAATTTCAGGGTGATCTAGAAGTCTGAACATCCAAAGGTTTATTTATTGCATATTTTATGTAAGAGAATTATAGTTTAAAACCTGCCTAATGATTAGTGTAATGTTTCTTACTGATTGAATATCAACAATAAACAGTAATGTAAGATGGTGATAATATTTCGGTGACGCTGTTTCCTTGTTTAAATTTACTTTTAGACCATATTTTAGACGAAGGCGACGGCATATAATCAAAAATTTAGTGCAAGCGATGTGTCCTCCCCCAATTTGTCATTTGGAAAACTGTGAAAGAGTTCATCAAGTGAGAACTGATGCTAAACCTATCAATGGAAATCCTGTCTTCACCCCAGAAGGTTGCATGATTTCAGTAATCGTCTGTTGCAAATTGCCCGGAAATGACTGTGACACTGGACTTCCTACTCTGAATTGTATAGGTCTTGCAAAAGAACAAACATACACGATTAAAACTTTACTCGCACCACATCATTAATATCCACTTGTTGGAGAATCAGATGAAGGTGAACTATTTACTTATTGATTGGTGAACTATTTCCATATTTCCAGGGTGGCGATTTAATCATCAACCAAAACATTATGAACGCTTACCTAATAGCGTGTTGGGCCGCCTTTCGCTGTTGCTTGCACCCGGCGTGGCATCAACTTCACGAGACCGCGAAGTATCCTCAGGTATTCTAAACCAGCTGGATAGAAGGACATCCCGGAGTTCGGCAACGGACCGAGCCACTGGCGTGTAATGGCGAATGTTGCGTTCCATTGCACTGATGTCAGGGGAAGTTGGCAGCCAGGGGTCGACAGGAAATATTTGGACGTGATCCCTGAACCATTCTTGCACTATGCGACTTTGTGACACGGGGTGTGGTCTTGTTGAGAAACAATCTAGTGCCATCTAGATAAACAGTCACCACATTGGGCAAAATTTGGTCCAAAACAATTCTAGAGTAGGTTCTTGCGGTGAACGTGTGCTCAATGGGGATGAGGGAACCCAGCGATGTCCATGAAAATATCCCCAAACCGTGATACCACCTCCGCCGGCCTGTATTCGTCCAGCCGTGCAATCTGGTTGCACCTGCTCGCGTGGAATACGCACCCATCCATCGGTGTAATAAAGGTGGAACCTTGATTCATCAGACCAGGCGACTCTTCAGTCGTCCACTGTTCAGGAACAGTGCTCCCGTGCTCATTGCAGGCGGAGGTGTCGACGACGATCCATCAACATGGGCACATGGAACAGGGCACCTACTACTTAGGCCTATCCGTAAGAGCGTAGGTTGGATGATGTGTGCTCGGAAACGTTTCTCTGTGCTCCCTGGTGTAATTTGTCGTTAATTAAGGGATTGTGAACGGTCTGTTGTCCCGGACAGTACACCAGCTGCCGTTCTCATCGACTGTCAACCAGCGGCGGTTCCTCCGTCCCGGGAGGTTGGATGGTTTTGTGTCCTGTTTCGGACCATTCTCGTCACACCTTCAGTATGACCCTCGAACAGCCGACAATGCCTGTGGTTGCTAATATGCTGGTCTCCGCAAATCATTCCTCGTTCAAGTACAAGGTCTTTCCTTTCCCCATTGCATGGGCTTCGGTGATGACGAACGGACAAGCACTACTGTGCCTTCACTATATATGTTGCCTCGATCGGTGGCCTCACTCCAATGTGTTGTGGGAAGCGAGAGATTAGTAGTTAGTACAAAGGGTACTAGGAAAGTTTTGCAATATGACGCAACAATGAATCACAGGAAGCTGCTTGTTGCTGCATGTTGAGACATGTTCATACGTGCATAGTAGCCGCCGCGCCAAGTCGATGGGCTCAGTTATTCATTAGTAGTGAGAGTGTAAAGTGCTTGCGATGGCATCGTGGTCACGAAATGAGATAAGGACAGTTTTGCGGTATAATTTCGTGCGTGGTTTAACCATAGACCAGTGCTTAGAAGAAATGACTCTTGCACTAGATGATGATTGTCCACATCGTACAACGATATTCAGGTGGTATAGAGAATTCCAAAGGGGAAATTTCACTCTGGAGGATTCTGAGAGGCCGGGAAGGCCACGAACGTCAGTTACGGAGGAAAGCGTTACTGCTGTGAGGAAAATGCTTGACGAAAACAGGCGAGTGACCTACCAACAGATAGAGGATACTTTGGGCCTAAATGCACCAGCAATTCGTTCGATTCTGCAAGATCATTTGCACGTGAAGAAACTTTGTTCTCTCTGGGTGCCGCATCAACTGACTGAAGAGCAGATGACACGACGTGTGACTTGGTGCCGGGAGATGTTAAAAAAGTTTGATAAGGGACAATCTCGGTATGTGAACAACATCGTGACAGGTGACGAGACTTGGCTGTACTATTACGATCTGCCGACCAAGGCTCAAAACAAAGTTTGGGTCTTTGATGATGACGACACACCCGTAATTGTCAGAAAATCCCGATCTGTAAAGAAGAAAATGATAGCTGTATTTTTCAAATCGAGTGGAATTGTGGAACGTGTCGTTTTGGACACGCAGAAGACAGTCACAGCTAAGTGGTATACTGAACAATGCCTGCCTAAAGTCATTGGATCTATGAAGAACCTGCGGCCAATGTCAAGAATGGACACCTGGTACCTCCATCACGATAATGCTGCAGCTCACCGCGCCAAAGCCTGCACCGAATATTTGACCACGACAGGACTGAAACTTCTCGAGCACCCTCCCCACAGACCAGACCTTGCTCCCTGCGACTTTGCACTGTTCCCGCATGTGAAAATGAAGCTAAAAGGGAGGCGGTTTTCCAGTGATGAGGACCTTCTACGGGCTTGGGACAACGAGTGTGCTTTACTCCCTAGTGAAACTTGGCAGAACTGGTTTAAAGATTGGTTTCGGAGGAGGGAGAGGTGTATTGTATGTAGAGGAAATTACTTTGAAAAAATTAAATAAACAAAGCTGTATTGCAAAACTTTCCTAGTACCCTTTGTAAATACTAATCATGCGATTATTTCGCTTGTTGAAATAGCTCTCTCGATTACTAATCATTCGATTATGCCCATCATTAGATATGGGTAGACGATCAAAACGCCGACACTTTACAATAGAATGTAAAAGCAGCCGATCACATTACGGTTGTGTATAGCGTATCTATTCATTATTAAACTTCAGTCAAAAATTATCGCACCATTGCCACCAAATGTTTTTGCCAACTTTGTATAGGAATTTCGTGCTAAGCGCTTGTATAATAATAATAATAATAATAATACAGTAAACCCTCGATTTAACGGAATAATAGGGGTGAAAGGGTGTCCGATAAATCGAATGTAACCTGGGAAGCATTTTTTATTGTTCTTAATGAAAAAAAAAAAAAAAAGCTTTAATACAGTACTGTACAATATAAAATTATATTTCCATTTGGCCTTTGATTTACGGATATCAGAAACAGTTTGTTTTTTTACGCCGTAAATTTCAGAAACATGTGCTACTGAGACGCCTTATTCTAATTTCTCAATTAGCTCTAATTTCTGTGCCACATTTAAGTTCACACGCTTTCTTTTAACTCCTCTATCACTTGATGCCATTTTAAATTGTAAGGATTGCAAAATTATTTAATAAATAAAGTCACAATTCAGAAATCACAGAAACCCTCTATATACAACATGACCGCACAATAGCTTGAGGTAGACTGAAACCGAAACAAAGCGAGTCGGTACACCTGCAGTTTAGTGTCCCTAGTCACGTTCAGCTCGCAAGTCACCGCCTGCTCTTATCTGTAATCTAGGAAAACAGTATTTAAACACGTTTTCAGAAAGAATAAAAAACAATTTTATGACTACAATTTTGTGAATTTGATTATAAAAAAAGTAGGTAATTATCAAAACAATAATGAAAATAGGTAATTATTATTAATTTTTAATTAATAATAATAATAACAATGAAGTTTTCGAAGTTTTCTATAACCTAAAAAAATAATATGGTCGAGATTAATATGTACATTACTGTATTATTATTTGTCCGGTTCGTTAAATCCAAAATCCGTTAAATCGAGGGTTTACTGTAACTATAAAATAAAGTAGATTGATAAATAAATGTTCGACCTTACAGAACCGCCGATGTCATGAGAAACTCACGACCGTGCCTGCTTACCTACCCTAAGTTGTGCTAGACCCAGACTTGTCTAGCACAACTCGAAAATACCTACGAAATCATGGAGCCTTAGTAAGTTAACGCCGCCGTGGCCAATTCTAGCCTCGCTGGTAAGCATAAGCGAGAGAGAGAGAGATCGTTAACTCTCTGAATGTTCCTAACATGGATGGAGACTCGATATTATGTAGAACGTCTTGTGGTATTTGGATCGAACTGTATCATTTTATCATATCATACCAATAAATTGATTAAATATTTCACGTGGTAAACGTGTATTTTATTAAATCTTATTACTTAAGAGAATAAGCTAGACAGCACTAAATGTATTGCTATTTTTACATTGACAAAATTATCGCAAATTAGAGTGTTCACTACAATTCACACGTTTCATTTAAAAAAAAAAAAAAAAAAAAAACAGAGAAGAAAAAGAGAACTATTTATTTGCAAATGAAGAAACTAGACTGTATTGTTTGGGTGTAATGGCGCAGAAGCTGCTTTGGCTATTATAATGTGCTTAGAGGAGAATATACTGTAATAAGTATTATTAATCATAGCTGTGCCTGTTCTTTCTTCAAGCAGGAAGGTAGTTCGGAAAATAGAACACTGTGTGACGTATTTTTAAATCAGCAGTGTGGCTTAACTGAACCACCTTGTTAATCTCCATCTCTCTCTTAGAAGAAGTGAAATCCGTCTTGATATGTTGTATCCTCTAAATCGAATTCTGTACAGTAAAAAGAAAAATGGAGCGTCGTGTTAGTTACCCCAGGACACGGATACTTCGTTAATTTGTTCCCTCAGGCTTCTTGGAGTAGCTGTCAACGTTCGATGGGTGCTGAAGCTTAACAATTTCGTTTTGATTGGCTTTTCCTGTAATGCTTTCCCTCTCGGGGAATTAGATGATGTTAATTCCGCAGTATCGATGAGCTTTTTTCCCTTCTTTTTCTTGGGTTATCAAGGGTTATACCTAGGATGACTTCCAGATCTTGAGGAACGGATTTTAATTTAAAAAAGAAACTTTCGTTTCCTATCTAATGTTAGGTATAAACTGATTTTTGTGAGCACTTTTCAAGGTAATGCTTTTCATTCGAATTCTGATTCACACCGTTACCATTTGAAAAGGTGTATATGAATGGCCTCCGTAGCCGAGTGGTCAGGAGCGGGAATGCAGTAGCACATGCTCTTTGAGTAAATAAAATAAATTTTCTGTTTATACTCCGGGACGACCAAACGGTCAGAGGAGATCACAAGATAGACAGAATACAAGAAACAGCACCGTATTCAGCAGTCACGGGCTTGAACTCCGGTCACTAAAGGCACGTGTACTTATGCACCCGCGCGCCTGACCACTAGGCTACGGCAGCCTAATGTAGACCGGGGCTCAAGCTCCTGACTACTAAATACGGTCGATCTGTCAACCCGCAGTGGATCAACGTGGCCGATTATGGTCTACTCCCCTCAACATGAATAGTTGAGGAGGCTTCCATCCTGTAGTGGGTTGATAATGGCTGTTTACCTTTTTTTTTTTTTTTAAAAACCCCATTTAGACCATGCGGCTTTTTCTTCTGAATATATGGCCTCTTGGTTTAAATATCAAAGTTTTCGTGAATTATAAATCCGCCAAGGAATGCAATGCATAGCAACCCGCGGCCTCGATTTTACTGAGTCGGTTGGACTTAATTTGTCTAAACCTTTTTAAAATCAGACAAACAAATACATAACATACGTTTCACTCCCCGCTCGGGTTATCTCCAGTGAAAGATCATACAGTTGGGTGAGGTGTGATGAGGTACTGATGTTATTCCATAAATTTCTAGAAATTACCTCCTTAGTAAAAAGACAAACACCCAACTTTGAGAGTGTCGCTCTGAGCGTTGGCACTTTCTTAGTGGATGCATGCTTCAAATCTGCTCGGCTTATTAAAAAAATGTCTTGTTTATGTTCCAGGATACCCACATATGTCAGAGGAGTTTACAAATTAATCATTTCACAGGAACATTATCATTACATAGTATTTAGTTTCCGCGGTAAACAAACGCATATGGTTCTGTTCACTCGCATTGACAGCTCGACTACGTCATATTCCCACAGAGCACGAAAAACAATCAAGGCTAGAACTCGTTGCGTGGTTTGGAATGAATCTGAAGTGGACACTCCCAACAGTTGTAATTCTTGACGCTAATATGCCCTTACCAAAAATTATCGAGAACAGGGCTGAGCTCGATAAAGTCTTTGCATTGTTGTAACAGTTTCCATTGCAAATACCGCTCGCTCACAAGAAAAACCAAAACGTCGATCTTGCATTTCAGTATTGGCAACACTACTCTTATCTACAATATGTACAGCCAGAACGTCACCTGATATTCAATGAATTTTCTCTTAAGAAAAAAACTTTCAACAAAATTTATTAGTCAAGAAGAATCCTCGAGATCTTGAAATCGACAGACTAGAAAACCCCTTTTGACTTTAGTCAAAAAGTGTTTTCTAGTCTGTCAGTAATTATGCAATTCTTAGGCCAGCAAAATGCAGCGCTCCATGATTGTAATGTAGAACTTATAAACTGTGGGTCATGGAACCGTGGGTTTTCATTCAATGACATATTCGTAGAATTCGTAGAATACTACTGCATTCAATGGAGTAGTATTCTACGAAAGGAGCATTATGTATTACTTCAAATGGTCACGGAAATTACAATTCTTAATATTGTTCTTTAGAGCAATATTTCATTTGCTGCAGGGTACAAACCTATTACGAGTAATATCATATGACGCAAAAGAAACCAGAACCTTATTTTCTAGCGGATGAGGAAATGATGCTCTAGAACCATCAAGAAAAAAAAAAAAAAAAAAAAAAAATAGCCAGATAGCAATATTGATTGCACTAATTTTTACTTTGTGAGAAAATCGAGTGTATATTTCTTATTTGGGAAATATTTTCTCTTAAACTGGTATGTTTTTTTTTAATACAGGAATAATTTTACTGTATTAAACTTGCAATACATTGTTAATTTATTAATGTAGAGTTAAGTTAATACAATACGAGTAACACTGGAACAGGAATCTTTAGTTTACATGTGACAGAGTATTGAGAAATATTTTCAGTTATGAAATACGATTAAAAAATATTATTTGTTACGAAAGTAATTTTTTTCTCTGAAATGTAGGGAAGCGTACTGATTAAAAATGCTGAGAAAAACCCAAAATGTCTTCTGATACAGAGCGATTTAACACTAATTTCTGAGTAGGATGCTGTTTTCCAGATGTTAATATGAAGAAGAAGATAACACTCGGATGTAGTGAATGCAAGATGCGCTGACTGCTTCGATAATTGTTGGAAGGAGGAAGTCTCCGACGGCATCACACTTGATTATCATAGTTCCGTGAGCACTCAGCATTGTCTCTGTTATTACGGCAGATCTTTTCCGTAATGACAACCCTTGCAGAACATTACTGTAGCCCGATTTTGTAATCATTTGGTGGTTTTCTAAGAGCGTGCTATCAGTGTCTTGTTAGAGCTCATGTAAACGTTACGTCATCTCTATTCGAACGTTGACGTGCATTGTTTCTGGATCTTCTGATGGAAACCTCTGAGATCAGCTCCAGTGAAAGCGTTTTCCCCCTGATGATCATTGCATTGCATTTGAATTAAAAAGGAATAATTTTCTGTCAATAGTCGCTACACTAACACTGCCTCAGCGTTAGTGCAGCGATTGTTAGCGTAGAAAAAGAGCAACTTCTCAAAGCTTTCATAAAATTTTGATACTGTTTCTTCAGTCAATCGCCTCCTTCAGAGACCAATTTTAAATCCCACCCCGATTTGTTAGAATCGATAGTATCGATAGCAAAGGCACAAATAAATAAATAAGTAGGGCATAGTCGTATTTATAGCTGAGCGAAAATGGATATTCGATGGTGCGCTACTCACTCCTGTCAAAGCATCCTCCATACAAGCTAAGGAACTTTGCGGGGCTCGTTAGACATTCTCGTGCCACCGACACACGTGCATTCTCGCTCCATAAAGGATTGTTACCGTATCGTTTATTTCGTTCAAGCTGTCTGAGGACATTGTAACCCCTCCTTTCCGTACTCTCCGACCCACACACTCCTCTAGGATTTTGCCTTTGCGGTGAGAGGAGAGATTTGTTTTCGAAATTAAGCTCTCCCCGACAACACTGGCAGATGTTTGCGCACACGGACCTGCCGTTCACTGTCGTTTTTACGACGACGCTAGCGACTGTTGGCGTGGAAATGGATATTGTCTCGATGCTCGTGAGGATTACGGACCCTTTTTTATTGCAGCACGGATGAGAAGTTCGTACCATTCTCTGATACTGTGAAATGGACCCACACCAGCAGTACTTGAAATTTGTTCCACTCTCTTCCCTTTCGGAGTGTTTATGCCTTTTAGCACGTCATTGAAGGACCTTTTGGATTCGATCCACAGAATTTAGTCGTTGTGGATTTCTGGAAGCATGTTAGATGCACGTGGTCGCAAAGACCGACTCAGTAGTATGTCATTCTTTCCATCCGTTGCGCTCTGTTCTAATTTTTGTAATTGATATACTTCCTACAATGTCAATACAAAAATTCTAAAGGAAAAAAAAATTGTCATGTACTGGTTGAACTTTCGAATGCCTGCCACGATTTAATGCATGGAAGCAGTATCATGGCATTGTAATAAATAAATTATATGGTGCCACGATATGTTTGCATGATTTAAATAGTAATAAATAAATATAATAATACATTTTTAATAAAATACTCGCTACTGAATAAATGCTAAAGCAATTGTGATAAGGAATACATACTGACCACTTTGAATGCACACTGTTTTAAGACGCCATATAAAAGAAGTCTTCATTGGCGTTACCCGCAATGTTAATACTCGAGTTTCGATTTTTTCCAAGTATTTGCATATCGAAGTAAAGTAGCAATCTACTATGAGCATTCCAATTCGACGCACATTTGCTAACCGGAAACTCTGAAACTCGGGATTCAGGATTTACACTGTGTGCATTTGCCAGCTGTGCCCTCCTCGATAACGGAGCGCCGTTCCATTATCTCACCAAAATGTCTACCGCTTTGTCTAGCATTCTGCCATGATACCCTATGCAAGTGTTCTGTGAATCGGTCCGCTAAGCGTTTTCGGGAACGTGAATGCAAGTACAGTACTGAATAGCATGGTATCAGTGATTCTTGGATATGCGCGCGCACACACACACGGCGCCTCCGTAGCCAGGTGGGCAGGAGCAGCAGTGCGTAGCACACGCTTCTCGATTAGACCGGGGTTCGAGCTCGTGCCCACCAAATACGGAGGATGCGGAAAGGTCAGAGAATGACCACCGCATATCCCCGGAGCAGTATGGCCTTAGTTGCTAATGCTCCTAAAAACCAAATAACAAACAATAACAACACACACTCACACCAGGTTAGTGGAATACTGATTTTGTGGTGTAGGAAAGTGTTGAGGATACTCCAAGAATCTGATTCAAAAAGAAATTAGCTAGACTGAAATATGGTGGTTATTCTTTTATTGGCATCTACGTAAAAAGATGTCAGTGTAAATACTTGAATTGAATTTATCACCGTATTCCAAGACATTAGAGATAGAGAATGTAATTTAAAAAAATAAATAAATAAAATAATAAATAAATCCGAAGTTCTGGATAGCGAATCATAGAAGTAACAATGCCCTAATGCCCGCTCTGACAGTCATTCAACGGTTTGGAGTCGTACATCTGCTTGTTTGCGTATTTATCTTTTCATGCGGGTGTAGTATCTTTTGCCTTTAAGTTTAACCAATTAGTAATCCGAATCATCTCGAATGCCAAACCCTACCGGTTTTTCTGCCATTAGTTTGTAAGTTGTTAGTGGAGGCTGCTTTCGGTCGAGAAATTTCTTTTCACATCCAATTATTTTAACTGATAACGGCCGGCATCTCTAATAAACGTTGCAGAATTGATGAAATGGCGAAGCATGACAGGAATGAAGCTGGTCTAAATCAGTATTCATCATGGTGTTTGGCATATGCGGTTGACGAAGTGCGAGTTGTTAATGGTGACCTAGTTTTCAGCTTTGACCGAACTCGCGATTAATTATATTGTTTTAGTCGGTTAATAGTTGGAAAATAGGGTGCTGGATGATGTTTGTACTGCTCTGGCCTTTTCTAGCTGAAGGTAATTTTTTTTATATGCTTTAAATTGTACGTGTTGATACGTATTGCCTAAAGGTTTCTTTGCTGGTATCACTAGATGGCAGAACTAGTAGGTTTGCTTTGGGTACACGTGTTTTTCTTTCGCTTCGGCTTAATTTAAGGAGTATGAATGACGAATTGGCATTTGCCTACTCTGATGGTTCTCCTCTTTAGATTTTCAGATTATATTGAAAACATTTTATAGCAGCGAGATCTTAATTTGTTTTATGGACTTTGAACTAGATTGTTAGTATCTTACTCAGACTGGTGGTCTTCGAATTGCCGTACGGAGACTAGGAAATTTATCATTAGTGGCGAAATTTAAATTTAGTACTGAATTCGCCGAAGTACTTTCATGGACTAATTGGATGCTGTAATGATAATTCTTTAGAGTGTATCCTTCTAGTGATAAACTTCCTCATTTAAATTACCGCCATCTCCGTCCATCATCCTTTTAAATTCCTTTGCGATGGTATGAAGAAAGCAGCGAGATTCTTCTTCCTTTTATTCTTCAATATATTTGTGGGGGGGGGGAGATGCTTCGTCAGCAGATGATATGGGGTCATGAATGACAGCTTATTAAACTGGTCTCTCTCCTGTCGCTGTTAAATCGTTGTCATCACGTCTGCCGAGTGAGATCGTACACCAAGTAATGAGGAGATTGGAGCCGGAGGGAGAAGAGGGAGATGTGAGCGAATTGATCTCGGACGAACAGAGGAGCGGAATATTTGAGTGAACGTGTGACATCACTCGATGTGAAAAATCATATAGTAATTAATCATCTGATGTCAGTGACTGAGGTCCAGCAGACCTTCATAATGTGTTTGGTAAGAATGTCTGCTACAGTCGTCGTGTGGTAGACCATATTCGACAGGTTTAGACTAACGAGATCTGAAAAAAATCTGCTATAAATTGGTGGTAATAGTAAATTGTAACGAAATCTTCACTGTAAAAAGATTATATTAAACTGGAATGTTCAAATTCCTTCTTCTTAATTCTTTGCTCTTAGGGTTTTTTTTTTTTTTTTTTTTAATATTTCTTTTAGGAAACAGAATTTTTATTTCAGCTTTGATAAAATGACAAAAACATACACACCCATCAGATGCCTATTTTTATTTATTTTCACTTTTTTCTTTATTCTTGTAGACTGTAATGCCATTTTCAGGAATATAACGAACTTATTACAATAGTAAACGAGCATCTATAGTAGACACTGGTCTGACTGGAATTTATCTTTACCTATTAATTTTATCTATTAATTTTACAATGGAGCTTTGTTTAGTTACTCAGGATAATGTATAATGCAAGGTATAACTGATTAATAACTACCCATCCTTATCATTTTAATTAAGTTTATTATTATATTAAAACTAGTCTTATACCACGTGAAAATTGGTATTATAGTTCAGGGGGTCAGCAACCTGCGGCTCTTTCATGAAGCACAAATTGAAAGGAGTTAGAGGACTTAAAAATCAAGGACATGTGGAGTGCAAGACTAAAATGTCTTAAAACTGAAATTGAGGATTTGGTGAGACAAAAGGTTACCCTTGCAATTCTACACAAACTAATGGCGATAGATGAGTTGAAAAAGCAAGACCAAATCGTGTTCGATGCGTGGAGTAGCTTACTTGGACACGTATATAAATTTGAAATTATTTGCTTTTGGACTTCTCTCTCAGTTTTTGGTTCGACGAATTTCAGTGGGCAAATATTTTCGAACATTAATTATATTAAAAATAAATCAAGAAACCGCCTGAACAATGCGAGTCTCTCAGCATACTTAAGGATGAAAATCACGGCATACTCGCCAGATGTTGAGAGACTCCTCAAGAAGTTCAGCAGCAAAAGTCACATTAATTCGTACTTAATTGGATGTTTGTTAGGTTTTTTTCAGTATTAATAAATAATATTTCAAAAAAATATATATATTTTTTAATAAAACAGCTTCCCACCCTATTCCATTTTTTAAACAACTCCACCGCTCCCCTCCTCCCCCTCCTCCCAGCTTCAGCTGAGGTGCGGCTCTTCGGATTCTCTCTTTTTTTAATTAGATCAAAAATGGCTCTTCAAATCAAAAGGTTGCCGACCCCTGCTATAGTTTATTATAATATATAGTAATGTAAGTTATTCGCCTACATTACTATACATTAATATGACGTTTCGGGTATCTTACCGAGACCCATCATCAGACAAAGCTGTTGGGGGAACAAAAAAATAGAAAGAGTTACAAATTTGAATATTTTAGAATAATACGAGTACTCGTACAATTACAGTTACCAATTTACAATTATAATATTACTATTACAATTTCCAATATTATAATTACAATTTACAAATTATGGTTATAAAGGATTAAATTTTAAGTTACCGTTACAATAGAAAACAGGAAATCTAAGATGATTACAAAGAGATTGAATTCTTACTTGCTGACAGACTCCTCCGATGCTCCCAGAAACCGGGTGTGCATACAGGCAAGAGGTCTGCCAACAGTTAATTTATACTGTTGCATTAATTTATAGGATTATTTTATACTATTATATTAACTATTAATTTATACTATTTATACCAGCAGTTAATATATAAATTAACTGCTGGCAGGCTTCTTGCCTGTATGCACACACCCGGTTTCTGGAAGCATCGGCAAGAGGAGCCTTTCAGCAGGTAAGAATTTAATCTCTTTGTAATATATCTTAGATCTCCTGTTTTCTATTGTAACGGTAACTTAAAATTTAATACTTTATAACCATAATTTGTAAATTGTAATTATAATATTCGTATTTGTAATATTAATATTGTAATTGTAAATCGGTAATTGTAATTGTATTATTGGTAATTATAATATTCTGAAATATTCAAATTTGTAACTCTTTCTATTTTTCTGTTCCCCCAACAGCTTTGTCTGATGATGGGTATCGGTAATATACCCGAAACGTCATATTAATGTATAGTAATGTACGCAAACAGCCTAATAAAAACATAAGAGTGTTTTTAATATAGTAATAACCTTAATGGAAAACAACCACGTAGCGTCCTTCCCTAACTATAATATTTTTAAATTATACAGAACGTTTCAAAATTGCGTGGAAGAAATATAGGAGCATATTCTAAAGCTATGAATAAGGAAAAAGTTACTAAAACATTTATCTCAAAAGTCTGTATTTCAGAGAATTCCATTTCTTGTAAAACATGACTCATCTGTAGCTAGAACATGGCTGAGAAATTGAGTATCACATATCACGTATACATTGCAAAATTAGCTCCTGACAGAAGTTTCTGCATTTATTCATATCTTGTGGCAGCAGCTGCTGTTATACAAGCGTACTACGAAATGGATACAATTGCTCTTGTAATTTCCTCCATATGCTTTAGGCGAGCTGACAACTTTCTAGGACTTGTGGCAAGAGATAACTTCAAGATTCTTCGTTTAGTAGAAGATATTTCAAGTATCTCTTACCATACGAAGGTGGTAGAGTAGGTAGGTAGGAGATATATGAAGGAACTACTTGTAGGAGATATCTGAAATATCTCCTGCCGCATGGAAGTATTTGCTCTTCAGCATTTGCAGTCCTACCCACACTGGGCGGAAAAGCCCTGAGTTCGGATGCCGTCAATAACACAAGGAATATTTATGAGCCTTTTTCACAACGTGGCTGAGTTAGTCGGTTTCGGGCGAGAGTAGCATTGTTTTTTCTCTAGAAAACTTGGGTTTTTCGTTCAGTAAATTGACTACAGAACACGCGCAGTTTACATAATATATATATACAACGCCATATGGCCTAAGTTGTTGGCGGGCCGAAAACCCTACAACAACCAAGCACTTTAGTCAAAATCTCACTCTACCAGCGTTTACATGGTTTAATCGTTCCTGCTCCTGTAAGTCAAGGCAGAAAGGGTTTTATGATTTGGTACTTGTCCAGTTTAAAAATTTTCGACGTTTCTGCAGTCAGCAGCTACGGAATTCTTATGACCCTCTCCATAAATTAAAACCATATATGACGGTATATCAGTTAACACAGCAAACGTAAACTTATTTATAGCATGTACTATGATATCAGTTTAACAAATTCCGTACTGTAAACAGCAAGGAAATTGCCGTGCAAATTGAAACTCAAGTAACAGACACGTTACACTTCTGGTATTACTCTAAAAGTACATATGTATTAGTTGGTTACTCATTACTGAGTGTAATTGGTATGATTAAATGTAATCAATGGGCGCTGCTCTTCGTGGACTAATATTATTAGTGGAGTCTCACAGGGTTCGGTGTTGGGTCCACTGTTGTTTTGTATATTTATCAATGAGATGAAGGTATATCAGGCTTAGTGTCGAAGTTTGTAGATGATACAAAGGTTGGCAGGGTTGCTAATGCAAGTAATGGCAGTGTGCTACTGCAACAGGATCTATAAAATTTTGGAAGATGGGCTGAGAAGTGGTAACCGAAGTTTAACGTTGACAAATGCAAACTACTGCATATTGGTAGAAGTAACCCCAGAGGAATGTAGGAACTGTGTGGTACTACATTTAGGGTGGTAGAAAATGAAAAAGACCTTTCTGAACAATGCAGATAGGCTGCAAGAGCAGGTCATGGGGTTCTGGCAATGATATATAAGAATTTTGATAGCATGGAAAATGAGGTGATTGTCCCTCTGTATAAGGCAAGGGTCAGGCCACGCTTTGAGTACTGCGTTCAGGTCTGGAGGCCCCATTTTAGGAAGGATGTAGATTTGCTTGAGCGTGTACAGAGAAGGGCAACAAGATTGGTGAGGGGAATGAAGGGATCCTCTTACCAAGAGAGGCTTAAGTTCTGCAAATTGCAGCGGCTGGAGAATAGGCACCTGCGAGGTGATCTGATTGAGGTGTATAAGCCCTTTAATGGGCTGAGCACGCTGAATTCTGATGGGATTCTTCCACTTGTTCAGATTACGAACCTAAGGGGGGCATAAATTCAAATTGAGGAAAGACAGCTGTAGAATAGATGTCCGGCATCACATCACATCATCACCCGGGGGGTGATGATGTGATGTGATGCCTCGTCGTTGGGTTTTAGGAGCATCGGCCACTAAGGCCATGATGTTTCGTGTATATTGTCTGTAAATTGCTTGTTCATAGAATGATTTTCTGTTTGCTGAACGAAAAACCAGAGTTTCTGGGAGAAAAAACCATGCTACCTTTCTCGCCTGAGGCCGACTAACTCAGCCATGTTGTGAGAAAGATCCATAAAAATTCCTCCCGTGATCAACGCAATTCGAACTCAGGTCTTTTCCACCAAGTGTGGGGAGGACGGCGATCTTACCAGCTGTGCTATGCGAGGGCCAACCTTCGTGTTTTTTTGGCCATTGTGCTTAAAAAATCAAGAGAAGTGTTCGAAAATTAAGAGAAACTTAAAACCGAAATAATGCGACTATTGCAAATTAGGAAGGTGGTTTTCCTTTTAGAAGCTTAAAATTGAAATCAGTTCAGTTTTCCCCGTATAGAAGATTCTGAGACCACTATAAAGGTTTAGCTTTCGAATGCCATCGCATTAGGAAAGAGCTAGCAGTATGTTTTCATCATTAGTTTTAGGCAGGGCCTTCAATGAAACTGGCTTTCAGTACTGGATTAATCCATAAATCGTATCCATTTTTGTCATTCAGTCTTAAATGTGAAGCAAAATAATGTTTTATTATGATAGATTTTATTTACCGCCTTTCGTAAATGATTTTATCAAGGTGAGATATTGTCCCTGCCCCCTTTTGGATGTTAGGTGTTTTATCCTTGCCTTTTCTAGACTGGATACCGAACAGATTTATTTAACAAACATCCGTCGAGTTCGCCTAGCTAGACCGCTTCCTGTTTTCTCTATTGTAGAGGCAACGCCCTGGAATCGTTGTAGACTAAACATCTGTCAGCCATCATGGCACTCCTCCATAAGCAGCTAAGATTAATTGCTCTTGGTCAGCGAATCTTGGAAGACTGATTGCACTATCGGAATTTAAAAAGATACTGAATTAGATTTAAATCTTTTAAATGAAAGGCCTTTTGATTAATAGATTATAATTAAAACTCTTAATTTTCCCGTGTTGCCTGCTAATTAGAGCGGAGAAGAATTTGGCTCGTTTCAGTAGTATTGCGCAAAAGGATGTTGATTTAAATCAAAGGATGTGGCTTTAATTTAAATAGTTTAGTTATGGATGCTCTGATTGAAAGGACTTCTACATTCCCTGCTAAAATAGCCATTCACTATCATTTTTTTTTTTTTAAATTGAAATAAATGAATGGAATCACTCACATGCACCACGAAAAACTAATATATGACGGGTTAGTAAGTACTTACTGTGCTGATACTTAGATACTTACTAGATATCATTCATTAAGAGCTGAAAGTAACTGAAAAAATTGTTTAGAACATATACATTAGTCTGATACGCTGGGTCTTTTAAGATCACAAAGGGGAACGAGGAATGGAAAGTGCTCCCTACTTCATCACAAATATTCTGGGATGGCATAGCGGATTCGTCATTTGTTACTCGTTTGAGAATCTAAGTTCAAATTCTGTGTCTAGACCTGTTTCCTTTTGCTTCATTGTCTGTCTGCCTTCACCTTAATATATTTTCACTTTATGGAACACACACACTTCGAAATATCAGTCTAATATTGAATGGCGTCCAAGCTCTGGAAATATTTCCCTTCGCCTGCTTGCACGGCTTGAAATGGGTGATTAGTTGTGATCTGTTACTGGAAATAGCTCTTAATGGAAAGAGTATTTTGTATCTGGCACATTTAATGAAAGTATCGTCAGCCAGAACCGTATATTAGTCTATATTTAGTTGTGTTAGTGCGTGAACTGATACACTACGAAAATATAAGGAAAGAAAACACTGTTAATTTCAGAGATAATAACATCTAAAAATTAACTGTAACAACAACTTTATGCAGTTTATAAGATGCTCAAGCCGACGAAGGAATATTTATTTATACGCTCTTCATCATCACAATTATAATACAATTCCTGATTGTATTTTATTAAAACCTATTCTCAGATGACATGACAGTTATAGTCCGATGACTTCTATTACTATGTTTTACTAATCTAATGTTAAAAAAGAAGCTCTTGCTATTTTTAATATTATATCGAACTATATAATTACTTTATTAATAATTAATTAATTAATTAATTCTGGTATTCCATGCTGTCTCCCCTCGAAGTAATCCCCCTAAAACTTGGTACAACCGGTCCAGAGATTCTGCCGCTGTTAGAAGCCTATCTGTAGCCCTGTGTTTTGATTCCCTTCTGCACATTCTGCTATTTTTCGTTTGATTCTCCGAAACGTTAATAAATCTCCGCACTTTCATTGAAAAATATAAGTTTTAAGAAAGTACGAAGAAATCACAATAAGATAGATAGATCTAAACAATTAGGAGAATGAGGGGCACAGCTATGTTGTCTTGCTACAAATTGTCACGCATTTAGACTGGTGTTCGAAATGTCAAGAGCATGTTGACTGCGTTTTTTGATATTTTTGACAGTGGCGTATCCAGGTATCATCGTAGGGGAGGGGGGCATGGTGGCGACCAGGTGCAGGCATCATCGTAAGTGGGGGCATGGCGACCAGGCCTTTAAATTTTATTTGTTTTTTTAGACGCCCCCTGCGTTCTTTTTATTTAATTTCAAATTTTGGTTAAGGGGAGCATATGCCCCCTCTGCCCACCCCTGGATATGCCCCTGATTGTTGATATCGTGTGTCAAGAATATGTTCCACTGAGCCAAATACAATTTGGCTCAGTGTAACCTGTTCTTTCTATTTCTGTAAAGAAGTTTTATAGCTGCTGGATGATGTGTTATGAAAATATCTGAAAAATGACCTAGCGATTCTCTACTGCCCAAGCTAGCCTGAGAAATAAAGAGATATAACTCTGTTTTTTTGTTCCCATAACTAATTTTTTCGCTCAAAGGGCGAAGATTTCATGGCATTTCAAACAGGAAAAATTGCAGAATCACCTGAATACCACAGAAGAGTTGCTCTGGAAATGCTTCCAAGAGCGATAGAATCGCTGGACTCACTATATCGTCTCAAGGGAGACTACTTTTGGGACACATAGAATAGAAGGTAAGGGACGGACAACATTTACTTTTATTACAATCGGGAAACGTTTTTGATTCGATACATTCAAATTGAAAAACTGAATGTTCAGTTCGTGTGTTGTTGTCAGGACACACACAGCTACATGCGACATCCGGTTTTAGGCGCCAATATCAAAACTATCGCTTTTAGCAGCAGGCTGGCGTCCACATATCACTCACTTTCAGCTTGTGTCTGGTTGAAGATAGAAATTGCATAAGTCGCTAGGATCTGTGTGTATTGCAAGACTTCTATGCTGTTTACGTCACTCACACCTTACGGAATGCGTTATGAAGAGCGCTTCAAGCCTTTACCAGTAATTCCAGATTGTTGAATAGCCCAGCTATTTAGTATTACAGGAAGTGGTGCCAGATTCTTGGGCTTTAGCAGTGATGGTACAAATATTAATTATGCCTAATATTATTTCCGCTTAACACATATCCACAGCTACATGCGACTCCATTAATTATGTTGTTCTTGCTGTGTTTTCATTATTGGTGCGATATTATCCAAACTGGAGTTGGGCTAAGTGGTTAAGTTAAGTGGTTGAACTAAAGGTGGCTAAGTTAATCTGAGGAAACTGGAGTTTTTGATCCAGTAAATAGGGAATCCGATCGTAAAACACATAAGTATACAATGAGACGTCAGTCAGTTCCTTTGGCACAATAGTAATAATAATAAAAAAGATTACTGCATATTCCTTCTTATAGCTGCTGAATTCTTGGTAGCATTGCTGTTATGGTGGTTTATTTTTATTTTTCTTCAATTTTTTTTTTTTTTTTTTTTTTTTTTGCGCTGATCATGTGACTACTTCATAATTACTTACTTGTAAAAACACCTTTCTGATTGCATGTGGAGCACATCTTATTTGAGTATTATAAATTGTGGAATGGATAACAATTCATTTTTCTGGGAATCATTCGCTATAATTTTGGTTGGAATTTTTGCTTATTCATTCTGACAGAACGACTGTTATGCTAGGCTGTCATTCCTACCAATGTCGGTAATACACGCCATTTATTGTCAAAGTGCGTTTTTAGAACAAATTGATGTTGCACTGAGATAACATGCGCTACTGTTATTTTCTATTGAATAATAACGTACATAAGGTTTCATAAAGTAACACAAAGTATAAATAACTTGTTCTTATTATGCAGTAGGCAGAAATTTTTCTACTACGCACTCGCTGTCTTGGGTAGTTAACAGCGTGGCGCCAGACAACTCTTAGTGTGGAACAATGCGCAGGTTGATTATTGTGCTAAAAACAACAGTGTGCACACTTTCATTATTAGAAAAAAATTACCGGATACTGTTAGATAAATTGACCAGTATAATCCAGATAATACTAATTTTTTTAAAAAAAAATTCTTTCTGGCCTCTATTAAACATGTGTACTGTTTCTCACGTATTTCATTTTTTGCTTATACTCAGGAATTGCGATGTATCGCAATTCCTGAGTATAAGGAAATAGGTATCGCAATTCATGAGTATAATACTTATAAAATTTGAAGAGAGTAATGATAGAAGGTGGTGTTTATTCAGTGCGTACTGGCAGTTACAGTAAAGTTTTATTCAGCATTTTTGATCAATATACAAAACAGATGTCATTTAGACGTATAGAAGGATTGAACAATTTTTTTTACCACACTTCTGGCAGCTTCCAGTTAGTTACCTTTTGTAACGTTTGATTATCTTTATTGGCATTCTAGAGTTATACTTCCCTAAATTAGCGAACACTACAAAGAACTTGCTTAATTAGTTTTAAGGGCTGTTTTTAATTAACCTTGATAATTTTGTTTCTGTGCATTTCCAATGTTGGCAAAACACGTGCGAACGCAAGACTGCTTCATGAAGATATAAGAACAGCTGGTGAATTAATAACAGAGAGAGAGAGCTCTGCGTCCCCTTGGCAGCATAGTGGTTTTATTCTGTACGCCATTTGGAAAGGTCCTGGTTCAATATTTGTCCCTGAACGAAGGAAGTTCTGGAGGCTTTTTCACGCCAGACTGACGTAGCCAGCGAAATGACAGGAGTATTCCCATTAGATTTATTTCTTATTTTTTATCCGACAAATAATAATAATAATAATAATACAAAGACGCATTAGAGTTCGCTGTCTTCAAAAATGGGGCTTAGAGGGGAACAGGTATCCTGTGTGTTATCAGACACTCAGCCTAAAACACTGATGGATCCAATATCTCTCTATTACAGAAGATTTAGGAGAAGTCCGGTTGGCCTGCCTCCCTAAAATCCACTCATGCACACCTTCTCGATGGTAAGCCCTGTTATGTCACTTAGGTGGCAACGAACGTGTAGATTGGTTCTCTTCAAGACGCCTGGTCAGCGTGAAGAGGAAAAGACCAAACCATCCAGCATGAGAGCACAACAATACAAATGGCCCTCAGTCCCCAGCAGCTTTCACTCTTCCTCTTACGGCAGCGAGAGGATCAGAGTGGAAGCAGAGGGTGCTAAGAATCTCTGGGTACGACCAGGCTGCCATGCACGGAAACTGAACTTGACCTGTTATAACGTACGATCACTCATCGGTGAAGACAGGATGTTAGAGCTGGAAAAGGAATTAGAAAATGTGAATTGGAATATCATCGGTTTGGCTGAAACAAGAAGAAGAAATGAATCACTTATAAGTTTATCAAGTGGAAATCTGCTGTACATCAATGGAAACAGTGAAAGGAGTGAAGGTGGAGTTGGGTTTCTGGTCCATAAAGATTTTAAAAACAACATTTTGGAATTCAAAAGTACACCACCAAGGGTGTCAAGGCTAATACTCAAGATTTCTAAGAGGTACAAGCTAAAGATTATAATGATTTATGCATCAACATCGAGCCATGATGATGAAGAGGTTGAAGAAATGTACACCGAAATTGAGAGTCTTCTAGATGAGCAGAAAACCCGCTACACTATTATTATGGGGGACTTCACTGCTAAGGTTGGAAAAAGGCAAAACAGCGCAGAAAGAGGAATTATAGGAAATTTTGGAATTGGTGAAAGAAATAAAAGAGGTGAAAGACTTGTGGAATTTGCAGAATCTCAAGGACTGTCAGTAATGAACACTTTTTTTCAAGAAAAGGCAATGTGAACTGCAACTTAAAAACAAGTTTGAGCTTCTGCAGACTGCTGAGGACCAAGATATCGACGAGGAATATTACAACTTTCTGAAAGTGATAAAGCCCAAGAAACCTATAGGGAAGCAGAAATCCAAAGAAGAAAAAATTAGTCAAGAAACACTTGTCATGATGAACCGAAGACGACAAATGAAGAGCAAGAAAAACACTCACAGGGAGAAAATTGAGTATACTGAGTTATGCAAAGCCATTAGAAAGAGACTCAGAGAGGACATAAGAAGATTTAACACAAGAAAAGTAGAACAAGCATTAAGGGAAAATAAAGGATTTAAATCAGCAGCCATGAGCAGTAATACAGAAAGACAAATGATACTGAAACTGAAGAATAGCGATGGTGTACTTATTAACAGCAGAGAAGGCATAATTCAAATAGCAGAAGACTACTATAGAGAATTATACAAGGAGCGAGGAAATGATACCAGCAGTGGGGAAGATGGATTGCAAAGTAGCAACACATACGACATACCCGATATTCTTCCTGATGAGGTAGAACATGCATTGAAGAAAATGAAGAATCTGAAAGCCCTGGGGGAAGATGAAGTTACTGTAGAGTTGTTAAAATTGGGAGGAAGAGACATAACACAAAAACTGGCAAGGCTCTTCACAAAGTGCATTAGAAAAGGTGTGACGCCTAAGCAGTGGAATAATGCAATCATAGTTTTACTGCATAAGAAAGGAGATAAATCAGAAATTGGAAATTATAGACCAATTAGCTTGTTATCCCACATCTACAAGTTGTTCACAAGGGTCATTACTAACAGATTAGAAAGAATACTTGATGAGAATCAACTGCAAGAGCAAGCTGGCTTTAAGACAGGATTCTCAACTATGGATCACCTTCACGTAATATCACAGCTAATGGAGAAAGCAACTGAATATAAAACACTATTATGCCTGGAATTTGTGGATTATGAAAAGGCATTTGACTCCATACAGCATAAGGCAATGTTTCGGGCACTGGAAAGACAAGGCATAGATACCCCATATATTATGATTTTGAAGAAAATATATGAGAGTGCTACCTCCTTTATTAGACTAGACAAAGACAGTAGCAAATTTAAAATCGAGAAAGGAGTTCGACAAGGAGACACAATTCTCCGAATCTGTTTACTGCTGCCCTTGAGGAAGCTTTCAGAAGATTAGACTGGTCGCAGAAAGGAGTCAATGTGAATGGAGAGTACCTAAACCATTTACGATTTGCAGATTACATTGTGGTTATAAGCCACTATCCCAAAGAATTAGAGGAAAATCTTAATCAGTTATGCACAGTTAGTAAGGATTTTGGACTAAAGATGAATATGGCTAAAACAAAAGTAATGATGAACAAGTATGCCACGGAAAGGGAAATAATGATTGAAGGAGCAGTAATTGAAAAGGTGGAGTCATATACTTATCTGGGACAAGTTATTAGCTGTAATAATGATAAATGGCTGGAAGTCAAGAGAAGAATAAATTTTGGATGGATGGCATTCAGGAAATATAGTCACATACTGAAGAGCAATATCCCAGTCTGTCTGAAACGTAAAATAATGAACCAATGTATACTCCCCACCATGACTTATGGAAGTGAAACTTGGGCACTCACCAAAAGAATGGAAGAGAAGCTGAGAACTAGACAGCGAAGAATGGAACGAATTATATTGGGAATCAGACTGTTAGATAAGAAGAGAAACACATGGATTAGGCAGCAAACTCAAGTAAAGGACATTCTTATCAAAAATAAAGAACTAAAATGGTCTTGGAGAGGACACATAGCTCGAAGACATGATGACAGATGGACTAAGAAAATAACAGAATGGTACCCAAGAGGAGCTAGAAGAAAACCTGGAAGACAAAGGCGGAGATGGATAGATGAAATTCATGAGTTTTTGGGTAGTAAATGGATGGCCAGTGCTCAAAACAGAAGGAACTGGAAAATTGCTGGAGAGGCCTTCATCCTGCAGTGGATTGAAAATGGCTGATGATGATGATGATGTCTTCGAAATGCCTTGAAATTTTGAGTGTGTTTGGGGGGTAGAAGGGGGGATTGTCAGATTCCAGCTTCCGAGTCAACAAAACGGCAGCTCTGCTCAGCTCCTTCTAAGCGTTGTTCTGATGCTGAATCATGACATATAGGCGGCTTCTGCACCAGTCCGTGGAATGATACCGCTTCAAAATGCAAATGAATCCGCTAAGCAAAATGCTTACCGGATGAATTTTCTGTTGGACCATTACACTGAATCATTTTTAATTTTTTTATCATTAGAAAGACGTTACCTAACGTGACTGAAACGAGCTCTGGTGAAATTGTTTATTTGTACGTCAATCCTTATTATGACTGCCGTTATCACCTAGTTGACAACAATTTTGACCATCCCAAATACACTTATTTATTTGCACACGGAACATGCTTTCAGTACCGTGTATTGTAGGCAAGAATAGTTATTATTGTTAATATCAATTTATTTCCAAAGAAATCTCCCTTTACAGCTATAGCTAGAGGACATGGGTTACACGATAATAATGAATAAATATTGCCATACTATTTACAATCTATGTAATCTATCTAGTACTCAAATGAGTTGATACAACTTGGCCTAAAACAGCATCTGATTATATAAATACAACATAAATAAATAATCGTAGATACATAAATACAACAATAAGTGGATAATATAGCATCCCAGAAGCTATATCACCTATACGGTTGGACCAGAGCATACATATCTGTACGTTTTGACCTTGCACAGCTTCTGACAGTCAATGGATAGCCTATTAAATATTTCCATGGAATTAAATGGAAACATAGTATCGAAGGAGGTCATGCTACGCAGCTTGGCAGTGCGCTGGTATGACTACTATTACGATCTGACGGTCTAGCAATGATATCCCAGATATCAGGTGAGCTTAATTTTCCGGAGAGAATCTGGGCGAAGACCACGAGGTTCCTGGAGATTATATGATACTTCCAAGGTAGCATATTCACATTAGAGAGCATGACAGATTTTTAGCTTGTAGATGGTAGGCAAGCGACCTTATTTAGCCATTTTAAAATCCAGTTGATGATTTTAGAATCTGGAATTGAAAGTTAGCAAATTACCAGTATTTTGTTACCAATTATGCGAATTATTTTTATCTATGCACTTTTAGAGCTGCACGATATCCAATAAGAGGTGGATACTCAAATAATACAGTCATGGTACTTTTAGAGAGCATAGCGGTTTAATCACTCATGCACAACATATAGATGAATGTACAATCCTGCAGACATAATTAATATTGATTGCAACAAGAGCGCAATGCTGGGTCTCTTTATGGGAATCATGTAACCCTCTATTCACTATCCTAGGTTAACAAGTTTGCCTTGCCTGATCAGAAACTCTGGGGGTATATAATTTAATGAAATTGCCCAATCAGAACTGTCACTATTGAATCGGTCCCATTTCTTATTCGTCTACTTTTAATTTTATAATAATTAGAATCTCTTTTTCACAGTGCCTTTTCAAACTGAAAGTCTTTTTCTCATATTTACTTTGTTTCGGCTGCTAGTTTCCACGCTGATCACTTCGTATTAGCCTTTCCTTTCATGTACACAGCTGCCTAAGGGAAATCTTTCCCTGCTAATTACTATTTAAAGTTCTATACGTTCACATTTTAACCTTTTCCATTCTTTGACTGTTTATTTTTTTCCTTAAATGTTTATGCTTCCTGTATAATTCCATATAGAGATATGTATATAGAATTACACAGAATATGTACATACACAGATACGTATATGTACATATAATAATGATAATAATACATCCGACTTGTATATACAAATATTAATCTTTTGTGGATTTCTCCTTCTCCAAATACTCTCCCTTGAACACACTTTCGCCACCGTCGTACCCTCGCATTAAATGCTTATTGCAAGCTATTTTTCGAAAGACTGCGAAGTGCTTCCTTTGTGGCTCTGCCAGCATCATTATGTCGGACGGGAAACGCTTGCCTTTAAGAGCTTTCTTCAGACGTGGAAACAGGAAGATACGTTCATTTTGATTAGTATCAGTTGATTAGTATCCAGGTTTGCTTGAAGGGTACTTCTAGAGGTGGTAAACGTGTTTCCTAGGTAGCGGCTTAGCTACCTCAGGATCCAGTATTTCACAGTCAGGAACCTCCTGAGATTGTCAACTGGCGCGAAAGTCCAGGAAGTCCGTACAGGAGCGGCATGTAAGGCGATGGAGGAAATACATCTCACCACATATCGTGTTACGAGATTAGAACGTCTTATATACACATGTGTATATAAGACGTTCTAACTTTTGAAGAGATGCCTGTGGAAAACTATATATATATATATATATATATATATATATATCTGTAGGAAACTAACAATTGAAAACTTAGCTGTCTGTTCTGAGAGAATGACTATACCTCGTTTTAGTAGCCCATCAGAAAAGAAGAGCAGTACCTTCTCAGCTGAGACTTGACTACGATAGGATCATTAAGTCTTGTTATCCACCAGAGCAGTATATAGAGGACTATATACTGCTGACTTTGATAGAACTCATAGCTTAAGTTTCAATGATTTCTACACCCACAGTAGATCAGTAACCTTTACTGATGAATCACGGTTCAGATTATCTTCTTATTCTAACCGTAAGAAGATTAAGAACGCCAAACTAGCTTCGAAATGTTGTTAAACGGGATGTATATCCAACTCAGTCGTGGCGTAAGTAGGAATTTTTGTGAATGGGCTGCTCATCTGTCACCACAGACCAGAACGAAACTCTTGTATCCTATATGTGATGTGGCCTTATGAAGAAGATACGAAATTTTCGATTTTGGATAATAGTGCCTTTTCACACAGAGCTGGCGTGATTTATATATAACCATACATGCAAAATGAAAATAATCACTCGATGAGTTAACCATTAAAATTTGACACCCATATGTGGCATGTCTAGGAGTAGGGGCCGGAAACCTTTCTTTCCATATGAGCTACTTCGAAACTAGACAAGGTCTCAAGATTGACCTGTCACAATTTTTTACAAGTCTATCTCTGGTTTAAATGAAACAGGAGGGAATTATTATAATTATTATTTTTAAAGCTCATTAGATATATAGATTAAAATTTGAAATAGATACTATAGATACTACAGTAAAAGTCGACTTCCAGTACTAATTTCAATGAGCAATAGTTGTTGTTTGTTTGTTATTTGGTTTTTAGGAGCATTAGCAGTTAAGGCCATATTGTTCCGGGGGGATATGTGGTATGAGCAATAGTACTGTAATTGCATCTTCATAGGAAATACATTTATTTTAAGTTAAATAGGTCTGCTAAATAAAATTATATTATAGCTTGAGCTATTATATTATAGCACTGAAATATTTTGCCCCATTCGGCTTATATTGTTCGACGTAGTCTGTATATAAGTGTTGGTTCCTTTACAGTTTTGGAAGTTAGTGCAGTTGGAAAGCAAAAAAAAAAAAAAAAATCACCTCGAGCCTAGTGGTTTGAATATGGAGATTGATTTCTATGTCAGAAGTTGTAGGAAGATTGAAGTATTAATTTATTTATTCAAAACATCTCTTTTGTCGAGATATCCCTAGACGCATATACAGGATATACTACAAATAATGCAAAGCAAGATATTGGATACATATTTAATTAGCTAAATATTTACACTTTATAAATAAATTAAAATAAATAATACTTTACAGAGTTTGCTGTGGATATGTGTATCCATAATAAGTTTTTAGTGGTTTTAGACAAATCCATTGGAAACGTATTAGAGATGCGCATGCCCAACTTTTTTTATTGCATTGTTTATTTTAGTTTATAAAGTAGAAAGTCAAAATTAAAAAGTGGAAGTGGATAACACAGAAAAATAAAAGAAAATTTACAGATGATAATTGAAATAAAAAAAAAAAAAAAAAACTTAAATTAATATAAGGAATACACGCTGAAAAATACATAATAGAAGACGATGTACAAAAATATTAGGATGAGTAGTGAAACACAGATAGATAGCAAGGAGCTGATCCCGCGAGTCTTCCCCCACCCCCATTTTTTAATGAATCAAGGGAGCATGGCCATCGAGGTTAACATTATTGATTGGAGGCGAGTAATGGATTCAGGGCTTATGAAGAAGAGTGTTGTATCTGGCCACAGGGACATAGAAAGTACGTACGTTTCATCAGGTTATATAACAACTGTGAAAGAATCCCAGTCGATATTTGATTTAACATTAGTTGATAATTGATTGCCTGATAGTTGTTATTTATATAGTGCATTAACATATAAGGCCATATTGCGCTGTGCGTTATCTGTTCACTTTAAATTTTCACGTTGTTTGGGTGAAAGACTCGAAACTACTTGAAAAATGTGCTCCCTCTTCCCGATATCGTCTAAGTACAGCTCAACTGAAGAGGTCTTTAAAAATTCTTATAGTCTACTACTGGTCGATAACCGAGTATACTAGTTTATGAGAGAAAATAATTCCAAGAGAGAACAGCGAATTTAGGGAGGAGGAGTAGGAGCACGTAGATTAGAACAATACAATCTATTGTATTCAAAATACTGCTCATTTTTCATTTATTTGACTAAAAAAAATAAATAAATAAAAAGATTTGCCCGTGTTGCTGGACGAAAAAACCTTGGCTGAGACTGACTAACTCAGCCATGGAGTGGAAAAAGCCCATTAAAGTTCCTCGCGTCATCGACGGGATTCGAAACGGGTCCTTTTCCACCCCGTGTTCCGGACGGTACCACTGTGCTACCCATGCAAACCATTTATTGGATTGTATTTTATTAAAAACTGAGAATGTGGTCAAACCATGATTAACATCATCATATCAACCTTCAGCGTGCCACCGTACCATTTATTGGACTATACAATGCAGTGTAATTTTCCTATAACTGATAACAACACAATTGGTCTATATGAACCAATATCATTTGCAGCTCGACTAGCATCTTACTTCAAAATCACAGCACATTTCCAGATATTAAAAAATCAACATTCTTTCAGACATCCATTAAGAACCGACTTCAAAACTTGTGGTCTTATCCTAAAAAACCTTTTCACTACATCCATCTCAGGCATGTCAATTCCCGGAGTTTTATTAACTTTGCTTTAACTGCATCATCCAATTCATCACGCTTTAACTCTATATCCCTTTCGATTACGATATGCTCATCCTGTCCTTATTTTCCTATGATAATCATATGATTTTTCACAATTCTTCATAATGGGAAGAAATTGTTCAAGGTTTTTTCGATTGTGTCGTTCCAACCAATAGTTTCTTCTCCTTGAATATCAGTTATTGTATATCCAACTTGATCTACTTTCGTATTATCTATGACAATCTTATACACAGATCCCCACGACATTTCCTCCTCCTTCTGTACAAAATCTTGCCGTGCCTTGTTTATGCTTTTAACTCTCAACCCATTATATCCCTTTCTAATGTCACTGTATTTACTATTATATCAGGAAGCCACTTCTAGCATTTTTAGCCTACGAAACCATTGAAGATGTCAACTTGTACTTCTTTTCTCAGTTTAGTCACGTCCTGGCTTTACCATGGAACAGACAGGTCGTTCGTAATGTTTAATTCTGTTAATTTAAACTCTGGAAACCTCTTGTACAAATTTGTAATATATTTTTAAGAATTCCTACTTTCTCGTCTCCATTCATATTATGCCATTCATCTTGTCTCACCTTATCTATTTATGTCCTTTCGTACATTATTACTACACAAGTATTCCAAGTCATATGTGATCACTAGTAGTCCAATGATCTGTAACTTGTCAGTTACATAACATATGCCTCATCAAATTAGTATTAATAATGACCATATGGTGCAAGGAAGCCTAAGGATTATGCTACACCAGCCAAACTGTGCTGGTGCAGCATACTCTTTGGGTATAGGTCCGGATACTCTCTGGATCATTTAAAATAATCAGATCCTTTTCAAAGATGAATTCTTCCAATTCCTCGTTTATTATTCTGTAAAATGGGATTTCGCTTCCGTTTTTTTGTAGTTTCTTTAGGCCACTCTGTTGTCTGTATTCAAAATGCTGCTGCTGCAAAAAAGAAGCAGATAAACTTGATTTGAACATTTGCCAAGTTCTCTAAAATTGTTTTGGGTACCTGAACGACTAGCCGCTGGAATAATTTAAGGAAAATGTTATCCTTAATTTTACCAATGTTATCCTTGGTGAAATCTTTGGGTGAAAGACTCGAAACTACTTGGAAAAATGTGCTCCCTCTTCCCGATATCGTCGAAGTACAGCTCAACTGAAGAGGTCTTTAAAAATTCTTGTATGAAAGATATATATTATCGTGTTGCGACGTCTTAGCTCCACAACTTCTATCAGTGGTTATACCTGAGTTTCGTAGCTACTGCAGGACGCTCAGCTTAATTGTTTGACCCCCAGATATAAATTCACGGTACGCTAATCCTTCGTGAGCACCGAATGTTTTCAACATGGTTGTAACATTCTGTTTCACTCTTTCTCTTGCCCTCTGTTTTATTACCAGCTGTGACTTTTATTATTATTAACCTTTTAATATTTTATTATTAAGATTAGTTTAATTAAAATTATGAAAAATTATTAAAATTTAAAGTTAATTAATATTAAAATATTTAAATTAATAAAATTAATTAAAATTAATTATTAACCTTTTAAGTTTATTTTCCTATAGCTTTCGGAATTTAAAATATTCACAGTAACTTGTATTTGTCGATCAGAAGTCAACAGATGGGGTATGTGCTCTTGCTGTTAAGTAATCATAAATTCATTTATCATTAGTTAAATACCACGAATTGTCCGGAGCGCAATCGTTATCATAAAAAAAAATGAGGTTGACAGTCACTGCACACTCCATTATCATAAAAAAAGATGATCGACAGCCACTGCACTTGTGATACTCAACACCACAGTAAGAATTATCAGCAATCTAAGTGACGTAATTCGCTGCTTTCCCAAGCTGAATTGCTGACAGAAATTCCAAAATGACGGTAATGAAAAGCAATCCATAATATAGCATCATAAGCACATCAAAAATTTAGCTTACTCTGCATCTAAAAAACTGGATTTTCGCTTTGGCTTTTCTCCTAAACAGCTACTCACTTTATAGAAATCTCAAATCCGCTCTACAATAGAATACTGTTCCCACGTCTGGGTAGGTGTCCCCATAACCTCCTCTTATAAATAAATAAATAAATTTTCTGTTTATACTCCGGGACGACCAAACGGTCAGAGGAGTTATGCTTCTGTATTCCAAAAAGGGGGCTGTTATGTTAATTAATGATCAATCTCAAACGAAGTCTCTCCACTCTGTTTCATAGACGTTCTGTTTCTGCTGCATGCTTTTTCTATAGATACCTCCATGGGCATAGTTCTTCTGAATTAGTTTCTATAATTCCCCCTTTCTCTTCCAAACCACATCTAACATGTGCCGCAACTAGTCAGCCCTCACTTACTGTCTAACTTCAAAGTCACAGAACCAACTCTTCTTCTTCCTCATTTATTCCTTCAGCTTCCTTTTTCTGGAACAGCCTCCCTTCATACGTATTTCCTAAAAATTACAATCTACATAAATTCAAGTCTGATGTGAACAAATATCTTCTTTCACCTTTTCAACCTAAGCACGGTACTAAGTAATATAGGTTCTAATACCTTGCGTGTTTGGGGTTTTCATAATATATATATATATATATATATATATAAATGAAGAAAAATGAAATAATACCTTGCGTGTTTGGGGTTTTCATAATATATATATATATATATATATATATATATATATATATATATATATATTTATAAATGAAGAAAAATGAAAATGCAGTTTAATTAAATACTTTATTAAGTGATTAACATATCTAATCAGTCAAATGATGCCAATATACAGTTTTATAAATTATGCGAAACGAAATTTCAAGCAATATGTAAAGACGTCTTTTATCTGTAGCCGAATTTCCAGTATGGCGAGCATGCATGAGTACTGTTCATATGGCAGTTCATATGATATTTCAATATCCTCCATTATAAGAGCAATTTGAACACTGTTGAATCTATTTTTTTTTTTTTTTTTTTTACTGTTTCATTCTTGTTGCATTCAAGACAAAGGTCGTACTTATCTCCTCCTGCGGATCCACTTTTTCCAACTTCGTTTATGGTATGAGTAGCAGACAATAACATCTCGAGATGCCGGAGAAAGTAATTTAATAAAGAATATGCAAATTTAATGAGATGGAGATTCGTCTTGACTGCTTTGTATTCCCACTTCATTTGCGAAGGATCCATAGTTTTGTTTAAAATAAAACTTTCCAAGTTAGTATATTGTAAGCGTAACTAGCTTTGAGTGGAAAGAGAAACAGTCTCTCTCTCTCTCTCTCTCTCTCTCTCTCTCTCTCTCTCTCTCTCTCTCGCTCTCTCTCTCTCTCTCTCTCTCTCTCATGTTTTATTTATTAAATAGCCGACATTTACTCATTAAATATAATAAATTCATTAAATTAAATTCATTCATTTTGGTCCTTGAGGCTGTCGCAGACATTCTCTCATGTATGACAAACTAGAGCTTGCTATCTGGGATTCGAAAGCGCTGATAGCACTGATATTCAAGTGACATTTGAGTCAAGTGGACCAAATTTCGGCGAAGCCCGGTCGTTCTGTGGCAACCAAATCCACTGCTTGCACCTTCAGGAAGGTGGGACTGTAACCCTGGGTATAACCCCGTGCGCAATTCCTGAAATACGCCACCTAGTATACTGAAGCGACCACCCAGGCGTGAACCAACGTAAACAATGGTCGAGGTGTGACGACCACACCACACAGAGGAATGCCGCCCGCCTGTGTTACCAAGTGGTAGATGACTTTCATTAACTGGCGCAATACCATCATTTTGCTTAATGGAGGCTTGAAGTGATGAAACCCATGTTTAATCTTGAGAGCAAAGCTACAGCAACACTCCATCTCTTCTACCATGCAGTATGAATGATGCCTTTTGTGGTTATGATGGGCATCATGGCAAGATCCAATCTTCCTTAAATTTCGAGGGTGCATCTGCAAAACTGTGTTCGCAGATTGGCCGCTAGATAGTCCACCGGACCGAACCTACTGGTGACTCTCTAGGAGACATCCGGATCAGCTAGTCTATAAAATCCTGCTCCTTCGACTGTGCCAGATAGTGACTAAGGGAATACAAGTAGGGTTTATATGTGGGGGGAGCATTCTCAGGGCCATGTTATGTGAAGGAGCTGGGTATATTCTTGCCGTGTATACGCCATATCCAAAATTTCATTACTTCAATCAACATATCCCTCTCCCCACCTTTTCTTACTATTGAATATATCATGAGTGGTCAAACTAATAGAACAAACATTAGTGATCAAACTAATAGAACAAAGTTATCTGCTTAAAGGTTTAAACCTCCCAAACACTTCATCGTTCATTTCACAAATATAGGTTGCCTCAATTTCAACCTCAGTGACGTCTATTTCTACTTAGTCTGCGAAGCCCTACTTTTTTCTCACAGAATCTTAATTATCGGTTGATTCAATCGCTGCTCATCTCAATTGTTCTAATTATTCATTGCATGATTATATGTACAAGGTGGTACTTGTGTATATGTTCGCTCTGATATTTCATGTCAGAGGGTTAGTAATTTGGAATCTCCTCTTTTCAATCTTCTCTGGCCTAAAATAACTATATTCTATTCTGTCCAATTCATTTGCCTCTAGCAGTCTCTCAACTCCACTAATTGCTTAGAACTGTTTAATTTCCTTTCTCTGAAGCTCTACTTTCTCCCAGACCGAGCACATGACCGCTATTAAGACTGCAAACTATGCGAGGTCTGCTGTGGCAGAGCATTTCTGGGAGAAGCAACATCGGACCTCCCCTGAGGACGCGTCATTACTGACCGTGCCCATGGATTTTGGGAACGCAAGTGGCTCGAGAGCTTGCGAATCGGTTCATCCAGTCATAAAACTATTAACAGGGACAGGGGTATGCGTTTACGCTCCCTGTTTGAAGCGGTTGTCCTCAGACGGGATGACCGGTTCCGTTCGACACGCTCCCGAGCCACTTCCGTTTCCGATGCGAATGTGGGGAATGCCGACCATGTGCCTGATGAATCACGTGTTTGAGTGCCATGGGCCTGCTACTTAAGGATGTGTCACTGCAGTAATAGTACACTGTTGAAGAAGGAGACAGCAGTCTCCGAAAGTTCCGGTATTTTAGAAAAATTTTTAACGATTTTAGTATTGTTTTATCGTAATTTATTTTATTTCATTGTAATAGTTTAGTCTCCCGATATTGTATCATAGTATTTTATTATATTTTATTTTATAGTAAACTTTTTAATCGCTTGGCTGGTGTTTATTGCAGTATTCACAATTCCTGTTGGCTTCAGTTTTTCTAGTCGCACTGACCCAGTTGGTCGAGATGCTGAGGCAGTTGAAATTACTAATAACCTAGTACAGATTATTCATTTATCTACCAGAATACCATAAAAGTAGTGATGATTTCTTAGTGAAGAAACCACCGTAACTTAGTGATTGTTTCTTCTCCAGTGGAACCTTTCTCTCGTGGCCATTGGCAGTTCTCAGCCTCGTATTTGCCATTATAAAATTGCAAAATGGGACGATTTCCTAAATTTATATTCTTTTCTTTGTGTGGATTATTGGCTTAAATTTTCTTAAGTTGGGTGTTTCTCAAAGCATATCAGTGGGATAATTCGTGTAAGGATGAAATCCTTTATTCCGCACTCCATCTTAAAATTTCGTCCTCTATCTAAACCTTGATTTTTCCAATAAATGTGCTAAGAAGGTTTTCCCACACCAAAGCTCGCAATAATTGTAAAGCAGTTATTAATCAGTCCAAAATAGATTTTAAACAGGCTAAGAGTAGAAAACTTGTTTCTTGTCTAAACGGTGGTTGATCCCTCTTCAGAGCTATTTGTCGAAACTTTTGCCAATCTGTACTCCCACCTCTGTTAAAACCTGATGGTTCTATTGGCACCTAAGATAAAGCTGATCTGCTACCATCCTAGTTTTCTTCTAACGCTTGTATTGATTTTCTTGGTAAACTGCCTCCTGCCATTTCCAGTACACCTCACTCAACGCATCATGTGGCCCTCCATCAAAAGGATTTCAGAAGAATTTTGAACAATATTGATGCCAAGAAAGCACCAGGTCCTGATGTTGTTTCTCCACTTTTCTCAAAACCTGCGACCCTGAGCTTATTCCTGTTCTGTGTCGCCCTTTTTTCACACTTTCTTATTCCACTGATGTCTTTCTTCTTTCTGTTCGAAAATTTGCTGATATCTAGTCGATTACTAAAAAAAATGTTAGGAATTCCTCCCTTCCAGTTATCGTCCCATTGCACTTACTTCTCCTCTTTCTAAATTAATGGAGAAATCCATTAACCAACAACTTCTAAACTATCATGAAACTTTCCATCTGATCAATGATCGCCAATATGAATATGGGAAGTGTCAATCCAAGGGTGATATACTTATGCGACTCATCTATGGAAAAGTTGGAGCAACTCAAGCAGTTGCTCTGATAAGAGCCGAAAACTGAAAATGATAAGAGCTGAAACTAACATTCGCAATGCATATGTTAAAAATGAACATCTAGTAATGGTCAGTCTACATATTGAAAAGGCATTCGATACCACATGGCGGCATGGCATTCTTCGAGAGCTCCATTCTTACGGATTGAGAGGACACTTACCTCAATTCATTCAGAATTTTCTTAAGCCCAGAACCTTTCAAGTCCGTCACCAGAATGTACTTTCACAGTATTTTATCCAAGAAGAAAGGGTGCCTCAAGGATCTATCCTTAGTTCCGCCTTCTTCGCAATTAGGCTAAACACCATGATGCAAAATATTCCCAAAACTGTAGAAATATATCTTGCCCTATCATGCCATTCACCAAACATTATCAGCATAGAGAGACAGTTACAACTTTCCATAAATAAGTTGGAGACGTGGACCCTACAAAATGGTTATCGCCTGTCAGAACAAAAGACGGTCACGATTCACTTTTGTAAAAAGCCCAAATTACATCTAGAGCCTGAACTTAAATTAAGAAATCGACCAATCCCTCTTGTCAGCAATATACGTTTTTTAGGCTTAACACTAGATACTAAACTCAATTTTGCAATGCATATAATTTACCTCAGAACCGTCTGTTTGAAAAAACTCAATATACTCAGAGCCATTTCAGCTATGGCATGGGGAGCAGATAGATACGCTCTCCTGCATTTGTATCGATCTCTCATCAGGTCACGTCTAGACTATGGTGCAATAGTCCATGACTCATCTAGGAAAACTGTACTTTCAAGACTGAATATCATACAACTCAGTGCTCTTTGTACAGTTCTCGGGGCTTTTCGAATATCCCCCGTCCAAAGTCCCTATATCGAAGCAGACGAACCACCACTCCATCTAAGAAGGAAAATGTTACTCCTCACCTATGCAGCCAGAATTAAAAGCCTTCCTGATCATCCCAATCAACCGTTACTTTTCAATCCTGATGGATAACATTCTATAACAATAAACCAGCTGGTATTAGACTACAAGAATTGATTCAATGCTGGAATGTACAACTTGAAAACACACTTAAAGAAACCAGAATACCTGATCCACTCTGGTCAACAAACTCAACTTACTGCGACACCTATTTCCAACAATGGGGGAAAAAGTACTTGGAAAATTGTAACGTAAAACAACTGCACGCAGGACATGCTTCTAGCAATGCGCAGAGCTGCATAATCTATACCGATGGCTCAAAATCAGATGTCGCCGTAGGTGCTGCAGCAGTCTTTCCCTCATTCAGTGTCTGTATCTCTTCCTACTGAATGTAGTAATTATACTGCAGAACTGTATGCAATCCATCTAGTTATAGATAATATCAATATTCGTCTCACCCCCAGTAGTTTAATATATATAGACTCCATGCGTGCGCTGTCCGCAATAAGTAATAAAATCTCAACCGTACATCCTATGGTAAAAGAAATCCGGTCTCGTCTAAATCATTTGCAGGATAGGAATCATACTGTTTCTGTTGGATTCCAGGGCACTCTGGCATCACAAGTAATGAAACAGTAGACCAGGCAGCCAAGCACCCAAAGAGCAGTGCACCAACATCTTACCAGTACCCTACATAGACCTTGTAAAACATATCCGACATATATGTAGCGACCAGTGGTTAAACCTTTGGAAGACGAACAATAAGTTATTTGAAATTAAACAAGAACCACAAATATGGAACTCCAGCTGCACACAAAACAGACACGAAGAGATAATATTGGCAAGATTGCGCATAGGGCACACACACACGTGACCCATCTGTTTCTGCTCATGGGCGATGACCCACCTATATGCTCTCATTGTTTATCACAACTGACAGTTCGCCATATCCTCTTAGACCGGTGGTTTCAACCTTTTTTTTTTTAATAACGGCACCCCTAAGTAATTTATTTTATTTTGCGGCACCCCTACTCAATTTTCTGCCTGTTAGATCCGATTCTCTCTCTCTGTATATATATAATATTAAATATATATATGTTATATGATATTTATTACAATAATAATTATAAAAATTACATTTCATAATACAAATTATATATATACAGTATATAATTTTATTCTTTATATAGAAGTACTAAGTAAACATCAATTATAGATCACCACAAAATTAAAAAGATACTGTACATCCTTTTATAATGAAATAAACATATAAATTAAAATAATAATAAGTTTAAGTAACTTAAACGCAAATTACGTGGTACCCCTGGAATGTTGTTGCGGCACCCCGGTTGAAAATCACTGTCTTAGACTGTTCTTTTTACTCTCACATCAGAAATACTACCTTTTGCTCCCTGGCCCAAATTCAAGAACCCTTGTCACTAACCCATCTGTTGGGAAACAATGCTAATCTAGATCAGCTTTTCACCTATCTCAAAAAAACCAGACTGTATGAACGTCTCTAATATCAAATAAAGCAAATTTCCAGCATCTATCCAAACACTGGATTAGGCACTTTTTTGGCCTAAATTGCCCTTGTGCCGTTAAACTTCTTTACCAACCAACCTTCACATGTGTTTCCTGAAAATTACAATCTAAAGAAATTGAAGTCTAATGTGAACAATATTTTCGTTCATATTCTCAACCTTCAACCCACAAAACGTACTAAGTACTGTGGGTTCTAATACCTTGCTTCTTTGGGGTTTCCATTTAAAAAAAAAGTAATAATAGGATATAGCCTGTTCGTTGTTTATTTTATTTTATTTTATTTTATTTTATTTTATTTTTTTTTTTTGCGAACTTGAATAACAGCGTTCTGATTTCGTATAGGTTTGGATAATTTATTTTAATTTTATTGCTTTCGTTTTCCACCTGCTAACGTGCTGTCCTATGAAATGCCATTAGTTTTTTTTTTTTTTTTTTTTTTTTTTTGTGGGTTATATCCTTGCTACAACAGAAAGCATCGGGTTTGGGAGTTTCGAATGAAATTTTTTATCTAACGATAAAATAGTACAGTATTTGGTATAATTCAACCATTCATATAGCGGAAACTTCACTAAACGATTGTGTCATGTTCTCTCTGGGTGCAGCAAAAGAAAGTCATGGTGGAAAATACTTTTCTGTTTCCTCTAAGTGGCCTTCGACAGCACATAGTTGCTGCTTTCATTTTCTTTTCTTTTATTTTTTTTGTAATAGTAACCATTAACAATACCACTTACGGAGCTTATTGTACACGCTCATTTACTTGTATGCATCCCCAAACCGTTTTACTCAGTGGAAACTTCTCTGCAGTGAAGGGCGATAAATCTCGTTGAGTCTGCACCCAGTCCATGGATCGGATGGAAACTACTACATGGTTCAACGTTTACCTAGCTTTTAGGTATGCGAGTCTGCACGATGATCATGGAGTTTTAGCTGTTTTAAAAGCCCGTCCTGTGCTTGTACAGTATACTATTTTTTTTTTTTTTTTTTTTTTTTTAAGGACCTCTTCCATTTCTTTGTAAGAATTCTTGAAAGGTAAGATGCCAACCTTTATTTTTTTGGGAATATATCGACTAGATCGCCTTCCGCATGTGCAATAATTACGCATTTCTTCGTGCAGTTAACCACTTGTACCCCATATCGCTTCTAAATAGAAATTGACGGCACGTGCCAGCCGTTGGACGTTTTTGTACACAGGATGAGGCAACAGGATTCACATCTCTTACTCAGTCAGAACTTGAATGTAAATGAGAAGTATTTAGCAAGATGCCATTGCGTGCCTATTACAGGATGATGAAATGATGCCTTCATGTGACATACTAATAAAAGGAAAATTCTAATGAAAAAAAAAATTAAACCAGGGTGGTGGCCTCTACTATATATTGAATAGACTGTTCGACAAAGTTTGTGAATTCATCCTTCTTCATTTTTCTATTACAACACACAAGAATAAACTGAGAATAGAAGATAAGGAAAATGTAAACTAGAAAGAAAGATATCCTTGAGTGCAATTCATTCACCAAATTTAATTAATGACTTTTTTCGAATTGATGTAATCACAGAAATCAGAATAATAATATGAGAAACTCTGTCGTCTCCAGCTTAATATGTTTACAGTAATGGCTATTTGATACTATTTTTAAGAGATCCTCTTTCAAACGCAAAAAGGGAAATCGTAACTGCTTCTATAAATAAGAGTATTGTAGAGATATATTTTGGTTCCATTACAATTAGAAAAGAATGGGAGCTAAAATCAGAAGAAACCAAATCCGTATTGTGCTCATTATGACATATTTTATTGTCGTTTTTCTCAAATATAACAACAAGAATATAAATAAATCAGTAATACATCTTATTTAATAAATCAGTAATACATCTTATTTAAATAAAATTGGATAACTTGAACCAACTCTAATTATTAAGCACTAAAATGGAATACAGTATAAGAATAAACTGCAACCATTATCAACCCACTGCAGGATGGAAGCCTCCTCAACAATTCATGCTGAGGGAAATGGACCATAATCTGCCACGCTTGTCCAGTGCGGGTTGGCAGATCGACCGTATTTAGTAGACAGGGGTTGAACCCCGGTCTACTCAAAGAGCGTGTGCTACTGCACTCCCGCTCTTCACCACTCGGCTATGGAGGCCTTAGTATAAGAATAATGAACCCTAATATTTCCCATACCAATGCTGGATGAAAAGAAACTGGAAAAATCGCAGTAAGGTCGTCTTTTTTTTCAGCAGACATGCCCATTGTCTGACTGAAACTAGGAATATGGCCTTCATATATCAATACATATAGACATATTATGTACTCTAACGTCAGAATTGAATCTTCCCACTACAGCATTATGATCTTTGCGCATTATATATGCGTACCTTTTGAATGTCTTTCTGTCAGCATTACGTAGCGGAATAGTCAACGCGGGTGTGCAGTATTACACACGTTTAAGTTGACAATAGTTCGAGTCCACGTGCCACTAAATATGTTGAATGATAATATGCTTGTTAAATAACTATTTTAATCCCTCTCGCCGATGTCGTCTTGCCTAAATATAAAAGAAACGTTTTATTTATTTATTATTACTTTTAGTGTCTTATTTTATGTTGAATGTTCTTGTTTATACCCCGGCTCGACCACTAGGTCAGAGGAATTTCATAATTATTTTAACAATGAATGCAACCATTAACCGTACTTGGCAGGTATATGGACTTAAATCAAGTCACAATGAAGCGCGTGCGTATTTCTGAACTCTGAGTTCATCACTCGGCTATGTCGGGCTGTATTGCCTATTGTCCTACTTCTTTATGTAACTCGGTAATAACCAAAGACAACAGTTTATTTAACTATCTTGATTTATTTTAACCAATTTTCTGATTATGTTTAATTTAATTTTAATGTTATTACTAGGGGCTTCGTCCCCTGCTCGCTCATCCCCGCGCACGCTTTTCTAGTAAAATGTAGAGGTATACACACGAAATATGTACAAATCTTTTCTACGTAAAAGACACACCTGTCGATATGCACTGATCAGTATCTAATCAGGAAGTGACCTATGTAATTATTTACCTGTGCATTTGTAGTGCTCGAAATTCTCAAGGTCGAATAAATATCACTATGTAATTATTTATCTACGTTTACATAGGTCACTTAGGAAAAGGCCTTTTGTTTCGTGTTCCATAATGCATGAGGAACAGTGTTGCATCCGAAAGAGCAGGACTAAAATATTTAACTGAAATATTTACAAACTATACAAATATTTAAAATGTTTACAAAATAGTAAACTATTTATAAATACTGTATACAATATTCATTAATATACAAAAAACGTTACAATGGAACATCAAATGTTAGACAGCGAAGCACGTGCACGAGGTTGGTGAACGTTATGGAGGCAGTTGTCAATGGTTAATTGCATTATAGTGACGTAATTGCCTCACCTTCTTCTCCCATTTTCTCGAATAAATATCACTAGGAAGAAACATTTTTTTTAATGTATAACATCATTGTTAGTGGCCTAAACCTTAAAACTTAGATGAAAAGAAAGATATGGTCAGGTGTAGTGAGAAGATAAGCAAGCGATGAAGGGTAATTTGTACAGGGGTAGTTTGCACAAAAATAATTTGTAGTGTGCAATAACGATGAATATTGAATTATTTATTCCTATTAATACTTATCGCATTAATTCGACAAATATATAATCGATAGATGCGAAGAGAATGAAGTGCTTGCATGCACGTCTTTTGATTTTACAATTTCTCTGCCTTGCTTTAAAGCGGCACGTTATTGTCTCTTAATAGATGCTCCTCTACTTGTTAAAGCGAAATTATTAATACGATAAGTACTAAACTGCAATAGGCAGATGAACCTGTTTTTCTGACGACTGCACATTTGCTAAAAAACGTTCGTTACAATGCTCTATCCGTTGGGTTTCTTGCTGGCATATTGACTACTTTTTTTTTTTTTTTTTTTTGTCGTTGTGCGCCAGTTCGTATGGTTTATCGGGTATTATATCTGCAGAAGCGTGTGTTCACGAGCTGATTTTGATATTGTGGGGGCCAAAAATATAAGGAATAATCGGAGGAGGAAGAGGTGGGGATTCGAGTAACCTATCTCCGGTTGAGATCAGATTGCAGTGGTCTTTAAGAATTCCGCCATTCTTCAGTATAATTCTAATCCAGAGTCACCAAACGAGTGGCAAGTGGCGAACCCAGTTCCGTACTATTTGAATAGACATTGTGGACTTGACTTGAATAGGCTCAGATACTGAAACTCAGTAATTTAAAACAGCAATCTCTCATGTAATTTCTACGTGTGATTTTAACTTTTACAGTTCATTTCGTTTATGTACTAATTCACTCGTTACTTATTTGACTTCCGCTCGTTGAAGCCTTGTCCCTGTTGGCTAATACACGGTGTACGTTTTTTTTTTTTTCATGTGGGTTCTCAGATATATAATAAAAATAAATAAATAAATAAATTTTCTGTTTATACTCCGGGACGACTAAACGGTCAGAGGACTTCACGAGATAGACAGAATATAAGAAACAGCACCATATTTAGCAGTCACGGGCTTAAACCCCGGTCACTCGAGGCACGCGTACTTATGCGCCCGCGCGCTTCACCACTCGGCTAGGGCGGACAAGTGGTCAAGCTGCCATCCCGTGTGGGTGGTGCGACTGTGAGTGCCCTTACCCCGAAGTCTTTTATTAGTGATTAATTTTTATTTATTTGATTAGCTTTTCGTCGTTTTTAATTTACACAACACTGATTGTGGTTACCAGGTTTGTTGCAATGTGCAGTACTCTTTGTTTCTACAATATTTGTTATTTTGGAGAGGCAGTGTGTAGATTTTTTTTTCTTGAATTTGCCCGCCGGGTATAAGAGAAAATTAGTATATTATTAATCATTATCGTAAGGGATAATAATGGAGAAATATTATACAAAAATATTTTGAAAAGCGGAAAACTTAAAGATTAAATTAAAAAAAAAAAAAAAAAAAAACAGTGCTACTGTGATCGCATTTTTGGGCCGGAAGTAAACTGTGTGCCCGCGCTTCACAGCACCCTTTTTATATGATATTCTTCCATCTCATAACACTTCTCAGTTGTAATTGTGTAACACAAACTCCATTGTAACCATGGCAACAGATAGGCTTCTATTTGCAGTTGGTCATTAGAGCCAGTTTCTTCCTTCAGGTTTTTACTGATAGATGCACTGTAGTGTTAGCGTTTCAGTAATTTTTCAGGGATCTGTGACCGTTAACATTTCCATTGCTTAGCAATCAAATGCTTCTGACACGAATACCTAGTGCATTTTAAAGCAAACTGCCCACATTTCTCTTTCTAGTAGGAAATTTTTGCGCCGTTGATAGATTTTGATGATTAGATATAGGTGGGTGGAGGAAGGATTTATTTATACTTCGACACTCAGAGAAGTTTACAGTTGCTGTACTTATTTCGACACCGAATACAGCCTTTTACCGTATTTAGCAGTTTCGTTGGCTTGAACGACTGTCCACTCAAACGCGTGTGTTAGTGCACTAACGCTTGACCACTCGGCTACGTGGAGCCTAAAATTTTCATAACCTGTCTGAATTTGAATACTGTATTGATATAAACTTTTCAGTTCACTGATGTGTGGTTAAGAAATCGTAATTATTTGAAAAATAGCTGCAAGAAAGTCGTGCTAAACTAGTGAGCGTTTAATATTTCCACTAGACGAATATTGGTCATCTCTTCAGATATTGTTTAATGCAGTAAGGAATTCCATCAATTTTTGATCAAATCAATTGTATTTTTTCTTGCCTTGTGGCGCCATCTCTTGGTGTTCGTAATCATCGGTATGCCCATATAAACTCTGCTTCTAATTTTGTAAAATGTAATGGATGGGTGCATAAGAAATTCAGCTCCTGTATTGCGGGACGGGAACTTATAAGCACCCAAACAAGAGACAATGGAAGAAAAACTTTTCTTAGTTCTTAATTGAGGAGAGTGGCTAGGGAAGTCAGCGAGAAAAGAAACGTCTTACCGCACAAGTCTGTCTTGAATACCAAACTGTCAAGTCAGCAGCGACGATAGATGTATTGTTTGAGACTTAGAACTTCGTAGAGTTTGGTCAAAGTATTTCCTGGAAATCGATGATCTATGTTGACAACACACTTTGTGTGCTCAAGTGAGCTGTGCAGTGTCGAGTTTCTCAGATGGTGTATAACACTGTTTTAATATAGATGTTGCTATATTTCTATAATCACTTCGGGAAGTGTAATTCTTCATAGATAATATAAAAATATGTGTGTGGGTGTAAAGGCAGTCCCTAGTCAGACTGTGACAACCCCGCCGTGTGTATGCGAGGGTACTGTACCCAGCAAAGCCTATTAGTGAAGTGGTGAGCGTGTCTGCGTAGTGTGGTGTTGGGTTGTGTTGTGTTAAATGATCAACCTCTTAGCCCATTGGCAAGAATATACATCCCGTTGGTTTTATTTTCTACCCCAGAAGGGTGGCAGACCGTCTACTACCATCATTTTGAGCTTTTTAGTACTGATAGAGGAATCCCATTCCGTCTGCCACGGCGACAGAGCCAGGAAAAAATAAATAAATAAAATAATAATAAAATAAAATACACAGTCAAGTCTATGATATTGTCCGCAATGGAGATAGACTGTGAATCAAATCCATAATATAGCCCAAGTGTGCGTTGTTGGGATTGAGTCAAATCCGTAATACAGACCAAAGTTGAGATTATGAATCAATACCATGGTGTTTTACAAAGTTAAGAAGGTGAGCACAGCACCACCAAGAACTACCCTGAAGCCGACCGGGCTAGCCGAGTGGGTAAAGTACCTGCCCGGCAACCCAAAGGTCGCGGGTTCGATTCCCGCCTCGGGCTTGGATCAAAGTACTGCAAAAACCTTGGGAGGTGCAATATGGCCACAGAAGCCGATGCGCCAACAACTACCAAATCAAAAAAAAAAAAAAAAAAAAAAACTACCCTGATCTTGGCACAAGCAACCATTTTTACCTAAATCTTTTTCCTGATAAGGATAAGGAAAAATTTGGGGAATAAAAATACTAAAACAAGATGCAGCCGAGTGGTTAAGGCCCTAGTGTTCTGTTGCGGAATGTGTATTATTGTGGGAGTGCAATAGTGCATTCGTTTGAGTTGAACGTGGTTTAATCCCACTCAGTGTGTAAAATTACGGTATCGATTACACAGTGTCAAAATGATCAGTTGTAAACTCTCCTGATTTAGATGGTTCTGCTGGAGTATAAATTGAACCGGTTTTTATTTTATTTTTTTTATTTTATAAGTTGACGGAAGACACGATTTGTTGAATTCGAAGATAGTGTGTATTCTTTTAACTTTCTTAATCAATAATTGGAAGAACCTTTGCAATTTTATAAAATGCTCGTGGTTACAGAGAGTATTCGAATTTGGGGGAAGAAAAAGAATGGAGAGAGGGGAAAAAAAAAAAAAGTAAGAAACGTACCAATTTAATTTGAGTGTCCCATCAATAGATGGGGTCACTAAAATTAGCCAAAATGGAGGAACACACTACAAAATTCTTTTATATCGAACCTGGAGAATTATAATTTGAGAACTATCATTTCAATCAGAACACCAGTTATAAATTGTTTTGGAACATAAACGCTTTTTGACATTATATCTGAGTGAATTAAATTTTACCCAAAGTAAGCGGTCATCTCAGAAGAGTGTGTGAGTGTGCATATAAAGAGAAAACTGGACGTCAAATCTAAACAATTTCTTTTGCTCTTATCTGCTTCTGACTTAGACTACAGTGGATTCCTAACGATTTAATGGAATTTTAAAAGGCGATTTTTGGATATCAAAACTTTTACTGCTGCGCAGCAGACATCATTAATTCTTCCACGTTTAAGGCATATATTTAGTTAAGGAGCTAAAGTACGTAGTTCTCTGCATTTTCGTACAATTTGTCCCGAGGGTGTTTTAAACATGCCTTTTGATAGACTCAATGCGATACACTGGCCGACAGGTGTCAGAAAGCCGTAGTTGCACGCCCGCACTGAAGTCCCTTGGTGACACTAATATGACGGGCAGCGACAAAAATAATTTAAAACTAATGGAACTTTTGAAACACTTGCTAATAACGGAATACGTGAAGGAAGAATGAGAAATATTAAGAAAGTCTTAGGGCCAAACGTTTCTCTTGCTGCTCTCGAGTGTTCAAAATAACCCTTCAGCTGCTTTTTGGTTAAATTCCTCTAATGCGTTTAAAAGTCTGACTCAATAAAATTAGTTCCATGTCGTCCTCTCTCGCCAGCAACAGAAAAGTGGAAGTACAGATAACGGTTGCCTCATGTTTAGCAGGAGAAATGGCCACGTGATGGAAAAAAATTCTCCTGGAAACAAATAAAAAATATATAATAAAAAATAAAGGTTAAAAAAAAAAAGGGGGATGAATGGTTAACAGTGCTTATAAATCTTATACAGATGGATCACACATCAGACTCTCAGAACTTCTGTTGTGTATTCGTACTAGAGAAGAACAGAAAAATTACATGCATTACCTATTATTTTCTCATCTCCTCATTAACTTTGCGAATCATAACTTTGCGAGTCATCAAGTATTCGTACTCGTACACTTTCGTTATAAATACTCCTAATTTTCGCAGGTGCTAAAATATCCCCTTGTTGTCCTCCTCGTATTCCTAGGGGGAGGTTTCTGTTCAAATTCCATTGACGACTGGAGGAGTTTCTGAAGTATTTTTCAATCGAGATGTAAATAGCGACCTAAGACGGAGGGAGTAGGGTTCCCCTCGTGAATTATTCCGAGTTTTTCAGTCCGCACCACATGCAGATCGATCCGTGAACACACACTTCTACTGATACAATACACACATACGGATTTGGGTATCACTCAAGGACCATTAAAATAATAATTAATTATTCCTAGGGGGTTACTTAAAGCACCGTGTGCGTAACTCCAATGAATAATAATCCTCCATTGCATATGCCGTTTTATGAGAAACATTATTATGAATTGCGCATGTTGTTGGGTTTTATGCGCATCACCGACTTAGTCCATATTGCAATATTGCGTATGCCTGTACAAGCGTGTGTTTCCGGACCGATTTGCGCTTTGTACTGGCTGAAAAACCTTGAATAACTCAATCAGAAACTCCACTTCCTCTACCTGAGATCGGCTCACTACAGCCACGATTGAAGAAGCCTTTAGAAATTCTTCCATTCTACGAGACTGCTCAAACAATTGACAAGTGACGAAGCTATTGTAGTGTCACGGAGAGCATGAAATGTATAAGTTGGTAGTTAGGAAAAGAAGCGAATGAAACCTTTGGTGCAGTTCAACTATTTTAACAATTTTAAAAGTTGAAGATTGCACATCTAAATAAGCAATAACAAGTAAAACGTGATCGCAATTATTGTTCTGTATTTAATATCAAGAAAATTACGTTTTCTCTGTTCGGTTTTGACGTATCATAATGCATTTCTAGTAAGAAGGTTCTTCAGAATGGAATGAAAATTTGAACTGTTTGTAATCCTTTCAAGTTTATTCTCCTTATTTGCTATAAAAATAAAAATTCATCACCCATTGTAAGAAATATTCTTTCTTTGAGGACGCCTATTTGGAGTCCCCCCCCCATGCCGTGTTTTTTTTTTTTTTTTTTTTAACGGATTGACTACTTTCAACTGCTCCTGCCAACAGTTGCACAGTTTGAGATTTGACAGTTACACTAACTGTTGCATCTCTGAATATGTTTTAATTTTGTTGAAATTGCTTTTCGAATGTTCTGCCTGATTCTATTTAAAAACGTATTCACGCGTAAAAACGAATTGTCTTTACGTCCCCAACAGGTTTTCTGCTTTGCATTGCCGAGTTTATTAAAATGTGATAAAATTATTTTTTTATTATTTATTGTATTATAATCCATCCCCCTCCCTAAATGTACTACGCAGTCAAAGGGGTGAATGAAGACCGATTTATTTGCACTCATATAGCAATTGTCCTACTAAAAAGACCAGGTCTTCTTTTTTGAAATTAATGGTAGATATATTCTTCTTAGAAGATTAATTCAGGCGCTTTACTTATGCACAATTTGATGAGTCTATAGCAGCTTTCACTGTTCTGCCACAGACATGAGGTATATAACGATAATAATCATGAACTACAGTAATTATATTACAGTTATGTAATTATTATTATTTCCTTTCTTTTCGATAAAACAAAAAGTTTATGGATGACGCAGAAAATTTTTGCGCAGTTCCCGTGTAACAGTTATATTTATTTTTAATCCCACTGAAAGCACTAGCAGAAGTTGCTCCACAACGATGTAGTCTCATAATGCTCTTAGCAATCGCGAGGAAAACTTATGGCTGTGTCTCTGTTATTGGCAGCCACAAAAAGATAATTTTTGTTTTGCTAATCGAGATGTCTGAAACTTTCTCTCTCTTTCTATGTGCGTGTGTTCAGACGGACACGAAGCGACCGCGAGTGGGTTGCCATTTGGCAACAGATTACGACATGAATGGAGTGTCTTCTAATGAGATTCCTCTTTCAGCTGAGCCGCGGAGCAGTTGTGCGAGATGATCCTTTTAAAGTAAATTACAGAGGAAGTGAGAATAGGGAGTTCAGCATTCATTTATCATCCGACAGGGGAAGAAACAGAGTGGGATTGCTCTTCTACGTTATGCAGAGAAATCGTTTTTCATTTACAGCAAGCAAAGGTGCATTTCGAATTCTTTGACGCCAGAAGAATTTCTGGGAGCACTTTAACAGCCTAAATACTCCTTAGCGACACAGATACACTTCTTAATTCAACAAGAAGCAGAAATATTTCTCTTTAACTCTCTTCAATAGAAATACAACGGTACCTCGGGCTATGTTGTAACAAAGTTTAGAGACGTGGTTTTCCCTATCTCTTGATTATTCTTCATGTTTCTGAAATTTTGAGAGATTTTTTCCTGCGCTGTGTATTGTGATAAGAAGAAATCAACAAACGAAAGTGCAAAATTGAGAAGAAATGAGAAAAGGTTTCTCTCTTACTGTTATAAACGCGTTCTAGGATATTTCTGGGGAATTTATTGAAAATTCCCTACTTCTTGTTCTTTTGTGAGCTTCTCCCCAACAAGTTTAAGAGCGATTAGCTTTCTTTCCGAATGTTGATATATACGAGGTGTGCCAATAAAATTCCCAGTCTGATACAATAAAAAGAACACAATGGGAAGAAGCACAAAAATGGTTTTATTTTTATTCAAAGTAATCACCACCTGATTGAATGCACTTATTACACAGTTCTGAAAGTTTCTACAAAGAGTCAGCGCAGGCGTCCAAAAAGATAATGTTCATTTCGGCGGTTACGTTTTTCTTTCTATTCTCAACTTCCTGAAATCTTCTTCCATCGAGGGCAATTTTTACCTTGAGAAAGAAGAACAAGTTCTCTGGTACTAGATCGGGTGAGTAGGTTGGATGGTTGATCTGGGCAGTGCCATTTTTCGTCAGAAATGTCTTCAAATTTCTGAATAGGCGGGGGCACTGTCGTGCAAGAAAAACCAGCTACCATTCGGCCTCGCCTGGAAAATGCGCTTCAGTAGTTTATGCACCTGTACGTAGAATAGCATTAACTCTCCCTTTCAAGTACAATTTACTTGTGAATCACGCCCTGTTTGTCGTAAACCATGACCGATATCGTCTTGATCCTGGACTTCTGCAAACGAAAGTTTTGGGCCTTGGTGATGATTTTGAAGTCTACTGCATGCTCTGACGCTTCGTCTTTGGGCCGTATTGAAACATCCAACTCATTTCCAGTGACAAGTCTGGATGGAGTCTTCGCATCGTGACACCCTTATCCATATCCAACTCATCAGCCATCATTCTGAGCGTCAGACGACGATCTCTTATATCGATTTTCCGAACTCTCTAGATTTAACATTTCATACGTTTCTGTTGTAGATTTTGCTTAAAGCAAAATTTGATATTCGTTCATTGCTCTATTGCATAATCGTGCCACGGAACATTAACGCTACTAATGAAGCTGTTTGTTACTTTAACCTGTCAGCCAGCCGGACAATCTCTGTACCACCATCTGGTGGAGGATGTTTGAACTACAAAACACCACTTCCGTTTATTTTGAAACTCATCGAACATGACTACAACAGAACCAGCCCGGAAACTTTATTTGACACACCTCGTATATTTATTAGTTTAATTCTTTCGAAGATATTGTTGTTTCCCCAAATTAGGATCAGGAGAAAGTATGCTTTTGGAAGTTGCTCTATCCTGTTCACTGAGTGGCCACTTTATTAGGTACACTTAGGCTTCAAGAAATGGAGCGCTCCTTTAGTAACGGCATCGTGTGTGTGTGAGTTTGTACCATGGGATATAGAGCAGGTGAGCAGATCCGTAGGGAGGGTGTATGTGTATAATGCAGTTCGCGAATAGGGAAAACGAAAGATTTAAGTAGCTTTGAACGTGCCATGGTTGTCAGCGCCAGACTTGCTGGTATAAGTATCTTGCAACTGCAACTCCGCTTTGGGTTTTTACTGACGACTTGTGTCTCTGGCTTATCCAATTACCAAATAACACCTAGCCAACGGTGATCGTGTGGTCGGAAGCAGCATGTTGATGTGAGAGGAATATATAAATAATAATAAATTTTCTGTTTATACTCTGGGACGACCAAACGGTCAGAGGGGTTCACAAGATAGACAGAATACAAGAAACAGCACCGTATTTAGCATTCACGGGCATGAACCCCCCCCCCCCCGGTCACTCAAGGCACGTGTACTTTTTTAGGCCTGACGTAGCCGAGCGGTCAGGAGCGCGAGTGCGGTAGCACACGCGCTTTGAGTGGATCGGGGTTCGAGTCCGTGACTGCTAAATACGATTAACTATTTGTATTGATTGATTTATTGTAAACTCTACTGACCTGGTGGTCGTGCCGTAGTATAAACAAAGAACATTATGCACCCGTGCGCTTGACCACTCGGCTACGGCCGCCGTAAACATATGTGCTGGGTAATAAAAGGGCTAATTAGTCAGTCAAATAACAACGTAGTGCAACTGTTAATAAAAGAGGCATTTCCGATCGCATAAGTCATCGTGCCGACCGGGCTAGCCGAGTGGGTAAAGTACCTGCCCGGCAACCCAAAGGTCGCGGGTTCGATTCCCGCCTCGGGCTTGGATCAAAGTACTACAAAAACCTTGGGAGGTGCAATATGGCCACAGACGCCGATGCGCCAACAACTAACAAATCAAAAAAAAAAAAATAAATAAATAAATAAGTCATCGTACCTTGTCACGGATGGGGTATCGCACACGACGACTGAACAGATTTCCATTACTGTCAACAAAAAGAACGTTTACAGTCTGTTCAGGAACAAAAACACTGAAAAATATAGGAATGGAAAAACGCTGTCTGGTTTGACTAATCCCAGTTCCTCCCTTTTCACGCTGATGAAGACGACCAAAATATGAGGAGAAAAACATCCTCAAAACATATGATTTTGTATACTAGTAATAATAAATATATTCCAAAAAACTTTACACGGGTGGATTGTTTTCAGTTCGAGTATTTAGATAATGTGTGCTGTTCAAAAATTATATTGGTAAATAATACAGCATGTTTTTCATTTGTAAATAAGCAGGTTTTATTGTACAGTACTGAATTATTATTATTATTATGGCCCTATTCCTCGAAAATAATATCAACTACAGATTTCACTTCAATTTTTTTCCGATTCGAATCTAATTGAAAAATTAGGCAGTGTTTAAAAGTGTGTTTGTGTGTGTGTATATATATATATATACTAGTATATACTTATATATTTATATTATTATCTATTATATACTTATATATATATATATATATAACAATATTTTAGTTAATTATAATACCAACTAGATAAATTGGACAAAAGTATTAGGGGTGAAAACTATATTCATTAGCTCAAAGTGCCAAGTTTAATAAATCCAAGTTGGACTTCTTTGTTGTACCCTATAAATAAACACATAAAATAAAATAAATTTTATGTGTGTGTATATATATATATATAGTACACATATATATCCCAGTGTGTGTGTGTGTGTGTGTGTGTATATATATATATATATATATATATATATATATATATGTTATAATAAATATGACAAATAAAAATAAAGAAGATAGCAGTTCGAAACACACGGAAAGCCAAAGGCAAAAAAAAAAAAAAAAAAAAAAAGCCGAAAATAAGCAAAATGTAGAAACCTTTAAAATAAAAAAAATATGTATTATGTCAAAAGAAAGAAAGTAACGGCAGCCTCCATCAGATAAATGCGGGAAAAAAATTAGCTAAATACTTCAAAACGGGGAAGAAAAGCAAATATGCAGTTAATAAAAACTGATGTCGGCAAAGTGAATATTGATACATGATCAGGTATTTCATCAGGGGACTACACCTGACCATCCATCAAAGTTTTAGCCATCTGCTGTTTTGCGCGATTCTAAGCTTAAAACTACAGCCTCTGCTGTTTTATTTCTATTTTTATTTTTTATATAGTCCTGTCTGGTGCACTTTTTGCTACATTTCTTCTTTTCTGTCTAGAATTTAGTTTATTCTGTGTACCTAAAAGTACTGTCTTCAAATTGATTATAGAGGTCACTAGTCATCTATTTTCCGTAGTTCTCTGTCACTTTAGTTGCTGTATTTTATAACAGATTTGTCCCTATTTGTTACTGCTTTGATTATAGCTATCGTATTGACCTCATGTATTTCCGCGTCGCCATTTTCAGGTATAATATTTTTAATCTTCCACCTTTTTATACTAGTTTTAATTTTATCTTAATTGTATTTCATTATAAAAACTGCGTAGGGACTACCTTGTCCATACTTTGTAAGAGATACCTTTCCGTTTCGATTACATTTCTTTACATTTATAAATTTTCTCTTGCACAGCTATGAGCAAGTATAGAAACGCAGTCCTTTGATGCGGTGTCAATTGTAGTCCCCTGCTCATATTTGTTTGTTATATGGTTTTTAGGAGCATTAGCAACTAAGGCCATATCGCTCCGGGATATGCGGTGGTCATTCCCTGACCTTTCCGCATCCTCCGTATTTGGTGGTGAGGGGCTCGAACCCCGGTCTAATCAAGAAGCGTGTGCTACGCACTGCTGCTCCTTCCCACGTGGCTACGGAGGCGCCCCCCGATCATGTATCAATATTCACTTTGCCGACATCAGATTTTATTATTTATTAATTGCATATTTGCTTTTCTTCCCCGTTTTGAAGTATTTAGCTAAAATTTTCCTGCCTTTATCTGATGTAGGCTGCCGTTACTTTCTTTTGACATTTTGATGTAATTGTTTTTATTTTAAAGGTTACTATATATTGCTGATTTTTCGACTATCCTTTTTTCTTTTCCTTTGGCTTTCTGTGTGTTTCGAACTGCCATCTTCTTTATTTTTATTTGTCATATTTACTATAATATACATTGCATCCATTGCTGCTGCTTTGCGCGCTTCGGTGCATTTGCCATATCCAGTTTATTTAACTTCTGATGTTTTATCTGTTTTTACTCTTTAATAAAATCTCTTTTATATATATATATATATATATAATTCGCATTTAAAACTATAATTTCTGTTTATAATTAAGGATTAAAATCGTCCTAGTCTAAAGTTCAACACTACTAGTGAAAATATGTTATGTTTATACTCTGACACAACCCCTCGGTCTCAGGAGTTCACATTTAATCATTTCGATAATGGTTACAATCGGAATTTAATTCACACGCGCTCCGAACCACGGTTAACTTAAACGTGTATGCTTCTGCACCCTTACGTTTGACCACTCGGCTACCTCTGGCAGTATGTGGAAGAATGGGTTATTAATGGATTATGTGGAAGAATGGAGAATTAGGTACGGTGTACAAATATAATACTGTATTTGTATATCTAATTGTTCATTACAAACCAGTGAGCTAGGCACAGTAAATCTAATTTACTGTGCCTAAATGCATGAACGAATAATTCATACATCCCCAAGTAGTAAATTAGCGAATCTTAAAAAATAAGAAAGCATTCTCCAATAATATATATATATATATATCGTTTGCTTGTTTGTGGTTATTCTTCAAGAGCAGGATTACAAATGAGCAGATAATGGATTTCCTAAACTTGAATTATTATGAACAAATGTGTAGATAAAAAAAAAAAAAAAAAAAAAAAAAAACGGCTGCTAGCTATAAAAAAAAAAAACACAACAACGTAATTTACAAATCAGTTTCATCGAACCTTTATGGGAAATGAAGTTTGTAACATATTATTATTATTATTATTATTATAAATGAATTCACGGATAGAATGCATTTTAATTCTCAGGTGAATGCCAACACTCAAGCTAAGTTCTTCGAGACTACGTTAGTAGTATCTGGTTGTGGATGCTCAACACTGGTCTAATAAAATTTTACATAGGTATTATTCGGAATTAAGTGGCTTTCTGGGAGGCATTTTCTATGTTACTCCTATTACATTGTGCTCAGAAAGACGGAAGCGTTTGCGGTACGAAATTCATTGGCTTCCCTGATCACGCACCACTTCGTTCAGGTGAATCATGGAGGAAACTATCGGGTTGGTCATTTGTGTGTGCGTAGTGAGTCATAGTATGTTGTATTATCACCGCCCTTCCCTGTGGAATTATGAGCAGCTTGTGATACTTGCAAATGGCGAATATTGATATTTATTGCTATCTATAAAAAACAGAAATTGAATAACTGCAGTTAAACTCTAGGAAAAGGTAGCATATCTTTCCGCTCGTGCTGACCTCGTTGGGTGAAACTGTGCCGTCGGGGTGTTGTCCTAGAACCAGTTGGCAGAACTCCAGAGGCCGCCACTTGCGATCAACAGTTAAGTCGCCCATCTGTTCAGTTACAGTGTAGGCTGTTTGAAGTGCTGCGATATATTCCTGTAGGCCCCTAAAAAACAAGTCTCGGGAACACCCCTTTCCCCCCTCAGATTTTGAAACAGTATCCTTGAATTAACTTACTGTATTTATTTTCCAGTATTTTTGATAATTTAAAAGATTAAAAATAATTTTTTCGTTCCCCCCATTTTATCCTCCACCTGCAGTTTTGCATTTGGCACAGGAGCATATTTTATACGCGTTATCTACATCGAGTAGTGCAAAGCCACTTGTTTCCTGGTGCTTCACTTGAATAATCATGAGAGAGAGAGAGAGATCCCCGCCTCTCTTCCTACACATTACTTTCAGCCTTGCAGGCCTGGCTGGTTAGGCCTAGACGACCTTGCCTAAGGGACAATGTTTGTTGTTCACTGATGCTGGAAGGAACCATTATTAACGAGTTAACTGTCATGGGAGAATGATTTCTCTTCGCTCTGATCATATCGTTGGTTAGATTCCAACAGAAAGGGACATTTCGCTGATGTTCAGTTCATCAGTGAATCAGTTTCTTATCTTTTTAATCCCCTATTGAGATACAAAAGTATTGTACCTACTGTTTTTTCCCCTTAATTTTTTGATATGTGGAGGAGGCGCAGGAGTGACTTCCGCTACTTTTGAAGGTTGTCTGTTCTTGGTTCTATCATAAGCCCCAGTGCGTAGAAGTTATTCGGTTATGTTGAAATCTGTTCAAGGATGACAACAGACGTTCCTTTATCGCTCTAGGATTCCTTGTTTTGTATCCTTAATTATTGAAGTTTTCTTGCCCCTTTTCAGACATTCCCACTAATATAAAGGATTATCCTTAACGTAGGTGGGGGAGGGGGGTTAGGAGCATCAGCGACTAAGGCCATATTACTGCGTGTATACTGTCTGTAAATTACGTGTGTTCTGTGATCGATTTTCTGTTTGCTGGACGAAAAACCCGAGTTTCCGGGAGAAAAAAACACGCTACTCTCGCCTGAAACCGACTAACTATATATATATATATATATATATATATTTTTTTTTTTTTTTTTTTAATTTCTTTTTTAAGAATTATGTTACTGTAAATTTTTTTTTTTTTTTTTTTTGGAATTATGTACACTTTTTGTCCCTGACTTTTCAGAAGTTTATCTTTTTTCATCATCGTTTATGATAAAATCATAAGTACAGTAATAGTAACAGAAATTAAAATAAATACATTTTCTGTTTATACTCCCGGACGACCAAACGGTCAGCGTGTTTCTTGTATTCTGTAGATAGAATACAAGAAACACGGGTTTGAACACCGGTCACTCAAGGCACGTGTACTTATGCACCCGCGCGCCTGACCACTAGGCTGCAGCGGCCTTCTTAATTGCATACATTGACTATATACATACATGTAAACCAAAATGTACCAATTTCAGTAATGTGGGTGTCTGTATACCTCGCCTTATAAATAAATTTTCTCTTTATACTCCGAGACGAACACACACGCTCAGGTGGTCAAGGTCAACAAGTTAGAGAGGGAATAAAGGAAACAACACCATATTTAACAGACACGCGAGCTTGAACCACCGTCGCTCAGAGTGCGTGCACTTATGTACCCGACCACTCGGCTACGACTGGTTACTGATTTTTATGGATGGCCTCTAGTGGTGCACCGTTGTTGTCGAAGTATTATTATTTGCTGATTGAGGTGGTCTGACTCTCCATAGGATTCTATTGGGTCTGTGGATATAATGACCTCGTTTATTTCTATTTCAGCTGCTCTGCGTTTTATTTCTTCTTGCTCTTCCTCCTCTTGTTCCATATTGTCCGTATTCTTTGTAATTAGTCACCTGTTTAATTTTATCCAAGATTACAAGAGCTCTCAGGTGCTTCGTGACGGCGGTCATTCTCTGGTCCGCTATTCGCTGACTTGAATATCCGGGAATCGTTCCAACCACTTGGTATGTAGTGTCGGCCAGTACATTGTCATATCGGTCTCTAGCTTGGTTATTTCGTAGTATGTTCGCATTATGTACTCATTTTGATGCTCCACTTCATATGTTGGCGTTTTCTTCCTTCCTGGATGATTACTAGCGCAGTTGCTTAGGAAGCACTTCCAGTTAGTTGGGCTGGATGATTTGCCTTTTCCTTGTGATAGCCATACGGGGAACTGCGCCACTTGCTTTGCTTCTTTGTCTTCCTCGGGAGTCTGTGTCTGTCTCCGACTTTTCGAGCCGACCTCTCTGGCCTGAACGCGAATGACTTTATCCTGCGCCGCATTCGATGCACTTGAGTATTACTTCTCTTCGACATCATCATCCCTTTATGGAGGTGGACCTATTTAGCTTCGGCTTACGTCCAGTGGTAGTGGTAGTTTTTGGGAGCGACACCAGATGGGGCCACGATCTGCCTTAGACCTTGGGAGATAAGTCCGCTGAAGCTAGTTTCGCGAGGTTTTTTTTACTATTATTATTATTATTATTATACCGGTCTCTCAGAGTGATGAAGAGGTGTTCGCTTGTGCCAAAGTGGGACTCGAGCCCGGGTCTATCAGGCTGGTAATCTAGTGTCGTAACCACTGGGTAATCGTTTTCCTTCTCATCCTTATCCTCATCATCATCAATATGGCTTACTTAACATAATATTTGACAAGGTTATGGGGGAAGATGTTAAAGTCCTGGGTCGTGAAGTTGTCCAGTTTTTATAGAGCAACAGTTTATCCAAGATTTCACCTTCCCGCGTAGACTTCTGGTTTTTATAACCACGCGGCCTCTCTGTATACAGTATACCTTGGCATAAAGGGTTTTGGTGTGAGTCATTTGTTATCATGGGGAGGATTTTTGTCAGATAGTTGTCTACTTAGTTTACTTGTGAAGTCTGTCGCACGAATCTGTCCGTTACCTTCTTCCAAGAATAAGACTAATTAGGGCTTGCTCCGACTTTCGTGAGATTGACTGGCTGCAAGTTCATTATTCAGGTTCCATTTAATAATTTCTCACTATATTTTATATCTCCTTCACTGTTCATCCCAATTTAATTACTTTTATAACTCACTTTTTATTTTCGAAACCTCCTGTTCCGTGAATGCACGCTGCTCAGTTTAGCGAATGTGGTGCACGGTCGCGAACCTGGAAATTTTCCCAGTCACATGTTACCTGTACTTTTCACACTGCTTAGGGTTCCCAGACCGACTCTCGAACTCTCTAGAAGGAGCCCGGTTTTCTTCTTTAAAGATCCAAATATATTCAATGGAAAAGTTTCTTCTTGAACTCGCCGCTCAAAAAAATAAAGACATGTGTGAAGATTTGCGGCCTTGGAATTCCCTACCAATGTAAACCTTGACCAGTGAGCTGTCTTCCTGCGCACGTCACATCAAAGTTTGCTGACATCTCTCACCGAGAAGTTTCATCTGCCAAAATTTTATCCTATTTTCCTGTCCATTGCCGATTGAGGTGGTCTGTGACTCTCCACGGGATTCTATTGGGTCTGTACTTCGGAAATGTATCATGCTGGTCTTTGTGGGATCCATTCCGTCGAATTTTATTAGAGCCTTCTTCCACTCGTTTTCTATTATGGGTATAATGACCTCGTCTCTTTCTACTTCAGCTGCTCTGGGTTGTATTTCTTCTTGCTCTTCCTCCTGTATTAACTTGTAACTTCTGAGCTCTCGTTAAAATCAAGGGAAATTAACCTGTCCAATGTCAGACATTTTAAGTTGAGGTATTTTTTCAAGAGCATTACGAAATATACTTGTTTGTCTCTTAGATTACCTCTAGGTAGCTCGTTATTGATATTCTGACGAGTCGTGTGTCTAAGTTGAGCCTGGACAGAGACAACCACGGGAACGTTTCGAATATTGCGGAAATATGCCTCCTCTTCTGATTTTCTGGTGCATTAGAATTTGGGGAATTGACTTAGTTAAGGATTTAATTGTGTCCATTATGAAAATAGTATTTTAAGTTCTTATGCTCACAAATCTATGCACTAATTTCAATCCGATTAATAAATCACTTCGATGCTTATAGGCATAACCATACAGCATAGTTTACTTATTAATAACAACTGGCGTCTAATTTAAGGAATTCTTAATAAATTTTGGGGAAGAAGATAATAGAAGATGCTTAGAAGTCTGTTCATCAAGTGATGCTAGAGGGTTTATCATCAGCTATATCTGTGGCCGAAACAGGTTCATGCTCATGCCTTTCCGTCAGATATCTGCATTCTTAATTTTTTTTTTCCACATCAATTTGCGTAATAATTCCAGTAATACCGCTATCCGTAATTAGGGCACTTCTTTCAAAAGCGTAGGAAAGTCTCAGGAGGTATCCTCCGCTTCCGACAAACATACTGGGTTAATTTACATATGATGAGAAGATTCGAGGACAGGAATTTTACACAGTATGCGTTGAATTTCGTCGGCAAACACATCGTATTCAAAGCTTTTAGAGCGTGCTGCCCAAAAAATTATGGGGAAAAAATATTTACCTGAAGACAGGGTAGGCATGCATTTAACATCAATCTATAGCTACTGTAAATAATCTGATATCGCATAGTCATGATTATTCACTTTTTAAACAACAAACATAATTAGATGGCTATATTCAGGAAGCACAATTATACACAACCGCATAGGAGACAGGTATGCTATAAATATATCAGGAGCCTAACCGTGCCTCAACAATCCTACTCTATCCCGTCCCTCTTTCGACCATTTTCGCTCATTTTTCACACTAAGCACATTTTGCGGAAAGGAATATCTTTGCTTTCACCACATTCTTACCCCACACAATCCCTTACCACTATTATTCAGTTCTTTGAATTTTTTTTCTACCTCCATTTCTTCAACTGCTTATGGCCATTGTTCACTTTTCTAATATATCCCTCCCTCCACAATCAATCTTATATTGAAAATTGTATTTATTACATCATTCCACGATTCATCATTAGAGATAAGGTGCTTTCTATGTCACTAGGTGACACAGAGATAGGCTCGATTAATGGAAAGCTGTGTTTTTTTTTTTTTTTTTTACATTGAAGAGAGGACAGCAATTACTAATAGAATGAAATAAAAGGAAAACTTATTTTTATTAATTGGAATATTATTACAAATTTCGTAAAACAGTGTTTTACATTTTTAAATACTCATTCATAAATTATATTTTTTGAAAATTATTTTCTTATTTCTCTAAATTATACTTACAAAATTGCAAAGTATAAACAAAGAGGGGGCGCAGAGGATATCCGTTTAATTTTGGGGATGGAGGTCATAAAAAGTTTGGGAAACTATAAAATAAATAATTTTGGGCCTTCTGACAATACTCATCTCTCCGCATAGAAAATTTTCTTCACGTTTTTTTTTTAAATTTAATAGTTCAGGTGTTTTCAACACATCATCGTGGAATTTCGGGGGATGGATGACCCCTTTGCATACAGCTTTGCCCTGTTATCGTGGTTTTTTTTTTTTTTTTTCTTCTGCAGTTTTTTTTTGTATTTCTAGTTTCAATTTCTCTACTTTATCTCCCGACCTAGTGGATGGGTTTTATGCTCTATTAATAGTCTTATGTATGGCCTTCCCTAGACAACAAGAAGCCCATGCTTTCACGCTATTGTTGGCGTGTTTGATTTTTGTCTTCTTTTGTACTAAAGTGTTGTAAATACCAGGTGTTAACCATTTTTAAAGGCTCAGTTTTAACGTAACCTCATTGTACTCATATTTCTTCCAAAGCCCTTCCACATTCTGTGTTAATGTACTTAAAAAACAGACTTGTCTTTCGTGCTACTAATGTTCATTGGGATAATGTAGGTTTACGAGTTCGTTGTTCGATTGTCTAGCATGGCAAAAATACTCGCACTCGTAGTTTGTCTGTTTGTTCAGTTTTTTCATGATCAAAGGTGCAACTGTGCTTCAGCCTAAGATTGTTTATGGAGTGTACTTTGAGTCGATGCCCGCGCATTCCGATTTTATGGTGTATTGTTTTCTGTTCCTTCTCTCCAAATACAATTATTGTAGACTTTATCTGTTAGCGTATCGAACTTGTATTCAGGGTTATTTCCAGTGAAAATTTAAATGCCATATCATAACGAATACCTTTTATGCACAAAGTTTTTTGCTCATCTGAGTAAAACACACATGACATACGGAAGCGTCTTCTTAATTGTATGCTTTATCGCCTGATGAACCACACTATATCACATGCATTATGACTGGCTTTGATAAAAAAATATTTGCTTCCGCAATTAACGGAAAGTGCTCGAAGCGTGGCCACCCATCACTTTCTTTACGAAGGAATTCTGACTGGAGCGTGCATGTGTTTTTTTTTCTCCCTGCTGCTTACGTACTTCTTTCACGTTTTTATGCAAATGGATGAATTTCAGGTAATTTAGACGATAGCCGTTTGCCTGCTGTACCCTGGAAACGTCTTTCCGCATCCTCACGACCTTGAACTGTGACAGACATACTTCCTTGTACATCACTCCGCTGTGAACGTGACATCTTCCAATCCATCACGATTATTACTATGATGTAAACATAGCTTGAAAAGTTTCTTCGTGGTATTTGTATTACTGTTGTACCTTTATTCCCTGCTTCATCCTGTTGTGCAATACCTTCTGTCCTCTCCGCAGGAGGGAGGGAAGAGAGCAATACTCTAATAGGGTTGGGGAAACCAAAGTAGAGAAGAGAATCCCGAAACATAGATAATGCAAACATTTCAAAACGCTTAATGCCGATTCCAACTGAATTGTAATCGGGAGTACTGAATTTGCCAGAATATGCAAGAACAGTCAATTTGCATTATGTAGAAGAAGACCAGAGAGAGATTAACTGTCCCCGTATAGTTATTTTAGGCTTTGAAAAGCATAGATAAAAAAATACACTATTTTAAACAACGAATAAAAAATCATCAGAGATGAACTATATAAAAACTATTAAGTATGCTTGCTTTAAATTACGGAATCAAGTCTGAACTTTGATGACACGCACTGACCAAAGATTCTTCTGGCGTTTGCAGTTACTCTCTCTGTGTTACTTCGGTTGCAGTGAATAATTATTTCTCGGTTTAGTAGCGTCGAATGATTTGAAAATACGGTGTAGTTTTCGTTGAATGGACTGTTTGTTCCCAAAGAAGAATAAGAAATGAAACAATTGATTAAAATTGACCAGGGATTAGTTGGATACAAACAAACATTCTCATAAAAATTCATTAAATGAATTAAAGCCGAAATATACAGATGTGAACAATTACCTTAAAATTAGTGAAGTTAAAATTTTTTTTTTAAAATCCAAGCACGAGAAGTTTGAGAACCTATACTATTTCGTACTGTGCATGGGTTGAAGGTTGAGAGGATAGAAGACCTCATGAGTAGCACAGTTGGTAGAATCACCGTCCTCCCCATTCCGGGTGGAAAATACCCAAGGTTGAGTCCCGTCGATTACGGGAGAAATTTTTAATGGGCATTTTTCACAACGTGGCTGAGTTAGTCGGTCTCAGGCGAGTGTAGCATGGTTTTTTCTCTCGGAAACCCGGGTGTTTCGTTCATCAAACAGAAAATAGACACGCAATTTACAGACAGTATACACGGAAGCAATATGACCGCAATCGCTGATGCTCCTAAAACCCAACAACAACCGGCCCTGTTCACTCCTGGTTTATTTGTATATAAGTTAGAATGCATTGCGATTAATCTCATGTCTGCTATTGTCCTATTAATTTAATTAATTATGTTATTTGTTATCTGTGTCTTTTATTGCAATTCTTGGACCCCGGTGTTAGCCATGACGGGATTTGTGAATAGCTTTATGTCCCAAAATAAAGATTATATTCATATACTCTTTGTACATCCTACGTGATATCTTTATCATCTGAAACGTTATAAATAATTCTAATAAATAAATAAATAAATTATATTTATTTATAATCCATAGGGCTTTTCTTTTTGATAGTTTGTAAATTACATTTATTAACGTACTTTACAAAAATGGAAAGGCTTGTAGAATCGCCATATTTGTGTGTGTGTGTTCCACTAATAAATTTGTGGGCCGATTTCAACCTAATCGTATCTATGAGGGAGTCGTAAGAAATCGTGAGGAGAGGTATCGTATAAATAAAATAAAATATATAAATTTTCTGTTTATACTCCGGGACGACCAAATGATCAGAGGAGTTCACAAGATAGACAGAATACAAGAAACAGCACCGTATTCAGCAGTCACGGGCTTGAACCCCGGTCACTCAAGGCACGTGTACTTATGCACCCGCGCGCCTGACCACTAGGCTATGAGGGAGTCCTAAGAAATCGTGAGGAGAGGTATTTTGATGCGCCATCTGGAAACCAGATGGTCATCTGTAATTGTAAGCAATTTAGAACTGACTTTTTTTTTTTTTTTTTCAAGAGCCATTTACAGTACAGGAGGGTGTATTGTGTGGACGATCCTGAATTATCCCCAACGGGGTGTTTTTATTTAGATTTGCTATTTTGAAACAAGGCTGAATAGGCTCCACATTGAAATAACTAGAAAATAGGGTTTTTTTTATTATTATTATTTTTTTTTTTAAGTAGCCTGCTTTTTACTTAGACATTTTTCTTTTTACTTGGACATGGAAATACAAACAATAACTTTTATTACTACGCAATAGAAGTTCTTGTTTGTATTTCCATGTCCACATTGGTAGTATAAAACACCCATTTATTCATTATTTAATTATTATTTCTTTTTAATTGACCACAACTAGCCATAGAGGAAGTGCCTTTTACTTGCACAAAAAAATGTTACTTCTCCATGAAGAACGTAAGTAAACGCTTCACAATTCAACAACAACAAAATGTGTACCCAAAAAATTTTCCCTGAAAACGTTTCTTCACTCTGGAGTTTCACGTAATATCGCAGTTTCCAGTATTTCGTAAATTTCCTTGTTCGTGACTGACATAAACAAGGCAATTACAATTGCAAATTACCTACATTTGTTTGGATAATTTGCAATTTGAGGTTGTCAAATGGCTGCACTCTTGATATCGCAACATTCAGCTGTGATTAGACCCAACCGCACGCTGTACTAGGTAAATACCGTTCTCTGTCGCAGATTTGGCCTTGGTTTTGCCTGTGAAAAGCTACTCATGAACTTTTATCCTTCATAAACTTAGGTGCTTATTAACAGTTGATGCATTTTTGTTTTGTATTCTTCCTTGCAGTATAGTAAGTAATGTTTTTGAGTACATATGTTATTTGTTAAATATTTTATTCTACTTCGTTTAAACTTTTTGAAGCAAGGCTAAATGTTATACTCAGATCTTAAGGTTTGAGTATAACATTTATCCAAGAATTATGGCTTATATTTTTCCAACTATTTTAACAGTATTTTACGGCATTGGAAATGCAGTATCATCCTGTTACAGGGAACTACTTATCAGGGACGTATTAATCATTTCGTTGTACCGAAATTTTCCTTTTAATGAATAGCTGAAAATTAGTTCAAAAGAACCATTATTTTTTAAAAAAATAAATTTTGTTTAATTTTTGTATGTATAGAAGCAATTTCCGCTCCATTTTATATAAATATAGATTTTAAAATCAATAAAGAATAAACTTTGAAACCTGTACTACAAAAGTAAAAATTGCTGTTCAGAGATCATTGTATTTTTCTGTTTCGTTGAAGGTATATGTTATATAAATAAAATTTGTAGCTTAAATTTTAATAACACCTTTTTTGTGTATATATATATATATATATATATATATATATATATACATAAATATGGTACAGTGAATGTGCTATCGTAACTTTGCCCGTTATTAATACTTGCAAAGTACACTGGCAAACACACACATTCAAAAGGAAACTGTTCCGAAAATTCCAAAATTAATCTTTATTAAGTCTTCATTGAAACATATGCTGAAAGTTTTTAGTAAGAACGACCAATATATTGCTGTGCAATATAATGTGTTTATTACCTTCAGATCATCAGAGACATTCTAAGTAAAGTCATGGTAGTTTATTTCAGTCAGAATATTGGAAATGCTTTCCCACGTTTCTTTCAAACCAGTATCTTGAAGTCCACTGCTCGACAAACAAAATTAACAAAAATGAATAATGCTTACTACTCTGTGTTTATTGATCGTGTTGCAATTTCTGTGAACCCTTAGGCGGTCCCCCATACACGCACGACTTCAAACGTTGCCAATCCCTGGTGCAAAATTTATCACGGTCAAATTAACTAAGTAATTCTATAATTTCAACTCTATGTACAAAGCTGAAACTCGAGATATCTATCAACAGAAATGGTTTCTTTGATTTCCCCACTTCTAATTTTAGAAAACTCTTATCAATCAACAAAAATGTACGATCAGGTATGCATATTTAAGCCTTTTATAATTTTTCCTGAGGAAAAAAAGCAGGCGTTGCCCTCGCTAATTGAACGCTTCACCGCTTTTGCTTGACTTTCCCGTGTGGGTAACAGTAACTGGATGTATTTCATGAACCGTCATATCGAGGGTTTAGTGTCAGACAACGTTAACTACAAAATCATTTTGTGGTACACGTTTTTGTAATTAACCAAGAAAAAGTCATTTGACATTTTCTTGGTTTATCGCAAATGTGCTTATAGCCCAAACTAACTTGTAAACTACACTACTAGAGAAATACATTCCTATGCATTGTTATTTGTATAAAGTTAAACTAAAGTTCTCAAAACAAAAATGAAATTTTGTAGTTAACGTTGTCTGATACTAAGCTCTCGATAGGACGGATGCTAAAGGATAGAAATAATCCAATTTTTTTCGCTTTGTAAAAGAAAAGGCAAAGAAGAGCTCCAGAAAGAGCAGTTAAAAACAAAATCATTAAAATACAGTTCAACAAAATCCCGTGATATAACAGACTACCATTTATTTGTTGAATTTCCCAAAATAACAGACCTGTAAAGAGAAATGGGAAAGGGTAGGGCAGGACAGGGTTTGATTGAAATATGATCAGACTTTTCAAGAGGCTAAATTTCGGCCCTGGCTATTAGAAACACGTCTGATTTCACGTGAATGGGAACCGAACCGACTGCTGTCACCAGTGGCTGTTGTTGCTAATGCTACAACTGATCTGCGGTACATGAGGTTGTTTATGTCGGTTCTTCAGTTGGGTGATCCCCAGGTGGTGTTGTCACAAGGTTATCAGTTCTTTAACTCACCAAGTGGAGATTGCAGAATCCTCGGTTGTCATCCCGCTCACGGACATCTCAGTCCATTAAGTGCCCTTTAAACTTTTACTGCCTGCTGTCAGAGAGGACAAAAAGCAGACGATCTCCATTACCGTCTCCCTTCCCTCTAAACCCAGTCAGCTGCTTCTTGTAATCAAGGAGAAACCCCCGGACACCTGGAAGCACTAATGTGGCTTAGTGTTCGCGCAGTTCCTCTGTGCTATCGACCTGCTACCAGCGATCATTGCAGTTTTTCATGCCTTTCGCGTAACGAGCCTATCGCAAACCAATTACTCCTCGCCGGACACGTGCTGTCCAGCTTCCCTTGTCGGCGTTGATTTAGACATGATAAGAAAAGTTTCTGGTCGTTTTTTATGTTAAAACTGTTATAATGTTGCTATCCTTGTCAACTCTCTATGGTCATTTTCAATCCCTAATTCCAGAGAAGGACTTAGCAGCAATATGAAACACCACAATGATGATTTTTTCTTTTTTAAAACACTTTCATAAATGAATTGAAGGCATCACGGATGAAGGTTTCGATCAGTATTAAATTAATTTGACTGACTGCGCTGTTGTGAGTTTATTTTTATAAAATATAAAAATCAATTTTCTGTTTATACTCCCGGATGACCTCCTACGTTGAATTGGACGTTTTATTTTAAAGGCAGTTTCATTAAATCATTAAACTTATTTATGTTTTTTACTTGGACTTTATAATTAAGGCTGATGGCGGTTATAATTTTTTTTTTCAATTTCTGTACTTTATTTATATATATACAGGCAGTTCTCGCTTTACGAGTTCCCGGGTTCAGAAGTTTTTTCCCCCAAGTATTAACAAAATCGAAAATATGAACATTAATTGCAAAAAATGAATGTTAAACATTCATAAATACCTCGTCCAAACCACGTGCGTAGCTATACAATACAGTTTACCCCGCTTTACGATATTAATCAGTTCCAGAGACACCATCGTATCGTTAAAATATCGTAATGTGACCCGAATAACACATTGTTTTTTGGTAATTCATTTTAAGATCTCGGAAGTCGAAATTTTCGCTGTATAACTAAGCTATTTATCTCTCTAAAATGTCATTTTTAGGTCATGCTCGTGACCTTAAAGCCATATAAAAGGTCGTGAGCGTGGTTTGTAAATTGTATTAGTTACCAATTCAAATCATTAAAATGCACCACACTTTCATCGTTATCATATGTTCCGTTATAAGAATCAATTTTAAACGCCTTTGTGATATTTTTGTAAAGCACATTTCTGGAGGTCACGATCATAAAATAATAAAAACAATTTGCACTTTACGGTTTATTGGACTTTTCTGTTACTGCAAGCAATTATAAACGGGTAGTAAACTCGACCTTCTTGCATTTGCGAAAATATCGATAGCTGGAATTGTGTGTGTGTGTGTTTTTTTTTTTTTTTTTTGTTTTTTTTTTGCGGTGATTATGGTGAAATGTGTTTCCCCTTTACTGAAATCTTCAATCGTATAAAAAACAAATAAATTTTCAGAATCTTCTCTTCATTCCTCTTCGCAAACTTGTTACTCCGCGCGAATCGTGTTAGTTGCAATTTGTGTTAAAAAATGCTTATGCATGCAATCGTGAAATTTATAATTAAAAGAGAAGATTATCTTGGAAACAAACGCGTCTTGAAACATTTCTGAAGAAGGCGACTCCTTGTGCAACAAACCAACGCGTGCCGAGCCAATAATGAGTGATCAACGAATGTGCATTTAGTCGATGATGATGAAGAATAAACAATATTTAAAATTTGTAAGTCATAAATAATTTCTCTATTATTATAATTTGCTTGATTTTACAGGCTACGTTTTCATTTCTTTCGATAAATCAATCATTGTTTAAACATAAACTAATTAGCTAACTAATTTCATTGTTGATAACGTAACCCCTATTTTTAATTTTATGTCTATGGGAAATAAATTCCCGCTTTACGAACGCGCTCTAGGAACTAATTAACTCGTAAAGTCGATTGCTACCTGTATATATATTTATTTATATGTAATAACTGGAATTTCTAGTGCGAGGCTTTTATCCTCTCAGTAAAGAGAAATTAGAGAAATGACTCATGCCTTTGTTGTACAATTCAATTTTCGCTGCTAAGTGGCTCCATCTGTCGACAAAGGTGCCAATTGATATCTTTTTTATCGACCGACTGGCTGGTCTGCTTTGAAGGAACAAATCACTTGAAGTGTCAGGAGCAATTTCGGTCTCTCATCCGCGAAATGAACTCTGGCAAACATCTTCAGTTAAAAGCTTTTTTTCTTTTTTTTTTTAATCCCCCCCCCCTCTCTCTCTTTTTTTTTTTTTTTTTTTGCACTCGCTTTTGGTTTTTAAGATAGACAGTGTAGAAACCATTTTTAGGAAAATAGTTTCCGTTCGCCATCAAATTATTACATAAAAATGCAGTGGATGGAGAAGAGGGAAAACTTTGAGATTATTAAACTTGCCAAGGAAATAACGTCAGAATAAACTAGGGGAATGGAAAATTATGCAACTTATTTCTTTCAAGCATGACATAATAAATGCCAGTTATTATTGGCATCCCTTCCAAACAAAACTAAACATATCATCTGAGGATAAGGTTGCCACTTCTCTGGATTTGACCTCGAGTCCTCGGATTTTGTTGTAATTTTTTTCCTGCGATAGAATGATGATGGGGAAAAAATAATAAACTTTCTATTCCATTTGAGGCAAATGTGATATTATTTTATGTTGTTATATATATTTAGAATATACATATATAGGGATTAAAAATCAAGTGAAAAAATAAATAGGTAAACTTGCCAAACTGCTTAATGCTTGTATCAATAGTTTTTTTTTTTTTTTCGTAGTTGTTGACGCATAGGCTTCTGTAGCCATAATGCACCTCCCAAGGTTTTTGCAGTACTTTGATCCAAACCCGAGGCAGGAATCGAACCCGCAACCTTTGGGTTGCCAGGTAGGCACTTTACCCACCCGGCTAGCAATGTTTTAAACGAAGGACTCTCAGCATTTCCCTCAATGTGAGCTACTTAAATAAACAAAAAAAAAAAACATATTAGGCAAGGAGTTACATAAATATTTGAAGTAAATTTAAAATTAAATCAGGCGACGAATTAGATTTCTGGAATTATTTTCTCCAGAAAATTGCATTTTTATTTCTATGTGCTCTGATCGACTATTTGCCGACCCCTGTTTTCACCTGTGGAGTTGATAAAATCCTAAACTTGTAATTAGATATCTGCATAAGTGAATATTAATAAAAAAAAAAAAAGTGCTTTAGTAATTGTTTTCCTAATAAATAACACTTAAAAATTTTTTGAAAACTTTTTAGTTTAAAAAGTAATCAGAAAAATATGTATTTCACGCTTTTCATTTTACCCTTAGGATTCATTTTGTTATTTCCCCACCGCACTTCAATTATCCCTGGGTCAGATATTTTGAAAAAAGTGATAATTCACCTTGGGGGGGAGGGGAATTCTACCAAACTGTAAGGGTTAGAAATTTCATTGTTATTGGCCCTGAGAATTGGAACAGTCGCATCGGCCCAGGGAACAGTCGCATCGTGGATCTGGATGTCTAAATAAAGCAAAGGTTGCCGTTGCACATATAGTATTCCAAACCTATGACTTAACATACAAGAAACCTAGTTGTTCCATTAATAAATAACACGTATAAGTTATATGGCGTTTTAGCTATGATGTATAGGAGTTTTTCCACTAGAGACAAAAAGATAACCATTCCATTATATAAAGCCTTGGTTCAGACACGCCTTGCGTGTCGTATTCAGATTTGGGGATCTAGGTTTCATGAAGATGTGCAGCGAAGGGCCACAAGGCTAGTATTGGTATAAAGACTATTCCTAGGGGAGAGATAGGCTTCAGTCCTGTGGAGTTAGTCTTGAGACCTGATGATGTCTCTGTGATGACTTGACAGATTAAGGCTTTAAGAAATTAAATAATGGAGAATATCTATTTTCTTTTGTAGTTGGCACATACTAGAAGATACGTACTTAAATTAAGGGAGGATTGTTCTAAACTGGATGTATGAAAATTCTTTTCTTTAGGTAAATGGTTATTAACTTTTGGAATAAATGACCGCATAATCTTGTAGAACTGGAGAGCTTATGTAAATTTATAGTAGGGTTGTGAACAGGGATGCTCTACAAAAATTTGCTAACAGGGGGCTCGTCGGAGAAGGGTTTCAGGTAAAGATTATCTCCGGTTAAAATAGTCTGTTATATTTTATCAAACTAATTTTTTTTAACAAGGGACTCGGATAATCCCTAAAAATTTAACAAGGGGTTCGAGCGAGATGCCCCCAGCATTCCCCTGATTGTATGGAACCGGACGACTTTTTTTTAAAGGTTGATGGCTAAATAAACCTGGAAAGGCCTCCGTAGTCGAGTGGTCAGGAGCGGGAGTGCAGTAGCACACGCTCTTTGAATAGACCGGGGTTCAAGGTCTGTTAAATACGGCGATCTGCCAACCCGCACTGGACCAGCGTGGCAGGTTATGGTCCATTTCCCTCAACATGAATTGTTGAGGACGCTTCCATCCCGCAGTTGGTTGATAATGGCTGCAGTTTATTTTTTTATTTTTTTTTAAACGTGGCATCCTTGCAGCGATTTGAATTTTTTTTTAATACTGATACTGTGCACTGTACTATTTATTTTGAAGTTAGTAGTTTCTTCTGGTTGTAAGGATAGCAGCTATACTATCATTAGCATACCTTATGTTTTAGAGTAGAATGGAATAACCAAAATTCAACAGTCGCATCATGTGCCATTTTGAAGATGAAACAGAAAAATTGAAGGATTTTAAAAGTTACTAAATAAAAAAAATAAAATAAAAGTAAAATAAGTATTTTTGTCGAAAAATGCTTATTTTACTGAATATATATACAATAAAGTAGTATATTTAATGAGAAATGTGTCTGTGTAGTGACTTAATTTATCAATATCTACTCTAATTAATCTACCAGCAACTCGCAGCCATTTTCCAAACAAACGTCTGCAGCTCAGCTTCAATGCTACAAATTTCATTAAAAAAATAATAATTAAATAAATAATAAAAGATATTCATTTTGGAAAAAGAAAAGTGGAATAAAAAAAAAAGAAAGAAAGAAAAGCACATTATATTTCCAGTTCAAGTTCACACATTTTGAAATGTTTCTTCAATGCATTTTTAGCGCATTAACTTCATGCGTAAAGCGCCTGTTGCCTTCAATCCTTCTCCGTCCGTCTGCATGTAATAATCCTAATGGGTGAATTTTTATGAAATTTTACCATTCTAGTCGCATTCTATTTTTTTCTCAAAAGTAATTGAATCTTTTTTCTTTTTCTGTGATTGACTGAAGTGTAAAGTAAATATAGTAATCTTCCTATCAATTAATTACAAAGATTACTTTATAGAACACTTAATAAAAACTATAGTTTTACTTTCTCTAAACTTAGCCGTTCAGTTGAATTACTACTGTATAATACAGTATTTATTTCTCTTTGAATTATTATTATTATTTCTTTTTTTTTTTTTTTTCAAACATATTAATTAAATGGAAAAAAATAAATAATAATTGACGGATTTCTATTTGTCCCATTTTAATGAAGTTTGGGATGGCTCGACATATCTTTCTGAATGAGCCAAATATAAAATTTCATGAAAATCTGTCCACTGAGAGTCCCTCTGTTACATGCAGATTGACGAACAGACAGACGGATATGGTGAAGGACACATAGGCGCTTTTGCATGTATGCTAACCCATCTAAAAGGGAATATACGGGAGGAAAGTAATAAATATTACACAGTTGTAATTAAACTGAACGGCTCAATTTTGGAAAGTAATTGATAAGAAGTTGACTGTATGTACTCTTCATTTCAGTTAATCACAGAAAACGAAATCAATTAATCTTAAGAAAAATACAGAATTTGCTTAAAATGTAATGTACTGTTTACATTAGTAACTTGTAATGGAAGTATGTTATCGGATGTTTAGACATTACTTAATAAGTAAAAGTTCAGTCATTTTCAGCATATGTTTCGTGGAAAACTTTTAAGATTAATCATAGCTTCTCCCTCCACGACTACAGAAATCTATTCATATAAATAAAAGTATATTTCACATTCTAGAACGAAAAGTCGAATTGAGGCTAATTATGGGCCAGTTATTTTTTCACAGTCTCCCCCCCCCCCTCCCAACAAAAATCGGCATGAATAAATGAAAGTGATATTTTCAACATATTCTGTTGGTCCCTCGGATGGTTCTAAGTTCAAATCTGATTTCACAGCATTTCCCTTGCAAAAATATTATTGTACATTTGAAACAGGAGCTATGATCCATTTCAGAATTTTGATGCTTACTTAGAATATTTTAGGAGTCTTTGTAACAAATTTTTATGTCGATGAGTTGAATTATTTTGTTAAAAATCATGAATTATTACTGTTTGCTAATGTACCCGAAATGTAATGTACTGCTTTCATTAACTAATTTGTTTTTCATACATATCACACAAGCTTTCCATATACCGTATATTATAGCTGAAGCACTGGATATTAGGTTTGCTGCCATGTGCCGATTGGAAAAATGAAAGGACAATATAGCGAATGCGCAAAAATGAAATGTTGGGTCGCGCATAAAACTTTTTTTTTTTTTTTTGGTAGTTTTTGTTATCAGTTTACTATTTTATATATAAACCATAAATTATTACTATTTGCTTATTATATTAATCACAGCAGAAACGTTAAACATGTTATATATTTTAACGTGTTATTAAAATCCAGGAAGAAATAAGTAAAATTGAATTCGAAAGCGTTGACAGAGTAGCGATTGAATCATTGAGCTAGAAATACCTATTGCATTTCACGCGCAATGCTGTACTGTAATGTATTACAAAACGTTGAGTGAATATTACTTTGGGAAGTATATGCGGCGAAATGGAAACAATTGTCTGTTATTAACCAATTATAAATTAATTGGGAACATGATAATTAATTATTTACTTTTCGCTTCTATTAATCACAGAAAAAGAAAGTATTGAATTAATTTAAAAAATAAAAATCTAACGAGCAACATAAAATGTAGCACACTGCAAACCTCTTTCATTTAATTTGAAATTCGAAGTGAATTATCATGATTGTTGAATGTAATTCATTATTAAGTATTCCTAAACATACATCAATAATTTATTAAACATTAATTATTTCACTCACTTGCATCATGAGAAGAGCATTTAATTCTTTTTGAAGAGCATTTAATTTTTTGAAAGTGATACCCGTGGATGTCGATTTGTCCTAATCCTATTAAAATATTCAAGTGGTTTCAAGACTGTGCATTTAAGTTAATTGCGCTGTCTTGAAATTAAAGGGCCCACCACATATGGCCCTTTTCTATATATGTAGTGTCTTCACCGATTTGTATGCTGCAGACTGTAAAATCCGGGAAAACCCTATTCCTTCCATATGTGATAGGCTAACTATAACCTCGATCGAAAGGGATTTTTAGAATTTCGCCAGTCTTTGACTGGAATCAAATCAACATAGACTTTTCCAAATGAGTGGCAGATAGCGATGTATCGTGCAGACTAAGACGCTTGGAAGGGCAAACCTGTAAGGAATAACAAAATTTTCGTCTCTACTCAGTTTGGAATTACTATGCCTAGCGAGGAGTAATTCAGAATGTTTTTTTGTAAGTTACAAAAAAAAAAAAAAAAAAAAAAAAAAACCGTGCAGCGAATTCTGCTCTTTATGCCTTTATGATATTGACGTTATGGCCTGAGTTCCACACGTGGTCTGTCATTACCAACTTTTCATTCGACTTTTTTGGTGGCCGTAATGTGGAGCACATTACACCTTGCAACCTTTCATTCTCCCGTGGGTTTTTCCATATTGCATTTCTAGCACTGTGAGCTGGATAGCGTTGATACTTTAGGTGTACAATGTACGTGTATTGACGTTGCATAACGTTACAGCTCGCCTTCAGGAATGTACATTGTAATTAGGATCGCATCGAAAATATCATTTTTTTTAATGTAACAGAACTGTTGCAAATATTTTTAGTACTTCTGAAAACACTTCAGGAGAGGATTTCTCAGCGCTGAAGCGAATGAAATTCTAATTACGCAACGCAGTGAGCTAAGAGGGAGACTGTCATCTGTTAAATACGGAGAAGGAATGAAGACTTAGATTTTAAAAACGCTTAGCAGTGCCATTTCGAAAGTTAGAAAGCGAGAGGAAAATTAATACGCAGTCTTCATAACCACATTTTTCCTATTCTTTGAAATAAATGATATAAATCACGTCTAAAGAGAACTGAAGAAGAAGAAATAAAAAAAAAAAAAAAAAAAAACTGAAAAGTTTCGGCACAGTTCAAAATTAACATTTGTAAATTATGCACCCGCTAGCCTTCTGGTGTTGTGCCAGTGTCTTCATGGTTGAATTTGCTATATATTGGTCATTATTGCGAATCCATATATCAGCAGTATAAAAAGTTGATATTTGAAAACTTCCAAGAAGAGTTAAACGGAAAAGAAAATGATGCCATCTGGCATTCTTTTAGATTGTAATGAGAAATGGTAACATCCTGAGGACATCATTGTCTCTCTCTCTCTCTTGAAACTTACGAATAGCAGTTCCTATGCTAGGTTATTTTAGGTATTGGTATCGTAATCAACTGTGTCATTCCCATGTGGCTCACTCATCCGTTATTGCAATGATCGTTGCTGTGGTGATATGCTGCCGCCGGAATTCTTAAAAGATTTTTAAATCAGGGCTGCGCTTAGCCGATCCCAACATAGTAAGTTGTGTGTTTTTTTTTTTTTTTTTTTTTTTCCCTCTCTTCTCCCTCCTTGTAAGTTATTCCGGATTTTTCAGCCCGCACAGGATGCAAATAGATCCGCGAACACATAATAGTATTGTAACCATCAGAGCCGTAAGGGGAGCACTTGCCCTCTGGCCCATATAAATTAGGGGGTACAAAAGAGTTGGATTTAAATATATATATATATTTATATTTAAATCTTTGCTTTTAAGTCTACGCTTTGGTAAAAGTCCGAAATTCGAACTTAGTGTCGGGCTGAAATAAAAATGTTCCACATCAGTGGTTTCACTTTTCCGATTTTTAAAAATGGCATAGGATTAATATTTTCTATACTCGCAAGGTGTAATATATATATATATATATATTACACACTTATATATAAATACAAACACTACATAGGTATATTTTATATTTATATTGTGAATAATAATTCCTTGATAAAAATGTCAACTAAGAGGTCACAAATGTTGTGTTTTTACTTCACTGTGACAAAAATAATTTTCATTGAAACACTTAAAGTTAAGTTTAAGAATGGTTTCATATTACACGTTTTCTTGGTTTATTCTTGTTATTAGAAATTTTTAAAACTATGTACAGTAGACTCTCGATTTTCCGGGATAGATGGTAAAAAACAAATCCAAAAAAACAAAAAACAAAAAAACAAAGATAATCGATTTCTCGGTTAATCCAAAAATACAGAAGTCCCCGACATACATAAGAGATACGTTCCAGGAATTCTTCGTCGAGTTTTACGTAACTTGGGCATGACTAATAACATATTGATATTATATTATTATTGACAAATCTGAATTCAGGGCGATATTTGTTAATGTTTGACCATTTTCATACATCCTTATTAGTTTAATTTTCTGATCCAAATCGATCGCTTTCCTTTTCTTGGTAGATTTACTAGTAAGCGCTGTCACTTATTCTCTTAGTCGGCACCATGATAACGGTCAAAATGAAATTTTCTGTAAAGAACTTCACAGGGTTAAGGTGAAAACCCACTATTAATCACCCCGCGCGAGCTCACATTTTGCTAAATACCGATAGCTGGAATTCTGTGGGTTTCTACGTTATTATGGTGAAATGTGTTTCCCTTTCACTGAAATCTTCAGTCATAAAAAAAAAAAAACATAAATAAATTGTAAGAATCTTCTCTTCTTTCCTATTTTTTTTTTTTTTGCTTGTTACTCCGTGTCTCACATGTGCAATTTGTACGTGCCTTGATCTTCGTTATTGATTGCTTATTTTTGTTTGTTTTAAATTTTACAATAATATAAAAAAAAAAAAATTACCTAAATCAGTAGTTGCGTAAGTCGGGGACTTACTGTATTGAAAAATGTTCAGCAACCTACGTAAAAAAATATTGCGATAGATAAAAACTAAAAAACTTGCCACGCACTACTCGCGTGTCCAGATACGATCCTTCCCTTTATTTTTTGTGATGTCGATGGTTTGGTCCCCAACATTATAATGGTTCATTAGAGATTTAACGGATGCACCGTTTTCAAACTTTTGAATAATTATAAGTTTTTGTTTAACTGAAAGCGAACAAAAAAAAAAAAAAAAAAAATATATATATATATTTTTTTTTCGACATCCCTGACAAATAATGAAACAAAATTTGTCCTTTTGCGGTGCAACGGAACACAACAACCGACGCAACTCACTAAAACAAACTAAACGTTGACAGCGGGGTTGAAAGATAATAGGTATACTAATCTCCCAATGACGACTTATAATGTCACTTGTCGCTTATTTACGACTTGCAAAACATCTGTTTGTACCTTTCTATTTATTACTTGAATCTTATGATTTCTGGTTGAGCCTCGAAATCTTATGATTTCGAGGCTCCCTCTTCGGGTGAGGCCATGGCCGCTTTGGCCATAGCGTAATGCGGCCTGCCCACCACGAACATTTAGGCACTTTGAATGTTTTATCCTTTTATAATTTAACGAATGTGATCTTTTATGCCGCGTAGACTTTTAATTGTTTTATAAAAAGTTATTCCGGATTTTTCAGTCCACACAGGATGCAAATAGATCCGCGAACGCATAACAGTATTGTAACCATCAGAGCCGTAATTGGAGCGAGAAAGGGGGGCACTTGCCCCCTGGCCCATATAAATTAGGGAGCACAAAAGAGTTGGATTTAAATATATATATATTAATTTATATAAATTTGCTTTGGTAAAAGCCCGAAATTCGAACTTAATGTCGGGCGGAAATAAAAATATTCCACATCAGTGGTTTCGCTTTTCCAATTATTAAAAATGGCATAGGATTAATTTATAATATATTTGCTATACTCGCAAGGTTGTCACCTTGTTTCCTTACACAGCCTGCCATATTAAGTTCTCCACTAAACGTATTATTTATTATGTCATTTATTTATTTTCATTAATTTTTCATAAGCCAAAGTGTTCATGTTTTCTGTGTCCCAGTTGGGCTCTGCTTTATAATTATTAAAATTCCAGTCGGATGGACAGCCTCGCTCAGAATTAAGTGGAATATGGAAACTTAATTTAAAATAACCTAAAAGTATTAAACTACTTTAAACGTAAGAGCACATATATATTGCAAAACTGCTTTTATAAATCTTCTTCAGTTGTTTAACTTGTAAAAACAACTGTAACCAAATCGGTGTTGAAGACAAGTTACTTTAGTCAGTATTTCCACGGATCTGTCTCTTACATGTTAAACAACACTTGGCAAAGGGCTATAGCTGCTTTCTATAGATTTATAAATGCGTGAATGTTTGAAGTTCCTTTAATGCTTTCTGTTGCTTTTTCAGTTACAGTACGCTTACACGATAATGGTTATAACAAGTTGCGTTCAGAGCGCACGCAGAATGGTTTTACGTGCTGCCATCTAGGAGTGGGTTTACGTAGTAGTGGTAGTGGCATGTGATGCAAGAAAGCAAGTGTATTAGCTTATGCAGCATCAGCCAAAAAAAAAAAAAAAAAAATCACACCATTCCCTCCAAATGTCTGTCCAGTTCCTCCTTAAATTTATTCAACCTATCAACTTCCACAACGACAGATGGAAGTTTGTTCCAGCAATTAACCACCCGCTGGCTAAAGGCAAATTTCCGCACATCTATTCTGCCGACCGGGCTAGCCAGGTGGGTAAAATGCCTACCTGGCAACCCAAAGGTCGCGGGTTCGAATCCCGCCTCGGGCTTGGATCAAAGTACTGCAAAAACCTTGGGAGGTGCATTATGGCCACAGAAGCTGATGCGCCAACAACAAACAAACAAACAAACAACAACAGCACATCTATTCTACATCTGTCTTTTCTTAATTTGAATTTATGCCCCCTTAGGTTCGTAATCTGAACAAGTGGAAGGATCCCATCAGAATTCAGCGTGCTCAACCCATTCAAGGCCTTATACACCTCAATCAGATCACCTCGCAGGTGCCTAGTCTCCAGGTGCTGCAATTTGCAGAACCTAAGCCTCTCCTGGTAAGAGGATCCCTTCATTCCCCACATTCTCTAGGGTTACTTCTACCCATATGCAGTACTGTACTTTGCATTTTTCAATGGTAAACTTCAGTTGCCACTTCTCAGCCCAAATTTAATGATGTTAAAATGTAACTTATTGCATACATAAAAGCGTTCACGTCGTATGGATAACAAGAGTTATAATAATGCACTCAGTCAATAATAACACTGTGCGCTTGCAGTATTTAGGAAAATTGCACAGTACTCGAACCCCATTTCAATTTTGTCAGTAGCATGATAAGCTGTTTGTAGTTTTTTTTTTTTATTTTATGTCAAAGCAGATAAGGTTATAAGTGTCACGTGTTGTATATGCGAACGGGGGCGATCCCAGGATTTTCTAAAGTGGTGGGGCTAATGCAGTGTTCCTGGGAATCATTAAACTTTAATCATCCTATAGTATTAACCAAAATTTTTTAAGGCGGGGCAGAGCCGGATTTAAACTTGTTGTGGCTCTAATCTATAACATATATGAGGCCCATCTCTGTTACTGTTCGCCTGTGACAATATTAAAAAAGGATTCTTTGCGATTGAGCAAGGCCTCTTCTAATGTGAGGCCCTAAGCTGTAGCTTGTTTAACTTATATGCTATATGTAAATTCGGTCCTGATGGGGGAGGAGTACAACCCCTTTTAATCTCCTACCTGTAACCACCATGCAAATGCGTGTATTCTGTGAGGAGTGTGCCCATTTTATGTTTCTGGATGAAAAACTGGAGTTTCCGGGAGGATAAACCGTTGCACCCTCGTCCGAGACGTATTGACTTGACTATTGTTTGCAAAAATCCTATAAAAATTTCTCCTGTCTTGATAGAATTGGAACCCAAGGGTTTTCCATACGTTGTGGAAGGACAGCGATCTGCGTGCGAACTGGAAATTACAGTTATACATACTTTGCTAAGAAAATAATCTGAGATAAAGATTTAATTAATGTCAAAGTCTGATCGCTGGTATCATACATTATGATAATAGCGATTTCATTTTGAGTGTTATGAAGAAGAAATTTACCAAAGTGCAGATTATTTTAATATTCTGTTTTAACATAAGTCGTAAGCAATCATCAATTTCTTCTGTAACACATTCATTATTTGTCCGATAGATGGCAACACTTGTAACTCCATGTGCAATTTCTTTGAACTTGTGACGTGAACTCATAACCTGCCTTGAGTCATTTTCATTTTATTCAGTATAAACTTTTCAAATTTTTAATTTTTTTATTATCGTTAACCATATGGTGAGAGGAAGTCTGAGGCGTTTTCGGCAACAGCCAAAAAAATAAATAAATAATAATTCTGAGTTACCCTGAGAGAGAGAGAGAGTCAGAAGTAGAAGGGAATCACCAAGAAAAGAAGAATGATGATACGCAGATCAGGACCCTGGGTGTGCCAAATCCATACTCACCAGATGTGAGCCCCTGGGATCACTATGAAAAAAAAAAAAAAAAAAAATTGCCGTTGCCGTTTTCATAATCACCGTTATGTCCCTGATTTTTATGAGTCCCCCCCCCTAAAAATTATATTCACGTATTTTTTCGATCAATTGGAATATAATATAAGGGGGGAACAGTTAGAAGCGAAATGAATTTAAACATTTCCATTTAGCTTTTGTAAATGTTAAATTTACTAGTAGTATTCAGTAGCTCCCACTGTTATTTGGTTTTTAGGAATATTAGCAACTAAGGCCATATTGCTCCGGGATATGCGGTGGTCATTCCCTGACCTTTCCGCATCCTCCGTATTTGGTGGTGACGGGCTCGAACCCCAGTCAAGAAGCGTGTGCTACACACTGCTGCTCCTTCCCACCTGGCTACGGAGGCGCCCGTAGTTTCCACTGAATATAACTCAAATAGTGGGGCGGATTTACAGTGCTTAAGGTCACTATAATTCTGCCTCACCTTCTTTTGGGAAACTGAAAACGCTTACTTTTGACAGCAGCGAATGCTGGATTTAGGTGGTATGGGCCCATATTTTTAGAAGATCTAAAAAAAAAATTCTGTAGCAGATATATAGGTGCCTCCGTAGCCAGGTGGAAAGGAGCAGCAGTGCGTAGCACATGTTTCTTGATTAGACCGGGGTTCGATCCCGTCACCACCAAATACGGAGGATGCGGAAAGGTCAGGGAATGACCACTGCATATTCCCGGAGCAATATGGCCTTAGTTGCTAATGCTCCTAAAAACCAAATAACAACAACAACAGCAGGTATATGTTTCCTGCCGCTAGCATATTGAACGTGTTTTACATTTAAGTCATCGGCAGGCATTAAAAACGTTTTAATTTTCAGATATTAATAAAATTCATGGATAATAATATAACAGTGTTTTTATTTTATTAATAATAATTACATATCGGTTGCTGAAAGTATTGATGACTAAAGTAGGATATATAATTTTTACATTGAAGAGGATTCTCTTCACGACTGTTCCATTACATGTAGTATTTATCGAAAGATCTGATGACATGTCCAAGTTGAAGAATGTTTTCATAAATGTGCAGAACTCTTTTCCAGCCTCAAAGTATAATTGTAAAGAAAAAAAAAATCACATTCAATCTGAAAACACCAGGTGACTTGAAACCAGATGCGTTTTCGAATTAACGCTTTTTTTTTTTTTTTTTTTTTTTTGTATCGTAAAAACCTTAATATTTCTGTTTATAAATTCCTTAGCTTTCCAACGATATGATATACGTCCACATTATCCTGTTTATTACGTGAGCAAATTTCCTCACATGTTCATATTTTCCACTCTTCTTGGGGGGAAAAAAAAAAAAAAACTACTGCAATTTTCAGAAGTTTGAAAGTTTTTCTTCTAGTATAGAGCTAAGATGAAGCTCCGTGCATTAAATTTTGTCCAGTAGAAGATAAATTATTGTTTCCATCATGCAAGTATGATTGCGACAATACAAGTTAAAATAATTCGCTTCTGGCGGAGGATGACCTCACGTACGTAACGCTTTTATCATGACGATTTTTCGTTACAATTTTTTTGGAATAACACCAGTAAAATAAAGTCTTTAACGTCAATATGATCCATGGGGATCCTTGAATCAATAGTTCATTGCGTGTGTTCCGGAGGCTCTGCGACCTTGGGCTCCTGAAGCAACTACTTCATTGCACCATGGTAAATCCAGCCTTTGACGGTAGTTTATTTACTACTATTTCCTTTTTTTTTGATAAATATCTATTTGTGCACTGTGATTACTCTTTACCACTGCTTTCTTTGTTTTAAATTCCTTAATATGCGTTTTAAGCATTAGTAATAAGTAGGCTAAGAATTTCACTTGTAGCATTTCAAACATGTTTATATAAATAAATTTTCTGTTTATACTCCGGGACGACCAAACGGTCAGAGGAGTTCACAAGATAGACAGAATACAAGAAACAGCACCGTATTCAGTAGTCACGGGCTTGAACCCCGGTCACTCAAGGCACGTGTACTTATGCACCCGCGCGCCTGACCACTAGGCTACGGCGGCCTATATGTTCTTGTTATTATTCTTGGGAAAAAGTGCAATATATATATATATATATATATATATTATTGCAATTCGCTGTTATGATGCATGTACCCTTGTTGCTTTTTCTAATTTTGTTTCGTCCTGATGTGAACTCCTCTGACCTGCATACCGATAAGTTTTATACAATAAGTATAAAAATCATACAATAAGTTTTATAACATAAAACTGTATTATATATATATAATATATATATATATATATATATATATATTATTGCAATTCGCTGTTATGATGCATGTACCCTTGTTGCTTTTTCTAATTTTGTTTCGTCCTGATGTGAACTCCTCTGACCTGCATACCGATAAGTTTTATACAATAAGTATAAAAATCATACAATAAGTTTTATAACATAAAACTGTATTATATATATATAATATATATATATATATATATATATATATTATTGCAATTCGCTGTTATGATGCATGTACCCTTGTTGCTTTTTCTAATTTTGTTTCGTCCTGATGTGAACTCCTCTGACCTGCATACCGATAAGTTTTATACAATAAGTATAAAAATCATACAATAAGTTTTATAACATAAAACTGTATTGACCATTAAACTGATATATACGAGTATAGTCATGTATAAAATAATTATTCTGAAATATCAGATCAAATTAATATTTCCACTGCATAGTGTAATTTTTTTTTTTATAGTTGGCGAATGCTGCGGTTTAATAAAAGATTATTAGTACTGTATATTTCTACACATTATTACTTAATCAGATATATTAATTAAGTAGTAATGTGAGGAGTTAAAGCCCAAGGAGTTCTAGTTATGAAATTTGCAATAAACAATTATTTGGAAATTTCTTTAAAGATAACTCACTTCGTTTTACTCCTTTAAAGATAACTCAGAGGTGAATTATCTTCAAAGAAGTTCCCAAATAATAAGTAAAAGTAAAATATTAAGTAAAAGTTAAACATCAGCTGTTTATCAATGCTGATGGGATTCTTCCTCTAGCTCAGAAAAATCACCTGAGAGGGCATAAATTCAAATTGAGGAAAGACAGATGTAGGATAGATGTGCGGAAATTTGCCTTTAGCCAGCGGGTGGTTGGTGGGTGGAACAGACTTCCATCCCTTGTCGTGGAAGTTGATAGCCTAAATAAGTTTAAGGCTCAGCTGGACAGGTATTTCGAACGAACAGAGGGGTGAAGTGGAAGTGGTTATTTTTATTTATTTATGTTACTTTTTTTTTTTTTTTTTTTTTTTTTTCTTTTGGCTGATGCTGCATAAGCTTGCTTTCTTGCATCAAATGCCTCTACTAATGCTAATGCTAATGCTAATATACTTCTGGACTTAAAAACACTTCTATTTTAATTACTGGTGTAGATATAGTTGGGGGGAAAAAGTTAAAATGTAAACATAGAGGAGTTAACTTCGATTTGTCATTGGTGCAACCAGTATGATTGATAAAAATGTTTGTTTTTTACTCTGTTAGACCACTAAATCGACTCAGTGCTTCCATTGATGTGTTGTTTTGTTTTGAATGAATTGTCCGACGCTAATTTGGTTTATCCTCAGAATAAAAAATGAATAAATAATTTTATAAACATTCATTTGTTAGAATGGTATCCCCCCCCCCCCCAATTTTTCACCGCAGTCCTTGCATATAGCACACGAATTATAATCACCATTCTCTCCACAACGGGTGGTAAAGGCCCGAGTTCGAATCTTGTCAATGATGTAACTTTTATGGGCTGTTTTTACTCCGTGGCTGAGTTAGTCGGCCCCAGCCTTGGACAGCAAGGTCTTTCGTTCTTGCTGTCCAAAGCAAAACACGCAAATTGATCACAGAACACACACGAAATTAATGAACGTAATACATATGGGCAAATGAGTTGGTTCTCAGGTGGTCCTAATATGACAGGCGCACAATTGTTTTCATTGCAGCATGCAATAACTAGTACTTCAACGTGTTATTTATGTTAGATTTATCAATTTATTGTTTTTTAGGCTTGCCGATATTTTTAGTGCTCACTTACAATATGCTGTAGAGAATTCATAACGTTACTTGCTGTGTCTGGAATGAATGAATCTTTTATCTCACTTCCCCCTCCTCATTCTGGAAATTAAACAAAACGATATGAAGAGTTACTTGTGGGTATGTGACGTAAATAATATGATTTTAATTGGAATACTGTATATCGTAACGTCATAATGACGAGGGATGAGAGCTGTTGCATTAAATTATTACTGGGGGAATGGTGGTGTTAAACAATTAAAAAGTCTCTTTTATTTCCTTTTCTTTCCTTTCTTTCTTCTTCCTTTTTTTTTTTTTTTTTATTTTTTTTGATTGAGAATTAAGGCAGCCGAAATCTTCAAACGGCTAACTCAGCTCGGATGTGAAAAGCCCATAACAGCGCCTTCCGTTTAGGCTTTACTTTTGCCACACTGCATGAAGGATCGTAATCATAAGCGCTATGCTAGCCTTTACGACTAGCATAGCGCTTATGATTACGATCCTTCATTCCTCGTATTTGGAATGTACTTTAGCAGTTTTTTTTTCCTTTTTTTTTTTTTTGTTTGTGCTACTTTTTTGGGCCTTAATGTTTTGAAATCCTCCCTCCTCTTTTCTAACTGCATGTTATCGTTATAATGTGGGGTTAGAAAAGTTAAAACATGGACTTTTTTCATTTTTCATCCTCTAGTTTGATTTATTCCTTTATCTTTTTTTGTGAACCTTTTGTCATCTTTACGCTTTATTTCCTTCTTTTTTTCCTGTAGTACTTGTACATCAATTACGAAGTGACTGCTGCGTCTAATAATGATCAAGAAATTGTCCTGTGTATCTTGATTTTGTATTTCTTACCGAAATCACTACTATAAATAAGTTAGACCCTGGCACAACATGGAGAGATTTAGAGCAGGTTGACAGAAATTGGACTTTAATGACACCACATATGGGAGTGGCAGAACAAGCTGTTTACTTCATTGTCCATGATTTGTTTTTCTTATCTAATCTTTAACCCAGTGAATACTTATTCTGGAATTTTTCTGGCAGTATTCCAACTATTTCATACGAGAAAACACAGCCTACAGAAGATAAAGCCACCCTAGCTAATGTTTACTTTGTATATTTCAAATATTAAAATCCAAAACGGCCCTCATGCTGATGCTGTCTTGGGGCATCATAAACAGCACGTAAGCTTATTTGAATATGCATTCCTAACCATTTTGCACTTAAAGTCGGAGGAATTCTAATAAATGTGTGGTATTAGAGTTACTATAGCAACCGTCTACAGGGTGTACTCTTGACAGCGTGGTTATTGCATAATATTAGAAAGCATTATTCTGATTATCCCTTTATCCAAGAAGGAAGGAGAGAGGTTGTTTTCAAAGGGGGGAGAGAGAGAGACTTAGTTTTCATCGTCTGGTTTGATTCATTATTTCATCATCTTTTTTTTTTTTTGTTTGTTTTTTTTTTTTAATCTTTTGACGTCTTTACGCCTTATTTTATTTTTACTACCTAAAGAACCGGGCTTCTACCACCGTATTACAGTACTGCACTTCCGAAATGATACTTAAATCTTCGCCCGCCAGTTATAATGGGCACTCTTTCGTGTGTATTATTATTATTTTCATGTGTATGACATTAATATTAATTAATATGGAAAATTTAATATCGCAGGTTTTCCCACCAGATAACTTTAGAGCTTTCCCGTAATTCGTAGACATATAATCTTTAAATATTGGGAGAAATGTGTGTGACTATTCTATTATAATATTAATTAAAACTAAAAGACACTTACTACTACGTATGTATGTAAATATGTATACAGTAGTTTATTGGTACCAAATGTAAACTAAATTTGGATAATGAATTTGAATAATAAAGTTGCCAGATTACTTGAGCAGAAATATAAAGCATGGAAAAGTTACAGAGCAATAAAAAGTATTGAAGCCTATAATAGATACAAATTGGTCTGTAATAATGCCACTGAAAAGGTTAAGATGGCAAAGGCAGATTATGAGAAATCGCTGGCAAAGAGAGCAAAAGGGGGGGGGGGGGGTTGGTATAAGGAATTCTTCACATATATAAATGCAAAGAATAGAAGGACAAACCAGATCGGACCCTTATGTTATGGACGTGGGATAGTATTAGATACCCCAGCTGAAGTTGCAGATGAACTCAACAGTTACTTTGCATCGATATTTACAGAAGAAAACCCTTCACGTCAATGAGAAATTCTGGGAGTGAAGTTGAAAAATATGTAATTAATAATGTTGAAATTTCGCACATTTATTTAATGAAAAAACTTTCGAGCCTACAGGCCAGTAAGGCTTCTGGGGTTCTCAGGAGGCAGAGGGTTGTGATAAATGGTTATTCCTCAGATTGGGTTGATGGAAGAAGTGGGGTTCCACAAGGATCAGTATTAGGACCACTGTTGTTTTTGATTTTCATAAATGACATCGATGTCATTTATGAAAGCCAAGCAGAGCTTCTTCAGAATAACCTCGATAGACTTCAGGGATGGTCAGAGAAATAGCAGCTATGCTTTAATCCAGCAAAGTGTAAGGTATTGCACCTGGAGAACAGTAACCCCAAAATAACTTATACACTTGGTGTTATATTTTGTTGAACTATATATTTTTTAAAATTATTTAAACATGAACAGTAGATACATTTTTTCAACAACTATTTACATTCTATGTACAAAAGCAAAATAGAAAAGTAAAGAAACTTTTTAGAGAGAAATATAAACGTTTCAACATTTCAATTTCACGGTATTAAGAACACAGTTTCTTGGCATTAGGTCAGTCTCGTATTTCACACATTGAAGGTGATGGTGAAGAGGTGACCGCCACTGTTCCATTCGCTGTTAAGATGATCCACAGTTTCTGGTCTTTTGCAGTGGAATTCGAGTAGAAGTCTGCTCTGCAACTTCCTCCGTAGACTCCACTTGAGATTTTGCACTGACATGTCGACAGGAGGCACGTCGTTACTGCTTCTCATGTGCTTCAAGTAGAAGTTGTAAATGACGGCCTTGGCGGCAACGAATAAGAAGTTGCAGGTGGTGTGTGCTGTCTGCTCAGAGTGGAGCAGGTACCAGTAGTCCTCCGGAGTGTAGGCGTGGTTGCAGGCAAGCTTTGCTGCATCCAGGGCATATTTGATCAGTTCCTTGTTCATCGGACACGCCAGGTATGTGTGTGTGTTCCAGGGTACCTGGAGTGGTGCAGAAGAGGCAGTAGTTTGAGGTGCGTAACCCGAAAATTTGTAGCTTGACTGGAGTGGGAATGATGTTGTGCCACAGTGTCCACTGGATGTCTGCGTCCGATTTGGAACATTTCGTCCTTTACGGAAGGTTCCATTGAAAGTTGGATGGTGGCTTGTGGAGGGGGGGTACATGGACAGCCTAGCAGGTAGATGACAGGACGATCGTGGCTGTATGGCGAGACATAATTAGTTGATAGACTTTTTTTTTGGAGGGTGCAGGGGACAGAGGTACAGTGTTTTTTGGTGTTGTGGTGATAAAGGTTGGTGAGGATCCGGCGACATCTCCAATCGCTTTAGCTGTAGTGATGTCTGGAAGAGCTTGTGCAATCGCTGATTTTAGACGTCTGTGCTGCTGCTTTGCATTTACGGTTTTAATTGCATTAACGGTCCTAATTCCTGCCCAGTTCCACGTAGGAAGGACGAAGTGATCATCATTTGTGAGGTCTGTTATTCGTTTATTGTAGAAGAGTGGTTCTGAGAGTATTGCGGGAAGTGATGTTCCCTCAAGAGTGTGGTTAAGGTTAAGCTTCTTCCAACGGTGCAGTGCGTCTTTGTAGAAGAAAGACAGTTTTAGGGGTGTTGGCGCTATGTCCATTCTTAAGATTGTTGACAGAGAGAGCCCTCTTGTGGCTGTTGCCAGTAGTTTAACGGTGGTGGCAGAATATGAGTTTTTCATTTGCAATGTCTTTAGAAGAAAGGTGATCCTGAAGGCTGTGATTTTGTCTTCAAGAGAGACCAGCCCCTGACCTCTGTGAGTGAGCGGCTGGCACAGAGTTTAGAGAAGGACATCCAGGAGTTGAACTATAGCCGGTAGTGGAGGAAAGAGACTTGGTGTGTAACGATACGGTCAGACTTTAAGTTCTCTGAGCATGAAGACAGGTTGCAAGGAAGGCCCATGGTGTCCTATCGATGATGTGTCGAACATCGATAGGACAGATAAAGACGTCATAATCGTAGAGATAAGGACGTCATAATCCCATTGTATAAGGCTATTGTTAGACTATACTTGGAATACTGTGTTCAGGTATGCAGACCGCACCTAAAGAAAGACATTGTGCTTCTTGAAAGGGTCCAGAGACGGGTAACTTGGCTGGTTAGATCGGCAGAACGGCGTCCATATGAGGAAAGACTTGGAATATGTGGGTTGCAGAGTTTGGAAACTGGGTACCTGAGAGGAGACTTGATTGGGGTGTTTAAGGCTCTGAGAGGCATAAGCAAAATGAATGAGGACGAAATTTCCACGGTTATAAATGATTTTAGAACTAGGGGCCATAATTTCAAGTTACGGGGAGGAGATGTTTAGACTGGATGCAGGAAGTTTTATTTTAGCCAGCGAGTTATAAATTACTGGAATAAGTTACCTACATGGGTTGTAAAGGCTGACAGTTTGAGGAAATTCAAAGGTCAGCTGGATAATTACCTACATCCCGTAGGAGGGAAACGCTTAGATTGTTCATTTCCTTAATTTTCTCTTATTTATTAATTTTTTTAAAATTTTCTTCTTCTTCTTCTTCTTCTTCTTCTTCTTATTATTATTATTATCATTTTATTTTATTTATTATTTTGTTATTTTATTATTATTGTTATAATTGAAAGGCCAGTTGGATAATTACCTACGGGAGGAGGGAAACGCTTAGGTTGTCCATTTCCTTTCCTTTTCTTTTTAATTATTTATTAATTATTGTTTTTTAAAAATTTTTTCTTCTTCTTATTATTATTATTTTATTTTTACCTTTTTTTGTTATTTTATTATTATTGTTATTTATTTTTATTATTATTATTATTTTTTTTTTTTTGGCTGGTGCAGCATAAGCCATAGACTTTCTTGCACAATGTGGCCATTGCTAATACTAATACTAATACACTGTACTAATACTAAATTCACTACGGAACCCCTGGGGGGAGAGGTACGTAGAATTACACGAATTATGTCCGTAATTTTTGATAAATATTATCAAAAAAAAAAAAAAAAAACTGGAAGAATTTATAGAATAGAAACAGTTTTGTTAAGTTTGGGAATCCCTGAAAAAAATTTTCAAACTGAAAGTGAATCTATGGTTCACTAAAGTTTGAGAAACGCTTCCCTATACGGTATTTAGTTATTGCATTGCTTTTCCCGGCCCAATCTGAGATTCCGTTACCAAGTCTGAAAAACAGTTAAACAAAAATTTCCCTTAGCCATTGCCTTTCCCATCACTTTATACTTTAGCAGAAATTAGTAATATTTATAACTCATAGAGAGACAGAAAGAATGATTTGTAAATAACAGCCATCTGCAAACTTAGTATGCATATAGAGTTTAAGGGCTCTATGTTTCACAGTCTCGGAGTTATTGAGCGAACATTCTCTCTCTCTCTCTCTCTCTCTCTCTCTCTCTCTCTCTCTCTCTCTCTCTGTATCGTTTTAATTGTACATACAGCTTGTGTAACTGCAAATTCATTGAGTTTAATGTTGATTGTTTCTGGGGTTTTATAGCGTTTAATCAATAAGAACTGAAACGGATTATTTATTGTGACTTGCTAAACTAGAAATACCATTATGCTGCGTTCTGAAAGTAACAGCAAGAACCTAATGGAGATTCTCTTGCGTAATTTTTTTAAATTATCGCAGGGGACAGAAACCTCTCTTTTCGTTATTTTCGGATACAGAGTTGATTTGTGAAGTTTCAAATGCAGAGCATTGATGAAACAAAATAAAAAAATAATTAGTATATTTGCATTACCATCGGAATAGGAATCGTTTGCTCAGTTAAGTGTTTGCATATCAGTCCACCGTCTTTCTTATTTAAAACAAAGAAAATGAGTGGTCTCATTTTGTGAAGCAGCAGCATAGAGATTACCAGACAATAAAGCAATTTCATCTTTACACTCAGGCGCACAAAGAAAGGTAAAAAGAAACAAAGAAAGAGCGGCGCATTGCATTGCAAAGCACTGTGTGCTATAAAGCGTTTCCTTTATCCTTGCAAGCGGGTTTAATTGTGTTTCTGATCCCATCCCGAGATTATAGTCGTTGTGCTAATGAAATGCTGTAGCCCGAGGGTGCATTTCCAGGCTTAACGAGTCGTAGAATCTCGTTCGTTGTCTGTAGACAATCAGCGCGTTGCTGTGAAACGCTAAGATTGGAAGAGCAAACAAATTAGGTGCTACTTCGTGATATACATAATTATTGTAGCCTGGGGCTATGCAAATTGCATCGCTAATTTATATCCACCACGCATCTGAGCGGTTTACGGGCAAGTATAGAAAGAAAGCATTTTTGCATCTTCAGGTGGGGGGAAAAATGATTGTAGGAAGGGGAGATTGTTCATTTTGCTGCTTTTCAAGAGATTTTGTCATCTTAATTGTAGTATTAACAGTTTCATGCATTCTGGTAGAGGTTAGGGAGGAATGAGTTACATTTTCTCTCCCTCCTAATACAGACATCTTGTGTAGTCTGCATTTTAGCCTATTTCAGAGTGAATATATTTATAGATGAATACATATGTTGTTATTTGGTTTTTAGGAGCATTAGCAACTAAGGCCATATTGCTCCGGGATATGCGGTGGTCATTCCCTGACCTTTCCGCATCCTCCATATTTGGTGGTGACGGGCTCGAACCCCGGTCTAATCAAGAAGCGTGTGCTACGCACTGCTGCTCCTGGCTACGCAGGCGCCTGATGAATACATACATACATACATGTATTCATAAATATCCAGTAATTTACGAGCCAGATGTATTCTGGCTTGTCAAGATACGTGTTTCTTTATGTTTATCTTTTTCCTTCCCTATTCACACTCCTCCTCCTTCTCTGACTATTTCTGATATATTTCTTTTCATTCCGTCTCCCTCCCTCTCTGCATTAATGCTTCCTCTATCCAGGTCCCACGTTCTGCCTTCTCCACCCTCGTCTTCCGAATAATCCGGGGCTTGACATTACTGCCATCGATTCGTAGAAGGGACGCGAATGTTGACAATATTCGCCACCGTAAAATCGGTGTTCAGTCCCCTCCCTCCTTTTAAACTGCCGCACTTTGACCACAACAGCTGCCTCAGACGTGCTCAGGAACGCCGGAGCCAGCTCATTATCGGCAGTCACTGAGCACAGTCTTCCAATACGGGAAGAGAGCGAACTGCGGTGGGTTTAGCTTTCGGTCGAACGTCGTTGTTTCGAGTTGGAGTATGTGGTGGGAGGGGGAGGAGTTGAGCTCTTCGCTAACCAGATTACTAGAGAAAACGACTGGTTTTCTCTCTGTTGCAGTTCTTTGTCAGAAACTTCTATGCGGGTCGAAGTCATCGGAAACTCAATTAGATTAGCAACCTCGTATATCGCGATTGGGCCTCTTCAACAGGATATACTGTATTATTCAACAGTGATAATACTAAAGGATGTCTGTGTGCTGCAGACATACATCACAGAATGAATTAAAGGCGACGATACGCGTGCCAGTTGAACCTTCCCTCCTTCACCCAAAGATTAATTCAACACTTCAAGTTTGAAAGAGGAAGGAATTTAGAGACAGTGGTTACAGATAACCTAGGCCCATGAAAACGATGATGGGTTTGGGGAAGGTGACTTATGTTATTTAGATTAATAGCGCCGTCCCACGATCAGCTTCCACACTCCACGCCACTGCACCTGAGGTGTAATAGGAAACAGTGTTGGATTGTAGATCACTTTTCAACAATTCATTCAGTGGAGCTGACCACGTGAAAGGACTCTAAAGATGTGAAATTGTAAGACGCGTTTCTTCAGAAGAGCTCGCAAAATGTTCTGTAGGAGAGCATGAGCTACGTTTTTCCCTATTCCCTCTTTCTTTTAAAATTAGATGTACGGAGTACCAAGATACTTAAAACAAATATGAAAATATGGTGTTGAGGTAGGTGTATTGCTACTGTATTGAACAATACGGGGATTAAAAGAGGACGCGACCTGTACAGTTAGCTCAAAGGCAATTGAAGTCAGGACGGATTATTTCTGGTGATAGTGTGTACTCCAAAACGTCCATTTCTCTGTTTTGTGGGGTGAAGAATTGGATTCTTCGAGACTGACTAACGGGAAAAAAGTTATAATTTTCCAATCTCGATAGGATTTAAACCAGACCTTTTTACTGGGCAAGCAAAATCAGAGAGGATGATCCCATCCCACCACACACATGTGAATTTTCCAGTTGTTAAGATATTCTTTTGAAATAAGTAATGGCAGCTTTCTTTACAGTGAGAAGAAATGCAAATACAGATACACTGTTCTAGTAAGGCCTGTTAGCTAAGCTGCAGATGAAAAGTTTGCAGCTGTGACCAAACAAAACATGAAATCAACGCACTTAAATAACGAACTGGCATACTGCCGCCTGATATATACTTCATGAGAACACGTTTGGATTAATAGCTTGGGATCAATTTTTCCAACAGTGTTTAATTAGAATCTTAATTACCAAACAAAGCCAAATGAAAAGGTTTTTTTTTTTTTTAATACTAATAAATAACCAATTCTTTCTGTTCCTTGTGGAAATGTTTATCAGTTGTATAGTGAGGAATACATAAATATTTTATTTCACAACAGATGAAAAAGCTTCAGGAATTTTTTCCCCTCTCTTTCTCTGTTTTAATTGGCTCAAGGAATTCAGATATTAGAATTACTGAATGTTTGATGTCAGGTTTAATGCACAAACCGATTGTATTTATGTTCAAGATCCTGGTAGGGAAATTCAGCGTACTGGGAACAAAGCTTCCTCGCAGTGTGTTGTACTCGGGAATAAACAGAAAACTATTAACATTCTTAGGTCTACAGAACTGTAAATCTGTGAGTATTTCTTTTTCTCAGTGTTTCGCTGGAACGGTTATGTCTACATCCTCTATTTGTATTCTTCACACAGGCTGTTGGTCGTGTTTCTCGATAGTTGTGTACATGCGAAACCAGACCTTGTCTTGTTTTCACAGACTGAAAATTCTGGCAGCGTTCAGAGACTTGGAAAGTTTCGAACTTCAAAGAGTTTTGATGTGCTGGAGTGGTGTGGAGATAATTGAGTTTCCAAGTCTTGTTAAACTTACTAATTTCTAACAGACAACGGCCCTCACTTTAATCTTTACAAGGGCATAAGTTGGAATACTCCTCTTTGTATGCTCATGCACTTCAAAAGTTAAGGTTTGCAATTAATAAAACGTACAGGTTGATCTTTGTGAAAATAAAACTATGGGTTTTTAGGCACTAGTTCTAATTTTGCTGAACTACATGCTATATTTTCGTCTCTCTGAATGTTATAGAGAGGCTGATTTGCTGATAAAACGCTCTTTTAGTAGTTTGCTGAAATTTATTTAAGGTCAAGAATAAAGCTTTGTGACAAAATTCAGTTTTTTTATGCAGATTAGATATTTGAAGTATAACACTTGTATACATTTTTACCCACTTTAAAATAGAACTCATAAGATGCTCCATATCATGTGTTCTAAAAAATGGAACACGGCGAATGAAGGACAAAGTGCTTTCCTTTATTATTAGTATTAACCCCCTGGCATGTAGCCGTGAAGGGTATTTGTGTACGGCGTGTGCCTTTTGTATGCAATAAAGAGTTCTTCTATTATAATGAATGACTAAATGATATAGGAAAACAGCCTTTTCGGCATCTGCGAAAAAAAAAAAAAAAACAGCAGCCATTCATATAGCGCTTCCCTATCGCCAAAAATTAATTATATAATTCGTTTTGAACTTAAACTCTCCGCCTCTGCCATTTACACGTAATATTTTTAATAGATTTGTTACTCCCTAATATTTCATATTTGTGCCTGCCCCCTGGTTCTTGTCTCTGCTACCTCCGTTCATTTTACTGATCGCTTTAGGGCCACCTTATTTACCTCAAGCAGCGCTCCTCCCCATAAGATGTCTAATTGCCAAGCTTTGCAGTCCGCACCTTCCAAATCGTTCTTCATATGAACATCCACTAGCGCTACTCACAAATGTGGTCGCCCTTTCCGGAACCCTTTAGGAGCGCTATACATTTAATTAATTAATTAATTTTCTTTTTTGCTGCTAAGTACGGTACAAATAAGAGGAATAATAATAATTATCACGGCGACATGGCCAGGCGTTTTACGTTAAGGCAGAAAATGATACATGTGATTAAAAATTGGGAAAAGGAAACGTCACATAGGATATTATGCTACACAAAATAAAAAAATAATAATAATAAAAAACCATATAAAATTATAATTAATAGGAACATATAAAGAAAAAAATATGAACACCATAGTAATAATTAAGAACAAAAATTCAAATTATTATAGTGACAAATGGGCCTGGAGTACTGGGGTCCATAGTTTCAAATACATATATATATATACACAGTTATGCCCAGTTAATTTATTAAAGTACAAATAAAATAAAATATAAGTACAAAATTCAGTAGCTTTCGGAACACGTGTCCCTTTATCAACTGACAAATTTGAATACAATACGTGCCACATTTGCTTGTAATGTATTCAAATTTGTCAGTTGATAAAGGGACACGTGTTCCGAAAGCTACTGAATTTTGTACTTATATTTTATTTTATTTGTACTTTAATAAATTAACTGGGCATAACTGTGTATATATATATATGTATGTCAAATTATTATATTAGGGCCACCTAATATAATATAATATAATATAATATATTAGGTGGCCCTAATATAACGTAATCTATTACATATACCTTATGACTGTAAATTGTGTGTGTTCTCTGGTCAATTTGCCTGTTTTGTTGGACGAAAAACCACAGTTTGTGGGATAAAAAAACCTTGCTATCTATGCCTGATTCGAACCAGGACTTTTTCCATCTGGTGTGGGGAGGATGCTGACATTACCACTGTGCTACCCACGCAGACACTAATTAAGAACAATTAAAAACAATGGCAGGGAAGTTGAATGAAAACCAAACCACTGATTTTGATCAAACAAACTCAGATGAGAAACAATTGCTGTTGCCGTTCAAAAACACAGTGCAGTACGGATTGGAGAGATGGGTGGTTGGTGTCGATGTTCAGTAATCTGGCACATTTTAAGCCACAAGATTTGGAAGAATTTATTCCAGTTTAACAGATGCGATCCACTCTAGGAGAATGCGACGGTATTTGTATTTGTAATCGGTATCTATTTTCTGCAGGTTAATTCCAAGAGTCAGGAGTGCCAGTATTTTAGGGAGTGCTTGGGCAGGTATCGATTATAAAATTTCAGACTGTTGTATTCGAGGATTAGTGTGGGGTCAGACTTCAAGGATGGTGGAGAGTTATGCCACTGACAAAAATCCCAGATGTTCGGGGCGTTTATCACCCCTCTGAACATTATTATCATTAAACGGTAGAAATGTTCACCGTTTAAAATTTTGACCGTTTAAACGGTAAAAATAGTCATTAAACGCCTGATGTCAATTAACCTTGGGAGCCTGGGTACATTTAGCCGCCCAGCCATGTCAGTGGTTCTCAATCGAGGAAGTCGGCGATGCTTATTTGTAGCCCATTTCAGAGTGGGCTACAAATCCAGTATTCACATGCGAACACCGGTTTTTGAAGTAAAGCCGAAGCAGATGCCCAAATTTCAGCCGGGTATAAAAGAACCGGATAAACAGTGGTTTGCGGCATTTGGAATGAAGTAAGTGTTGTTTCGCTGTTCAGCTTAAGACGCTAAATCGCTTCCGGTGGTTTTCTGTGTGTGCATCAATTCTCAGCTTCGGATCAAATGGACAAAGTGATGCTTATGGCTGGTAACCACTGGGATAAGAGTGCCACAAATCGATGGTTGAATTACGTTGGTCGCTGTTTGAGTGAATAAATCATTGCAGATTTAGAAGGGTTAAGATTTAACTCAAAAATTTAAATTAAACAATGAATTTGAATTAGTGTTAACGTTTATAACTATACATGAAATCATAATGTAATATAAAGGCTTATTGCATTGCCATTTCCATTCATTTTCATTTATTCGTAGAGTATAAAAATATTTTTCGAATTCCTTGTCAGAATTAAAAAAATATAATAAGAGTACGGAGGTACTTTTTGTCTTCTTATAATTTAAACTTTTCTTCTTTTCTTTTTCTTCGCTTCCTGCTTTGCTTCAGGTCTTTCCTCTTAACTGCCATTCCTGCCTCTTTCGTTATCTTATGATACCCTGCTTGGTCTTAGGAGACATAAAAAATGTGCCTCATAGAGGCACATTTTTATGTCTCCCAAATTAATAACCTTTACAACTAGAAGCTTTTTATAGCTAGGTCTTAAAGTACTGTCTATTTTCTCATAATTAATTTTTAGCGAAAGCTTAATTCGTCCAGTACTCACCTCTTAATCCGTATTTATAACTTTTTGAAGTCCATAAGAAGGTAAAAGTAAAAGTTTTAAAAATTACATTAATAATTAATAATTAAGATATGCTCAGAGAAAGAAAAAGAAGTGCACCTCTTTTTTCCTCCAGTTGTCATCCATAAATCACTGTGTAAACGAAAAGAAACTAAAACCGTTGTGTTAGAAGCCAAGAGTCAAAACGAAAGACTTTCAATGTGTTCATCACCAGTTGGCTAAGTAGTGCAAGTGAAGGTACGATCTGTGTAGTAATTCTAGCTCCCATGATGTGTCACGCTAAACACGTGGGAATTTAAAGTGCGCGAGGCTCCATATTATTGAAAGGTCGGCCGGAAATCTTGTGTTTAATGTTTCCAGTGACGTATTATGCCGAAACCTAAGGCTTATTGCTAAGGCTTCATATTGGAATATAATATGAAGCCATAGCAATAGAATGGTTTCGGCATAATACGTCACAGGAAATATTAAACACAAGATTACCGGCCGATATTTCAATAATATCTAGCCTCGCGCGCTTTAAATTCCCACGAGTTTAGCAGAACGCATCATGAGAGCTAGAATTACTATATAGATCTTACCTTCATTTACACTACTTAGCCAACTGATGATGAACACATTGAAAGTCTTTTTGTTTGGACTCTTGGCTTCTGACTCAACGGTTTTAGTTTCTTCTCGTTTACACAGTGATTTATGGATGACAACCGGAGGGAAAAAGGAGTGCACATCTTTTTCTTTCTCTGAGAATATCTTAATTATTAATTATTAATGTAATTTTTAAAACTTTTACTTTTATCTTCTTATGGACTTCAAAAAGTTATAAATACGGATTAAGAGGTGAGTAGTGGACGCATTAAGCTTTCGCTATAAATTAATTATAACCTTTACAACGAAACGATTTACTTACAATTTACTACCTTTACGTCCATCATCTTTCAGTTACTTTAAATGCCATTTCAACTGACCTATTTAAACTTTTAAAAACATTGCTTTAACTAAATGTGACTTCCTTCATCCCTCCATTTCTTCTTCCTAGTTGAACATTTAACCATGGATTAAATATCATTATGAGGTTCTGAATTTCATCTCTCTGTCGACTAGTTTTGCTGAAATCACTTGCATAGACGGATAAAACAAAACCATTTAACACATTTTATCAAAAAGCGCCAAAAACGGTGTCAACAATTATCTGTGGCGCCGTGATGACAACACTTCTGAACGGATGGCTGTCGCATTTTTAGTACTAGAACGTTACATTTACGAGGTAATAAAAAGAAGGTTGGCTGTGCAACATTTTGATCACCTTTCCGACCATAAACAGCCTACAAAAGCTGTTAGCTTCTTATGTAGATCACCGTAATATCGCCATCACGGACTATCTTTTAATAAAATGTACGGGAGAAAGCGGGGCTTCCTCTTAAAAACGATTAGCGACTTTCATTTTGTTGTTCTGGAACGATATTGGTACTCTTATTTGGCACGCGATTAAGGTCATTTTCCCCATTCAGCACTTGCCGATTATCAAGAAGTTATAGTGTTGTTGTCACTTATAGTCGTAGTTTGCCTGTCGGTAAAATTAATAAATCAGTGGAACTTTCAGTTTCATTGATAAGGAGTTGTCAATGAGCTTATTTTAAATTCTATTTAAAATAAATAGCAAAACTCTCTAAGTATTAGCCACTAAGTTACAGTGAAGTTTAAGCCAAATAAATGAAAAATGAAATCAGTATAACCCATGACTTATTTCTGGGTTTTTCAACCGGACAGCAGAAAACCGGCACGTGAACAGACCTAATACACTCCTGAAATATGGTCTTAGATGGTGATTATATCGCAAAGAATCTCGCTTTTTATTGGAGTTGGTCAAAAGTTTATTAAATGAACAATGACGCGAAGACTAGTTGCACCCCTGCTTTGCTGAGAGTATATAGACAATATAGATTTTTTTTTAAAAAAAATTTCATAATCACTGAGAATTTTTATTTTATAAAGTATACTGGTGGCTAAAAGTTAGTTAAAGATGACAAAAATGCAATAGTTTGAAAATTAATAGCAAAGTCAGTGAAACTTGTGCATAATTACGTTATATTACAACGCAACAGTAACTTATGGATAAAGCATACCATTTTCTGAAATGTGCAAATTACCTCATGAGGATCTGAAAATGAATATAGTAAATCATTGATTTTACGGACGCGTTATGGCGAATGTCTGTCAAATCAAAATTTTTGGCGGTTATTTATATCCCACATAATTGAAAATGTAAAGAGATACTCTGGATGTATTAGAAACACTGAAACTTTATCGGTTGATACCAATTACATAATTTCTTATTGCATAATAATTTTGCATCAGTACGTATCAAAGAAACTGTCATATTACGGCCACCCACGACCGAACTTATATGTTGAGGCCACCCGAGAACCAACTCATCTATCTATGTGTAATATGTCCATTAATTTTATATGTTCTCTGGTCGATTTGAAAAAGCCCGTAAAATTTCCTCCCGTCATTGGCGAGATTTGAACCACGGACCTCTTTTTTAGTTTTTTCCTTAATTTATTTTCTTATCATTAAAATGCATAATCATTTTACATCATTGTATTAAAGAAAGCTGTCATATTACGGCCACAATTTATCCTCTGAAGATATGGCTAACATGAAGTTGAGATACTGGTGAATCTTCAGGGTCACACTCCTTACATATTTCTTAAGCTTAGCCTTGCTTTCTATGATGTGTGACTTTTTTTTTTTTTTTTCACGCTATGTTCCTTACAAACGCAGAAAACAGTCACACCAGAGTCTAACTTCTCTAACATCTTTAATTTCTGCGAAACATTCAGATGCTTTCTCTTTTCACCAGCTTTCTTAGTTGCTGATGGTACACTCTAAGTTAGTTATCAAGAGAAACAATTCACGATATGATAGCGAGTTTATCCATTAACAGACCGGGATGCTTGCTGCCGGCTGCCGTAACACATGGTTTCCTGGTTTTTCCAATCTCCTGAATATACTCTGGTGGTGGTGAAAAAATTTCACCAGATTTCCATTAAATCGAGATCCATAAAATCAAGGGTTTGTTATACCAGCAGAACAAGTTTTAGAACCTTAATCATCATCATCAGCCATTTTCAATCCACTGCAGGATGAAGGCCTCTCCAGCAGCTTTTCAGTTCCTTCTGTTATTAGAAACCTTCTGTTATTTATGTATGACAACCGGAGGGAAAAAGGGGTGCACTTCTTTTTTTTTTTTTTTTTTTTTTTCTTTTAACTCGTGAATTTCATCTGTCCATCTCCGTCGTTGTCTTCCAAGTTTTCTTTTAGCTCCTCTTGGGTACCATTCTGTTACTTTCTTAGTCCATCTGTCATCATGTTTTCGAGCTATGTGCCCTGCCCAAGACCATTTTAGTTCTTTAGTTTTGATAAGAATGTCCTTTATTTCAGTTTTCTACCTAATCCTTGTGTTTCTCTTCTTATCTAACAGTCTGATTCCTATTATAATTCGTTCCATTCTTCGCTGTGTAGTTCTCAGCTTCTCTTTCATTTCTTTTGGTGAGTGCCCAAGTTTCACTTCCATAAGTCATTGTGGGGAGTATACATTGGCTCATTATTTTACGTTGCAGACAAATTGGTGTATTGCTCCTCAGTATGTGACTATATCTCCCAAATTCTACCCATCCAAAATTTATTCTTCTCTTGACTTCCAGCCATTTATCATTATTACAGCTAATGACTTGTTCTAGATAAGTATATGAATCCACCTTTTCAATTACTGCTCCGTCAATGATTATATCCCTTTCTGTGGCATACTTGTTCATCATTACCTTTGTTTTAGCCATATTCATCTTTAGTCCGAAATACTTACTAACTCTGCATAACTGATTAAGATTTTCTTCTAATCCTTTGGGATCATGGCTTATGATCACATTGTCATTTGCAAATCGTAAATGGTTTAGGTACTCTCCATTCACATTGACTCCTTTCTGCGACCAGTATATAATATTCTGAAAGATTCCTTAATAAGAACTTTAATAGGAAAGTATAATTAGTCCTGACAGCCAGACAATACTCACAGCCAACTCCTATGTTGTTAATAAGCGTTCACCTTTTCTGCAGTTACTGACCGCATTTCCAGGAGAGCAGTCCATCACTCATATTACTTCAGTGCCAGAACGATTGACGATTCGAAATTTCTATTTCTATAGTATGGCACAAGTATAACAGGATTTAAGTCTGGAGAACTCAATCCTGGAAATATCCTCAGTCTGAAGAAAATTCTCCATCAGTTGCCCTTAATGGAGAATATCATTATTTTATTTTTTTAATAAAACATCACAATAATCACCCATTTATAATGTATGTGTAACAAATAGCAGTGTGATCACTGTGATAAATAAATTAGTATAATATGTCCGGGATGGCAAAAATGTAAATTTTAAATAAATGATAAAAATTAATAAAAAAATGCTTAATATTTGTATAATATATCTAAACTAAAATCAGAAAAAAAAAGAAACATGAAAATATATCTCTAGCGATTCTTTATGCTTGTGGGCCCATAAAGACGATAATATTATGCTGATTGGCTAGTGAGGATAATCTGCTCACTGGTTTAAATTTGCCAATTTCACTATTACGAGGCTTAACGTGAAAAGTTGAAGTTAAAAAATCGGACCAGGTCTGAATCATCATGCCCAGAGAATATCATGGAAATATCCTCATGTGTATACTGTAGTACCAATTATTTTACAGTAGTAATTAGATTACAGACTGGTGTAATTTTTAATCTGGTGTAATTTTACAATTGATGGCATTAATCTGATCTGATATACATTTTACCTCTATTCTAATATTTCATAATAGATTAAATAAATATATATATATATATTTTTTTTTTTAAAATTAGGTGTTAAAAAGTAAAGGGAAAAGAGGTTTAGATTAGATTGTAGGAAGTTTTCTTTTAGCCAACAAGTCGTTGATTGCTGGAAGAGGTTTCCTTCGCAGGTAGTTGAAGCTCAGTTTGAATAAATTCAAAGGTCGACTGTGGATAGTTACCTATGTGAGAAGGGAAGCAAATAATTTGTTCTTGTTCTTTCTTATCTTCTCGTTTTATTTATTTATTTATTTATTTATTTTTTTTTTTTGTCGGCCAGTGCAGCCAAAGTCTGTGGCTTCCTTGCACTATTTGGCTATTACTATAACTTGCTATAGTACCTGTTGTGAATGAAACAACTATTATGTAACAATAATATATCTAAATAATAATATATATAAGTAGTTAGAAAATATATAAATTTGTATTATTTATCGTTAAATGCCTTTATAATAACTTCGTGAAATGCGTGCTCGTAAACGCCATATGCGGCTAAGAGTGCAGACGCATATAATTTTAATTGATTGATTAACTTACTATGGAAAAGCAGTTCTATCTAATATAATTAACAGATACTGCTTTTTTATTTTATTACATACGGTATAATGTGAAAAAATATAAAATATTCTGCGCAGTTCTCTGCCCATATTTCTTCTCCGCGCACGTAGCACAATGTTTATAATCAGTATTATCCCTCACACCGGGTGGAAAAGGGCTGAGTTCGAATCCTCGTCAATGACACGAGGAACTTTTATAGTCTTTTTCATTCCTTAGCTGAGTTAGTCGGTCTCACGCTAGAACAGCAAGGCTTTTCTTGCAGAAACTTGTGTTTTTCATCCAGCAAAACGGGCAGCTCGTTCAGAGAATACACGCAATTTATGGACTTGATATACCTGGGTGAATGAGGTTGTTCTCGGGTAACTCTCATATGGTAGGGTTTTTTTTTTTTTTTTTTTTTTTGTCCCTTTCTTTTGCATTTGTCCGTGATTGAGACCTCCCTTTTTTTATGGCAGATCTCTTTTTAGCTCATTCCTAAGTATAGATGTGAGTCAAAGGAAATTCAGTAATATTGATTAAAATAAAGGAACCAAAGCTTGTGAGACAAGGCCGACATTATTTTTGGATTGGGTGCGTACTCTTGGCTGCTCTTTCATGTGATCAATTGACGTCTTGGCAGAATTATCAACTACAAGAACGCTATATTGCTATAATGCAATAGTAATTTCTTTCATTTAAATTCAAAAAGCTTACAGCCTTATAGTTTTTAACCTGATAAGCACAGCGAAGTGTACACATGCCGAAACTTAAACCTTAACACACTTGACTTAGTTTCCGTAACACTGAGCTATCGAATTTCTCTCAGTGTTGCTGACAGCTGAATTAAACGACTGCGTAACCTTAGCCGTACACTTACTCTGCTTGATCCTATCTGCTGAATTGTATGAGTAGACCTCCTGATAGGAACTCAGATGAAAGATACACTGTTAAGTTGGGGTGAACAGTAGCGTTATAAAGAAAGCAAAGATATCTAAAATTTTTGAAACGAAATGCATTTCTCTTAATGAATCCAATCGCTTTTAGGACAGACTGGGGATGAGATATGATATAGTTTTGTCAAAATTGCAGAAACACGAGAAGAGTACACACTATTGCAGAGACACAGTATACTGATGCCTCACAGCCTTAAATGCTTTAGCCATATCACATACCACCACCACCACCACATGCATATGCACTCGTAAGCGCTCCGGTACCATTTTCCCTGAAACTGTGGTTTTTCGCCCAGAAATAAAATAAGCAGCCTGATCATAGAATACGCGAAATTTACAGATATGAGTACGCTGACACCTCATAACTTTGTTGTTTTTGCGCAAGAGTAACTAAATAACTCTGCTGTCTGCTTTGTTATTTTTCGCAAATTGCTATTTCAAAAAATTGGCTCTCATTGCCTACAGGTCCACTTATAGAAATGAAAATCCATGAATATTTTTATTAATAATAAAAATAAATTATAGTTCTGATTATAATGAAAAGTGAGGTTTATTTCGTCGTGGTGCTGTTTTGGTGTGCAGTTCGCTTTCTTATACAATAGCATTTGCGAGGTTGCCCATCAAAGTGTGGTACTTCTTAGCTATTCCTATATATTGCACCTAACCAAACCCACAGAAGGTTTTTCCAGCTTCGATTGTTTAGCGTATAAGGGCTAGGAAGAAGAAACAAATCGATACCGAAGTATTCAATAGATGTGATGTATTCTACCATATTTTCACATTCAAGTTGACAGTTGATCGCTAGGAGGCGTCACCTGCTACGAAAAGATAAAGTGGTTGAGTGGTTTACATTGCAACTGCTTTGTTCTTATCTGGGTATCAGGTTGATTTGATGCTCCCCGGATGCCTTATAAAATCAAGTTCTCGCAGCTTGTACTAGTAAGAATCATCAGAGAGCACGAAAATTGACACAAGTAATCGAGTTCTCGGTTTTTGAAGGGATTTTAAAAGTTTGTTGTTTAGATTTTTGTGCGAAATTGTGGAGAAAGAGAGAAAGAAGCGTTAAAATATTGAGTAGGGAAGAATTGTTATTTAATGCTGAATCATCAATACCACTATTCTCTGTTCAGCCAGCATTCTATGTTCTAACATAGTAATTTCCAAACTTTTCGCTTAACTCCTTCAATAAAATAGCGAAATTGTTCTCTGTTCCATTGATCTATATGGGTGGAAGAGAGAACCATTTTTTATTCAATTTATAAACTGAAATCATTCTTAAAAGCATCTAAATAAATACATAAAACCACGCGTATAAATTAGTAAAATCAATTTAATCAGTGACCATTCTCTCACAGTTCATTTCTGCCGAACGTCAGGTTGACATGGAGAATTCTTAATTCCGCTAGCAGTATTGCGATGGTGTATGATAAACATCAAAGCAAATAAGGTGTGGAGCACACTCACTGGTTGTTGTTAGAGCACTCTTTCTCATTGGCTGATTGCAGTCCAGATCAAGAAATGCGTTAGGAAACACCCTTACGGATCTAATCGTAAATACATTAGTAATTGTATTTGCGGTTAGATCGCAAAAAGAATATACGTAGTTATGCGCAGTATATTGATGCTTCAATGGCCTCAGTTTCTTTTAGTGCTTAAACACACACTTAACCTAACCCGTGTAACCCTGTTAATAAATTTTATCTGTAAAGTTCTGTATTCTAAGGTTGGTTTGTCTGTTTTGAGGGCAGATTTTTCGGGAAGAGATATCGTACATTCTCTGCCCGAGACCGACTAATTCGGCCACGGTGTGAAAAACGTTCACAAATTATTCCCCCTCTCGAGAGTATAAATTCCTACTAAAACAAGGATTATAGCGTCGATTTTAAGTTCACAGCAGAACCCTAGGACAGACGGGTGTGATTAATAATGTGACGTCTGTTACATCAAATAATAAGCAAATCTACTGACCGAACAAACGTGTTCAAGGACTAATTTTTCAGCTTTGCATAGAGAAATGTGATAACTCAAGAAATAGTTTAAGTGTTGCACGTCAAGGCTTAATCGATGAATATTTTGGTAGGTTGAGCGGAATAATATGAGAGGTAAATACATAATCAGGTAAACGTGCTGACAGATTTTATCAAGTTCTGTTGTAAAACGATTAGTTCAACATGAAAAATTATTTCATGTTAAAGGAAGGAAGATAAATTTATTCTGACAGGTTTAGCGAAACCTACGAAAGCTAACTTTATAAATGTGTATAATGGGAGAGTCAGAGAAAATTGATTTTAAAATGATATATTGGCGCGATCTGTGTACGAAAAAGTGTCTAAATAATTAATGACAAATGATTTACACTTTTATTGGTTTAATATGGAATATTTAATATGACGGATTACGCGCCCATTTTTAATTGAATGGAAAGGTTTGACAGTCTGTCTATACCTATTATTCAAAATCGATCTATCTACAAATTGAAATTGATATTGATGGTTACAAGGAGAAGAAACCTTCCACCTCTCTACAGCTCCATAGCTTTGTATACCAAAGATGGATGGTTAGATCTGCTGGAAAATAAAATTATACATTTATTTTTAATTTTTGCTCTCACAGAAGTGTCAGACTTATACTCAGTGATCACTGAATTATGACCATCCCATCCGTAATGGACTATGCCGCATAGTCACATTATAAAAAGCTGAACGGCTTCCTGCGCTAGAACAGTGGTAATTTGCATCTGGTCCTGCAAGATAACGTGATAAAGTATCAGTTATAGGACGTAGTAAAACTATCACGGAGTTTGAACATTGCATGATTGTGGGAGCTCGTGCGTCGGGTGCTTCCATATTGGAAACAGCAGGTCTTTTAGGGTTGCTCACGGCCCACTGTGGTTAAGGTATACAAAGGTGTCGAACGGATTAATACACCTCCCGCCGACAGAACTGTAAATGATTACGCAGCTGGATGTTCGAGGTAAGTAAAGGTGTATAGCGCGTTGTACGGGCTCAGTGGTAGGTCACTGCGAGAGTGGACATCGTAATACAGTATGGGGAATGCAAGAACAATATCCCAAACGGCGATGTGCTGCACAATCGGACGTATGGGGTTCCACAGCAGACGACCCAAGAGGCATCCTCTCCTCACTGTTGATCATCATTGATGGCTGTAGTGTCAACAACACGCTGGTTGGACACTGAAGGACTGGAAACGAGTGTGCTGTTGAATCCAAATACAATCAGGATGAATCAAAATACTGTACCTGATGAAATATGCCGACGGACGCCTTCGTGTGTGACGCAATCAACACGAGTCTGTGGACCCATTGTGCATGGTGCCCACTATCCAGGCAGATGGCGATTGTTACTTAATACTGGGGCATGTTTTGCTGACAAAAATAGGACTCCTGGTACATATAGACCAGTGTTTCACTTGTGAGGTCTACCAGCAGCCCTTGGTGTGCGCGGTAGCACAGTAGTATCGTCACCATCCTCCCCACATCGGGTGGAAAAAGCCCGGGTTGGAATCCCGTCGATGGCGCGAGGAACTTTAACGGGCTCTTTTTACTCCGTAGCTGAGTTAGTCGGTCTCAGGCGTAGATAGCAAGGTTCCCCCCTCCCAGAAACTGAGGTTTTTTCGTCCAGCGAAACAAGCAAATCGACCAGCAGCTCTTAGGAGACCATGTGCACTCTGACACGTTGCATTTTTTCCCGGACCGAAATAGGATCTTCGAAGGCAACAATACGCCGTGTCATCGGGCCCACACTGTGCATAAGTGGTTTGAGATACACAGTGAAGATATCACCCATCTTGATTGGCCTTCAAAATCGCCTGACCTTAATCCAATTGAACACCTGTGGGACATTTTGGAACGGGAAGTGAGGCGCATGGACACGCAACCGTCGTCTATTCCGACACTGTAGAAAGACTTGCAGGCAGCATGGCTGCAGATCCCTACGGATGTCTTGAGACCTCTAGTGGATTCCGCCTAGGTGAATAGCGGCTGTTGTCCGTGCGAACGGTGCCCCAAAAATAGACCTGTACTCAGCGTATAGGTCTATAGTTTCTCAGATATCACTTTTAAAACTTTTCCCCATTGTAAAGGTGGAAAAATATTATCTAGTTTTTTTTCATTACGTATTCCAAAGGTTTTTGGCACAGTGAAGTTCTACAAACAAATTACAGCAAAGTATCCCTGACGTGGTTAGTCGCAGAAAAGCCATTCAGTTGTAAATCTTCATTTGAGTTGTTTTTTTTCTTGTATTTCTAATATTCTGCCCACCTGGGCTGAGCGCCTACATCCCTTTATTAAAATCCAAAATATGATAAATTCATTCCTCGTTTTTTCTTGTGATAAGAAATTTGATGAGGACCTGGTGGACACAGTTTTGAGTAATTTGACATTCACATTATCATTCCTTCACTGATAATATGGTTTAAAATTGGGCCTTCGTTGCCTCACAATGTTTCCGTCCATTTCCGACTGAAGTAAGTTAAAAAACTGGATCTTGATCCATCGTTAAACGCAATAACTCTTCAAACTGTGAAGCACAAAATGCGTTTATATTTACGAATAATGCTTCTGTACTTAGACAAGCTTACTCCTGTATTGACAGTCCTGTCTAAGTCAGGCCATATGGTGGTGCCAGGTACAGTTCTGCTTTGACATTCAGTAAAGAAGACGGATTGCACCACAAGCCATAGAGCTTTCTTTACCACTTTAGCTATTATTAATGTACATTCGCACTAGCACTTGGCCTCGAGGGTGAAAAAGTGTTCAATTTTTCACAATATATCACTCACTGAATCAGCTGTCTCTGACTGCAAGCAGTCGGACAGCCAGCTGACACCAGTGCATATATCCACATATGCGAGGTCTAGCTGAATAATGATGATCACGTGCTCTTGCATGCAGCGGTGACGTGGTTCTACCACTGTGCCGCTTATCTATCCCGGTAATATACTACCTCAGATAGCAGTAAACATCAAAAGAATAATCTTCTCCTCCACGCGTGCGTATGAGTGTGATAGACACCATATGTACCAGACATGCCTCACTAATGAATAACTGTCTGTTGCGGGGCATTCTGATAAAGTGCAGGTCTATCGACTCCTCTACCACCTCTGTGTGCCCTTAGAGAAGAAACGCGAGTTTGCTGATGCGCCTATTCCTAGGCATACTGCAACTGCAGTAGCCATCATCCATATAATCTACCAGGGAAGAATCCATCCTCCAGAGAAAATAGCTCACTAAGCAACTGCTCTTGATCTCCGCTACCTGTTTTACATTTGTGATCGATTAGTTGATTTCGCATCTATCTACTTTCACTTGAAGCATATTTTTGATCGTTTATGGAAAGTTTTTGTTCACCTTGTTAACTGTTCATTAGGAGACAGGAGGCGCCTTTCCCCCCCCCCCCCCCGACTTGCGGAGATACCGAAGGTGATCAACTAGGTAGGAAGATCTTTAAAAGAAAGAAAGAAAACGCGTCTTTCACGATTTATCTAAGCGTCAAGTTTATAATGAAAAAATCGCTGTGTAACTTCCACTTATGATCTTCTCTAGTAGATTATTTTTCTGGCATCTTGGTTCCAAAAACAACAGGAGGTTGCTCTGCACACCGAATTTTTTTCTTTTTACTCCCATTTCCCCCGTATACTAGTGTAGCTATTGCTTCCATCATCACATTGCTAATACTTCAGATTTCCTTCCTCTATTGTATTTATGTTGTAGGCATCAGGAAATGGGATGTACTATAGTTTTAGAATTATGATTACCACTTTCCCAGGTCAAGTAGAATACTGTACGCAGCTTTTTTTTTTTTTTTATATATATCTCGGTCATTGTCATGCTCAGTGATTGATCACCGTCTTTGTTCTACTGCCATTGAAAAGTACATATACGTGGGAGTAGTAGACCACCATTAAGTGCTTATTTTATTTTTCTTTCTCATGGAGCCAACTTTCGTTTGGGACTTCTGACATCCAGAGTGGCCTAAAGTGCACTCGACATTTTCTCTGTATGGCATTATTGTGCCGGAACATAATCCTGCAATGATCATTACTCTGCACAGCTCTGAAGTTACGCGGGGAAGCTGTGCTCTCTTTGTGCACATTATAATAGTGGAAATCTCTGAGGATCGCGACTGAGCGATCTCTTCTAGTTGCCCATTTACTGTAGTATATATTTTTTATATATGCTCCAATAATCCAATCTATAGACCGTATGACTATGATTAGTTACTGTAGGGGCCGTTAATAGTTTTCATTTTTATTTACTCCGTACTTCTACCATGTAGACATTTAAACAAATACCTGGATTCATACAAGAATTGGCATGTTTTGAATTGTAAAGATAATACTTACAATTGAATTGAATCAGTTTTAATAATTGAGAGAGAGAGAGAGAGAGAGAGAGAGATTATGCAAATACTTGTATGATATAATTGTATATCACCTCATATTTAACAAAAATTCTGAGGGAAAACTACCATTTTTCGATTCTTCTCTCATCACTTTGTAAGTGCTCCAGGGTGATGGAGCATGATGAGCTGCTAATGTCGTTTATATCCTCTTGGTTGTCATGGAGATGCTGCTGCTCTATACCACACTAGCCTCATTGATTATCACTTTGATGGAAAAGATGGCTAGTCTTTGGTGCCAAAAATTTTCTTCCATCCAAAGATAATGTTCCTAGGTCTCTGACACTCTCAATACGAAGAGTGTCAGAGGCCTAGAACTTAGAAACTGCTGTGAACTTTTGTAAAGATCCAAAATGTAGCCTTCGAAACAATACCGACGAAGCATCAATTTTGCACTTTTAAAAAGAATGACAATTGGGGAACATATTTTCCATTCTTCTCATGTACTTCCTTTTTTATTATGTAGTCGTAGGTAACAGAATTGAAATTCGACAAGCTGGTTCAATCTTCTTACCAGAATTTGCAGTGTGAAATTTTAGGTAAAAAGTTTACTTATTAAAATTCATGTAGTCGTTATAGATCGATGTCCAGATATATGAAATTATTAATTGTAATTCATTGATGGTTAACATTAAAAACGAATGTATTTTATTTATTTGCGCGTTTGCGTGCTTGAGCTCGCGCGTGATACTACGAGTCCTACCTTTTGGCATTCAGAGATGTATAATTTTTCAAAATTGGAATGGTAAAAATGTGGCATTTATGTGTTAAATTTACATACCGTTCCCTTGGATGACGTTATCTGTTTTTTTTTCTTTTCCGCATTTTCCTCAAAAAACTTGTAACTGCACGATGTGCTTGCGTTTTAATATATCAAGGAATAGTTCAGATATAGCAATCACGTAACATTTATATCAACCTGCTGAAGGAAAAAAAAATTGACATTTTATCAATGTCTCCTTGGAATGATATGTTGGATAGGTCCGTTATTTAACATTCATGAAACGAAATCTTCCATTTCTGGTTGCGTTAGTCTTCGTATTCGCAGCTTCTTTCTTTTGCCTGGTATGTAAGATGATGTGCTCTTATCATCGCCCTGTGATTTTCCATAAAAAATTTCGACCTGTCACTGTTTGCGGAGGAAAAAAAAAATTCTTTATTAGCTTTAACGATTGAAAACTTCAACTACGAAAACAAAAGACATTGGAAATTACTGCTATTTTCTAAGAAAATATGTTTTCCACAGCAATAGCAAATAAAAAGTTGTGCGAGAATAATAATGAATAAAGATCTTTACTCGCATTGTACAATTCAAGGCTAAATATAAATATCACACACTGTTTCTTAACGGCACAGTTCAGAGAAAGAATAACTACCCCCATGAAACTTGTTTTAAAATGCTCATTTTCCTTTTCAAAATCATTCAAAGTATATCTTACATTGATAATTACATTACACAGAAAAATACTACGGTATCATAAAAACCAGTTGGCCTCCGTGTATGTGCTTTGTGTGTTAACCGCCAAAGCAACTAAGAATATGAGACGATAGTAAATTGTACGTATTTTGTGGTCGATTTGCCTTTTGGCTGTACGAAAAATCCTAGTTTCCGGGAGGCAAAAACCATGCAAAACTCACGTGAGCCCATGTAACTTAGCGATTGAATTTTTATGGGTGGGCTTTTTGTGAAAAACAAAAAGCCCACCCATAATTAGATTAATAGGCTTAGATTAAGCTTATAAGTTAATATTATTATGGGATTCGAATTGAGGCCTTTTCCTCCTGGTGTGGGGAGGACAGTGATTATATTCATTTTGACACCCACCAGGGTTCAGTTGACCAAAAATTGTTACAGCTAATTTTGTCCTATAATGAGATTTATCACACCAGTGGACAGTTTCTGGCAATAATCATCAGGAAATTTAAGTCCATCAGCTAGAAAGTAATTGCCTACTTCTTTAATTTGTTGATCATGGGAAGGACCTGGCATTATCATATTTTATATACATTCCTGTATACAACCATGATACAACGAGCGCTGTATTTCCTAATTTTATCATATACAGCGTGCTAAATTCTCGTTGTATACTCAGTATACATAAAATACAACTAGAATTCTGTGTTGTGTTGACCTTCTGTGAGGTCAGATTTATATAGAAGTCTTAATCCTTCTAATCCAAAAAAAGCGATGTCCTGGTAGTTTGATCTAAGGTATCCTTAGTCATAACGTTATGCTAATCCGTATGTGGTAACGTAATGTCTTTACCTAAGCTTGATTATTGCTCTCGCTGGAACGATAAAATTAGTTGTGTTAAATTAAAATTATAACATCTTGATTAGATTATTACTCACAAGTTATTAGAATGACAGAAATTTCACCTGCGCATCGACATACTTGTGAGTCACTATTAGTTTTAATTAAAATTATCCAAAGATACGAAACCACGAACGATCCCTCTGTTTTTGTCTAATCCTTTATTACTGTTTGCGCTGATAGCACAGTGGTATCATCACCGTCCTCCCCACACCACCGGGTGGAAAAGGCTTAGGTGATTCGAGGAACTTTCATTGACTTTTTTCACTCCGTGGCTAAGTTTGTCGAGTAGATAGCAAGATTTCCCCCGGAAAAACTGGGTTTTTCGTCCTGCTAAGCAGGCAAATAGACCAGAGAACACACTCAGTTTTACTGATACAATACACATGGGTAGTTGAAGGGATTTTGTATGTGACCCTAATATATTCCTTTTTGTAGGTATGTGCCACCAAAACTAAGCTTATATCTCATATTAGTATTGTATCCATTTCTTGCAGTTAAACATCACATAGCTATAATACTCGAGGTTATTCCAGTGGCGACATTTATTTGGCTATTTGAACTGAATAGAACTGAAAAAATGGAGGACTGACCACAGGCAATGGTATTGGAGCTTCAGAGGGAGAAGCGTAGTGTGTGGGCTTTGCCAGGATTTATACATCCTAGATCTTTATGCACAATGACCCATAATTTATTTGCATGAATTTCCGAGCTCTCCACCCCTACTGCCACATCTAGAACAATGCTTATGTTGGAACAAAGACGTGATTTCTGTTCCAGCTTCATTATTCAGCTCCATTACTAGCAGTTCTGTCGTGGTATTCTGGTAGGTCCAGAGTTTCGGAACCGAAAATCTTATACGCCTCAGTAGCCTGAGATACGGAAACGTGATTTCCATATGTGAAGCCCGCTGAGGTGCTACTGGGAGTATTTCTCGTCATTGAACATTAATGCCTCTGTAGAGGCTGCTGAATATTTGGAAAAGCTAGGAATCATTTGCGTTGTTCGACCACTGATTCTGCGATCTCATAGAGCACTTGACAAATTCATCAAGAAAAATTATAAATATTTACTCACTCCGCACTCCCTTCGGAAACTTCTGGAAAACCAGATGGGATACTGGACACATTACATGAAATTTTATATCAGACGTTACCTTTGTTACAGGAAGGGATGTTAAGAGATGGTCCAGCACTAGTCTTTACTCTTCATTCTGAATCACTGGTTACGGTTTCTCTAAATTCCAAATTATTTCACTTCGGCCTTGTTAATTCAGATTTCTTTGTTCCTACGAGTACAAATAAACTTGAGCTGACGAAATTTATAATAACTCAACTGCAGTGACTTAAGATAAACATTAAAATCTTATTATACTAATTTTGTTGAAGGAAATGAAGCTATTTTCGTGGAAAAGGAAGAATCGTTTTAGGCATTCAAAAAATTTCCTAGAAGTATTTACAAAACAAAAACAAACAAAATAAACACTTGAATTTTTTTTTTTTAAAAATTAAGGTTTACGGGGCTAAAAATAAAATAAAATAAAATAAATAATGGCTGGATTGCCCCCTGCTTCTCCATTTCGACCTCTTGTGAACATATCTACGGCTACCATCAACTTACGACTAGTACTTTTTTATGTGCATGCTAAAGTGTAGAACTCGCAACTGATTTGGAAATTTACCCCTAAACTTCAAATCATGGAAAAAATCTCAAACTGATACTTGATTTAGGCTCTTGGATTCTCCCAAAATTATTACCTACGAATTCTCCGTACGCATCACTGTTATTATAATTATAAAATAGACCTACCCGATAGGAAGTACCTTTGTAGAATGCTTGCTGGATATTCTCTTTTCCCAGAGCTTATTTTATTCTGGCCGTACCTGGGCTGATTTAGGATAGGACGCGTCTGACTGGACTTAACCTGATTTGACTTGCCTAGCTTTGATTTACCTGATGTGGACTTGCTCCTCCGTTCATAGAGCAGAGAATTTTATTTTCTGTTTCTTCCAGGCCCTTAGGGGTCAGAAATTTTGGCTTGTATTTTCAAGAAGCCATAGTTTCTGGTACACATGATTTGGATTTTGTGGTGAATACGTTTCCTGTGGTACAGGATTGCAGGCACCCACTGGTTTTTGAGCTTCTCACTGAGTGCGGGATTTTATTTTTATTTATCATCTATTGTTATTTAATTTCGTTATTTTATTTTATTCTACTTATTTTTATTATTTATTTAATTATTTTAAATTTTAATTTATTTTACTTATTTTTATTATATTTTTAAAAATCTCTTTATTTTTATTAGCTTACTTATTTTAACTCTGTTTTTAACTCTTGTGCAAGGGCGGAATCGTTTGCTAGTACCATTGATTGGGTCTCAATGGTATGGGAATTCTGGCACCCATAGGACATGATGGATTTAGTCCAGGACAGTGCGTGCACGTAATTGTGTGTCCGCTTCCTCGTGGCGTGGATGGGTACTGGGGAGTTCGTTTTGATCGCTCCTTCTCAGTAGCAATGTAGCCAAAAATAACTAAACAGCGCCCGCGCGCAAACACACTTTTTGCACTTTCCGGTATGCAGTGACACGTGAAGCTTGGACAGTATATGAATTTCTTTGGTGTTGATATTACCTTGATATAATATACGAAGGTCTTAGTCAGTAAACGGTTTTCTTCGTACCTCTTATCCATTTAATTGTTCTTTCCTTAAATTTTTGAAACCGTCGTGTTTTCTGTTGTAGTTGTGGTAGTAATTGGGTAGTAGTCATCACTTGTTTGCGTGCACGCGAAGTTAAATGGTGTATTCTGATTGTGGCCACGTCTTTTATATTCGCATGAAATAATAAGCTGCGTTTGGAAAATGTTGAAATCACACGCGACATTCTTGGGAACAATGGCCACCGACACGAACCTACCTAGTATGCACTAGGTAGGTTCGTACTTTCGCGTTCATGTGGGTGCGCGCGCGCTTGCGCTCATTTCGGCTTGTAGTGTGCGAGGCAAAAAATCGTATCCTTTTACTTAAGTCATAAATCTGCAGCGATAACGCCTCTTTTCTTAAGGTGACGATTCCCTGTTTGCCACAAGAGCTTATGGGAGAGTGTGGCCGGCATCCCCGACACAGAGAGGTTTTATGGAGTGTTTTAAAAGTGCATAAAGTTCGTGCCGGTTGCCAACAGTGAATAAAGAGGCAGTTTCCGTTGTTGTGTGTATTGTTGCTGTGACGTTAAGAATGTAGTTACCATAGCAACGACTGCAGTAGTAATGCCATTAAAAGAGTATAAAAATGCACTCGCAGCAGCCGGGGAGGGGGTGGAAGTATTTAAATGACTAGAGACCTCGCGGGCCCCTTTAGCGTTCAGTGCCGCGAAGAAGATGAAAGAATAGATTCTTGTTTAGGTACGTCCATTCAGGAAGAGGGTGCGTGTTGCGGTTGGCCTTTAAATTCGGGCGCGTTTTCCATAAGGACTGCTGAACGGAAAGTAGGTGTTTGCTCTCATTAAAGCACTTCTCTTCGGAAGAAGTCACTTTCACAGGATAAAGAAGCCTACTTTTTGTACTTTTAGATACATTTCTTGGCACTCTTTTTATGCTGGCATAAATGTGAAATAGATATTCTGTATGGACTGTTGATGGATCGTGACTTTATGGTTCATATAGGTTTCTCAGCTTACAATTCAGTTAACAGTTCAAATAACATTCAGTTATTATTTGCGGTAATATTGGTGCTCTTCTGTTGTTCCTTTTCGCAATAGACCTGAGAAGTATGAATAAAAATATTTTTATCAGAAGTATTAGCGAAAGCTATTTTCTGCTTTTAGAATAGTCCCTTTTTGCCTTGGATGTCACTTTCATGTTAATTGCTAGGACTGTTCTCCACTTTGCTTTCCAATCTTTCCGAGAAAACCAGACTCCGTTCTTCAGCGACACGACAGCTGTCCGGGGATGGCCTACTGCCCTACTGGAACATTATATTCGTTTTGGGCAGTCCGTGTTGCTGCTGATGCGGACTTGGGTTCTAGTGTGTGATGCTTTCAATATATTTTTTTTTTTCTTTGTTTTTTTCCGAGTTATTTTTTCGCGGGCCATTGTCTGGTCGATTTTCCGGTTCTATGGATGAGAAAACCCGATATTTTGGCAAAAAAAAATCTTGCTACCCGCGCGTGAGACAACTAATTTGTTCCCAGTGTGAAAAAGCTCATAAAAGGTCTCTCTTTATGGATGGGATTCCCCAGGCCTTTTTCTACACTGTGTCGGAGGGCCGTGATTATACGAGTAAGCGTTGTACCTGAAAGTGTGAACCGGAAGACAGTGGAATTAAATTTGTTATTTAATTGATTATTCCAAATTAAGCACCGTTATTACCGAAGGTGCATCACTTTTAAATTTATACTTTGAAATTTTAGAAAGCAAAGTGCTTAAGATGTATTATTCTTACAAGTTATTGAATGAGACATTACAGCAGTTAATTAGTGCTTAGGTTTAGCTTGAGAATAAACTACTAAATTTGCTCGTGTTATCCTACAACAGAATAATTCTCCTTACGAACTTCAAGGAAAGTCTTTTAATATGGAATGCTCCTCGACCATATTTAAGATATCAGTAGAGGTCTTTGATAAAATTTCGAGAAAGTTTATGAAAGAGTTCACCTTTCTAAAAATTAATTCGCGAAGTGGATGATCTCTTTCGAAACACTAAAAACGAAATACAATTCCTCGCGGGTAGCATGGTAATAACGTCCACCCCAGGCCGTGTGGCAAAGGTCTGTGTTTGAGTGCCATTAAAAACGCGAGAAAATTTTATGAGCTTTTTTCACAACGTGGATGAGTTATTTGGTTTCAGGTGACGGTTGGGTGTTCCCCCCCTCCATCTCTTCTCTTCCCTGGAAGCTCTAGTTTTTCGTCTAGCAAACAGCAAACCAAAGAATATACTCACGAGTTAGGGATGCAGTATACTAGTGTATAGTCTTACGTAGTGTTAGTTTGTTTGGCTCTTAACAAGACCAATACCTAACGAAATATATAGTGGTCACGAATTTTTCACTGCTGGCCACTCCTCTCCATTCCATAAAACATTCCCTACAGATCCTGATGCGTATTGAATAAAAAATATACTTGATATAGGACTATTCATTAAGTGAACAGTGAATAATATAGTAGCTTGTCAGCTGATTTTGATTCGACTCTTATTAACTTTGCCTTAACGAATCTTGGTAAACTTTTCAATCTGTTACGTTCAGGAAAACAGAAGTAATAGTCCATTACACTACGCTTAGGTAAATGCCAGTATTCAAATTAAGATCAGAATAGCCCAATAGCTGCGCGTGGACTGTAGTGGAATCTCCCATGTTCACTTTTAAGGCGAAAGAATTTGTTAGCAAGCAGTAGGCTGAAAGTGGAAGTGCCGTGATTTCTCGTGCACAATCGATAACGAAATATTCCCCAGAAATTTGTGCAAATTCACTTTCCTTTATTCATTGGCAGTTTGCCATGCAATCTCTAACCTTTCATACTTTCCTGTGCTGCGCTTCTTTGGAGTAGGGGAGGAAGAGAAAGAGTGGGAGGGGGACCTTTGCAGCATACCTGCGTTAGAGATTCTATTTGCACCCTTGTGAATTGCGTGTCTGAGAACTGACATCTGCTCTTTTTCTTCCCTGGATGGGTGACTTGTTAAGCATATATGACTGGGAGTCGATTTTATTCTCAGTAATCTCCCAAGTCAAACAAATGTTTCGCGTGTTTAGAGATAATTAATAAATCTTACAGTCTCTGACATCATTTTATTAAACAAACATTCGCCTTTCGGATTGGCAGTGGTCACACACAGGACATCTTTATAAGAGAAACGTAAGTAAAAATGAAGATGTTTGTGGCTTTGTTGACGGAGACATATAAATGTCGTAAATAAGGATTGGAGGATATATTTTTAATTATTATTTTATACAATTCCGCGCGGAATTGTATAAAACTTTTATACTAGTGGCACAAGGAGATACACGCAGATTATGATACTAGCAACAGATTAAACCCAAAGCGTACAAAGAATTGCAATCAATCTTTAGCTTACAAACTATTGTCTCAGAATTCTTGGCCTTATTTGCAATGTAACGTAGAAATGCGTAGCTGAAGCAATCAAGTTGACTAGGCACTATGAGTCAAGCCTCACGGAGACCCCAGATGACCCGACACCATGAACCAAGTCGACACAGAAACGTCACGCAGAAACATCAGCTGACTTGGCACCATGAATGAAGTCAGCACAGAGACTCTAGATGACTGAGCAGCATGAGCCAATTCTTAAGCAAGCTTTAACTCAAGCACAGTACGAGAAAAGCCGTGAAAATTCCTCCAGTCCTTCTGGGAAGTATTCCTTTGTTTTTTTCCAAGTTATTTTATTGCGGGCCATTGTCTGGTCGATTTTCCGGTTCTATGGATGAGAAAACCCGACATTTTGGTAGAAAAAATCTTCTCAGGCTGAGGGTGTAGGGTTTTTCACCGCTAGTTATTCCTATTTGATTTTTCAGCACGCATTCGCACCGTTAACACACGCTTCTACAGGCGTAATACACTTTAGGTTGTGATCGTGCGCTTGGGAGCTTTATATATTTTTATTTGATAGTATGAACCAGAGCTGTAATGCTCAATACGTTCTACGTACTATATTGAGGTAAACTCCTCTTATTAATTTACAAATATTTTTATTTGATAAGGAACGAATGTACAAACTAATTTAAACATACAAAAAGTGGCCTCTTTTTGTCTGCCTGCACGGCCTAAATAAACTAATACAATAGTTTTAATAAACATTTCGTCCCAGTAGATCTCGTTACAAAGTAAATCTTGTAACAAAGAAAATGTTACTTTGGGGAATCACCATTAAACAAACCATAAATCTAGCGAACTGCTTCCATGAATACTCGATACAGCATTATAAGGTTTCACTGTTTTATGAAAAAACAATGATATGTCATCCTTGCTTATAAGCTGCGCAGCGCATTCATCATTTATTTGTTGAGTTTCTGGCCTTTATCAAACAACATTATATTCTGTAACTTTGTCTGCATTTTAATTTATAGTTCGCTGACTGACAGCAGAATAGTGTTGCTAACAGCGTACTACGGGGACCTGAACAGGAATTTTAATTCGTTAATTTCACTTATTGACTGATTGGCCCTTATAAAAAAGAAAGTAAAATTACGTAAGTTTTAAATGCTGAATGACACATGAAGTAATCACACGCTTTAACTATCACTCAGCATTAAGAGCTTCTTTATAATCTTCAGTTCTCCCCGAAAGTCGTATGCAAGTGGGCCAATTGGAGTCTGAATAAGACTCTTTAAGCTACTGCATCACGCATACAAAGTACCTCTTATGGTCTCGTACAAATGAGAAGCTCTGTATGGAAGGATTGAATCACCCACGTTAATTATCTGTTTACGTCGCTAGAGGGCGCTATGCAAAATCGCGTGTGAATTAGTTCCTTCTGAAATTGACTAAAGCCGAAATTTTCTTCCGTGAGTGATGTCGCATGCAACCGGAAGATCAATAGTAATTGGGTAATGGATCACGAGGGCCGTTCTTCAAGAAACGCATTGCTAAATTCGTTCCTTTCCAGTCGCCGGAGAAAGAGAAATAAAGAAGTGCGAATTGCATGGCAAACAGGGCCCTGGTGTTGAAGAAACAAACGACTTACGGCGGCTGATGTGGGTCCGCAGTTTGATCATTACACCTTTCGGTACAGCGGAAACAAGAGATTGTTGTTCGGGGCAACAGCACTCCTTTATGCAGACCCAGCAAGGAAAGAGAATTAAGAAAAGTGGCGGAAAGGAGAACTGTTGCCTGCTCTGGCTATTTAAGTAAGTCTCGTTACAAAGAAAATGTTACTTTGGGGAGTCACCATTAAACAAACCATAAGTCTAGCGATCAGATAACAAGTCGGTGAACTTCGTCTTCTCTGAACCTCAGCTGATCCCGCTTATGATAATCTGTGAAGCTGTTTTTTTTTTTTTTTTTTTAGGTATGAGTAGGAAAGGTTTATGCATGTGGGTAACTGTTTTAACTTTTTTTTCCCTCATGGGTGGACTATCTTGATTTGCTTGGTAAAAAAGATCATGTAGAATGTGTCTATTTAAAGGACCCATGTGAGTATCTAGTTGGCGCAGTATAGTCTACGATATCGATGCGTCTTAAAAGGAAAACTACAACAATAACAACAACACTGAATATTTCGGTTTCATTGTATAGAACAAAATCTGTGCATTTTTGATCCTCAAATGAAAGTTGAGGATGCCACAGTTTACGTATCTTTGGTAACCTTTGAGGCTTATGCCTATTTCATATAAAATGTTTCTAATGAATAACATATAACGATACAGCAAGGAAAACTCTTTTGAGACACTAAGTTTCGTTACAAAGTATATACTTTGTGATAAAATAACGGAGAATTCGCTGCTGTCGAATTTTTCTGTTTTTTGACTTCTATACAATCTGTTCTTTTTTCCTGATAAACATCTAGAAAACGCATTTTCTTGGCCCTTTTTAGGCTTTTGTCCATCATTGGATACACTTTGTTTAGAACCCATGGGTATTCTTATTTTTATTCACTTAATCACAGTAATATTTTAAGCACAAGTAGCCTAACGCAGACACACACAAAGGTCACAGGCCGTCCTACTCGCATGTCGCTCACTGGGTGAATGCAGCGAGCAGCAGCCAAATTTTTAGTATGATAAATTTCGTGACCGCCAACGCGAAAACACGAATCCGCGAATATGGAAATCCGACTGTATTATAGTTCGTGTGTGTAACTTTTTTTATGTATGGGCACTGTACTTAAAAAAAAAAAAATTGTGGCAATAATCTTATTATTGCTGATTGATGCTTGGTCCTCAAAAGAAAGTTAAGGATGCCACAGTTTACGTATCTTTGGTAACGTTGAGGATATTGAGAGCTATTTCCATGTACCCATATAGCAAATTAACCTTGCGAATGTCATTTATATATGTGTATTGATATCTTTAATTATGACTCTAAAGGATGATGGGCACGCGATTTACCTCAGCCACTTCGTCCCGCAAATCGTTTGTTTTAAATCGAGTATTTAAGCTATCTTATCATTTCATGTTTTTACTAATTGAACAAACATTTAGGACTTTTTTTTATAAGGAAACTAGGACTTCGTAATCGATAGGAATTCTTCAGTCGGCAGAAGTCTTTTTTATGATAGCGTTATGCAACGTAGGCCCATCTTTTTTTGTAATTCTAGTTCTAATTAAAATTTGAACAATTAAAATGTGAATAGCATTCTTTCTAATAATGATCACTTGTATCTTAATACTAAATGTGATGTTGTTTTAAAAGATTTCTATTTATTTATTTTTTTTTGAAAATTTGATTTTTTTCAAATTTTCTGAAATTTAATAACGAAAATTTTGAAATTGCCGAAAATTTGGACAGTGAAGGTTCCACTTGGAAATAATTACTTTGGTATGGACGGATACTATGAAAGATTGAAAGTTGTGCAGACTTTCACCAGAATTAATAAGAAAATGTGCTGGTGCCTCTGACCATTTTGAGCTACATTATGACGGAGGTAAAATTAAGGAAAAAGTCTTTAGACGCACTGAACATTTCCCACCTAAAAGACACCTACTTGAAAGAAGAGGGAAAGTTTATTTTTTGTCTTCAGAATTCAACTTTGTGTAACTTGCAATAGCAAAAAAAAAAAATTAAATAAAAATAAATAAATAAATAAATAAAATTAAAAAATATATATATATAAAAATAAATAATAATATAAGAAGATGTTATTAACATTACTGTTAGTCCGATCACGGGTAACGTTCTGCTGTCACTTAAACTTTAAACCTGGTCTTATGTTCACCTTAGACAAATACGTGTTATCAACGGTTCTACCCAAGTTGCCAATAGCTTTTTAAATAGCAGAGAATCACTCAATAGACGAATCCGCTAGGCATTAAAAATCATAAACATCGCGCCAGAACAACTCCTTGAAGCTTAGTGGTTTCTCATCATCCGGCGAGTGGTTTTTATTGGCAAACCCATGCCGAACATGTGAACAATTGCACTTAATCTAAGTGAGACTTCTGTTTCAGGCTACATTGCTAATATCTTTTTAAATCGCGTAGCACTCAATAGACGAATCCGCTATGCATTTAAAAATAAGAGACTCCGCCGGAAAAGCTGTTTCTAAGCTTAGTGGCATATCATCAGCTGGCGTATAGCAATTCGCGTATTTGGTCACGCTATGCTAATTAAATCTTCACATCAGGAATTTTAATTATTTCTTTTAATGATTTACTTTTAAAATTATCTCTCAGTGCTTTTTTGAGAATCATTGTATATTTGAAATGCATACCGAATTCAGCAGACGGAGATCTAGTTTCTGCACCATCAGTAGTTACACTAGAAAAGTCTGCGACAACTCTGTAGGTGATTTATCGTCTTTTCTCAAAGTATCTTTGCGATCTCATTCCTTCAATTTTTTTTTCCAGTAAAGCGACGCGAAGGTGTTTTCTGTAAATAATATTTACCGTTGTAGATGTTCAACTAAAATGTGCTAGAGCAGATTTATTCGACAGTATGATTCACTGAGTTGTTGCGGCACACCTTAGTTTGCTTATTTTTGCAACAAAGAGTTCACAGTAAAACAGCCACTGTTGGTATTATCCATCCTTTGCGACTGATGAGTACTGGTCTGTATATTTATTCCAGAAAAAAAAAAAAAAAAAAACCAAATAAATAAAATGCTAGATACCATATCGGAAAACCATTAGAAGAAAAGACGGAGGACTGATGATAGGATATGAAGATAAAAAACAAAAGGGGAAAAAAAACGACTGATTATTTGCATCCATTGTATCTGTCAGTCTTTGTTTTATTGCTGAGGCAACCGCTTTGTGATTAATGAGACCACTGTCATCGGTATTGTTAGATTACTGGCATTATCCCCTCCTGCCTTACTTTGTTATTTGCAGGTCTCGGTGTGAGTACGGTTGTACCTTCCTCTTTATTGTGCACGCGCTTGTATTTGTAACTGTTTTATTAAATTAAAACTAGGCGCATTGTGAAACACTTCAGTATCATTGGTGTTTGCAGGCGGCATTCTTTCTAAACCAATTAAAGTTGCAATGTTTTTCACTAGTACAGGAATGGATAAGCTGTTTAACATTATTTTAATTTTACTTATATGATTAGATGAGTAATGCACTCTGGTTGCATTGTTTTGGGGGATTTTTTTAACAGTCCAATTCTTACTCTAAATTTAAATTCTTGACAAAACTAACGTTGTAAAATGCACATTTTCGTAGTTCATTCCGACCGACTTTAGTTGTTCTTCTTCCAAACTGTAAACTGTTGGAGAAAAAACAGTCATTTGGATTAAGTTCTTCCACAGTTATCTTTAGCGCCTAATGGAAAGTATCTTCACACTGGAAGAAATAATTTAATGGCGACAATTCCGCCAGGTTTCATATTTTTTTTTTCTTTTTTAATATTCTGGACGATAACATCATTGAAAGTGAGCGAAGACTTCTTAGATAGTCGAAGAAAATTGTTCCAATTTCGCGGAAATTATAAAACGGGGCTGAGAATATTTTTCTTTTAAATGTCTGTGCTGCGACATTCTGAGTTTTCATGCATTCCAAGGACCTTCCTCTCTACATGTACAAATAAAACTTCGATTAAAAAAGAAATGCGATGCTAAACCTGGAATAAATGTCTCATCGCTAAATTATATGATAAAGGTTCGTCTTTCTTATTAAAAGAGCTCATATTCGCAAAGAACCTAAGCCGGAAGTTAGAATTAACGAATTCTGATTGAGGAGCAAGATGCAGGTTTTTTTCTGTAAGCACTTTTCTGCCTTTCACCTTGCATAAATATTTTTTTGAGTAGGGTAGTTAAATGTTCAGATGTTGCACACTTTAATATAGCTTTCCGAGTGTATTTCTTCCATTTAGTTTTGAGTAGAACATTTCTTTCCTGCTGGAAAGAAAAAAACTTAGCAATTTAGCAGCATTTTGGATAATTATTATACCGTTATTTAGCAGGGCCTTCATTTTATTTAAGCTATTAGAAACACACTAATTGTTTAAAAAAAAAACGTTTCTTGTTATTTCAAGCTAATTATCGCCTGCTCTGATCGCCTAGATCACCTTTCAGCCCTTTGCCCCTTCTCAACCTTCTGTTGCTCTGCACATAAAAACCTTTCTTAAGATTCCACGACTAAATATAGCGACACGCAAAATTTATTTTCATGACAAACCTCATCTACTGTTAGCAAAGCAAACAGTATATGAATAGTAGTAACTTCTCTCACAACAGTACTGGTGCTAATGTTTATTGCTCCAAAACTCTTGTTTATCGTTCAAGTTGCGTGGAGACTGAATTTCAGATCCACTCTATTAACTGAATACTTTCTCCTCTTTTAAAGATCTGAATTGCTTCCAAATAGGCCCTAACAGATTTCCTTTCGTAAATTGTGCTTGGTAATTGGTTTAATTAAAGTAATCGCTTTGATTAGAAACGAAAACTAGTGACTGATTAAGAAAATCCTTCAGATCGCATAAGTGCCGTCCGCAGAGCACAGAGAGAAATGGAAGCGTTTAATCCTCACTACCATTTGCTGAAAGTCTCTCTACAAGTTCCTAGTATTAGTAAACAGAGTGAATCTGAAATATGCAGATGAGTCGCACGGGTACTTGTTTCCCAAGCACAGAGAGAAATAATTATCCGCTGTCATCAGCACTCCGCGGCATGTGTTAGGAGCCCCGAGTGTGGCACACTTAAGGTCTGTTATCTACGTGTTCCGAGCACGGTTTGCGCCCGTTACAACAAACTTTCCATTTTTCATGATTTTAACACACGTTTGCATGTCAGACTAGTTTTAACTGTTTTCATAGTTCTTTGAGCGTAATAGGCTTTTGACTTGTTAGCGAATGTGTACAAGCAATTCCTTATTCAAAATCACACAACTCCAGTAAATTCAACATTAAAATTATATTTCATCTTCTTTATATCGTCACAGTTATCATTGTTTTTTGATAGTTACCGTTTTTCAATATTCCGAAATGATTATAAATATTCTGAAATGATTATCAATATTTTTGAAATGGTTATCGCATTTTCAAGTGTTAGTGGGAATTATTTCAATAATTCCCAAGTTTCACATTTTGTAAGCGTTAATGTTTTGTCTTTTAGCTTCATGTGGCAGCGCAAATGTAATCAACTTTGAATTAACTTGTGCAATCTCCTTTAATTAATATTTAAAGTTATTTGGCAAAGAAAGGAACCCTGCAGTGGCAGAGTTCGTTTCTCCACAAAATAAGTTATGTATGCTAGAGTTGTTTTAGTTTTGCGCTTAAGCTATGAGGAGTCTTGTATTGTGTGCGTATCCTGTAGTCAGCTTGTTTTTCTGGATGAAAAACCCGAGTTTCGGGGGAGGGGGAACTTACTGTCCTGACAGGATTTAAACCAAGGCCTTTCCCACATGGTAGACGATCATCGATCGTAACGTTTGCCATGTTTGCATAAATCGTTTTAATTCTTTTCATTCACGAGATAATGAAGTTCTGCGGTTATTTACCCCAGGGGCTCACATCTGGTGAGAACGGGCTTGGCAAATCCAGGGTCCTGAGCTGAATATCATCATTCTTCTTCTCTTTCTTGGTGATTCCTTTCTACTTCTCTCTCTCTCTCTCTCTCTCTCTCTCTCTCTCTCTCTCTCTCTCTCTCTCTCTCTCTCAGGATAATTCAGATTTTTTTTTTTTTTTTTTTTTTGGCTGGTGCAGCATAAGCCTCAGGCTTCCTTGCACCATACGGCTAATAATAATAATAAATCTCTTTTGGGAGATAATCTTCTGCCATTATCTCTTTATTTCTCAACAATTTTTTCTCAAATGCCTGGCAGATTTTATTTGTTAGCGCGAGTTCTGCGATAGAAAACAAATGCTGCACATATCGAGACGGGTCTAGCCACACAATGCCACGCACTCGTATATTCCCAGTAGAAGCGCGTGCATGCACTCTGTCTGGCACTTGCCATTCTCGTGAGGATCTTCCGGAAGCCGAAACTATATAACGAAGTAAATGTGGTCAGCTGACTTTTCGTGAACAATGACCATTGACCGTAACTTGTACTAACGAACTGGAAGCATAGAATGGTATATGTTGTCCTCTAGAGGATGCACTTGTCAGTTTCGACACGAGATAAAACAATGCAAGAGGGCAAATAACGTGTGCTCAATGCCAACCTAGGAATTCTCGCTGATAACTTATTGATCGACATTTCATTAACCCTAACCCATGACTTCCGTAATTATTACGTGTATTACTCGCTAGGGTCACTGCATAGATAACCTTAAATAATTGCTTAGTTCTCAGAGTTTCCACGTTTGAACTTCACTGATTCACCCATTGCCCATTAACAATCACTGTTCATTTTGGCCTTGCTATACTAGCTGGATTGTTTTCTCTGACTATCGATAGATTAATTGTACTTTGTGGATTTTTTTTTTTTTTTTTTTTTTTGCGCAGTTATTGGATTTATGCTTATCTTGTTAATCCTGTTGAACTCTGGCGCGTTTGTAATATCCCTGTGTGTTTTTCCTCATAGTTAACAGTTATCGATTTCCCGTGTTCTGTAATGCTGTTAATACATCTCAGTAGTTGAGACAGATAACCAGAAATGAATTGTAGGTGGAGAAAATTATTATTATTATTATTATTATTATCTGTTTATTTCCGAAAATATATTATTCTCGGAAGCAGCGTTGCTATTCTGTAATTTTTTTAAATATATTTTGACATTTTCAGTTAATTAACATCATCCATACTTTAGTTGTCATAAAATGAATCGATTATATAAATTAGTATTAGTATTAATCAGGCCAAATGATGCAAGGAAGCGAACTTATTCCGCATAAGCAAAAATAAAGAAGTGGAAGAAAAAAAAAAACAAAAAAAAAAACACCTCAAGTCAGTCACAATTTTCCCATTTCTAAAAAGTAGTAACAATCCAGTTCCACTTTGAACTTTGTCAGACTCACTACCTCAACTACCTTGGGAGGCAACTTATTCCAGTGATCAAAAACATATGTTTTTGTATCACGGTGAACTTCATGAGATCTAATCTCCTATTTCTTCCCAAAATTTTACATTTACCTCTTGTTCATGTTTCACCTGACAAAATGGAATATCCCATATTCATTCTGCTTATTCTTCCAAGAACCTTACACCTCTATCAGGTTAACCTTGACGTGTGCAATCTCAAGGCTTTGCAGCCCACATCTAAAACGTTTCTCATAGGGACAATCCTTGTCACTCTCAACCAATCTGGTTGTCACATTTTTAAGTGTGTTCTCCAGACCCTGAATAAAATATTCAAAATGAAGTCTCACCATCGTTTTATAAAAAGGAAAAATAATAATAACATTCTTCTCCCCGCTGGCAAATGTCTTATTGATGACTGTTAGTACACTCTAAACTGCCTATTTACACCGCAAGAAAAACGTCATGTCTGCTTGTATCGTAACCCCTAAATCTTTCTCATTCTGGACCATCTTTAATTCCGTTATCGTTAGCCTGCATGTCACTCCCAGATTTCTCATTCCCAAATGCAAAACTTGACGTTTAGCAAGATTAAATTTCAGTTGCTATCTCTCAGAGACCACATGTGTAACTGAATCACGTCATTCTAAAGTAGCATCCAGAATGACTTAGTTTGATTTAAAGGTGGGTGTGATTGTTGACCATCCTCCCTACCTTAAAATCATCAGCAAGCTTTGGCAGCCTTCCCTGTATACTCTATTCAGTATCAATGAGGAAACTGCAGCAAGAGAGGGCCCAACACTGATCTCGGAGGGATGCTCATTAATTACTACCTTCTATCTCCTTTCACATAGCGAACCTCTATTCCCTTTGAAGAACTTCCCAGTAATCCCTGAACGCTCAGTTTGTACAGCGGCCTCTCATTTGGAACTAAACAGACTTTACGAAAATCTAGCTATACAGTATCAAAATTCTTTTCATTTTCTCAGCCTTCAACCCATGCGCGTTAGTACTATAGAGGTTCTAATTCCTCTGGTGCTTGGGGTTCTCATTAAAAAAATAATATATATATTTTAAAAAATAATAAAATAATAATAATACTTCTTTCCAGCATCTAAATGCTTTATGACGTCATCATAGTAATTAAACATGTTTGTCAGGCAGGATCACAAACTGCGATCTCTTTAGGACTTTTCTTATCAAGATATTGCATCCTCGATCACTAATTCCTTTATCTTACCTACTACAGAAGTCTGAGTCACCGGTCTATAGTTACTTCTTTCCGCCTTAGCCAAGCCCAAAGGAATCACGCCAGAATCTAATGATACTCTTAATAACAGTCCTAATGGTAAGATGTACTTCTCTCTTGTTGCATTCTTTAATATAAGTGGATCACCCCACTACCCAGGAGCCTTATTCTGTTTCAGCCTTAATAGTTATTCTCAATTCTGATTAATAATCTGAAAAAAATTGGAATTTTACTGTTTTTTTTTAATAATAACTTCAATCGAATTTGTAAAAATACTTCACAGTACTTACTGATTACATTTCAGGAATCATAGTAACAAAAGAGAAAAAAAAAACAAAAAACCAAATATAATTTTAAATGTGTCAAGGAGTAATATTAAGGATAATGTTTTAAAATGTTGGTTCCGTTAGCAACACTGCGTACTGGCCTTAAGGTTTTGTGGAGGGGGGGTGGTTATCTTTGATCAAGTTTTCTAAAAGCTTTCCGTGTTCTTTTGAATAATTTATGGAAAATATCAATACAACAAAAGCTTTATTATCTGGCATCCATTGGGAATAAGTGACGGTTAACTCTATATGCTGGTTATCTGAGAATTAATACAAAGGTTCACAAACGTTTCCAAGTAAACTGCATGTAATATTTGTACATATTATTATTATATTATTTCTCCCTGATTGGGGATTACACCTCATGACGGGTATTGCTACCAAGTACACAGGGTGGTTGTTGTTATGTCTGGTGTTACTGTTGGTCGAGGAACTCTCTGACTATCCTGCAGGTGTTCAGGATTGCGACTTTCTGGAGTTCCTTGTAGGTGTTCGCTGGGAGACACCTATTGCTGCTAGACACCTATTGAGTAGGGTCTTTGGCACCATACCTGTAGTTGATACGATGATTGGGATGGTCGTTACTTGTTGCAATGCCATATCTTTTTGATCTCTTGTTGTTGTTGTTTGTTTGTTTTTTGTTTGGTTTTTAGGAGCATTAGCAACTAAGGCCATATTGCTCCGGGGGGGATATGCGGTGGTCATTCCCTGACCTTTTCGCATCCTCCGTATTTGATGGTCACGTACTCGAACCCGGTCTAATCAAATTTTGATCTCCTATCTTAGATTCATGTACTTCCTGATTTTTTCCCCATGGGTTTTCTGCAGGTTGCCAGTGTTGTGTACCGCTCTGTCAATCAGATAGGTAGCCTTTTCCTTCTTGTCCACAAGGATTATGTCCGGTCTGTTGTGCGGGATTGTCCTATCCGTTATTATGGCGCGGTCCCAGTACAGCTTGTGGGTTCGGGTCTCTGGTATTGCCTGGTGTTCGTACTTGTAGTACGGTACACTTTCTTCGATCAACTGGTATTATTATTATTATTATTTATTTATTAATTAATTTATTTATTTATTTATTTTACTATGCGGTCCCAGTCAGCTTTCCCAGAAACTTTTTAAAAAAATTAAATTTGGATTATAAGAATTCCGTAATTAATTGCTTAATATTTATACTGTACCTATTGTCTTCCGGCGTAGCTGCATAATGTTTCCCCACTTGATTTCCGTTGTATGGGTTAGGATCCCATCGGAGATCAGAGAATTCTTAAAAGTATCCCCATGAGTTACTTTCTGAGTCAGCCCGACAACATGTAAATTGACCCGTGAACACACACACTATGACAGACTGGAGCACTAGAGTCTGAGATGCTGATGCTTCATAAAATCAACAACATTAAATGTACTTACAATTAGTTGTACTACATTATAGTTAATTGTAGTAGTCGGAATGTAATATACTATATTTTCTATTATGTATTACGTTGAACAAATAATAATAAATATTATTTATTTATTTAATGAAATACTGCATATACGTTATACTTTAACAGTTTTAGGCGGCATATGGTATACACCTAAGGGCGAATCCCGGAGGGTTGTTAAGTAATGAAGCAGTTATCCTTCATGATTATTACAAAAGCATATATATTTTTATATGTTTCGTTTCTTCTTTACCTTAAACGAAATAAGTTTTTTTTTTCCTATGCTGTGATTACCCTCCAAATATAACAGGGGAATCTTTTTTTGCTGTTGCTTTGGAAAGCAACAGCAAAAAAAATTGTGTTCTCGTGGCCAGTAGGATTTTGTTTGAAATTTACGCAAAGTAACTAAAACCATGAGGCGTCACTGTCATCATCATCATCATCATCCATTTTCAATCCATTGCAGGATGAAGGCCTCTCCAAAAATTTTTGAGTTCCTTCTGTTTTGTGCGATGGCCATCCATTTACTACCACAAACTTATGAATTTCATCTGTCAATCTTCGTCGTTGGCTTCCAGGTTTTCTTCTAGCTCCTCTTGGGTACCATTCTATTATTTTCTGAGTCCATCTGTCATCATGTCTTCGAGCTATGTGTCCTGCCCAAGACCATTTTAGTTCTTTAGTTTTGATAAGAATGTCCTTTACTTGAGTTTGCTGCCTAATCCATGTGTTTCTCTTCTTATTTAACAGTCTGATTCCCAATGTAATTCGTTCCATTCTTCGCTGTGTAGTTCTCAGCTTCTCTTTCATTCTTTTGGTGAGTGCCCAGGTTTCACTTCCATAAGTCATGGTGGGGAGTATACATTGGCTCATTAATAATAATTTACGTGGTAGACAAATTCTACCCATTTGGGAGATATGACTATATCTCCCAAATTCTACCCATCCAAAATTTATTCTTCTCTTGACTTCCAGTCATTTATCATTATTACAGCTAATGACTTGTCCCAGATAAGTATATATCCCTTTCTGTGCCATACTTGTTCCTCATTACTTTTGTTTTAACCATATTCATCTTTAGTCCAAAATTCTTACTAACTTGGCATTACTGATTGGCGCCTCCGTAGCCAGGTGGGCAGGAGCAGCAGTGCGTAGCACACGCTTCCTGATTAAACCGGGGTTCGAGCCCGTTACCACCAAATACGGAGGATGCGGAAAGGTCAGGGAATGATCACCGCATATCCCCGGAGCAAAACGGCCTTAGTTGCTAATGCTCCTAAAAACCAAATAACAACAACAGCATAACTGATTAAGATTTTCCTCTAATTCTGGGGGATCGTGGTTTATGACCACAATGTCATCTGCAAATCGTAAATGGTTTAGGTACTCTCCATTTACATTGACTCCTTTCTGCGACCAGTCTAATCTTCTGAAAGCTTCCTCAAGGGCAGCAATAAACAACTTCGGAGATATTGTGTTCTCCTTGTCGAACTCCTTTCTCAATTTTAAATTTGCTACTGTCTTTGTCTAGTCTAATAAAGGAGGTAGCATTCTCATATATGTTCTTCAAAATCATAATATTTGGGATATCTATGCCTTGTCTTTCCAGTGCCCGAAACATTGCCATGTGCTGTATGGAATCAAATGCCTTTTCATAATCCACAAATGCCAGGCATAATTGGTGTTTTATATCCATTTACTTTCTCCATTAGCTGTGATATTATGTGAAGGTGAACCATAGTTGAGAATCCTGTCCTAAAGCCAGCTTGCTCTTTCGGTTGATTCTCATCAAGTATTCTTTCTAATCTGTTAGTAATGACCCTTGTGAACAACTTATAGATGTGGGATAACAAGCTAATTGGTCTATAATTTCCAATTTCTGATTTATCTCCTTTCTTATGCAGCAAAACTATGATTGCATTATTCCACTGCTTAGGCGTCACACCTTTTCTAATACATTTTGCGAACAGTCTTGCCAGTTTTTGTGTCACGTCTTTTCCTCCCAATTTTAATAACTCTACAGTAATTTCATCTTCCTCAGGGGCTTTCTGAACCTTCCTTTTCTTCAAAGCATGTTCTTCCTCATCAGGAAGGATATCAGGTATATCGTATGTGTTACTAATTTGCGCTCCATCTTCCCCACTGCTGGCATCATTCCCTCGCTCCTTGTATAATTCTCTATAGTAATCTTCTGCTATTTGAATTATGCCTTCTCTGCTATTTATAAGTACACCGTCGCTATTTTTCAGTTCCAGTATCATTAGTCTTTCTGTATTACTGCTCATGGCTGCTGATTTAATTCCTTTGTTTTCCCTAAATGCTTGTTCTACTTTTCTTGTCTTAAATCTTCCTATGTCCTCTCTGAGTATCTTTCTAATGGCTTTGCATAACTCAGTATACTCAATTTTCTCCTTGTCAGTGTTTAACTTGCTCTTCATTTGTCGTCTTCGGTTCATCATGACAAGTGTTTCTTGATTAATTTTTTCTTCTTTGGATTTCTTTTTACCTATAGGTTTCTTGGGCTTTATCACTTTCAGAAAGTTGTAATATTCCTCGTCGATATCTTGGTCCTGAGTAGCCCGCAGAAGCTTAAACTTCTTCTTAAGTTCCAGTACATACTGCTTTTTCTCCTCTTCTGTTATCTCAGAGTCCTTCGTATTATTTACTCCAGTCAGTTCTTTCTTTTCTTACATCTATATCAAGTGTGCGTCTTACCATTCTGTGATCACTTCCAACATTTACCTTGTTCAGGACAGTAACGTCAATCACGATATATCTTCTGTTAGTGAGGATGAAGTCGATTTCATTAGTTGTTAATCCATTTGGGCTCTTCCATGTCCACTTTCTGTTCACCCTTTTCTTTAAAAAAGTGATCATTACTGAAATTCCTCGAGATTCTGCAAATTCTACAAGTCTTTGACCTCTTTCATTTCTTTCACCAATTCCAGAATTTCCTATAGTTCCCCTTTCTGCGCTGTTTGTCTCTTTCCATCCTTAGCATTGAAGTCCCTATAATGATAGTGTAGTGGGTTTTCTGCTCCACTAGAAGGCTCTCAATTTCGGTGTACATTTCTTCAACTTCTTCATCAATCATGGCTTGATGTTGGTTCATAAATCATTATAACCTGTAGCTTGTACCTATTAGAAATCCTGAATAGAAGGAGTGTCTTGACACCCTTGGTGATATACGTTTGAATTCCAAAATGTTGTTTTTTATATCTTTATGGACCAAAAAGCCAATTCCACCTTCGCTCCTTTCACTGTTTCCATTGGTGTACAACAGATTTCCACTTCATAAACTTATAAGTGATTCATTTCTTCTTCTTGTTTCAGCCATACCGATGATATTCCAATTCATATTTTCTAATTCCTTTTCCAGCTCTAATATCCTGTCTTCACCGATGAGTGATCTTACGTTGTAACAGACCAAGTTCAGTTTCCGTGCATGGCAGCCTGGTTGTACCTAGAGATTCTTAGCACCCTCTGCTTCCTCTGATCCTCTCGCTGCCGTAAGAAGGGGAGTGAAAGCCGCTAGGGACTAAGGGCGATTTGTTTCGTCTTGCTGTCATGTGCTGGAAGGTTTGGTCCTTTCCTCTTCACGCTGACCAGGCGTCTTGAAGACAACCACTTTACACATTCGTTGCGACCTAAGTGACGTAACAGGGCTTACCATCAGGTGTGCATGAGTGGATTTTAGGTAGGCAGGCCAGCCGGACTTCTCCTAAATCTTCTGAAATAGAAAGATATTAAATCTATCAGTGTTTCAGACTGAGTGTCTGATAACACATGCCTGTTTTCCCCTCTGAGCCCCCTGTAGAGGCGTCATTGTAGAGCTCCCTAAATATCTTGTGGTCTTTGGCCGGTTTGTTTTGCACATGAAAAAGCTGTTTCCGGAAGAAAAACTATGCATTCCTCGCCCAAGACCCGCTAACTCGCCTATGGTATGGAAAAAAACGTATAAAAGTTCTTTCCGTCAAGACGGTATTCAAACCCACTCCTTTATCAAATGGTCTGGAAGACATAAGTCCAAATTACTCTACCAGTTGCGAGGACCCCAGAAAAATTTATAGTGATTAGTAAATTGTAACAGTCTCACAGCAGAACGATCTTCGTTTTTACCACGAGTTGCTGTGGTATTGCACTGCTTTCAAGCAGGTGGCACCGTAAAATCGTTAATCGGTCATGCATTTAAAAGTTGAGAGCCTATTTCCAGAAGGCCAAAATAGCATTAGTAGGGCGCCTCCGTAGCCAGGTGGGAAGGTGCAGCAATGCGTAGCACATGCTTCTTGATTAGACCGGGGTTCGAGCCCGTCACCACCAAATATGGAGGATGCGGAAAAGTCAGGGAATGACCACCGCATATTTCCGGAGCAATATGGCCTTAGTTGCTAATGCTCCTAAAAAAACCAAATAACAAACAAACAAACAATATAATAACATTAGTAGAGGCATATGATACAAGAAAGCAAGCTTATGTAGCATCAGCCAAAAAAAAAAAAAAAAACGCTTCCATTTCACCCCTCCGTTCGTTCGAAATACCTCCCCAGCTGAGCCTCAAATTTATTTAGGCTATCAACTTCCACAACAAGGGATGGAAGTCTGTTCCACCAACCAACCACCCAGTGGCTAAAGGCAAATTTCCGCACGTCTATCCTACATCTGTCTTTCCTCAATCTGAATTTATGCCCTCTCAGGTGATTATTCTGAGCAAGAGGAGGAATCCCATCGGTACTGAGCATGCTAAAAGCATTCAAGGCCTTATACACCTCTATCAGCTCACTTCGCCGGCGCCTAGTCTCCAGACACTGTAATTTGCAAATCTTAAGCCTTTCTTCGTAAGAGCAACCCTTTGTTCCATTCACTAATCTTGTTGTCCTTCCCTGTATTCCAATAGATCTACATCCTTCTTAAAATGAGGCCTCCAGACCTGTATACAGTACTCAAGGTGTGGCCTGACCATTGCCTTATACAAGGGAATAATCACCTCCTTAATCCTGCTAAAATAATTCCTGTATATCATTGACAAGACACCATGAGCTACTCTTGCAGCCCGTCTGCACTGCTCAGAGAACTTCATATCTGCCTGCACAGTTATCCCCAGGTCCTTTTCATTCTCTACCACTGTCAGTGTAGTACCACAGGGTTGATACGTTGCTCTGTGATTGCTGTTTCCCATATAAAGTACTTTACATTTGTCAATGTTAAACTTCATTTGCCACCTCTCCGCCCATCTGCTCAACCTTTCCAGATCCTGTTGCAGCCGGAGAGCGTCAGTAGTGTCCATAACAACCCTGCCAGCCTTTGTATCGTCTGCAAACTTGGACATTAAGCTTGATATACCATCATCAGTATTATTTATAAATATAGAAAACAATAATGGACCCAACACTGAACCCTGAGGGACTCCACTAATAACATTAGTCCAACATGAGCAGTGTCCATTGATTACCACTCTCTGTTTTCTCCCTCTCAACCATTCCTTTATCCATAGCAGAAATTTGCCTCCAATGCCACACTGCTCCAATTTATGCAGCAGTCTTCCATGTGCAACAGTATCAAACGCCTTTCTAAGATCCAAATATATAATATCAAAGTTATTCCCTGCATCCATTTCTTTTGTGACTGCATCATAGTATCCAATCAAATTGGTCAGGCAAGACTTTCCCTTAACAAAACCATGCTGTGTCCGAGCTATACCTGAAGTCTTGTCTAGATGTTCTTGTCTATAGTTTCTTATTATACTCATCAGAGTCATTAGGCCTCTAGCACACTCCTACTCTCAATTTTGATTTCCCAATGCTTAGGTCACACCAAACTGACTCGACACTGCACTGTCCAGCAATGTCGACTGGCTTCATTTCCTTGGATTATGTGTTTCTTAACTAATAGCATAACCCCTACTCCCTTCTTATCCTGTTTATCCTTTCTGTACACATTGTACTCCCGAAATTCCAGTTCTTCATTCCTTATATCTGTGTGACACCACGTCTCTGATATCCCAACAATATCTGCCTTTGATGTTTTGAGAAATACCTCCAATTCATCAAATTTATTTACCAAACTCCTTAGCATTGGTGTACACGCAAGTATACATGCACCTGTTTCTATTCTTAGCTACTCTAACACAACCCATTTGTTTACTTTTACCGCAATAACTCCCAGCAGTCTCTGAAATATCCTGCATCTTGTTTTACAGGCTGCTGCTCATTCCAATAGAAGCAGTGCAAGAATCAATTTCACCTCTGCCAGTGGCTACTGTTATTCTATTAGTCCTTGTATCCCCCTTAAGCTAGCAGTTTTCCGACCCACCTAACACTGCCTCGATAGCGTCAGCAAATATTCTTGCACCTTTTCTATTTAAGTGTATCCCATCCGTGTAGAAGCAGTCTCTCCTGTTAACAAGTACAGACCAGGCTGAAAAAAATTCTATCCCTTGAGCCTTGCACAGTCTTTCCAGGGCCGAATTGATCGACAATGCTCTCATCATATACTCCCTCCTATCGTGTTTGGACAGAATTGCATACACTTTCAAATTCAAGCCTAATTCAGGGCTTTTTTCAACAATGACCTGTACTTGTTAAATAATTTTGCCGGTCTCCTACTCTTAATATCATTAGTGCCAACTTGTACAACTATATCACCTTTTGTGTCATTAAAATATGATATCCGCTGTACAACGTCATCAACCTTTGTCACTGGCAGACATACCCTGGTCCTGTTCCACCTATCCTTTTTTACAAAGCATGGTCCCCGTTTCCCTGACATTAGAGTCACCAACAACTACTAGTTCCTGTGGGACCAGCGCATTCTGCCTTGGGGGTTGCCGCTGTGTTGCGTGATGACCAAGTGCAAGCTGTGGCGTTGATGTGGGCAGCTGAGAGCTTGATGGGCCCTCAATTTAGATCCTTCGGGGGCATCCACCGTGTCCTTCAAGCTCTCATATAGGCCCATAACAACGCTGAGTTGTCGCCTGATTTCGTTACACCCCTTGCATCGCGCACACACAAAGACATACCCCATGGCAATATTATGTCCCGTACCCGATTTATTCACAAACATCATGCACGCAGTGCATTTTAAAAGGCTGTGATTCAGAGGGCAACTGGCCCCCTCAGTTCTCCCATGAGCCACAGCACTCCCATTAGCTTGAGCCTCTTGCTTTGCTGCTCTGGTCTGAGTGATGATTTCGATTTAATTTCAATAAAATTTCAATTTCAGTACAAAATTATAACCTTGAACTTGTATCCCAACACAGTTATAACGCTATATATATTTTTCAGTATCGAGTATTATCTACGAGTTCCGTTTATATAACTTCCGTATCAAGTTGTGTATTAATTAATTATGTTAGGTTTGTAATCTAAGTCGTTATATGTATTTAGTTAAAAGTACAATTTAATTGACAACGAAGTTTAACAAAATTAATAGATTTTACTGATTAATTGACAATATTATATTATATACTGTACTGTACTAAGCTTACGCTATCTAGTTCGGGATATAACGTTGTGTCGTATAACAATGGCGGCAAGTTACGAACGGTAAATCTACGGACACTTAAGTATTAATTAACTTCCAAATCTCGCTGTCTCAACTCAGAATAAACTAAGGATTCTGACTAAGTCTATAAGATACTTATATAAAATAAATTTTATGTAACAATTGGTCAATAAAGCGGCTAAATATGGCTAAAAAACTTCTCGTTCAGCGGAGCTGCAACTTGTAACACGTGGATTTGATACCCTTACCGATACTTTTATGCAATTACAAGGCCGAGTAAAGAATAAATACACCAGATTAATCAGAAAATCACAAAATAATGCTATACTACTAAATTTAAATCAGAAGTTTTAGAAAAACAATTTCAAATCAATAAATAAGAATATCCACTTAGCTGTTTCGAACACTTCTGACTCCCACTAGCTCGTCAGCAGACGTCCATTTCGAAGTTCGCAGACTACATGGCAGTTCTCTCTAATAGTTAATAACTGTCACTAGTGCTCACATGCTATCAATGAGAGAACAGTAAATTCTGCAGAAATTGTCAGTGCAGTGTCTCCTCTTTTAAATATATAAAAATTAGTCTTTTAGCGATGTTATTTGTTTGAAAGTAGCGCATTATCAAGTCAACTCGTGGTAAACGCGAAATTTGTTCTGCTGTAAACATTAAGACCGGATGCAATTATCTCGCCACAAAAACGTACGAGAGATAGAAAGCCATGCTAATTTTCTTAATATAGCTTAAGATTATAATAAATGATTATACAATTAAAATACAACAAAATTTAATAAAAAAAATATTACAGAATATGTTGGAAATGCCCACCATGCTTGTGTAGACATGTATCCACTCTTTTACGTCTGTTTATGCAACTTTTCGAGGAATACATTATTATTACGAGTGCAGTTTCCACTGATTTTCTTCAGTCTTATGTGGTGTAAAGTGTGTTTAGGGTCAAACGGCACCAGGGGTTCCCCCATCTCCGCGTGGTATACATTGTCTTGTGATACAGATCACTGTAAAGGCCAGAGCCGCCAGACCCCCTACTGCGGCCCGACGTTGCCCGCACTTATGCCCCCGTGGAGGCAGACCAGGTACACCAGTACGTTAAGATTACTCTGGCAGGTCCTGCCACCTAATTTCCTGAGATTTCAGTGGCAAGGACCTTAAAAAAAAAAAAAAAACAGCACACACATATGGAGTGATGATCGCGGCAGGGATAGCGCTAGAATTTGAAGGGCCGAAAGTTTTGTGGGCGAAGCAATTTGGGTGTTGTTAAATTTTGAAGTATAGGGTGTTCACTGGCACACAGATAGTGGGTGGAGAGACTGAAGGCTGGGAGGAAAAGGTAGAAATATGGAGATGATAGGGAAGGCTACCCAGACCGTCAGTGAGGCAGACCCGTGCCTCACCAGGTGAAAGGAGGGGTTGGCAGGGGGAGGGGAGACGGGGCCTGTCTCCTCTCCCCTTGCCAAGGGAACGGTAGTTAAAAGGGGAACCAGGCAAGAGAGTCCTGTTCAGATCGCCAATATTGGCGTTGGGCAGTGTAGCCGCACTGTCATTCATGGTCCAGTCCAGTATTTTTTTTTTTTTTTAATCCTTGAGATGCAGGTCTGAGTTTGGGATGTTGTCTTCGAGTACAGTTCTTCTTGTTCTTGATGTAGGTGTCTTCTTTTAGTCCTTTTATAGTAATTAGTGAGTGTGGAAACGTGCGATGTTTTCGGTCCTGCGAGTTGGTGGTGTTCGAATTTCACTAGTGGGTAATTAAATGTTTGTCTTGTGTCTGTTTGCTTTTTTTTTTCAGGGTTAAACAGTAGGCTCTAGGGGAGTCACGGTAGGGTACTTTGGTAAACATCTCTTGGGCAAATTGCGAGAGAGCCAGGTAATGGTCATCCTCCAGCAGTATGAGGTGCTCCTGATTATTTGGGTTGAAATGGATATTCGTGATGAGAATGGCAACGGAGGTCTTCGTAGAGAGGGCAATCGTGCATTAAATGCTTCCAGGTTTGCTCCTCACCGCAGTGGCATAGTGGCGATTCTACAATACTGAAAGCGGCCAATTTTGCATTGAAGGATCCGTGCCCTGTGAGCAGAAAAGTGGTGTAGAGGCAAGCTGAGAACCAGGGTGGTTGACGTGGGCAGACTTGCAGAATGTCAGGGATAAATTTCCGGGTCACAGCGCCCTTGGTTGAATTTGTCCCTCTGGATTGTCAGAGAGACGGACTTGTAACTTGTAAGAGGGACGAACAGTAACTTGTATTGGTGAAACCAATACAAGTTACTGTTCTTTCCTTTGAAAGGTGGTAGTGTAGGCCACAACGGATGACTTCCAAGTCTAGGGGTAGACAGCCCACTAGGACCTGGAGTGCGTGCGAGCTCACAGTACAGCATGCCCTTGAGATGGTTAGTAGGATGGAGTGCTGTATAGTCTAATTTTCTCCTATTGACTGCCGTGGTAGCTTTTTTTTTTAAACCAGACACCCGCAGCATATGAGAGGGCTGGGATAAACATGGCTTTATAAAAGAGGGAGAGTGTCCTCTTCTTTAGGCCTCAATTTTTCCGAACTCTGGCAATAAATGCTGAGTACCTCTTAATTTTTTTCTGCAGATGTACAAGATGTGGGGTGAAAGATAAGTTCTTGTTAAGGATAAGTCCGAGATGCTTCAGTTCTGTCGCTAGTTTTATTGTGGTATCCTGTATCTTGATTTGCAGTGGCCTGCGCATGTCGAGAGAACCTTTCAGGAGTATCGAGGAAGTTTTGGGTGAGGAAATTCTCTGGTGATTGAGACTAACCCATTTCTGGTTTGCAGTAGCTTCCATCTTGGCTCTGCTGTCCGCCTGTAGCATGAGGACAAGATCATCCGCGTATACTTGAAGGTCCAGGCCCAGGAAACTGTCCAGGACAAGGTTCCAAAGTAGTGGCCCCAGTACAGAGCCCTGTGGGCACCCCCGATGAACAGTTCGGGTGACTTGGCAGTAGGGAGTAGTTACAGTGACCATTCTGTCAGAGAGATAGGTTTGTATGCAGTCATATAGATTGTCCGGGATATTTGCCTTCCTGAGTCTGCCGAGGACGCTTGGCCACCAAATTGAGTCAAACGCCCCGGCAAAGACAATGGAAATGACCAGAAAATATTTTTTGTTGCAGTTTTGGGCTGTTATGTTATACGTTCAAGAGAGTCAACCGCAGAGCGCCCCCTCCGGAAACCAAACTGGTTCGGGTAGGAGAGGCCCGCGGCAAGGTAGTGACTTTGAATTTTATTATTGAGAATGTTCCCAAAGAGCTTGCTGATTACTGAGAGTAGTCCAATCGGTCTATATGGATGTTACCTTTCTGGCTTGGTTGGGTTTTTCAGTATGAGTCTGACATTTGCCAATCTCCAGTTACGAGGAAAGTGGCCTGTAGAGAGGCAGTGATTAAATAAATTTAAGATAAGGTCCAGGATATATTCTACTGCCTTTTTAACAATCTCAGGTTCAAGGTAGTCCGCTCCTGGCGTTTTCCTGTTTCGCAATTTGTTCACTGCCAGAAGGAGTTCTGTGTGAGTGAAAGGGGGCTCCTGGAGAGCGGGTGTGTATTTGTTGTTCTCCTCGCAGAGCTGGAACTGTTCTGCGGTGTTAGAAATCATTTGAGGAAGAAAGGTAACATCCAGAATTTCATTTACTGATTCATGCCACGTCTTGGTGTAGGTGCCCATGGGTGTTTCGATGGCTGGTATCACCTCCCCTCTGGGTAGTTTATTGGTTGTTATTTTGTATACAACTCCCCAAGGGTCAGTATTTCCAACATTGGAGACTGGGTTCTTCCAAGACTGTTTCTTTTTTTTTTCTTATTAGAACAGTATATTCGTTCCTGACCTCACGATAACGCTGTTTTAGGGCTTCCACTTCAGCTGCTGCCCAGTAGCGGCGCGTGGTGTGGATCTGTTTGGGTGTTTTATACTGAATATCTCCAGGAATTGCAAAATGATTTGTATGTATGGTAATGTTCCAAAACGAACCCGCGTTCTTCTCAGAAAAAATAACACTATGCACCTCACTAATAAATGCTGTACTGTTTTTTAAATATCACTGAAGGCACAGTGAAACTGCCTTCTGCCACCTGTCTAAAAATATCTCACTCCATGTCTAATGCCATCATGTGTTCTCTTGCCTAGGTACCTCGCGTTGACAAATGGGTAAAGCGATAAATGCGAGACACGTAGGCGTGTTATGTTGGTTACGTGTGCATTCTGGCTGGTAAGATGCTAGATAAAGCCTTTATTGTAAATTGATTTTCGTAAAAATTCTTATTTCAAAAATTTGTCTAGACAACCGTGACTGAACTGCAGTCTGATAGAAGATGAGCAGAATGATAATTTTTATGTTGTTGTAAAAACACATTTAACAAAAATATTCCTTGTACAGATATTTCTACGAACTTTTACCGTTAGATTTTCAACAGATTTCTCCTAGCAGTTTTAAAATTTTCAATCTGTAGATTCGTCTTCTAAAGTATCTATAAATATTTCAAATTTTATAACAACAGCACACTCTTAGAGCATATATTATGGTATTTTTGGCACGTCAAAGTACGTATAGTTCAGTGATCATTGCCTTCCCTAATGAAAACCGTCTTCCGATCATTAAGAATTATTAATATGTATAATTAACCACTCTTTTACCACGTGGAGTTATTAATATATATTTTATTTAAGCATAGCCTAAACTAATATATACAGTTGGGTAACGTTTCGGGTATCTTGCCAATATACATCATCATATCGTGCTGCTGACCGTCTTCAGATCTGAAGAAATCTGAGATCTTCAGATCTAAATCTGAAGATCTCAGATCTTCAGATTTAGCAGTCGTGTCCTGAGAGAGGCCCTCTTATTTAGTATGACTTGGATCTGACGGTAGGATTTGCAAGTGACATAAAGTATCAATAAAACAACCTGGGTTTTTTACCTTTCAATCCACGGGGTATAAGAGTGTTTTAATATACGAGTGTATGTGTTTAATCTTGATGAATATTTACCGCTTATCGTTATTTCCTAATCATATTATTATAAAGGTTTTTATATATTTACTTTTCCACTTGATTACATCTCGACTTGATAGCGGACTTACTTTCTAGATTATTTTTTTTTTATCAAATTTCAATAAAAATACTTTACATATTCAATCTTCTTTTGTAGCAAATTTTAAATTTTGCTCTATTATTTAACCTGTTTACTGTTTTAAAAGTTGTTATTTTTGTATTTACTAACGATTGGAAGCATTCTATGTGAAGCACAACAGCAATGTATCTTGATTACTGTTATTGCTATAAATGTTAGCTAATCACACGCACTTAACGCACATGCAATGAGGACATCCTGAATTGAGCACATTGACGTACGCTTTCCTACTTTATGCTCGCTGCAGTACGAAAAGTAAAGAGATATTTAACCGTGTAGTTTCCAGGATGCTATCGCATAACTTGCTTTTCTCATTCAATGGCATCACCCACAATGATCAATTGCTAGCGACAGTGCGAAGAAACGGTATGTATAAGCACGCATTTACAACCAAAGACTTGTGGCGTGTCTCAAATCTGTAACCCAGCACCGGAAATGTGGAAATCCGAGCAGAAAACAAACAACTAAAAAAAAAATATATATATAAAAAAATGCTGTTTTCGAATATCTTTAGACCCTCCTTTTTAGATGGAAAGACGAATTGAAGAGGGTTGCTAAGAATTACTAATGAAAAGGAATTTTTAATTATTTATTTTTTCTCCATAGCAACGCATCACCATCAAGCGATCACATAACAGTGTCGACTGGGTCATCCGTTCGGCATCCTTGATTTGTTTGAAATAAGAGACATCCGGTGGAAAGGGGGTGGGAGGGTTGATACCACGCTGATGGGTATGGAAGTTATTGTCACACGTGTTTTCGGTGGCTTTTCCGGTTTCTTTGTCCCTCCGGAAACGGAAAGAGTGTCTCCCCAGTATTAGGTTTTATGCTTCAACCACGAATGGGAGCAGAGTTGAATTACATTAATTACTATGAAAAGTCGTGATAATCTGTTTGGAACGTCGAAAGAGCTTTACATGCTCAGTTGCGCCTCTGCAGACGTTACTAGGACCTTACTTTATCGATGTCGAGGGATGTGACAGTAATGGCCGTAGTGGTTAATCACGGCATGCTTTGGCGTTGTAATGTGTCGATGTTTTGTTTTAAAAACATATAACGGTGGTTTTCATAATCGTTACACTTTTCAGTCTGAAGCAATCGATGTGAGCCTTTTTACCGAGGCCTGCAGCACACTTTCGTTGCAGGCAGACGTAGAAAACAGGATGCGTGGAAATACAATTTATAAGAGTTTTTGACAGGATTTTTAGCTCCTGCTGTTCCTGATTTCTTACAAGGAGTTAAACATCCTGCTACACGTCAGTGAATATAAGATTTTCGCTAATATTGAAAGACGAAAATACATCGATCGCTGTTGCTACTGAACTTATCGTAATTGGGGTGTTTGGAAAGTTTCTAGATCACTGTGTATTTCATCATTTTAAAATAAATTAAACACGATAGTATTAAATTACAAACATTTTTATGCACGTTACCCAATTTTATTGTAATATCTTAAATATTATTATACTTTAGGTTTTAAAAAAGTCATGTCCCCCGAAGCCAGTAATATCATAAAAGAGAGTCATGGTAGTGAAATATCCTTCCTTTTTGGAAGGACTGTTCACAGGAAGATCCATCAAGATATGATGGAAACATTACACAATGATTGTCAATCACATAGTACCATCGAGAACTAGGTTTTTGAATTGAACAGGGATTGTAGTCACCAAAGATGAAGTCAGGTCTGTGCGACCTTTGAATGTGTGTGTTCTGCGGAAAACATTGTTCTGTTCATAACCTGATTTTGAAGATCATTGTACTATGTTAAAATACAAAAATACTAAATATATACTAATGGGTATCCAAAATATTTGAATGAAAAGTAGAGGAGGTAATTGCAATGTACAAATTAATTTTATGTGTAATTGTAAAATTCCATGGACTCAAAAACAAGTTTTTTAGTCAGTTGGTGACCATATATGAAACTTGGATTGATCCCTGTGATCTAGAGACCAAACAACAATTGGAGTGGAATAAAGAAGAATCCCCTCGCCACAAAAAAAAAAAAAAAAAAGTTAAAGGTTTCAGCATCAGTTACAAAGGTAATTGCATCCGGTTTTGGGGGGGGGAGAGACAAAGAGGGACGATATTCATTGATGCTAATATTTCATAGGCACTTAAAGGAGCAACTGTTGCTGGAAACTCTACAGAGGGATCCTTTTCCTACATCACATCCGACCCTCTCAGTCAAAAGGCTCTGATAACCTTGGAGATAATCAACGATTTAAGTCATAAATTTCTGTCGCCATCCATCCTGTTTATCAGATATATCTTCTTTGGATTACTGTCTGATTTCTGCGGTGAAATGCATTTTGAAAGAGCGACACTTTGGGACAGTAATGATGAGTCATGATGTCGAAGAGAAGATAAAAGAGGTTAAAAGTCCTTAGAGTAAACTATGTTGAATTAAAATTTATTTCCAAATTGCTTCATTCTTTCTGTGGAAGGCAGAAAGTTTTAAAATAACACCCATACAGCAACGGGTAGGTTATTTTGGAGTGACTGATCCACTATTAATACTATGCATTATTGTCACAAATTTTAATCCCCGTGACTTGGAATTCTTCCAAAAATGCAAGTTATTGATAATATTGGAATGGGGGAATGCTTTTTATACGATAGTGCATTTCCTTTGGTGATATTAAGAAATCTTTATTGCAATAATTACTAGTTGTTACTGGCCCATAATGCCTAAATCACAGGTTGAATAATAAAATTGCTGCAAAGAATTTGACAGGTCAAATGCGCTTATTTCCACTGCTAACCGCCAACTGTATAATTCAGTGGTTCAATTAACTTAAGAAATATGACAATAACGATTATTTCTGTTTTTATAACTTCATGTCGATTATTTCTCCTCTGTTTTTATAACTTCATTGCCTGCGTCTAGCCCTGCCCTTTATCTGTCCTCTCAATACTTATCACAAATTATTATTGTACCTCGATTTTCTAAGTTAATTTTAGTTAAGTTTAGTAATGCACCAATAACTAATATTGTGCCAGCCTCGTCTGTATCTGCACCATTTGTACAGCACACCAAATAATGGCACATTGCGTCTGATGTATACATATAGCACAGATGTCTTGCAGTGCCGGAAAAAAAAAAAAAAAAAAAAAAAAAGGAAAAAGAAAACGGCAAGTCACGTGATTATTGTATTTGTTTACATTCTCCATTTTCAATGTGAATTCTGTACTGATATCACGAATCATACCGCTGTTTTACATTTATTTTTAATTAAAAACCCCTCACTATGGCTCCTAAAGTTAATAAACCTCATACAGAGAAGAAAAGAAGAACAACATTAAAGCTTATTGACAAACTTGATATAATCCAAACCATTAGATTACGATCACCCGGAATGTTAATTCATATACCCATGTGTATTGTGTCTGTAAATTTCGTGTGTTCTCTGCTCGATTTGCCGGGAGAAAAATCTTGCTGTCTACGCCTGAGACCCACTAACTCAGCCACAGAGTGAAAAAAAAAAAAAAACCTATAAAAGTTCCTCGCGTCATCAACGGGATTCGAACCTAGGCATTTTCCACCCGATATGGGGAGGACCGTAACGATACCACTGTGCTACTCGCGCAGACTAAACGTGATGTAATAAATAAAATAGAACGGGACGTTAGCAGAAGTGTATTAATGGCAGAATATAACATTGGATCATCAACATGTTTATGTTTTTTATGTACAGTTAATAAAATTTCGTTCTTAATCTCTCTATTTCTTATTTGGCCTCATTATTTCTTCATTAAATACATTAAAAATGAAACTTTTTAGATAACGGAAAAATAATTAACTGCGCCTTCAATCCCCGAAGGTGCCGTTATTTCGAAAGTCTACCGTATATAGCTGAGCAGCAACTGAAGATTATGGCCAAAAGCGCGATGATGGTTATAATTAAACAGATTTGATGAAAAAGTTCTGAGTCCGAAAATCCCAGAAAATATGTTTGAAAGAAATCAAAAACATGGTCAACTGTGGGGGTGGGGTAAAAAAAAAAAAAAAGTCTACGCTGAATTACTAAAACTCAAATTTTAGAATTTCAACTAGTTATAAGAACTGAAATTGAAATGCACCTTTTAGTGAATCGGGAAGTTGAATTATTTGTTGAAGTTCAACGAGATTTTGGAACGTTTCATAGACCATCCCCTTTCCTCCGCTCACCCTCTCCGATACTGCTGTGAAAGTTACTACAGACGATCTTCCTCTTTACTCCATAATTTATGCGTGTACTATCTTTCTTGGGAGCAGAGGTAGTTAAGGAATACCGGAAGTGTACGGGGAAAGGGAAGAGGGAAAGAAGCTACAAGACAGTCACATGGCCAGCTTGGACATTTCTTTTGTCAAAAGATTTCTGGTTGTCTAAGTTACACACACATCAGTCTTTATATAATTGTACCTCCCGACTGCAGTGTCCCAGGATTCTGACCTTTCCCCTTCTATCAGGGGTGGCATTTTCCTCTAGCGTGAAAATGGTAGTTTTCTGTTTGATCTGAGCATCAAGTCGTTACGGTAATGACGGCTGGGAGGTCGGAGGGTGGGGCGACTCTCCTCCGCACACACAAACACGTGCACACATCGCAGTTGCCGCTCTATATTTAGCCCTGCTCCTGACGGTGAATCTCATTGGACTGTGGGCTTTGCGTGTTGCTCCAGCACCACCATGCGTCTAATGGTACTTATTATATCTCCGTTGCTCCTCTCGGCGAGCCTCTGAGATACGGAAGATGTGGATGACGTGAAGTATTTTTTTTTTTTTTTAATTTTGTTTCCCCCCCTCTTCTGTTCCGTTGGTTGGTACTGGAAGAAAATATACTCTACTACGTTGGCTGTCGTCGCTGCTGCTGCTGGCGATCCGACCGTCTTGTGATCTGCGATCCACGAGGTATCCCCCGCGGCTGCCCGTCATTGCGGAATTGCCGCTGTTCAGACCTATGGAGAAATCTTCGTCCGCACAACCGAAGTGTCAGGAGTCGAATGTGTACCTGGATTTCGTGAGATGCTGCAAGCTTTAGGTCGAACTTGCGCCTTCTCCTCTGTTTGCGTGTATGCGTGAGTGCGTGTGATATTTACTTCGTCTTATTGAGGACTGGGAGTAAAGGTGTGGCTTGCTGGGAGGGTGACGGAAATCAGAAACTGAGCAGCAGGTCATGGAGTCGTCGAGGTGGCCGTCATTGAACTTGAAGAGGATTTTCCGCCCTGCTTGCAGTATCCGGTAAGCAATTGGCATGTTCTTGGAATTTGTAGTTTGTCCGGGTTGCATTTTGGCATCGTTCCAGCAGCATGTTTTTTGCCAAATTTTTGAAACTAATGACGCTGGGAAAATTGTAATTTAAGGCGACCTCTATTATCGCTATGTATTTATTTATTTATTATTATTATATATTTTTTTTTTGTTCATTCACTTAGTTTTCTTAAAAATAGAGAGCAGTTTCCGTATTTGTGTTTCTCAGTTCAGCAAATGTCATACTATGCAAAATATTTTGTTCTGTCATCACCATACGTCACTTATAGTTCAGATTATTTCGAGTAACCGGCCCAAAACTTTGAACTTCACATGTGCTTTCAGAATTCTGGTCACTTAGTGGCGCATGTCACCAATCCATCAGTATGTAACTAGTGCAGATGGCCTATGCACAGAACTTCAGAATATCGGAACTTGTATTATTGCATTTTTCATTTTCCACGTACGAGCCTTCGTCTCCTTTTTAATGTAATGTCGATCAAGAACCTTGCCAGTAGCTAAGAATTTTTTCTTCGAAAGCGCATTAAAATTTCCACGAAATTCTTGTAACGCAAAGGCTGATTTTCTTTTTCCCAAGAAACAGTCAAGGCTAGTGATTAGACCTGATCCCATGGCAACCATGAAATGAGGATAATGTTTCTTTATCATGGAATAATTGATTTAACACTTGAAATTCTTGAAAAGAGATATTGTGGGTTGAAACTTCTGCGTTTTGCCATGGTTTTGTAGTGTGCTTCGACGTTAACGACATTGTGTGTTAGAATCAGTAAGATGCCCCAGAATTATGCGGCCTTTGTTAACTGAGCATTTTGATGCTGCTGCTGTAATAAAGATATTGCTAACAGGCTCCGTGCAGCAGAGTATGAACAGAATTTTTTACAATTTGTACTTGCATCGTTTTTATACTAAGTTTTTTGAATGTTTTGGATAAGCAGGAGTCTTGAAGGGACATTAGTATAGCCTCAGAATTTTATCTTTAATGGAATTTAAAAAAAAAAACAAGCAATGAGAATACATTACAGAAAATAAAGTCATGTCGAATGTGAGGCATTGAATAGTTTTGAGTTTTTCTTTTGCGGTATTTATATAAATTTGTGCGGTAAGGCTGTATTACTCATACGAACTGTTCGTGCCACTCTCTCTATTGGAGGGCCCTTTCTCTGTTGCTTCTAATGCTAATATTCTTTAGCATTGGAAGCGACAGAGTATAAACAAGACTATATTACAAAAAGCATTGGGACACCCACGTCTTCCGCGAATATTGTGTACGGTGCTGGAAGTCCTCCATGCATGTTTATAGTCTTAGACATATCAATAATAAATCTTGTGGGCGTATTTCTATAACAGCAGTACCTCAGAAGCTAGCTGGTATTGGTCGTGGTTTGGAACTTACAAACTTTCAATGTGAAATAGTGATCGGATGCAAAATCATCGGTAACCTTTCTGTACTCGCAACTGCGACTTGTCTTAACGTCCCAAAATCCGCCGTTCGACGAACCATAAAGAGGGTAATTCGTGCATGTTCCCTGCGGAAAACATCACGGAACAGATCCAAGATGCCACAGAAACATCCGTCGGGAGCGTCACTTGAAGGGCAGCTGCGCATAAGCTCAATTTCAGGATCATCGATGCGAAACAGCGTTTGTAGTGGTGTCGTTTCCGACGTACGTATATCCTAACAGTGGCAGAAGGTGGTGTTGATTGACGATCTCGCTATATGTTTCAATCCGAGAGACATGTTTGGGCTTGGAGGTTGCCCAGAGAGTGCTTCCTGTCGGAACATAGTCTCGACCTCGAAGTTTGGTAGCGATATTCCGGATGGTATGGGACTGTTTCCTCTTGTGTTCGGACTTGGTTCGCTTGTGGTAGTAATTTATAGGTATAGGGAAATTATGCACTGTCTACATAGTACTACGCTCCATCTCATACAGCAAGAGTCTTACAGGACTGGTTTGTGGATAATGACATCGAAAAGTTTGACTGGCTGGCTCAGAGATCGGACTTGAACTCCCACTGAACAGTGGAAGCCCAGGATTAGGCTGGTTTTGTAGAAAGACGATCAAGCCCTCTTCCAGACCAGTCCTGGCGGCTGCTTTTCTGGAGATATGGCGAATTTCAGTCGAAACCTACCGGAAGTTGGTAGAAATATACGTAGGAGGGGCGAGGCTGAGATCGAGGCCAGTGGTAGCTCTGTGTATTAGGTTTTTGAGTTAAAAGCCATTTTCTGCAACTACCTTTGAGCGCCCAGATACTTTTATATTGTGTACTTATTAATGTTCTTTACAGTATCATTCATAAAAGTGTACTTTACGTCTGGGAAAAGCGTGTATTTACGTTGAGAAAACGGGGTATTATGAAAGTTCCCCAAGACCTTGTAGAGACTCGAACTAACTTATTCCACTTTTTAATTGACTGTGTACCACCTCGATGTTTACGACGAGGAATTTGGCGTCATAGCAATGAAATTGTGGAGCCTCCTTATATATCGAAATTTTAATGAAGCCACTTTAATTTTAAACGTGTGATAAATTAATTTGTCGTTCAACAGGTTATATTAATTGGAAAAAAATAACGAAAACGAACCCTCGTGGGTATCAAAGCGCTATCTGTATGATTTGACTTACGGTATTGTGTAGTTGGGTATTTTGATATGTGATGTGAATGACATTATCTAGTTGAGAAAGTCTCCTTTATTCACTTGATAGGAAGTTGAAGAAATGTATCATGATGATTTAGAAATTAAAGCTTATTTCAAAGAGAATTGTTGCGTGGTGGTGATGTTGGAAAACGCATAATTTTTTCCATGTCGTTGGACTGAACCAAACTATTTACCTTTTATAGGCATATAGTATATTTAATTGCTTCACTAATTATGTTTGTGAAACATTCAAAGAAATCAGCTAATTAAGTAATGATTCTTGGTGTAATATGATGCAATTTGGATTTAAGAGACGTATAAAACGAATAGTTTTACGAGTATCCACGCAAGAAAGCTGAGTGTCGCTAAGATCTTGGGGCACGAATTTTGTTTTAGGGCCTCGTGGGGATTGTGTGTGTGTGTGTGTGTGTGTGTGCGGTTAAATATACATATTTTATGACATAATCGTAATTTTCCTCGAGACGGTCAAAATTATTCATAAAAGTAATGATTACGGTAAAGAGAAATTAAGAAAATAAAACTAAATAAAGCACGTTTTCATTTCTATAGTATTTATATGCTGCGTACAATAATCCTTTCACAGAACAACTCGTACGGCCGCAAAGACACGATATTGTCAACTGGGCTGCCTTATCGACTTCCTATTATTTGCACAGCATACTGAATTGTCAGCTTTTCTTCCCCTTCAGCTTTCTATTGATCGTCGCAGGTCTCATAATCGGACATTCAGTTTGACTTCTCCTGTAGTGAACTGCTTCTGACTAAATTAAATTTACGACTAAAATTACGATCGTGGCTGCATCAGCATCCCGCAAGAGGATCAGTCAGCCTGGAATTCAGCGTTGCCAGGTAGAAAACTCGCAAAATATTTCCATATCTGACTCACACACACACACACACACACACACACACACACACACACACACAGTTCTGTTTTCGTGACTTGATTAACTTTTTTAAGGCACTGTTATTCTCAGTCGATGACGATACTTTTCAACTCTGATATTTGATTTGCAATTTATACTTGAAGGTTTCGCGCGCGTGCGGATAGAAAAGATTGAATAAAACCGAACATTATAAAATGAAAATTTCCTACTCTTGATGAAATTTTGCATCAGCTTTTTTTTTTTTTTTTGTTTTGGTTGCAGCATCTCTGAATACTATTATGGCAGGCATTTAAGCCTTATACCAACTGGCTGAAATCCACTGAAATGGTCTTTCGCACACTGTATTCGATTCAATAACTGCGTGACGCATCCAATTGTACAAATCTTTTAATGCTGCGGGCAGTGTTTTTTGATCCACGATTTGGTTTCGGATTTTTCTCATTGCGCTGGCAGTTTTCTAAAGTCTAGTTGTTAACAACAGTCAGTTGTGTTGAGGGCGTTGTTGTGAATACACTAGCAAAAGAGAGGTGGGAGTTCTTTAAATGACGGCAGTTGCAGCCTTGGGATTGAGAATTGGCATTGTGACAAGTGACACAAGAGAGGCGGGTTCTGCAATACCTCCGGGTAAAGAAGACGCTTCAGTGGGATGTTATCGTTAAGGTCGTGAGAACGGGATTGTTATATAAACTAAATGAAACTCATTGCATTAGTTTAAAATATTCTACGAAAGTAATGATTTTGGTTTATTATACAGTTTTAAGTTCCGGAGACAAACTTTTTGAATGATTGAAAAGAATCGTATTCTAACGATATGACCGTTCCTTCCTTAAGTGTGATAAATGACGTCTGCCGTGTACAGGCAACTGGTATCTACCAGTTCCCGAAACATCCTGTTATTTTTCATCACAAACGAGGTTATTTACTTAGATTACTATCTGTTCTTCGACTTAAAACCTTAAGTATATTTCTTTTCTTTAATTTTTACTGCATCATCTCTTCACCTCCAGTTCTTAGCCTATCAATGCTATTTCTTTTTTTAACCACTTCTGATAATGAGATTGTTTTCTCGAGCCAAAAAAAAAGTAATTTAAGAAAGTTTGTTCCGAATTCAGTTGTAGAATTAATTTCAGTTTTACCGCTCCTTGCAGGTGAGCATCACTTCAGGTACGCTCCTTTCAAGGAGAGCTCTTCCATTCTCTGCTGAGAGAGCGCTGCACGGAGTAGATAGAAACTGCTTTAGATACAAAAGGAAGTAGTCTCTACTTTATTTCCACGTCACCATGATTATTTATGCTACGTTTGTTCAAATAGCTCTTCAGAAGTTCGTCTTGAAAGTACCCGTTGAGGACATTCCCTTCTTTACCTTTTGTGTACTGTCCTTATTGTTCGCTACTGCTCTTTCTTTCGTTTTATATTTCGTCATTTTATTCAAGCTGCTTTTGTTTCTTCTTTTGTTTATTTTCTGTGACGATTTCTTACACTCTCCTATATTTTAATTCTCTCTTTTTACTATATATTATACACTGCTCAACAAAATTAACAGAACACGTACAAAACGTGATGCAACTCGTGTAGCTTGCGATAAAGTGGGACAACGTTTGGTATCGTGGTGTACCAGAGAATATCGATGAAATGAAGAGATCGAACTTCGGACAGGTATAAGAGACATTTATAGGGGTTATATAAGAATTACAGAAAAGGTCACATTACAAAAGTCGATATAGAATACTCTAAAATATGGCCACATGAGATCAGTACGGCGTATGATCTCCTCCAACGGCTAAACAGGCCTGACAGCGGTGAACCATGCTCGATATAAGGATATCTATAATATTCTGTGGCAACAAATCCCATTGTGCAGCGCAAACCTTAACTCACCAAGTGACCGAGGAGTTGCTGTCGGCGTGCAATACGACGCCCAAGGGCGTCCCATAAATCTTCGATCGGATTTAAGTTCGAGAACCGTGCTGGCCTCGACAGTCATTGGATATCTTCAGTTTCAAGATATTCCTCCACCACTTGAGCTCTGTGTACAGTAGCGTTATCGTGCATGAAAAGAAAATCTGAGCCGTCTGGAAACCTAGAAATTTGCACATACGGTTCGAGTATCTGTTCTTACCTCTCACAGTTACGGTACCCCTATCAAAAACATGGAGAGGTGCCGCCGTTTATCATTTTACTGCCCCACACGAGAACACTTCCTCCACCGTAAGTGATCCTTTCTCTGATGTTGGTGGGATGGTACCGCATTCCTTGTTGTCTCCAGATGAAATAATGCGTAAAATTGATTTTCGGCTAAAACGGGACTCATCAGAGGACAAAACTATATCCCTTTGTCAGGACTCCTAGTCACATGTTCATGGCACTAGTTTCGACGAGCTCTGCGGTGGTTTGGGGTTAATAGGATAAAAACCACTGGCTTCCTTGTGTAGAGTTCACTTGAATTGAGCCTTCTTGACAGTCCAATTGAAAATATTTTCACCTGTGGCCACAGCAGTCTCAAGAGACAGTTGATAGCAGGAAATCGTAGGGTTCCGGCTTGCTGTTAGAGCCAGATAGCAGTGTTTTCTGGTTGATGTAGTCCTCAGTAGGACGACCCTGGCCACCTCTTCTTGTAATGGTTCCTTTCTCCTGAAACTGATTCCATACTGCCGAGACGACACTGCGTGACACATTAAGCCAACGTGCCACCTCCACCTGCGACTGGCCGGCTTCATGTCATCCACCGGCCCGCCATCTCAAAGAATAATCTAAACGACGACGACCTGTCATCCTGAGTACTGGAGATGTGGCTCTCCCACTGAGCAAACGAAAAAATGGGAATAAAGTGATGTCGTCACAACTCGTGGTTTTATCGGCATGTCCGCCGTAGCCGAGTTGTCAACCAATAGAGTGCATAAGTACATGTGCATTGTGTGACCTGGGTTCAAGCCTATGATTGCTAAATATGGTGCTGTTTCTTGTATTCTATCTATCTTGTAAACTCCTGCGACCGTGTGATCGTCCTGGAGTATAAACAGAAAATTTATTTATATACAGAAGTTATTGTTGTTGAGTTTAACGACACATAGGCTTCTAGGACCATGTGTGTGTCTTTTTAATGGTGAATATGAAATATTAGCTTCATAGTAGTAACTATATTTTATGATAGTTTCCTATACGATTTAGGAAATATTTACAGAAGAAGAAAATGCTAAATAGTCAGGATGTAGTAATGGAGGAGTTCGGAACGTACGTTTCTCCCCTTGTTTCTGTCTGTGGGTAACTCCTTTATAGTGTTCAACTTTTTTTTTCTCATCTTTAATGAAATTTCACTTTTAGTACTTTTTCTACGTAGGTAGCTTTCTTTAGCTCCCTACCCTGCTTATACTGTTCATATTGTTTGGATGGTCGTGAATCTGTCACTTGAAAACCCACGCGTTCATTACCACTTAAAATAAACTCCTGCCTTGTCCTAAGACAGAAGAATTGGGCTGTCCTCTAGTCAAAATCCAGATTTGAAACTCTTCTCTGTATATTATTCTATTAAAGCAAGATATTTATTTATTCACTAACGTACACTGTTCAAAACGTAAGAAAATCGTGGCAGTTACATTTCATGTTCATGGCGGCCATACTTCTGTGTGGACGAAGAGATGTGAAAGAGGGCTGGTTGGTTCCTTGAGGGCTGACCAGTCACTTTAGAAGATGCATGCTGAAGTTGTAAAATTCGCCTTCCGTAGCTGTTGTTGTTGTTGGTGGTGGTGATTTTATGGTGCAACGGCAGCTAAAAGCCATTATGATTCCGTACCGTTTATTCTTGATAAATTTACGTAAATCGGCTTTAAGATTCTGTGAAGTAGACAGCATTCGGGTTTATAGAACCTATCAACCAAGTGCAGCCTTGTTGGAGTAGGGTTTTAGGAGCATCAGCGACTAAGGCCATATTACTCCGTGTATACTCTCTGTAAATTTCGCGTGTTCTGTGATCGATTTTCTGTTTGCTGGATGAAAAACCTGAATTTCCGGGAGAAAAAAACATTATACCTTCGACTGAGACTAACTAACTCAGCCACATTGTGAAAAAAGGCCCATAAAAATTCCTCATGTCATAGACGGAACTCGAATTCAGGACTTTTTCCACCCGGTGTGGGGAGGATAGCGATTCTACCAACTGTGCTACCCACGAGGGCATGCAGTTTTGTAAATTAAGAGGTAAAGACTTTCAACGAACACATAAGAATTCACTAGATGCAAACATCCCAGATATTGGGAGAACTTATCGTTCTTTCTAGCATTTTCATTGTGAATAATATCGTGGATTTTGTGCGGAAATCTGGGGTACCTATCATAATGGAGAGTGTTAGCGGAAGCATAATAATGGTGTTTCAGGGCGATTTAGTGTAAAGCTAGTATTCATCAGCATAAAGACGCTTTAAGTTGTTGGGGATGGGAGGCATCTGATCTTGGGATTTTCACCATATAAGTGATGGTGGGATTGAGAAAACTTCATATACACTCCGGCCTAAAAGTTTGGAATCACGTTTCATTTTTCTTAAATTTCAAGTCTTTTTTTTTTTTTTTAAATACCAATGTCACTTAAATACCACTTGTCTACCAATATTTTCTATTACGTATAAAAATCAGAAAGCTTAAATAATATTTAAGAAATTTTTAGAATATTCTAGAGAGGTGTAGATGACTCCTGAATGAGGTAGAACATTGTAGAAGATTCCTCAGTGTGGTAGAACGTTGTAGATGATTCTAAAATATTCTAGAAAGTGGGAGTATTGTTTCAAAATTATAGACGATTGTAGATGGTTCCAGAGTGTTTTGCGATAATATAAATTGAGGAGTAAGGGATATAACTTATAAAATCGAACACCCCTCATTAGAAAGAGCCTTTGCTGTAAGTTTTGTGTTTTTTGTGATAAACGTAGAAAGAATTAAGGAACCGAGTGTTGAAAAAATGAAATGCTATTATAATTCTGTGTAAAAAAAGTTTTCATGGCGAGTATTGTTTTTTTTTTTTTTTTTTTTTTGTTTGGTTTTAGTTTGTATATAGCGCATGGACGACTAAGGCCATGATTGAGAAGTATTGGCAAAAAACTAGGAGTTTCATTTAAAAGGGTATAAACTACCATTCTAAACGGAATCGACGACTTAATGCACCTGAAATTCGAGCTGAGTTCAATAGGAACAGAGAAACTCCCGTGTCTACATCCACTGTAAAACTTCTTAAACAAGCATAACTTCATGGTTGTGCAGCAGTCCGAAAACCCTTTTAAAACCGGAAAATCGAAAGAAACGGTTGGCTTGGGGTTAAGGGCCATCAACGTTGGACTATTGAAGTATATCAGGTTTTTTTTTTTTAAATACTTTGCAGTGTGAACGGAAGAATCCAAATTTGATATTTTTGAATTCAAGCGTAGAATTTATGCGAGACGATCAACTGAAGCAAAAATGGTGCCACATTGTTTAGTGCGTACAGTCAAGCACGGTGATAGTGGTTCTAACATAATCTTCAGTTGCTTCTGTTTTTCTGGAATGGGTGACATCGTCAGAATTGAAGGAATTTTGAGAAAAGAAAGCTATGAAAACATCCTTGAACACAATGTAAATCTGCTGGACCTCGACTCTGTGAAAGAAATTTAATAATAAAACAAGACAGTGAACCGAACCACAGCTCCGAGCTGTGCAGAGACTTTCTAGGAACTAAAGAATGGGAGGGGTATTGCAGATTATGGTGTGGTTACCCCTATTGCCTGACTTGAACCAAATAGAGCTTTTGTGGGATCATCTATACTGTCATCTTCACAAAATTCATGGGAAACTTTGCAGATCTCTTGGAATAATCTTAGTTAAAACATATTATAAAAGTACTCGCCAGAATGCCACGTTTGTGTAAAGCAGTGATAAAATATAGTGGAGGATATTTTTGATGAAAAATCAGCATAGTTGTTATATTAATCATTTCAATATTTTTTTCCTGTAAATTTTTCAGAGCTTATTAAAAAAATCTTAAAATACTTTGTAGTGGTTTTTTTTTTTTTTTTTTTTAATATTACACTTTACATCGTCATACGCTGTGATTCCAAACTTTTAGGCGGGAGTGATATTTTATTGAGGCAGTAAGATCACATGCATATATACTGGTGGTGCGTTATTCTCCATTGCAGCCAAAATACGTTTGAGCAGAGGTATCCAGATGAAAGTGACGTTCGCAGTAGAAAATGACTCACAGATTCTTATGCTGTTCTGAAACAGTAATTAAAGCATCATACAAAATTCAGTTTATCAGTTTTTTGTCTCCCCTTTCAAAGGGAATAAAAGCAAATAATTTCCTTTGGCAGCTCTACGTGAAGACATTTCTCTTTTGCCATGATTTTACGCATTTCTGGAACTGGTTTAATTATTAATTATACACATTTTAGTGCCATTGGTATACGCCTGACGTAGTCAGGATCGAAGGAATTTTAAGAAAAGAAGGTTATAAAAACATTCTTGAACACAATGAAATATCCTCGGCCATTGAAGGAAGTTCAAAGTTTTATAGACACTTCAAAGATGACGTGTCTATAAAAAATTTGAACTTCCTGCGTTGGCTGAAAATATGTCCCTTTCAGTGAAATTTTGCTACTTGGGAACAGAAATAAATCAGATTGAGCCATATCAATAAAGGAAGGGAATGTTCCAACTGAAGGATCCGCCTTACTTTCAAAAATTGCCTCGTCGACAACGTGCCGGATCACGCTGGGTTAAATGAAACCTAAGACCACGATGCGCCTTGTGAATTCTTACTAAACTATTGTTGTAACAACGTATTGCAATAATAATTCTCAGTACTGGGTATAAACTTTAAAAAATAGCTTCAGCCATCGACGGTATTTAAACCTTAACAAGTGCAGTGTTCTCAGCTTTGAGTAACGATATACTTGAAACTGGTGGGTGATGTTGCATTTCTCGAGCAACCGTGGTTTTATTGCTTAACTTACAAAGGATACGAGACTAATTTTTAGCTCTCAGGAATTTTATTGGCTTTTCATATGCATAAGGAACTTTAGTTGCAATCTCACGAAATTTCTTTGTATTAGATTTTCTCTTCAGGTTTAGAACAGAGATGACACTATAAATAGACAGAATGACGAATTGACCTTGTTCGATGTTTCTGAGATGAAACAAACCCGTTTGTTTACATCTTTTTTCTGCTTGTTCGTGTGTTGTATAGAGATCAGTAAGTGTAAGATGATAATCTCGTTACGTCATCACAGGAAAATTTTGAAAAGCTAACGGTTGTTATGACAACAGACCTTGTAAAAAAAAAAACTGCTACTGCCTCCCGATCCTCGTGAATGACCTCCCTTCACGAGGAGTCCCCCACACATTCAAGCATTTTAAGGGATGTTTCTCGTGCATAGCGGGATCCAAACAATGCTCTCTTTGTTCCTGTTCCTGGCATGCTTCTCTCCCTGACGTTGTGACGAACAGTGGTGACATCGCCACCCTGTCACTGCACCTGTACACGTCTGCGCTCTGTCGCGCAAAGTCCTCGGTATTTTTGGCATCTTCCTGAGGAAGATGGTGCTAAATGTCCCCAAGCTCCAGGAATGGCAGAGCGGGAGGAGTTTTCATGGCCGTTCTCTCTCTCTCGCTCTCGGAATCTGCTAGATAGTGAAGAGTTCCCTTCTTCGATGTGCCCTAATGGGGTCTTTGAAAACTGGGAAAATAGTAATTTGATTTCTTATCGCATAAAACTTACTAAACGTTTCCCGTTTAATTTGCGTAACGTAGTTTCGCTAATGCTTGCTCAGATAACGTGCAGATAATTCATAATTACTGCTTTAGGAGCTTTTTATGAATGTGGAGGTTGATCCCTAAGGGGAAAATTGTCACTTTGTTTTAGTAAGCGAAATAATAGCTTCGCCATGTGAATCCTATACCGTTGAATTTTTGGAGAAGAAAATTCAAAAGGTGTTGTGGTAAATGAAGTGTCTATAAAAATTTGAAATGCCTTCCTCTTCTACATGGCGTATAGGAATGTAGTGCCAAAGACGGATCGCATACAGTTATGGACGGAAGGATTGTAATTTCTGAGGCTGTTTGTCCAAATATCTATAAATTTACAACCACTGTTTCCAACCTGAAAGAGTCTTTTAATGCAATAATGTTTTTGGAATGTCGACAGCCATCAAGAAATTAAGAATAAGTACGAACCACCTTTCTGTTCCTTGCTTTCTCTGAATTATTAGTCAAATGGTTTAGATATTCCCTACCATCGCTTTTGTAATGCGTTTTTGTGTAAATTTTGCATGTACTATCCCGATGTTCTTGATGGTTGCAAGTTGGACGGGACAGAAAAACAAAAACTCCTCCCTCTCCACCTGAGATCGCTCAACTATTGAATATGCCTTTAAGAATTTCTTCAGTCTCGGAATCTCTCTCTCTCTCTTCCCCCCCCCCCCAGACCATTTCAAACGAGTGGCAAATGAATTAGCAATTTGTCTGCAACATGAGGAAGGACTGTGCACTTCAATTTGTAGTCTGTCAATTTGTAGGAGTATAAACTGATGTGCTTGGAGAAAACATAGCCACCACATCGTGAGGATAATCTATATGTTTAACAGAAAACTAAAATTTGATATGGAGCACACACTTGACTCTCCTCTTACCTCAACGATAATGAATAAATATTTAATAATTTGCTGCATTTTTACAGCTAGCCTTTACGACACAGGGGCTAGGAAAAGTTCATGTAGTAGGTCTACGTTTCTGAATGGAATTGAATGAGTGTTGAAATTTGTGAAATTGAATGAGTGCTGAAAGTTGATTGTTATAGAGAACAGATGTTTAGCACTACGTAATAATATATAAAAAATCATTTCTTGACTTCCCTGGTTGTGTTACTGCAATTGAAATAAAATGACACCAATCATTCCAAACTGAAAAGTTTACTTAAGTGATAACTTTCGCTGACTGAACTGCAATAAAACGACTGAAAATAACGTGAAATAAAACAAATGGCACAACATAAGAACACTCAACGTGAAAGCTTTCATCCACCTAAATCTATTTCTGTAATACTACTTAAATACTACACCTCTATTCCACCCACCACACAACTTCTCTCTCCCCTTTCTTGTATATTAATTCTGCTACTGACTTTCTACCATATAGTATTGTCTTTATATTACATTTTCCCATTTAGGGTTTATGGAAGCACCCTTCGCTCTATTCGTAGTGTATTCCGTGCTTCTAATAGAATATCCTCCAATCATTTGCTCTATTTCCCCCTACGTTCCTTCCCTAAAATCGTTGAGGTCAAATGACGCAGCTCTCCCCGGTAATGTACTGCAAATTCAGAACGATCTCATGAAGCCTATCCTAAAGTATCAGCTTGTTCCTGCGTTTCGTTCTTTGCTAGTTGAAAGCTTTTACATTCAGCATTTTTATGCGGCATATTATTTTACTTTATTTTGTGTTGTTTCATTGCAATGTAGTCAGTGAAAGTTATTTCTTTAGTAAACTTTTTAGATTGGAATCATTTTATTTTAGTTTATCTACAGTAGTATAACAAGGAATTCAAGAAATTAATTTGTGTAATCAATCTGGTTTTCAAGGCCTTTTTTTTTCCGACTTATTAATTCCATCTACTTATTAATATTATTATTATTAATAGCAGCCATATGGTGCAAGGAAGCCTGAGGCTTATGCTGCACCAGGAAAAAAAAAATTCCCAAGTTACCCTGAGAGAGAGAGAGAGAGAGAGAGAGAGAGAGACAAAAGTAGAAGGGAATCACCAAGAAAGAGAAGAATGATGATATCCAGCTCAGGACCCTGGATGTGCCAAGTCCATACTCACCAGATGTCAGCCCCCGGGGTTAGCAAATTCATCTATGAACTTTATTTAATATTTAAGGCAGGTTAGCTACCTTCCCTGTTGTATAAAATAATTTTTTTGCAAAATGTTTATAATTCAGAAGTTTGTGAATAAAAGATCGTATCACAAATCTAAAGGAAATGTAATTCTTAAATTACCTCTGCAATATTTTTAAACCATTCCGTACGTGGCATGTCTTTAAAACGAATCTATTTTGACCAAATGGATTGTTTCTTCTAAAAGAAATTTTATTAATGTGTAGCAACCATCTATGAATTTATTCCGATAGCAGTTGAAAGAAAGAAAGCTATCCACAAATAGAAACATCTTCTAACACTTGACAAAAACTAGGAAATGAAATGGCGCATTCTTGATGACAGATATAGAATTACGTGTCGTTTCCAACTATTTGTGAATTCGTGCAGCACATAATTTAATGTATGAATGGTAAAGCACCATTTTATTTTCAGGTGAGAGGAAAGGGAGTATAAATGCAGTGAAAAGTTGTCACATTTGCGGGCAGTAGAGGTGTAGAACAGCGAAACAAATATCCGATATATATATATATATATATATATATACATTTTTTTTTTTTTTTTTTGTAAGGGAAAGAGAAGCAAGAAATTATGCTAGTCAAAAACCAATTGATAAGGCGAAAGTGGGAAGAAAAAGATGAAAGCTTGATCTAACGGTCCGTGGAAGACGTATAACCCGTGCTTGTTGCCATGGTGAGGATTTCAATTCTCAAGCCCAAATAGTTTACTTTTCAATAATAGGGATGCCGCATTTAAATGGAAACAAGAGATTACCCAGATTTCTGTTTTTTTTTTTTTTTTTTCTCTCTTCACCAACAGCTTCTGCTCCCTGCTGCTTTTGACGGGCAGAGTGGTGTGCTTTTGGTGCAATACATAAAAAAAAAAAAAAAAAGCCACAACTTTGATGAATGACATTCTGACCTCTGCAGAAGCGGTGGACGATGGACTAACGATAACATAATTTATAATTAATTGGTTCTTATGAACGTTAAGGGTTTGTGCAGTCTTAGATCTGTCACCGGCTTCGGATAGTTAACGATAACGCTGTATCGCTCAAGCACTTCATTCCGTGTAGCACCCCATCAATGTCAGTGTGTCCTTAAGAGAGATTTAAACCTTCCGCTTATGCACGTGGGAATAAGCTGTGTCTGCCATTACTCCGGTGACTACGCTGCTACTTGATTTCATTTTAAATCAAGTGAACGTCGAAAATGATGCCGTTTATTCGCTAGCGCAGATGCTTCGTATCAAAGAGAATAGTGGCTAATGTCGGTAATTAAAATGGGCAGGGGTGGAAACTTCCAGTATTATAATTTCTGTAGATCTTCACAGGAATCAGAATACTGGAAGTTCATATTCACTTCAAACTTTACCGAGACAGAGGGACTGAAATTAATACAGTCGTTTTTTTTTTTTTTTTGTTTTTGTTTTTGTTTTGTTTTTGTTTTTTCTTTTATCAAGTTGTAGAGGCCATAGTAAATTGTTTATGAAAAGGCTCGATCACCAATTTTTATGCCGATTTGTAGTTGCTTATCCTCTTGTATATGTTCAAATGAATACATATTATTATGTGTTCATTTATGTGACGTTTTTAAAATTAGCCCCTTAGCAGAGAAATTGCAACTGTATAATCGGCGTTTTAGAAGCTGTGGCAAAGTCAGTGGGCCTCTTACGAGACCGAAAAAGAAAAAAAATATATATATATATATTCCATTAAATTTTTTTCCGTATTGACGGGATTTGAATTCAGGCCTTTTTCTACGCGATGTGGAAGAACGATGTACTAGCCGAGAGGTATACGTTTTATTAGATGGAATAAACTTGTCCAGTGAACGATGCAGGAAGAGTTATTTTTCGAACGCATCTTTCTAGTACTTCAAATACTAAAGAACTGGATTTTTTCTGTGTCAGAGGTGATAAAACAAACTTAACTATATAAAAAATAATGTCTAATTGGTGAAGACATGTGCCCAAGGCACATGACTTTTGGACCAGACCATACAACTAACCGGCCCATATGATGAAGGCGAAGAACACTAAAAATGATTGTCTCCATATTTCTGAGTAGTATCACATTAATTTATACATTCGATGACGAATTTTAAAAATGAATTAATTGAGAAATTTATTGAAAATTCAGTGAAAAACCTCTTCAAGTTGGTTGCATGATGTTCACATCAACATTAATAGAAGGTAGGCCTCTAACTCGTAAAAACTCAGCTAAATTTGAATATGACTTAATTTACACTATTATTTATTGTATGTAATATGGAAATGATTACTCCACGTTTTCAGATTGGATTTGTTTCACTATATATCACTTTCTTGTGTGTGTATATATATATATATATATATATATACACATTTCTAACCCTTTTTCGCTTTGGTATGTTACGTTAATGACTAGCATCACAAATAGAAATATAAACAAAAGGTATAGACTATAAAATATAAACCAAACGATGCCAATTTAATTAAATAAACTACTTTGGTAGATGTAAACAAAATTAATTTACATGTAACCTACATGTAAACAAAAGATATTTATTAATAGTTAAGGCAAAGTAATGTAATGCTAAGTAATATTTGACAGGTGCTCTCAAAATATTTCAAAATGAGCAGTTGCAACCTTTATACAAGTTTTTTGGTAAACACGACAATTATGGCTAAAATGTTATCAGAAGCATTCCATTTGCTTCAATTTATATATGGAAAACAAAATGAAAAGTTCACCAGATGCAAAATAATATTTAGTTGAACCGCCTCTGGCCCTGATGACAGCAGCACACCGTCTAGGCATTGACAAGATCAATTGCTGAAGATAATCAACTGATAGTTCGTAGTTCCAAACACGAATTATGGCTTCCTGAAGTTCACGAAAGGTTTTTGGTTTCTTTCTGGCAAATGCAGATTCCACACGATGCCAACAGTTCTATATAGGATTCAGATCCGAGCTGTTTCCTGGCCAGCTAACAGTTGTAATGGGCCGTTCTTCCAACCATTTTTTCATCTGTAACAAATGTAACAGGTGAAAAAAAATGTCTTAAATGTCATTACTGTCGAACCTCTAATGCCGAAATGAAGCTAAAGTAACGACAGAAGTGACTACTTACACTTTTCTCCCGATGACAAGGAGCAGAGTCGTCCTGAAAGATGTAGTTACTTGGCAGGTTGAAATGGTCTCTAATAGATGGCGGCAATTTGCCTTCCAATATAGCGAGGTATCATTGGCATTTACGGAACCTTTTATAAACTGCAGGTGACCTGCTCCGCAATACGAAATGCACCTCCATATCATTTTTCCGGTAGGGAATTTCACTGTAGACACCATCCAGTCTGGTTGGCATTCTTCACTACATCTACGGCGAATCGTTTGTCTCCCATCAGAGCCACGCAGGTTGAATTCTCTCAGTTATTTTATTAAGTCAGTTTTTTTCTCATCCGAGAAAATAACTGACTTCCACTGCTCGTGGGTCCATTTGACATGCTCCTTACACCAAATTAATCGGGCCTTTTTCATTTTTTTGTGTGAGGAGGGGCTTCTTCTTAGGACAACGGGCTACAAGTTCATTTTTGAAGAGGCGTCTTCTGACTGTTACTGCACCTGCTACCACTCCTGTATGTTCTTTCCATTCTCTTTTCAGCTCAGACGAAGAAGCTTTACGGTTTTTAAGGCATAAGCGCTCTTCAAAACGTGGTCCTGTTTTGGCGTAGAGACTCGTTTGAGTCCGGTTCCTTTTTTTCCTATCAGCAGAACCAGTATTCTTGAGTTCGGAAAGAAATCTACTCACTGTCGACTGATTACAAGACACTCTATAAGCAATATGACGGGAAGAACATCCTTCCTCACGTAAAGCAACAACAGCACTCTTTCTTCGTGGCGTGAACTGTACCTGCACGTAACAAGCAAGGAAATGACTGCAACTCTTGCAGAGCATGCTTATATAGCTGAAAGTAACAGCTGATACAATATTACGCCATAACCTACGCGTATCAATCTTATCTGATGCAATCTGTAAGAAATATTGTATGCTTACGTTATTCCGACGACAATTGCAATTTTAATGGGTGATGCACTTTCTTTGAACACCAGTGTATGCACACACTAACTTCCTGGTGATGCACTTTCTTTGAACACCAGTGTATGCACACACTAACTTCCTGGCTTTTAGTCCTCCCTGACGGTATTTTGTTTCTCCACTTTTCACTCGTTTGGAGAAATTTGCGTTCATGCGTTCATTTCCCGTTGTAGACTGGAGGAATTTAAGCTGTGGTTAGCCGATCCAAGGCGGAGGGAGTAGGGTTTTTTCTGTGGGTTATCCCGGATTTTTCAGCTTGCATAATATGCAAATCAAATCGGCCCGTGAACAGGTACTTACACATAATATACAATAGCGCAATATGGTCTAAATCACTGATGCGCCTAAAACCTAACAACAACCACCTGTTTGTCCATTCATTAGATAGTTTTCCATATTTTTCTAGTTCAAATTACTGTGCTAGTACCTAATGATAATCCAAAAATAACCTCCGAAACTGTTTAAAAGGTAAAATTATTTCTTATGTGCGACCCATCTTAATTAGTACCTTTTTTTTTTTTTTTCAGTGGAATTTTGTTGTTATTTACACGCATTAGCCCCTAAAGTTGTATTATGTTTGTTGATTTCAGGAGACGATTTGCATGTTATGCGGGTAACAGAACTCGGAATAACTCACGGGAAAAACCATATCCTCTCCCATAATCTAACTACGACCCCGATTGAAGAAGCCTAAAGAATTCCTCCATTCTCAGACGGGAATCGAACCTAGACCTCTTAGCAGCTTAGCTAGCACGAGGTATCGCGCTAACTAGCTGCCACGCAAGAGGAAAACACACAATGAATATAAAAATTTGAAATGTAGAGATGGTGGTGGTGCAGTATTTATTTTTTCTTAATGGCGAGTAAATTCTGAATTCTTTTGTATAATTTTTGATGAGCGACATTTAATTATAAGATAAATACAGATTAAAAAGAATTCAGAATAGACACCAATATATCATTGATGTTAAACTTGTACGAATCAAGCCAGTATGATATTTTAAGATTTTACTTATAATAAAATTTTATAGCGTGCCAAATTTTGCACGCTTGTCCTGTGTTTACGGTCCCTACGTCACACGGTTATTTTGTAGGTTAGAAAAGAACGGTGTAAAAGTTTCAAGTTTTCTTGTGGCTCTGCAAAAAAAAAAAAAGCACTAAGCTTTTTTCTCAGGGATATCTTTCTCTCTTGTGAGTTTTCCTTTATCATAATTAAAGATTTTGTGGACAGTTGTTGTATTAAAGAAAGTAGTTTCGTCATTTAACCCTCTGCACACTAACTCTCTTTTTCTTGTGCTGATCGTGGATCGAGCGCGCGTAACTTCTAAATACCCTAAAATTTTTGTATTCTTTTTATCTTGTGACCTCCTCTGATCTTATGTGTGGTTGCCCGGCGTATAAGCAGTAAATGTATTCATTTAAACTCTGAACCCGCTTGCCCTGCAAACGGTTAAATTGGTCTTCCTACTAATCTTAAAAGATATTCTTAGATTAACTTCCCATTTGGCGCTTTTCCCTAAAAATGTTTTCCCCCCGACTTTTCGAATGGGATATCGTGTACTACTCAGCAGTTATTTCTCAGGTTTTTGCTGATCCGTATTTTACTAGGAAACCTGTACCCATTTACAAGTTTCAGTTGAAAGCGAAGATTAATCAGATATTCAACAGTCCAGTTTTTATTGGATACTTGCGCCTCTTCTATAGATATAACTTCCTTTTCCATCAAAATTAACAGCATTTCATGAGAAAAGATGACTTTGCTTTAGCAGTGACTTAATTAAAATGATGCATAATTAACTAGTGCACATGTAGCTAATAGTTACCTTAGCGATATGACTTGTTTCACTAATATCCTCTTTGTAATTCTGTTTAATGTGTTTATTGTTTTCCTAACTGTTTTTCAATAATTGCTGGCGATTAGCGTAATATTAATAATTATTTTGTTGCTGTTAATTCTGTTGTTATTTCGACAAACTACTTGAAATTGAATGTCGATATGAACATCGTCCAGAGAATGGTTATCTGCTCTTTCCTTTGTAAATATTACCATCAGCGCTAAACCCAGAAAATTGAATGAAATCCAAGAAGCGGATTGTTGCGAAATAAACTTCACTAGTATTGACTTCTATTTGTCGAAATGAATGTTGGCAACTGATATTGCTCCATTATTGTAGGCTCTTGTTGCTTCAAAGAGTTAGCTAAGTATACTCGCTTAGTGTTGATTAAATTCTCCCTTTACAGCAGATATCTAAAAGCATGAAGTAGAGCTCCTTTATTTGTTACTTTTCTTGATCAATAAGATTATCGTAAGATGACGCGGGTATTAGACGATCGATGTATACATTTGTTACCTCATCCCGTTGACGTGTGAATGGGTGACAAATGAGAGCACAGCACGTAATCCTGAACGATACAGAAATGGCTAATCTACCATTAATCATCCAGTGGAGGTTCCAGATGAAGGAAGATCTTCATCGCTTTGTAATAGATGGTGCATGTGTGTCGTGGTTCGTTCATTGCTCTAGGGAGACTGTCAGTGATACGCAGCTGGCTGCTAATCAAAGAAAAAATTCTTGGTTTATCCTTCTGTCCAGTACTTTCGGTATTCTTAGCTTGTAGAACTGCAGATGAGTCTCTCTCTCTCTCTCTCTCTCTCTCTCTCTCTCTCTCTCTCTCTCTCTGTGCTTTCAACCAGTGATGTCTGGAGAGTTTAGGCGCCAAACGAAAGATAAAAAAAGAAAAATAGTGAAAAGAGAACGAAAGAACAGATTATCAGACATTTACCCAGAGTATCATTAATCCAATTTCCTTTTCCTTTGGAAATGTGGCGCCACCTGTTGTATTTTTTTTCCCTCTTTCCAACAGAACGCCATTATGAAGCCTACAGAATCAGGACATTTCCTTTATCGGCAAATTATCTTCACAAGTGTGAGTAGGGAGACTAAAAGTAAATATTGGCATAAAGACTACGTCCTGTCCTGCGGAGATAAAACAGCTCTGAACTGTAGCGGCTTCCGTTTACTGTGAATCGTCTCCTTTTTGCTGCTAATGGTCCGTAAAGATTATCAAACAGAAGGTCCTGCAATCAATACAGAACTGAATAGAAATTTCTAAGTTCATTGTGGTTAGTTAAACACTAAACAGGCTAATCAGAGGCATTTTAATTGCTAGAAATTATTTTCCATTTATTACTTTTATTGTCATTACAGAACTCGTATTTTGTTTTAATATTATTTTCTTGGATGTGTTTCAAAAAAGTATAGCTCCACAGATATCTATTCTAAATGTTACTTAGCTTCTCTTCCGTGTGCAAATGTGTTGGAATTGTTTATTGTATACATGTTATCTTCATCCGTTTCTTCCCTCTTCGAACACGCCCTCTTTATCTGCGCTAACAGCTCTTCGACATAATTGCTGCCTGAGGCCTGGACGCACGACATTTAGCTAATTATTTCGGCTGTATTTACTTAAGCTGTGCGATTCGCAGGGGTTATTGAACTGTCAGTGCAGCCGTAACGGATTCACGAAAGACATTTCTTAGAATCTTCTCTAGCGTTTCTTTACTTCAGTAGTAGGCGAAAAGGTCTGCTTTACTTCGATGATTTATCGAAAGGGCACGCGAAGTTTTTGTGTATTTATTCAGATGGGAATTAATATTAGCAGTGGGGAAGTTCGTTAATGCGTTTAGAGTGCATAAAATTGGATTTTAGTGGATGCAGAAAAAGAGTTTGGAACTCATATGCTCCTAATGTTGACTTTAGTGATTTTTAACTTCGACCAGTTTTGCTATCCTCGTTTATTTATACTGTTTTTCTATTCTTTATTTTTGTCGTGTTTTCGTTTCTACTCTCCTTTCATTCTGGCTGGTTGCTAGCTTTTTATAACTCCCATAAAATTATCAGTTTGTCGTCCTCTTTTTTTTTTTTTCCCCAAGAAAGGTTTCGTTGATCTCAGAATTTTACTCGTTACGACATTCAGGCCGTCGGAGAAGCTAACTAACTAACTGACAGACCCACGCGTTACAGAAATACGAACGTAATGCCAACAAATGATGTCATCTTCCACCCACTCGCCGTCCAGCCCCAGTTGCCCTAAATCTTTTTCATTGAGGAGGATCATAATAATTGACAACTTCGTCTTATCACGTAAGAACAGCAGAACAGCGCAACTCTTAATTTTTGTGCTTCCTTTTGACTTTCTTGGCACCGTATACCGAATAAATAAATAAAATGCAGTTTATTCATTTATCTTATTATGTGTGCGTGCGTGTCAAAATGGTAAACAATTTCTGTTTTACCTATTTGTATGCTGGCAACTGTTCATGCTTTACGGAGAACATTTATGAATAATGGAAGTTATTTTTTTATTTATTTTTTTTTTTTCATGGAAAGGCAGTCTTTTCGGAATCTTTTTTCTTCCCCTTCCCTTTCTTTTTTATTATTACCATGTAGTTGCAACATTTACTTTTTCATACCTCTAGTGTATTTTTATGTTATTTCACTTTGCAGGTAGACGATCGATAAATGTGTAAAAACGGCAGTGCTAACTGAAGGATAAATCAGAAAAAACTTTAGTTATGTCCATTGCTCTTCCTTGTAAGAAATATCACATTAAAAAGTTTAGTTTAATAGAATTATGCCTGTGCACAATAAAAGTGCGCACTCATTTTCTCTTTTCCAGTTTTCTTTATTAATGTATTTAGGAGCTAATACGAAAGGTATAAAATAGTCATAATAACTGCAAGTGTGCTTTCTCGCATTCCTAAACTGAACACATCGTCCACTTTTGTGTAACATCTGGTTCAGCAGTAACTGTAAATATTATGACCTCATAATTGATTTGGCCTTTCTAAACTCTTTCTGCATTACTATAGGAATTCGTTGCAAATCTCTTCCATATTTAGTTATTAGCGACTACTATTTGAGTTCTGGAAGATGAGTCTGATAAAGAATATTCTGGCAGTGGAACTGGAAACCTGATATGTATGTTTGGTTCAATCATCAGTAGACAGGATTATCTTGCCATCTATGTAATTTTTTACACACTGGTTTATGGATATGACTCCATGGATGTATCTGTAGTGGCTTCGATTTTGATCATTAAGACTGTGATACCTTACTCCTGAAACTAAGGTATCATTAAGACTGTGATACCTTAGTTTCAGGAGTGTGCTGCCAATTTGTTAACAAAGGACTGACTCGAGAATTTCAGATAAGCGTCATCCCCGTTTAAAACAGTCTGCCGAATTTTATCAAACTAATTTTTCAAAAGGGATCCGGATAATCACCAGAAATTTAAGAAGGTGTTCACAAGCCTCTCAAGCTCCCACCAACACGCTCCCTGCCCCAGTGACTGCTCCACCGCTGGAGAAAAATTAAGGTATTAGTATAGTTGACTTTGCACACTTACTCTTTATAAATGAAACTAAAATTGTGCACATAGATTAAGTAACTCATGCAAATGTAAATTTTGCACGTGTACACTATTCCGAAGCCAGCGGTCAAACTACGCTGAATACACCGGTTCTTGTCCGATCACCCAAAGTTAGGTAGCATCGTGCCCAGTCATGACAGAGTGACATCGTTCTGATGCGCAAATATGGATGGCTTTAAACAGAGCGGGTTGAACATGGGTCCCTAATTTCTATTGTGTGCGGATACCAAGTACTCGTGAGTAACGTTTCATAGTCTAATGTGAGGTTTTCAAAATTATGATCACCCTCCCCCCTTGTTCTAGCACGATAATGCTCCATCCCATCCAGCGAGTAATGTAAGCGTAGTTTGAGTAAAATGAATTTCAGCAAAGCACCTGGATCGGGCATCTTCGGGAGCTCCTTCTCTACAGTCGAACTGGAGACTGCACTGATGGCTGGACGGAAAAATTTCCGCTTTCCGTTACAAAGAACTGGTCGAAAATTTCTATGATGGAGTGATGTTGTCACTGGGGTCAAAGGTGGATCTACATGATGATTAGGTTAGACCAACAACTAAGTCTTCTACGAGGCGTCAGTATATTATATGTAAAGTTGTGTGTTCTTCAAGAACCGTGCATGATTTTTCCTCCCGAAAAAAACCATGAACCCGCGCCTGAGACCGACTGACTCAGCTACGTTGTGAAAAAGCCCATAAAATTCTTTACATAATTTCCCGGATTCAAACTGAGGCCATTTTCACCCAGTGTGGGAGAAACGGTGGTTATAACCAAGCTGCTACCTATGAGAGCCCAGACGTGATGGTGTCCGAATACTTTTGGTATGGTAGTGTATATTTTATTACATCAAAACTTAAAGCACAAGAAACCCCCACTTTCATAATTCGAGATTTCAATTAGTCGAAATTCATTAATTATCGATTTTATCGTTTTAAGAGGATGGGGTTTTTCACTCACATAAAACCTACCTTCAAGTCAGTAACATTTATTTCCCATTTTTTTTAAACAAGACTATATTACTATTTGTTTTCCGAGCTACATCGGCTGAAATCCTCATGTATTATTTGTTTAAGGAAAGAGCCAAAATTGAGAATTTAAATCTGACTTAATCCATTTAAATTTTCACATATATTTAACTCAAATGGAGAAACCACATCTGGAAATTGAGAAGCACTACAATGAAAAATACCGGAATAGTTCGAGTAATTCGTCATTTACGTCAGTTGTCGGGCATTTTGAAACTACATTAAATGAGTTACCCGATCGTTAAGAAATGTTTGTGGTAGTCAATTTCTTTTAGATGGAAAACTGATTTGAAGTGTCATGTTCACTGTATGAAACAATCACGCTCTCATCTATATGAGAACCCTGTTTATTTCTAAGTTTGTGAACGATCGTATAGGATACATTGCATCAGTGAGCTCGCATTTCGAATCCCATTAATGTGATTTAGTGTACGAGGCCTTTTATCCACATAATTTGCCAACATGCACGCCACAAGACACAACTAACTAAACATGCTAACCAGTTGTTAGAAATATATTTGTGATTCGTCTTTAAAACACGACTTCATTATTTCTCACTGTAGAATTTTCTCTTATGAAAAATAAATAAATTTTGTGTATTTTTCCTATATTGAACTTCACTGAAGGTTCAAACAAAGATTCTGTTTAGAAGTACAAAAGTGAACATGAAGCTGAATGAGCTCGAATGCAAAGAAATCATCTGAACCACTGTTTCATCTCCCTTCTCTGAAGAGGAACTGTTAGCATCCTGTGATTAGTTACGAGTGCAATTCGTGTAAGTGGAACACTCTATTTGGTGTCTTTGTACATCCCCCGCCTTTACTTCGTCTCTAAAATAGCTTCAGCAATTGATTTTGTGTTCAGTGAAGTGACTTGTTGGTGAAATTAAGCAGACATGCAGCTACGACATCAATAGTAGCAACGCCTCATTGCTCCACGGTCTTAATCAGTCGCTTCTTTGCTAGTATCTGAACTAGATAATGACCTCTCGCGAAGGAGAATACACACACTCCATTTCTTCTAGTGTTTAATGTTCTTCCTTTGCTCATTTCAGAATTTGAGTTACGATGCCAAATAAGTAGTTAAGGTGCGCAAACTGTTAATTACTAATAATTCATTGTTATTAGCGATTTTGGGATAGTTATGAATGGTCTTCCACATTGGGAAATGTCAGTTAAATAAAAATGCACCTAAGACAAATTACTTTGTAAAATTAGCAGCAGTTTTATGGACCCTGAATTTCCATCATCTTAGATTCGTTATATAAATTTTTCAGAACGCATCTCTACCATATCAGGAATCCCTAGGACTGTTTAAAACTATTAGAATCTTTCTGTAATCGCTTGCTCCGTTAGATTTTTTTGCTTACGCATTAAATGGGGGCAGTTAACACACACACACACACACACACACACACACACACACACACACACACACACTGTAGATTGCAAATATATAATACTCTTCATAAAATGCCGGCGCATAGCTTTAATACGGTTTTATTTCCGTTAATAGCGAACGGTTGAAATTATAATAGGTTGGTCTTAATTTTGTGCTTCATTACGCCGAAGAATGAAGGTGTTGATGACCACAGTTGAGGATCGGCGAAACAGTTTTTTAATGTTTGGGGAATTTTCGCTTCTAATTTGCACACAACACGCCACAACGATTCAGAGTGAAGGGTTAATCTTGTTACCAGTGGTTCGTGTATATGGGTTCGCTTTGCTGGCTATGTAATGGCTTTTATTGATTGGCTAGTACGCTATTTTCCGCTTTGCGCATTCTAACAAAGCATTAATATGTATTACTTTACTTTTAGAGTGGGTGAACTTTACCTGTATGACCCCCTCTGTGTGAACACAGGATTCCGGCGCACGAATATACCTCTGTGTTTTTAATTTTTTTTTTCTTTCTAATTTTTTTCCTTCTTTTCTCTCTCTCTCTCTCTCTCTCTCTCTCTCTCTCTCTGTCTCTCTCTCATGTTGAGAGAGAGAGACCGTGATTATGGTAAAGTAAAAGAAAATGTGTGGGGGATTCACGTCGCGCGCGGGATGGTTTGGCCTCAACCCAAAGCGCAATGTTTAAAATTAGCCCGAGAACCCGGTCGTCGCTCTCGTTGAGACTGAGATGCGGAATCCTTGTCGACATTGCGGCCTTAGTAGGCTGCTTGCAACATCTTCCTCGCTATGATGGGTCGTAACAACCGCCACTTCCCCTGTACCCCTTGCTGTGACCGCTGAGTGTATAAAGTGTTGTCGGACCTAACCTCCTGCTTGCGACATAACCGTCTGTTTTATCATCATCGTCAGGAGAAAGTACGAACAATGCAATGTCTTGTCTTCCCTTATGTGGCCGGTAGGTTCCTGTTAATAAGTTATAGTCAGTTTTAATCTTTATATTGTGCTAACTGTTTTAAGACGTAGTTTCGAATTTGCAAAGTATGATTTCATTTGTACTGAGAGAGAGACTTTTGGTTATCTACTCGGCAGTTATTTGGTGTGTGTGTGTATTACCATGTCGGGATCCAGAGTATCCCACACGTTGTTTTGTCCGGTTTCAGTGCAGCTTTGAACTGATCTTGCTGTGACATTTGTTTTGCTGTCTCTTTTATTACTCTATTCCTTCGGCGTCACTATTCTTATGTAATTTTTAATACAATTTGTTTTGCGTTCCATGGGTCGTATGTTTGTCGTGTTTCGAAAACAATCGAAACGCAAATGAAAATTATATTCGCAATGAAAGGAAATTTATCCAATATGAAATGAAATTTCATATCGGATAAATAATCAATAAAGAAGAAATAATCAATCAAGCAAAGTGCATTCAATGCCTGCAAGCTACCGGTGGCGTTGATCTGGAGAGGGCCATGGGTGAGCGGTTTAACGAGCAGATGACCAAAGAAGTACATGGATTTGGACTCATCTGTTCTAAACAGCTGTTTGTAAACCCATACTGATGTTCTGCTACAGGAAAAAAAAAAAGAAAAAATAAATAAGTACATGTATAACAATTGGCTGTTTAAATAAATGTATATTTTTAAATCCTGTGTAAGTTCTGTCATTGAACTGAATAAATTGTTCGATCTCTCTCCCTCTACATGCGTATCTCTTTAAAACATTTCACGATTTAAGGGAACCGTTTAGTCAGCTTTCCCCCTCCCTCCATTAATAATTATAATAACATTCACCAGAGTTTCTACAGAAGGCTATCTGTAACTGTCAGTATTACTCTTATAATGTGTGACTTATCCTAAGTAGCATATACTCGTATTTCATTGTTTATTAGCTTGGAATGTCGTAGGTATTGCTTGTATTTATTTATACTTATTTATAATAGATGTATTTTTATTACACATTTACTTCTTAGGAAATTGGGGATTCGTTCATTTGCTGCCGCTTTGTTTTTTTTAATTGGAATTTCATAACATTAAACTAGAAATTCTTTCAAACGAGACATGTTCAGAACAGATCAAGAAAGTTAGCCTAAAGTGATCGAAATAGCCTTCTTTTTACATAGAAGCAACTATGTAACAAGGTTACATAGTTGCTTCTATGTAACCTTGTTTTTGGTGCCTGCAAATGCCAGGAGCATATGTTTTTTTGCATTAAGCAACCACATCGCTGTCTTCTTATAGCATTCACCAATTTACCATACTATCATGTAGTTTCCATCAACGGAAATTAATTTTTCTCACTTTGTTCTTATAACAGAAGTCCACTTTATGCTGTCTGAGGTATTCTCCTGTCAGGTTTATGTCTGACAATAATCAAATGATCGATTTCCTGCGCTTTGTAACTTCACTATTATTGCTGTTGATGTTTCTGCCTTCGCAACCACAAATATGGGTTTTGCTAGTACTTTCTGGAAATTTGTGTGTGTTTCTTTTAACAGCTTGCTGTTTTATCCTAGGTTAATTAAAGATGTAAACAAAATGTCCTTGTTCTGCCTCTAAGCTTTTTTTTTTTTTTTTTTTTTTTTACTTCATTCGGACCAAACCGTGGATTATTAACCGCCAATATGGCCGTTTAATACATATATTGTTCTTGCAGTCACCGATTAAACAGGAGGGAAGAGGGCGGTGGTGGAAATCTGAAAAATTTTAACGAAAGTTTAAAGGAGATAAAAAGAAATCTTCCCTTATATAAAATAAATGAAACGGTTGGAAAATTCACGAAATTTCAAACATAAAGTTGTCCTAAATATATTACATAACTGGCTGGAAGAGAATTTTCAGAAGTGAAAAAGACTGGGTCGGTGTGTCTCCTTTACTGGATTAAAGTTCTCACAAAAACTGAAATGAATTTAGAAAAGAAATAACCTAATGGAAGATAACGGAGGTTATGCGACATATACAAAGAAGGATGATAAAAAAATTAACTGGGAAAATATGGGAGAAATTCGGCTCCTTGTGTTAAGGGATGCCACAAGGCACTCCAGTGGGCGAAAGTAACCCCTTAACCCAGAAATCCTCAGATGAGCAGTTGCAGCCCTACACTACGAAAGATGAATTTCTCCTTCTATATTTTCCCAGGTTTATTTTTGCCATCCCTTTTTATAAATAAAATGAATAAATTTTCTGTTTATACTCCGGGATGACCGCATAAGGTCAGAGAAGTTCACAGGATAGAGAGAATACAAGGGCATTATACCGCATTTAGTAGTCACGCGGGCATGAACCAGAGTCACTCAAAGCGCGTGCACTTTTGTACTCTCGCACTTGGCCAATCGACTACAGAGGCCTTGTCGCACGCTCTCCATTCTCCTCTATTAGGTTATTTCTTTTCTAAATTCATTTCAAATTTGTGTTTTAGTCCAGTAAAGGAGACATACCATTCCGCTGGTTTCCCCAGATTTTTTTACTTCTGAAAATTCTCTTCCAATCAGCTGTGCGATGTATTTAAGATAATTTTTATGTCTGAAAGGAGACTTACCGTCTCACTGACTTTTTTTTTTTTTTTTTTTTTAATTTACCAATCACTTCATATACCTATTTTATTTATTTCCTTAAAACTTCTCAGGGTTCCATCGCTCCCCTCCCTCTAATTTGTTCGCCGACTGCAAAAATATTATATGTATTTTACTCTCAAAAGGCTTTGTATAACTTGCTGTTTAAATTATTAAAGACCCCTTTTTTTTTCTTTTTGTTTGTTTGTTAGAGAACTTACTCTGACTACTTAAAGCAATAGTATTTCAGATTTGCCTTGCCGAACTGTGGACGAGATTATGAACTCTTACCCAATTGAGGAAAGACAGAGGTAGAATAGATGTACGGAAATTTGCCTTTAGCCAGCGGGTGGTTAATTGCTGATTAACCACTCGCTGGCTAAAGGCAAAAATAAATTTAAGGAGGAACTGGACAAACATTTACACTTGCTTTCTTACATCACATGCCACTACTACTAAAAGTGGGTGGAACTGTACTCGTCTTTGGTACGTTCTCTGGATTAAACACTAATCTGAAAGATTCTGTAATCCTTGAGTTACGGACGATTACGAGGGCCATTCTCCGGAGCATTGGCCATTATATTGTGATATGTCGTTAAGAATTGTTTTTGGTGTTCCTAGATGAGGTTCATTATTCCAGCAAGCCACTGTGCGACGTCTTCCCTTCTCTTTAACGATCGTCTTGCCATTTTCCGCCATTCCATAAAAGATTGCGAAGTGCCTCGTCCAGCCAAAATATGCATTCTTGGAAGATGTTCCCCAGTTTATTACTGCTCCGTACATTTTATTTCATTGCACTTTCACTTCGTGTATCCGAAAATATAAGCTATTCCCATTTATTGCCCTCTGACAAATTGCAAGAAATCTCGATGTTTGGTGTTTTCCGTAGATAACAAAAATATATTTTGCCTTTTGAGGGCGAGTTTAAAGGCTTCCCAACCGGTTCGCGCATCAATATTTTACATGCATATTTTTAAAAACCAAAAGCCTCTTCGTTTTTGCTGTTGAAGACTTTTGTTGTGATAATGTGAAGATCCTTGTGTTTTGAAGTTTTAACTTTAAGTAAATGCATTCCTCTCTTTCTCTGCACTCCATATTTTAAATAGCTACAAAGACCACGGGAATTTAATGGAAGACTTGAAATATTTTAAACTTAATTGTATTTTATCAAACGGGAAAAAAAACACTTAAATATCATATTTTAAGTCGAGTTCAAACCAACTTTAAGAAATGCGAGCACAAATTCCATAGCGTTGTTATATAAAGGGTGTTTCAGTTAAAAGCACCAGGGTATATTTCATATTTTTAGATTTAGGCTATTTATCGTCTGAACCACTTTTTTGTTATATTTTGGCTTAAATTTTTGAGTTTGATTTGATGTTCACTGGAATAAGTATTACCCTTTACATATTAAGATTTCTATATTTAAATTTTGCCTAATCAGTTGCTTTGTGTTTTTCGATAGAAAAGTTGTTCCCCGTTTTCTGAGTTGTCTAAAGACGTGATCTCTGTACTTCAGAACGAACATAAACCGATTTTATTTGAAGATAAGAACAAACACAACGATGGTATGCGATCACTCTTCAGTACGCGCATTTAGTTGTGTACAACAGTTGGCTGTAGGAGAACAGTTTGTGTCGTATATCACGTTACAGCCGTTGTGTAACTATAATGCTTCTTTGGAGAAGTGCTTTTTAGTTAGAATAGTTCAAATACCGTCAATGCGAGTTGCAAGGCAACTCGTGACGACGGGCCTCCACAATATGAGATCGATGCACTGAGTAGCAAACCTAGTTTGTTCATTGCTACGCACAGAGAGGCTGTGCTGTGCTTGTACAGTAATGTTTTATAACTCTTGTATAATGAGGCCTTTGCCCTAAATTTATTTGTTGAATAACCAAGAAGTCGAATCGTCACTAGTAAGGGTAGCGTTTTTTCTCAAACCATTTCAGTACTTGCATTGAATTAGTACCTCGCTTCTTTAATTTTTTTATTACTTAAGCATTGCTTCGGTGATGCCCCTCATTTCTTTCTTTACGTACTGTATATATCCAGAATATATCCATAATTATACAGTAGAACCCGGATAAGAAATTTTCCAAGGAACTGGAGAGTTTTGAATTTCTTACGAGGGGAGACTTCTTAGAAGAGAAAATGACCTAAAGGTATGAAATAATAACTACACAAATAAAAATGAAAAGATACACATACATAAGTTAAAGATGATTTTTAACTACTATTTCAGAATTTATAAATATTTTACTCTCTGCCTATTGGAAACATTTTTAAACTGAGGATTTCTAATTGCTTAACATTCTGCTCATTAAACTCAATACCAAGTTGGAAGGATAAGTTCCTTTGGAGTTCATCCTTCCAACTATAACCCTTGAAATTAGAAAAATATAATATGATTAGTATAATCAATAATTATTATACTCATATAATCAGATATTAATTATACTCATAATCAGATATTAATTATACTGATGATATAATCATCGGTATAATTAATATTTGTAGCGTTAAAATAAAACTGCCAAGGAGGAGCGAATAATTAGGGCCGAACGGTAGATATACAAAAAAATGGTTATTCTTTTAAGAATTACCAAAAATACTAATGGTAATCTTTAGAAATAAATACGTAAAGCATTATAAATTCAGCTTCCAACATACATAAGATACAGCAACAATCCACTAAATCAGCGTTTCTCAAACTGTGTTCCGTGAGATGTGAACAAGTGTTCCCCGAAAAATCGTAATTAATAATTAAAAAAATAAAATAAATAAATTTTGCATATTTGTAGGGTACACCACTTTTGTATCATTATAACAATTTTTTTTTCCGGTTATTAAAATCCTGGCATAGAGCGCTGAACACTTTATTTTGGCCGGCTTTGCATAGAGAAGTATGCGTAGAGGTAATGACACCTAAGAAAAGGTAGCGATGTGGTGATCTAGTATAGCAAGTATGCCATTCGTGTGCGATTTAGCCTGGAGTACACGGGTTGAAGCAGAGGAGGAAACGAACCGATATCATAACTAAACTCACCTCGTTGTATAAATTTTTTTTGATAATTATTAGTATTTTGAAATATTATTATTAAAATATATGACCGTGGATTGGTGCTTGAAAAAAGGAACTTTAAACGAGAAGCAAAGTACTTCTAGTAGTGCAACTGTGGTCGATGAAAACCAACACAATATTGTCACACTTCAAACCAACTAATAAAATACCGAAACGAAAGTATAATGACAGTTATTTGAATTTTGGCTTTATATGTGTTAGAAATAAAGAAGCTCCTGATGCACAGTGCGCCATATGTAATAAAATGTTAGCAACAGTTCTTCGGCTCTCGCAAAACTTGTGTTTCATAAGTGTTCCGTGAATATGTTGTGAGATGAAAAGTGTTCCGTGATTAAAAAAGTTGGGGAAACGCTGCACTAAGTAATTCAGAACTGTCCAAAACCATCAGAACTTAACTGCAAACGCTTCACGTGGTCGATGATATCCAATTGTGGATATCGATGAAAATTTGCAAAACAGTATGTCACTCCATTATATTAAAATGTTTGTACTAAAAAGGTTTTAGGGCTGAAAGCCCCAGACTACAAAAAATTCACTAATCGAACAAGTTAGTGCATGGCATCATTTTAGTTCGTAGTAAATCACCGAAGTAGGTGAAATGGCATCGTTTTTGTTACATCCCATATTGTGAATGCCTTCACAACGAGTTGCCCTGATATTGCACTACCTGGAATCCTCGAATAAGCAACGCTTCGCAAGTGGAGAAGAATAATGTTACTTATTCTCGGTGGATACCACCATCCAGGATCCGCCGAGAATAAATAACGTTAGTCTTCTCTACTGGCGAAGCGTTGCGTATTCGATGTAGCGCAATATCAGGGCAGTGGATACCACCACTCGGGGGTAGTGGTGGAATCCGCCGAGAATAAGTAACATTAGGCTTTGCTGGCGAAGCGTTGCTTATTCAAGGTAGCGCAATATCAGGACAACTCGTTGTGAAGGCATTCACAATATGAGATGTAACAAAAACGATGCCATTTCACCTACTTTGGTGATTTACTACGAACTAAAATGATGCCATTCACTAACTTGTTCGATTACCAAAATGTTTATATTGTTTAATTTTTTTGAAATATAAAAATAAAGAATTTCTATATTTAAAAAAAAAAACTTATTAATCTGTGTATTCTTTATCACGAACTTTTTATGCGGGAAAACAATACGTTTGACGCGGCCGTAGCCGAGTAGCCATGCCAGAGGGTACATAAGAACACGTGCTTTGAGTGACCGGGGTTCAAGTCCGTGACTGCTAAATGTGGTGCTGTTTCTTGTATTATTTCGATCTTGTGATCTTCTCCGACCGTGTGGTCGTCCCGGAGTATAAACAGAAAATTTGTTTATTTATTACAATATATAGAGAATCGGGAATTAAGAAATCAAACCTAGTACAGGGGAAAACTTCTTATGCAGAAATTTCTTATCCAGGTTCTGTTGTATATAATTCTACATGAAACAGTCCACATAATATAATTGGGTGTCCCCTGCATAAGTTTTTTTTTTTTTCTTTTTCTTTTCGTGTTTCGTATCCCATGACTTTGTATTTCATAGCATCCTTTAATAATTCAATTTTTATTTATTCATATATAATTTCTTTAAAAATTTCTTATCTTCCTCGAAATTATGTTCAATTTTTATAACATTCATAACGTCATATTTCTATCGTAATTTTCGTTTATTTTTAACCGTAACTACTTCTTATCTCAGTTTTCCTAACTTTTGTTTTCTTTAATTTTTTAGTTATGAGTATGCAAATAATATAATTCAAGAAGGTTTTGGTCGTAATTATTTTCACACTTATCATTTACTTTGTTAATAACGAATAAATAATAACGAATACTTGGTAGTCTTCATAGTGAACTTTGAAGACTACCAAGGATTCAGTAACTCATAACTGTTTCCTCTGCTACATATTTCAGTTTCTTTGAGGAAACTCATCTTTTTACCCGAGGGGTACATGAACTTTATTTTCTCCAAGAAACATGTGCGAGTGAAAGATAACAGTTAAGTGTGTGATGGTAATTAGCTCATTGAACAACATCTTAATTACATTATCTTCACTAATTACTAAATTTGAGTGTTAATATCTTTAAAGAGTGATGCTATCCTTTATTTTTCTCATCGTACGAAGAATTTACACATTTTGCTGGGCTTATCTTTTCTGGAGTTTAATTCCAAATCAGTAAATCTTTGACAAGTTAGCAAGTGGAGAACATCAATTGCAGTTTAAGGAAATTAAATTACGTGTAAAATCTGTGCAAATATCACATTATGTTCCTTTTGCAAATGTAATTAGTTTCCATCTTTTAAATTCCTTATAGTTTTTAATGGAAAGAGCTTGTTTTGGCAGTTGGTTTCTAGACCTTACGGAAGTCTTCTGACAATGATTTCAGCCATTTCGACCAGCTGTGTGCTGACACTAACTACAAGGCTTGGAAATCATTCTAATCTACCATTTACTATAGATGTTCAGTATTCAATATAAATTAGCTGTTCAATATTAATTTAACACCAAAACTTGACGTTTCGGTTTTCGGCTCTGAAACTGTTTGAACACGGCGGAGAATGGAGTTAGAAGATTATGAAACGCATCTTGACATGTAGTTGTCTTGTAGATTCACAAGTCGCTCACCTATATGACACGGATGCTCGATGAGGCTGCGATATGTAAAGTTGAAGAGCTAAGGGAGGAAGGTGAAATCTTTTGAACTTTTTGCAAATCATATCCTCACACATCTGTGTGTGTGTGTGTGTGTGTGTGTAATACATTACAGAAATTACATTTGTAAGAAAACTGAATAGTAGTATATGCAAATAAGTCCATGAAAAATAGTAACATTTACACAATCAAAATTGGCGCCTCAAGTATAATTCACCATAGTATAATATACGTACAGTAAAATAAAATGTACAATATGTTAAAATGATGGAGAGGTATTGGAACCTCAAATTATAAATTAAATTAAAAACTTCGCATAAAAATATCTAAAAAATGGATACTAAATATAAAAAAATATCATTAAAATTATTTAAACTTGTTTAGCAATATTAATACAAGTAAATAGATCTATTTACTATAAAGCCTCTGAGAAAAGTTTAATGCAGCCCAACAAATTCTGAGCATAAATCTTACCATTAATACGTTTATTAAGAATTTTGAGGATCCTAGGATAATTCAGAGATAAAATCCTAAAATGAGAGCACACCACTGGGAATAGTCTATACTGTATTCATAAAGATACTCTGAACCTATTATATTTTCTTAAACAAAGCGGACTATAGGAATACTGAAATTCCTTAATCCAGAGTTTCTGAAACTGGGTTGCGACCTCTCGGGGATCGACAGCAACTTTGGAGAGAGGATCGCAATTTTTTTTTATTTAATTTATTATTATTATTTTTTTTAATTTTGTGTCGTTTTAAATTTAAAAAAAAAAATTGTCTTAATGAATAGAATTATAAAGTTGTAAGGATCTATCGTTGTTTTTTTTTTTTTTTTTTGATATATGGGTTAAGATTTAATTATTAAAAATGAATGGTATATTTATTTCCTATCCAATTATAACCCAAATAAAATCATTAGTTTTATTCAGGGGGGGGGCAAGAATAAAACCAATGTGGCACAAATTCATTTATCAATTTAGAGGAACCTGGTTTCACGATCTTCTGCGTTAATCACATAAGTAATACCAGAAAATTTATTAAACATTCTTTTCAGGTGATTTCTTCAGCTCGATGTATTATCTTTTCTTTTCTATACATTAAAATAATTTTCCTCCTAATGATATTTATTCAGCCAATGGGAGAAGAGAGATGCGGGTTATGTGGTAATACGTAACAATAGCAAAAATACGTAATAGAAACTTTGTTTTACTGTGGTAAAACAAACTTCTGTTTAAGCGTGGTCACGCGCTATGCTTATCTAATATGACCACGCGATACCATTCCTGATTTCCATATGTAACGTATTTAAATAAACTAAATGCAACAAGGCATAATATTTTAAGAGTTTAAGATTCTATGTCTATATAATATCGGTGTAGATACACCATAGGCAACTCTTAAAGAAAAACTACGATCGTAGTGTTAAAGGCACCCACCGATGAAAAGCCAACTAACTTTGAAACGGTGCCGTCTGGGTGGTGGTGTCCACCGAGAATAAGTGACAATAATCTTCTCTATTAGCGAAGCGTTACTTATTCGAGGAAGTGCAATGCATGATTACTCTTTGAGAAGGATGAGCACAATATGAGAGATACAGCTGAAATTATGCCTTTTACACTACGATCATAGTTTTTCCTTAAGAGTTGTCTATGGTGTATCTACCCCGATATTATATAGATATAGTAATGTATTTATGTATACATAACTGAGGGAGAGACCCACACACACACACACAGTCGAAAGCTTTTGTAAGTATTTTATTTTATCAAAAGAAGCGAGCGCAACGAGCAGAGGGGAGAAGCCCCCTAGTGCTTCATTAAGAAAATACTGTACCTCATATACACGTTTTATAATAATCTGAACATGAAAGAACTAACACCGATGAGCATTAATTAATAATGTATTTTTATAATCCATTCTTGCTGCTTTTTAACTGCATTTTCTAAGGATATATAATCATTGGTATGCTTAATAGGTTTGAAGTCTTTTATATCATTAGATATCACACAGCAGTCAAACCTTGTTGCATTTGTATTATAGGTCTCAAAAACTTATCGTGACATCTCTCCCACTAGGTTGTATGTCACTGGGTGCATAGCCTCGTTGTTTTCATCGTATAAGAACATCTGCGTGGTACAAAAGTAAACGGGATTTGCAGATTAGCTTACTGTTTTCCAGTTTTCGACAGAACAGTCGCTATGTTCCTAGTACCACGTCAGAGATATGCAGTTAAGCTACGGATGTAGAAATACCTCTTGTTATATCCCAAGTAGAAATGAGTATGTTACATTGTCCAGCCATATGAAATTAAGGGTAACCAGAATTTTCGGTATTTGTCTATTATCCTCCCGCCAGTGGTTATTCAGTAACCACTGTCGGGAGGATAATAGACAAGTACCGAAGGTTACACCACTAGAGTGGTTACGGGTGTAACCTTCGTTCTAAGTAAATATAAATATCCATAAATATACACGAATGAATTTAGACTTACTTGTGACGTGACTTACACTGGCGGGAGGATAAGAGACAAGTGCCAAATTTTCTGGTACTTGTCTATTATCCTCTCGCCACATTTCACAATAGGCTGTGTAATTTTAGTAACATTGTACGAGTTTGAACCTGCTACTTATTAATTGCAGTGCCCAAGCTAATCACGGATAGCTGTAATTTTAAATTCCTCTGGCTCTATGCGGCCATATTAGAATCATGAGTGAGTTTATTATTATTATTTTTTTTTTTTTTATTATTTCGTTATCCTCTTTTTTCCGTTTCTGTACGATCACTCAAAGAGTTCGCTTCAAGTAATCCACTTATTCTACTGTCCATCTAGTGGACATAATATTAATGTGACATCTTATTGTAACACTTTGTTGAAAGGACTAGTCCCATCAAAACCGTGCTACTCTCGCCAGGACTGACTAACTCAGCCATGGTATGAAAAAGGCCTATAAAAATTTCCTTCTGTCATCGACGGGATTCGAACCCGATTTCGAATCCCGTCGATGACAGAAGGAAATATTCTTTAAAATTCCTTAAGGAAAAATTCCTTAAAATTCTTTTCCACCCGGTGTAGAGAGGACGGCGATCCTACCAACTGTGCAACCCACGAGATGTGTGTGGGTGTGAGTCAGAGAGAGAGAGAGAGACGTCATACTCCAGTATTAGAAGTTACTAGTGCCTGGTATGTAATATGGAAGGTGGGAAAGGGACATGTTAAGGGTATGGGTGCGTGGTTCGAAAAAAAGGTTGCGAAACACGTGATCTAAGAGTATATATAATATAATAAATAACATCTCTTGACTAGCTGTACGAGTTTTGCATATGCAGTACTTTGTGAGAGTAATTAATCTTCGTATATGACGTTATAAACTCTGACTGCCTTGAGGCACATCTAGATTTGATAAATAATTGTATAAGCAAGATAAAGCTTTGTTTGTAATGTCCATTAAAATCCAGTTACTGAAAGAACGGAATTTTATTGGGCATTATTTTGTAGCATGTACATTCATTAGCATGTACACACTTAATGCAAAATTATAAAGAATTATAATGAAAATAATGCCAAGAATTTTAAACTATTGCGGAATGAAATAAAAACACACTTGTGGATTATATTATAATTATATAGCAAGGAAAGTATTGAGAACACGTTGATTGCAGCAAGTAACTATTAGATTAAAAGGAAAAAAACCGCCTATTAAGATATTAGCGGTTAAATTATAAGACAGCCATAATCTATCTCAGTCAGTCAAAGCCAAACTTTCTTCACTTTGATAGATTATCTCTTAGCATTCTGTGGGTATCTTAATGAAGCTTTGCATAATAGCCACTTACCTGGTAAGGTAAATCGCGTGCGCTTGCGCGAGTTGATGTATGTCGTGTTCGGTTATGCTCTTCATAGATAGCAAGTTTTAGTTACTTATCCTTGACCGTACAGCATGATTCAAGTACCAATAGATTCCTCTTCTTCCGCCCAACACGGATGAGCCATCATCACCATCATCAAACAAACAGGTACTTCATGTTTTATACTTTTTTATGCTATTGCTTCCATTATATTAGTTCTAACCCGTATACAGCCAGCAAACAATAGTGCCCTAAAGGCATATGACGACATCGTGGTCAACCTTGAGAAGTCACAAAGTCCTGCGCTGCTGAACCCGCAGGGTACGTTAAACTCTCCTATCCTTTCAGCTTTAAAACCTCCCCTCTCAGCAGAAATACAGTGGTTGTAAGAATACTAATCCTTATTCCGACCCCCACAGGCAAACCATCGTCAAGAGAACGCCTAAAATACAAACGGTTTTAATTCTTCGCAGAAAAGTAATTAGTCGGACAAATTTCAACCTAAAGGCAAAGAATGGCAGAATCAGAAATTTCGACAAGCCCCCCCACGTGCTTCCGTTGTAAAGTGGATCATCAGGAAGCAGTAATCCAATGTACGTCATGTCGGCAATTTTACTGCGCAGCCTGTACCAAATGCGATATCAAGCGGTTCAACAAGCAGCGACGTCAAAAGTACATTTGCCCATTCTGCAAAGAAAGTAAAGAACAAATAACAAATGCAACGGAATATGTGGATATCCAGAATGATACGGAGGTCGAAAATAACCAAACAAACGTCCAAACATCAAGCTTTAGTCAGACTCACGCTGCAAGTCAAACTGACTCAGTAGCGGTTAACCCGCAGTGTGAAATGGACCCAGAGGTCTGCAGTCAACAACCAATCATCGCGACACATGAAAATCCTGTGGAATGCAGGAAAGAAAGCCAAGGGGAAAGTGCCCTCCTTAATGATGAGCAAAACAGGTTCCTGAAATACATTGATGGCATCTGTACAGAACACATGAAATTGTTCCACATGCAAACTGCAGAATTTCTGGAAAACATAATGTGGAAATTCACATCAATCTCTGACAGTCTGCAGAATTTATCTGAAGAGAACCGGCAGCTTCGTGTACAGAACAATGACATGAAACAAGAAATAGGTCTCCTAACCAATCAAGTGCGTGAACTAACAACCTTATTTTTTCCCAATGAAAATAGTATATCCAACAACGTGGCTCTGGGAACCTCGGAAAACAAGCCACAAGAAGTAGAATTGATACATGATTCCAACGCTAAAAGGAATTATACTCCCCAATTTTTGTATAATGCAATGCCTCATATGCCTGTCACCCTTAGCCCAATGGTAGCTATAACACAAGGAGATAATAATCAGCTTAATAGCAGAGACACAGGGCTGAATGACAGTAACTCACCCAAACCTGCATCTAACAACACTGGGGGAAGCCACGCAAAGACCTCTCAGGTGGCCCTCTCCACAATACCGACCCAAAATACTACTAAATCTAAAAGGTTAAAGGAGACAATCCATACTGGAAAGGGTACAACAAGACCCACATTTGCAGAAGTAGTCACCGGCAAAAAATATGCTGAGAATAACCAAAAGATCCCACCAGCAGGCCACATAGGCAGCCTCTATTCCCTGGCATCTCTCACCGACCAACATGTTCACTCAAAAGAAACCCGGATGACATATTCAACATATCAGAACATGGAACATGGAAGACGACACGGCAATAGAGATGCCACAGAACTTTCCTCTAAGGGTATTCGTGCTAATTCGTACAATATCACAGCAGTTCAGACTCGTGGTCGAATCTTTATATCTCGACTGGAACCGACTACTAAACCAGACAGCATTAAGGCCATGTTTACAGAAGTACATGGGATGAATATTGATGTGAGACAGAGAAGAACCAGGTATCCAACTTATGCCTCTTTCATCCTTACCTGCCACCCAGAGAAGATGAGCTTCGTACTGGATCCAAGGCTATGGCCCCCTGGAACCCTCATCAAACCCTTCCTAGATCAGAAGCCAAGAACCGCAATAAACCATCAACATCAAACGCAATAGCAATTAAAGCTACCAAGCTCCCAAGCCAACAAAACGCATGAGAAATCAAATAACTTCACTGAGAACAAACTTACCATAGGAAACAAACTGTCCACATATCATTCAATCCAACTCTCAGCAGATTATAATGATAATCCCCAGAGCTTCAGACCTGTAAAGAATATCCCTGTACACATGGCAATGCACAGTAGACCAGTGCGAACCTTAAAAAGAGACCAGCCACCTGTACTAACTCCAGTTACTATGGCTACCACCATTCGAATTGTCTATCAAAATGCAAGGAGTATTTGTAACAAGCTAGACACTGTCGAACAGCTTCTCCTCTCTAAAACCTTTGATATTCTCTGCATTGCTGAAACGTGGCTTGGGAACGGGCGGGACTCCCTTGCCTGTGCTCCTCAGGCTGGGTACCAGATGCTCAGTTCCTCCAGAGAGGATCGTAGAGGTGGGGGAGTCGCAATATTCTATAATACCACTATCTTCTCATTGGCACATTCTGTAGTAACCCAATCCCTTGCATTTGAAGCCGCTATGGTATCCCTCAAGCTCAATGCCAACCTGATAGACATAGCAACAGTATACATTCCACCAGGCCCAAACAGTGACATCATTGAAGATGTGATCCACTGGCTGGTAAATCACCTCCATGCCTCTGCTAAGCACATTATTTGTGGAGATTTCAATCTTCCACCTACTCTCACACATCTTAGTAGGAAACTCATTAGAAGAATGGATTCACTGGGTATCGGCCTACTTAATTGCCACCCCACGAGAGGATCTAATCTCTTGGATCTAATGTTCTCTTCAGCACCATGCGACCTCGAAGACAGTCCTCAAAACCTATTTCAATCCGATCACGAACCCATTGCCATACTCCTGCACTTAGCCGCACCTAACTTTGATATCCAAGGCCCAAAAAAGAAAAAAGACATCACAGCACCCAAATTCATTGATCCACCACGATGTCTAGAAGCTGCATCCTCGATACCTTGGGAGGCTCTCAATAATTGTGATCTCGAGCTAGCTGTGGACCTCATGACCAGATGGATTCGAACCATTGCAAGTTATGGTGCTACAAAGACTGTCTGCATCACTCCCCGTTCGAGAGCTTGGTGGACACCAGCACTGAACAACAGCTTTCAACAAAAACAAAATCTGCATAAGAGATGGAAAGAATCAGGCGCTATACAAGATCGTATTGCCTTCTCCAGAGCCCGGGCAGTTTTCAACCGTCAGAAAATATTTGCAATTAAAAAGCATTTAAATTCAACCCTACGAAAAGGCAAATCGTTTTATGACTCTCAGCACACAGGAATCCCTAAAGCACTGGACCTTGAACTGTGGATGGACCACATTGCACGGTTCTCAAACAATGTGGCCCCGATGCACCTAGGCAACTTACCCATCAACGACGTCCCTACTGATATGCTCGCCACCGTTCGCATCACCAGGAAGCAGCTTATAACTGCTATAAATGGATTGCCACCCACTGCAACTGCAGGCCCCGATCTTGTGCCACAATTCATGATTAAATGTCTTAGCTCGTTTATAATCGGTCCTCTACTATCAATTTTTAACCGTGTATTAACGCAGCAATACTTTCCCCCTCTCTGGAACAGATATACTGTGAGGCCACACCCTAAATGCCAATCTGCAACCCTCATTAAACAGTTCAGGCCAATCTCTCATTCTTCCAGCCTCTTGAAGCTCATGGAGAAGACATTACTTTCCACCATCATCAATCAAATCATGCCTCACAAACCCCCCCAGATTCACTATGGAATTCCAGGTAGATCCACAGTCACCAATTTAACATCGTTAACCAACACCATTCTCAGTGCACTAGAAGCGAAAGCAGAGCTTTCTGTCACCTACATCGACCTGGAAGCTGCCTTCGACTCCATCAGTATCCCCTCACTTGTTCACCTCCTAGAAAACTACTTCTACATAAAAGGTGACATGTTGTGGTTTATCACAGCCCTGCTCTCTGACAGAACCATTCTTCTCAAAGTGGATCAACACACAATCTGGAGAAAGATCACTGCGGGAGTTCCCCAAGGTGGAGTTCTCTCCGGAGCATTATTCACCGCAATTATTATTCCGTTTGTGCAACAGAGAGAAGACATACTCTGCTATGCCGATGATATTAAAATATATACTCAGATTAACCCCGGCGAACATCTCTCAAACATCAATAAAAAGATCTGTGAAAAGTTACATAACCTAGGATCCTATCTCCATCAATTTGGCCTCCTCATTAACCCCGCCAAATCAGCCCAAATGGTCTTTTCTCTGAAGCGCCAACCCACTGAAATCCAAGCTTCACTAGACGGCATTCCCTTCCCAGCGGTCAAGATGCATACAGACTTGGGCGTCGTGTTCGACTATAAACTGAGCTTCAACCCCCACATTGACAAGCTCATAGCAAAATTTTGTCAAATGCGCTGGACCACAAAACAACAACTGCTCCACGTTAGGGATCTGGATGTGACTCGTCGGTACGTATACACCTCAGTATACTCCGTCGTACTGTATGCCTCGGAAATTTGGGGGTCCGCGGCCCCTACCAACATCAAGCGCGTGTACTCCGCCGAATACTGGCTCCTTCGTTGGATCACGCAAAAACATCGTCGTCCACCCCAGCAAAGGACAACTGCGATGGCGACGTCACTTCACTTTGCCCGACTTCCAGATCTTGTATTAGAAAAACGCCTCGTTTTCACTGTTAAGATGACAACCGGAATGGTCTCGGAGCCAAGCATCTGGGAACTGTGTGGCTGGAGGATCCCTCTACCCGGACTGAGGTCAGCTCCCATGCTCACAGCTCACTATAACAGACTATCGCTCAGTGACCGCTTTCTCCCCAAGGAGATGCTTCCCACAATCGTTTCAATTGACGGCGACCTCTGTAGGTTTGTGAAGGATCGGAGGTACCGAAGACAGATCCTTAAGAGCCTGACCTTGGCCAGGCAAAGTGCACATTAATAAGGGCAGCATAATAATGCCCAATGTGTTGTACATAATGTTCAAAGCACGATGTCTTTATGAATATAAATATTAATATAACATAATGTAAATACGAATATCTTTATTATTTCATTGTAAATACTGTCAAAAGCATATATCCTGTAAACAATCTGACACTGATTCTATTTTATTGTTGGCTCTGGGGGATGAGCCCGAACTTCGATGTGGGCCCCGTCTCCCCAAGGCTATTATTGTCCACCAGCCAATGTAAAACCCCTGGCATTACTGCTGTGAAGGGTCTATTGTATATACCATGTTTGTATACAATAAAGATTATATATATATAAATCTAAGCGCTGTATAGTACAGAGCGAAACACCCGCAACTTTAATGAAGTGCGTCTTTCCAAACCATAACACGTCACTTTGTTTAATCAGGGCTAATACCGTCGATCAAAAACAGATAATACAATAGGCTGTAATGAGACGAGTAATAGTGGGAGGGAGGGAAGTGTGCATTAAGCTGAAAAGAATTAGCCTGGCAGACAGTTTAATCAAGGAACTGGCTGATGTGTGAAACTGTGTAGTGATATATTTTATCCTAACTTTAAAAGTTGGCATTAATATCATTTTAAATTAATACAGTATTAAAAACTCTTATGGTATTAAAAACCATAATTTCCCGAATTTTATGAACAACCCTTATCCACACCCTAGAGATATGAACATTTTTGGTACTTCCGAATGCTCAGTTGATTTCACTTTTTTCTTAAGTTACACTGGGCAGAGGACATATTCAGGCTTCCCATTATGCGGCGAAACTCTTAAGATTTTTTGAGGGTAGCAAACAACATGACTTTCTTAATCGAAAAAACATTCTTACCGGGATGAACTTAATTTTTCCCATTTCTCCAGACCAAATAATTTGAACTTAGACGAAATCATATATCTTAAACTAGTTTCACTGTAGTAACTCAATCGGCATCCATCCATCATGTTGTTTTGTTTTTCCGTAGCTATTTACAGTACGATATGAAGAACCGTACTAAGAAAATTCTCTTTGCAGTCGTTTGAAATTCAGCCTTTATTTGTCCATTCCTTTCGAATTTCCCAAAAAAGTGAATGAATTCGAGTGAAGGGGTAAAATGAAGGCGCCATACACAAACGGAGCCTGTTCGTAAACAAAACCTTTCAAATTTTAGCTATCGCCCAACTATCATGTGCTGGTTAATTAACTAGCTGACTCCCATAATAAAACTGTGCTACAGAAGTTCCCCCCCCCCCCTTCTTTTTTTTCCTCTCTTCTTCCATCACAGAAGCAGTCCTGTATTATGGTTTTGTCAGGAAAAACCCACCTAACTCTGTTTCTTTTTATTTTCGAAAAAATTTCTGTATTTCTGGTAGTGAGACACCTCAATAAAACTGTCTTTATACTTCAATAAAACGTTTGTTATTTTATTATTGTTGTGATAGAGGGTAGGTGTACAGCAGCACATCACTTAAAATTATTAATAATCTGTTACTTAACCGCACTTTGTAATCCAGCTTGGAGCCTCTAGTAGATTATGTCATATGCTTATAAAGTACCGAATAAATCTATTTATCGACATAATCTCAGTTTTACTCCTTCACACTACCTACAAAAATTTAAGGGCTTTTTTTTATAAACGATTTATTTCTAACTGTCTGTGCACATGCCTGTTATGATGCTAATGTTCCCCTATAGTCCCAAATAGCTGCGCAAGAAACAATCTCTGACAATTACCCCATGCTCAAATCCCCTCTGTACTCGAATAAGACACTTTGCAAATTGCTTGGTGACGCGAGATGGTAGTTTAAAAACACTGAGGCGTGAAATACAATGAGGGAGCATGTGACACTCAATGAACATCTGTTATTTCTATGCAATCGAGTCTCTTGGTGTCGAATAAAGATTGATCCAGAGTATTATGGGGCAGTCCCCATATCTCAGTAACAAACTGCACATTTCTCGAATACATTACAGCTATTTTTTGGTGGTGCCAATGGATTTGATCGTGCATGCGAGATCCGGAAGGAATAGCCTCAATTCCACACAGCGGAACGAATTGCTTCTCTTAGTTCTCGATCAACTTTCTTTCGGTTGTAAGAGAATAAAGATGTGGTTCTTTTGGTCTGTTATTATTTAATGTTTGTACAAGGAATTGTGCTGCCTTTCTTTCAGTAAATATCAAGATATGTCTGCCAACGAAGAAATCAGAACTCGCAGAAGCTGGGATTCACTTGCTAAAAAAAAGTAACAATGGCTACTATTTTAGTTTCAGAAGATGCTGTGAGGAGGAAGGTAGTTAGCTATTCTTGGTGTAAAATATTTTATAATCATATCATAGCAAATTTAATGGAAGACATGAAGCGGTGTGTGTGTGTGGTGATTCTAAGTAATTTTTCTGTGGTGTTAATAACCATCAACTGCGGAACTGAGAAAAAAGTTAAAGATCAGATATTTTTAAGCAGAGTCGATTAGTATCGTTATAAGGGTTTTTTTAGAACGTTCCATAATCAAGAGAAACGCGTTGTCTCATTGCGTGTAAACTGAAATACGTGCCAAGAAAGCGTTAGCATTATATCGATATTTCTAACTGTTAAGGTTACATCCAGAAATCTCCTCTAGATTTATTCTGGATAAGCAGCCTTCACGCTTCACGTTAAGGTCGTTGGTTGGTCTCCTGTTGAAAGCGAATCAATAGGAAGGGATAACCAGCCGTTCTAATACAGAGCAGTACACGATTTATGACACAAAAAAAAAAAAAAAAAAAAAACACTGTCATCAACTGTAGCGACATGCAGCGTCGCTACCCCGAAGCATTTCGATCGGAAAAAGGGAATCTTTCTTACATGTTCCTTACTTTCCGGATATATGGAAAATTTTCTGCTTCGGCAGAAATCCTCGCACGTGTCAATGCTGTACATCTTGTGCGACACTTCATACAGAGAAGAGCAGCGCCTGTCCTCGTTGGACTTCGGGCCGTTTGGGAATTGACGGTGATGCCCCGAAATACTCAGTGATTTAGTGGTCGGCTTTCACGCCTTCAAAACACGTGATATTGGAGGTAGAATCAGAGTCGACACCGCCACTGTAAATACGACAGTTTTTCTAAGCACGAGATCATGCTCTGACTCTCAAAAATAATAATAAACAGGAATAAAGTGACTTGATTCCAACCAAAAACAAACATTATCCCAGGTTCTTGCTACCATCGCTCCTCCATTTTCCTTGTAACATGACGCCTCCAGAGGCCCTCAGCCTTTTTGTAATTTCTCCCGGTAGGTTTTTATTATATTTTTTTCTTCTGAAATTCGCATATGGCAGGTTTCGTAGAGATCACAAGTATGTCCCACAGCACAAAAGTAACTGATGAGAATACAATTTTATTTTCTCTTCTGTGTCTAGAAAAGCTTTACTCCTTGTCGTGGACTTTATTCCTTAATGTTATTGAAGTCTTAATAAGTCATCTAAAAGTCAGTTTTCTTCTTCTTTTTTGAACGCTTTATTAAAATATGTTTCTGAGACTCGCATAATAAATAATTTTCAAGGAATAATTTGGTTTTAAAATTCTAATTATAATTGGATTTTGAAATACAACTATATTTATTAGCATGTTGATTAATATTAGATTGATCATATGTAAGGAAGCTAGGCCTTTACTGCACAATGAAAATAATAATAATAACAGTAGTCTACCTGTGTGCTTTCCGGTAACCGGTAAAAATATCTTCCGGAAAGATATTTTAGAATCGGTTTTAAAATCGGTAAACAAGTTCGTGATTTAAAAACATCGTCAAGTGGAGAGAAACACCCTAGGCATATCAATGTAGGAGGACAGTGAGCGGAGAAAGCTGAGTGGCACCTGTCAATCACTGATCTGGAGTTTTACCTACTTAAATAATATTATAATAATAAGAAAATAGAACATTTTTACCGGGGATGTTTTTTTCTGGATTCGATCGCCTTATACCAGAATTTTTAAGAGCAGTAGCACATTGTTATACGTTACATGTAAATTCTGATGTTTCATTAATTTAAATGTCTATTATTATCCATGTGTAGCTTTTTTTTCCCTTATTTGAATAAATATAAAATTACAATTGTCGTTTTCGTTGCTATTAGATGTCTGTATAAATTAATTCATTTACGAATTGTTCAACATAATAATCATCATTTTCATTATAATAAGACAATATGAGAAAACAAAATAGGAAACAAAGGGAAATATTTATTTTTTAATGCTAAAATAATGACAGTATGCAATTATTTCACAAACACCACATTACTGACAATAATCAGAGTTTAATTATATCAAAATCACGAAATTTGCAAAAAATCATACAAATTATTGTCAAATGTTTACGTATCTTAACAAGAAAATGGGATATTTTTACCGGGATTCGTGTTTTCCTCCTCTCGTAGGTGTCGATCCAGCTTGCTTTTTTTTTTTTTTTTTTTTTTTTTTGAATTTTGGTCTATACAGTATCTCGAACAATACTACAGTATATAACTAGCGTTTTCACTAGTTATCTTCTAGAACAGGCATGTCCAACTGGTGGCCTTCAAGCGTTTGTTGCGCGGTCTCAAGTGTTTTTAACTTTCACAACACATTTTACTGCATATAAGATCACTAATATAAAATTTAAATAAAATTCATAAGTTATTCAAACCTTCATGAATGTTGAAGGTTATGAGATTGCGTATTTTTTGCTCAAGCAGAAAATATTTAATATGGGAATAATGCCACTGATATGCAAACAGTATATTCATTGGTACTAGTGCGGCCTTCTAGCTCTCTGAGAACTGTCTGTGCTCCCCTGGCCACTTCCGAGTTTGATATCCCTGTTCTAGAATAAATTCCTTGAATATTTCCCTCAGTATCTATACAATATGTATTGACTAAAATTACCATTTGGTCCCACTGAGAAGAACTTGAAGTGTGTCTAAGGCTATTGTAATCCTTCTTGTGAAAAAAAAAATAAATAAATAAACTCTTTCATTTGAGAATAGTTCTTAAAATAGATTGCACATTAATATAGTGTGATCACTGCTTGCCAGTGGTTTCTTTATTCGAAGGTTTTTAATGTCTAATGAATCTTTATTGAAAACCAGATAGGAAAATATTTCTTTTCATTGTGGCATGCTGTGCAAACTCACGGACAATCTGATGTGGAAAGCAGCCTTTCAGCAAATCCATCCTCCTGCTTCTGTTGTCTGTCCTTTCTGTACACATTATAATCACCAAAGTTAGAGCCAGTCTCTGGAAAAGTATAAGTCCCATAATTAGTTATTCTGATTTTTGGCACATACCCTATTTGTCTGTTAAGATGCTCATTATAATCATCATAGCGTTTTGTCTATAACATACTTCTACTCTCATTTTTTCCTATACGTCGCACAAAACAGACGCAACATAATGATTAATTACTATATTTTTTCCCTAACTATATTAGGGATTAATTTCCTAACTACAGGGTCCCGTCACATTATTATGACCACCTACCTAGTATCCAAAATATGCGCCTTTCGCAGCATGCACCGCAGCCAGCCGCCATGGGAGTGACTCAATAAGTCCGCGAAAGGTTGCTACGGGTATCTGTGACCATGCAGACTGCAGTGCACCCCGGAGTTCCTGTAGGTTTCTTGGTGGAGGATCCATCCGTCTGATGTGTCGATCTAGGTGGTCCCGTAGATTTTCAATTGGGTTAAGATCCGCGGAATTCGGTGGCCAAGAGAGTAGCTTGAAGTCTTCGTTGTGCTCCTCAAACCACTCACGGACAATTCTGGCGACATAGCATGGCGCATTGTCTTGCTGATAGATACCATCGCCCCCAGGGAACACGGTCAACATGTACGGATGTACCTGATCGTCGACGATCGATAGGTAACCATTTGCATTCAGGGTGCCCTCCACAGGTATCAGCGGACCCAATCCATGTCATGCCATGAAAACATTCCCCAGACCATAACGCCATCCCCACCAGCCTGCCTTCTGCCAACAGTCGTGTCCGGGTGTCTGTTCTCGGAGGTTTCACGCCTAATACGCCACCGTCCATCCACTCAGTGGAGCAGAAACCATGACTCATCGGAGAAGGCCACCCGTTGCCACTCGGCCGGGGTCCAGTGCCGGTATTGCTTTGCAAACTGACGGCGTTGTTTGCGATGAGCGGCCGTCGGCATGGGTGCTGTCACCAAGCGTCTGCTCCGGAGCCCATTGCGCAACAGGATTCGCTGCACTGTGTGTTGGAGACCTTTCTGGTGGCCCCACGGTTCATTTGGACAGCCAGTTGAGCAACAGTAACGCGCCGATCAGTCCTGACCAACCGTTTCAGCCGACGTTCACCTCTGGGATCAATGGCATAAGGGGCTCCACAATTGGCACGTCGGGTCGTCAAAACTGGCCCATTCGTCCAGTCTTAATACACTTTCACCACTGCAGCATGTGAGCATTTCACGAAGTCCGCTGTTTCGGAAATGCTGGCACCCCTGGCCCGATAGTCGATGCTCATGCCTTTTACTAGGTTTGATAGGTCACTTGCTTTGCCCATGACAGAGGCTGTTGCTCTGTTCACGGATGTTGAACATCAAGCATTATATGCTTGCGGAGTGTGAACTTAACACGTGCGCCGTATGATTCGCTAGGCTTGTGTGATATCTACATTGGGGTGTGGTTATAATATTGTGACTGGACTGTATGATTAGACTCAACATAGTTATAGAAGAAGAAGAACTCGTTATTGTAAATATGAAATTTATACAATAAAGATAAAATATGAATAAAGACAACATAAGAATAGCGTGAATAACGTAAAACTAATATAAGATAATAGTAATTTAGATAAAGTAATACAGATTCCAGGTAGTCTTAAATGACATTCGTGTCCACATTAAAACTCTTATTCGGTACCACAGCGTGGTGACTCAATATACTGTACATCAAATACACGGTAACGGCAATATTTCATAAATAAAAATACCTTTTTAATTTTATTTTTATACTTCGGGACGGCCACACAGAAGTAGAGGAGTTCACAAGATAAGATAAAGAGAAAACAGTAACATCTTAATAATTATGCAAGCTTGAAACATGGTTAACTCAAACGCGTGTACAAATATACCTTCCCATTTGATCACTCGGCTACAACGGCCATTATTATTTCGTGCCCATTGTGGGAGCCAGACATCGTCGTCGCGGAGCACAGAATTTATGATCGTATCACAGGCGAATTACTCCTGGGTGAGTGGTAGTCATGAATAAATAAATTTGAGGTTAACATCTCAGGAAGACTACACACGTAAAACAACGTGAGGTTCATATGGGGTTGATGTGGGAACTCCTGTGGAGCAGTTTTTTTCCTATACTTTTTGACCGCCCTCGCGGGTATCACATTGGTAATAATCACTGTCCTCTCAGAGGATAAAAAAAGGCTCAGGTTTATATCCTGGAAATAATGCGAGGAACTTTTATGGTCATTTTTTTTTTTTCACTCCGTGGCTGAGTTAGTCGGTCTGATGCTTAGATAGCGAGGTTTTTTTTTTTACCCCAGAATCTCGAGTTTTCGTCCAGCAAAACGGGCAGAACGACCAGAGAACGCACTCAATTTCTGAACATAATATACATGGATGGACGAGGTTATTCTCTGGTAACCCTAATTTTGGTTCGGAAATAATATCGATCATCACCTTTACATGAAATGCCAGCCTCCTCCCATGAATGGCTGAAATTTCCTCTGCGGCATACATTTCATTTAGTAAACATGAATAATAATATTCCTGCAACCAATAGTATGTATAAGTTGCTGTTTCAGCAGCCGCCGTAGCTGGAAAATTAAATTTTTTTCCACATGTGGAAAAAATTACAACTTTGGTTAAAAACTATTCTTATCAGTATACTATTTGATGGTAGATATAGCGGACCCATTTATCATAGACTGCGCAATTAGGAAACGTCAACTGGTGAGACTTTCATGCAGAGTCCAAATACAGAAAGGTAGGCTTCTAGGTCTTGAATCTGTTTTGAATCCTGCTGTTCATGTCCTCCACGTTATCTCCAGACCTAATGCTAATGATATCGCTGTGATGCATCAGAAAGCACAAGCGCAGCGAAAAAGATGTTCCCAGATAGGATCACCGCCCTGCAATATGCCCAGTAATGTTTCATCTACTAGTTACCCACTCCTTGAATGGAGTGGGTAACAAATAGACTTGAAATAAAGGAAGGAGGGTTATGCTTTAAATTGACAATTAAAAACAACCCTCCTTCCTTTCTTTCAAGTCTATTTGTTCTTTTCACTTAGTATTTACCATATTAAAATTCCTCGACTAATATATCAGAATGAGACAATGTTTCTAATATTGGAGATATATATCTATTTGTTGACTTAACCAGTACCTGGATTTCATTATACAGTAGTTATTAACGACACTACGAGCATTGGTATGAAAACATACGAGAGTGTCTTATTTGTTTGTTTTAACTCTAATACGGCCCGTGAAGTTGCTTCCTACAGAATTTTTCTAGGAATTTTCGAGTTGGATAATAGGTTACTTTTAAAACCTTTTGCACCCATGTTCAGTAATTCCTCATTATTACTCCACAGTTCCATGGCCCTACAGCCAGTTTTAGTTCTTTCAGCATTAATATCATAAGGACATTGAGTAGGCTCCGTACTTCCACTTCATCAGTATACTTCGAAATAGAACTGTTCGAAGCAATGCAAGAATCTAATCTATTCTACTTTTAACCACTATTAATAGCTCACACACTAACAGTTTTCCAAAACAGATAATTCTGCCTAAATATCCGCAGATATTTTTGCATCCCTAATTAAGTGTCGTCAACTTTCACAGATTAACAATGTTAAATCCATATGGAAATAATGAAAAATTGGTGATACACTAATATAAAATAAATAAATTCATAACTTATTACATAATTCTATTTTATATAATTTATAAAATAGAATCCGCTATGTATTATTACGATTCATAAGTGTAAATGATCATGACGTCACGTATTTTTGCGCAAGAGGAAATGTGAAAATATTTTTTTTTATTTCTCTCAGTATTGGCGCTGGTGTATTGTGTGCACACTAGTAAACTCCTCTCCGCGTGTGGTCGTCCAGGTGTATAAACAGAAAATTTATTTATTTAGTTCCGACCCCCTAGTCCTACTCGAACGGTTTGTACGGCTATTCCCCCAAGAGCCGTTTATGCGGCCCACGAGCACTTCTGAGTTTGACACCGTGCATTAAAAGATAATAATTCTTTTAAATCATTAATTTTGGCCACTGGCGTACACACTCTGTTCCTATTGCACCTCTCCTTGTTATACATTATATTCCGTGTTTCTGTGATAACTCAGTCGCCCAGAATTACAATTTCTTGTGAGACGAGTGTCTTCTGATTCTGGTGTTCCCTCTGTGCAGCCAGATGCTCGAGAGAAGATACAAACTGAGTTGGATATCTGAGTGCCTTTTGTGTCCCCTGATTCTTACAATTTCTTTCAGGGAATTAATGTTTTTCTTCAGGCAGTTATTCTCGTTCAACAAAACACCTTTGAACTTAATTTCTTCGCTTTCTCTGACACACACACACACACACACACACACACACACACACACACACACACACACACACACACACACACACACACACACACGATCTCTCTCTCTCTCTCTCTCGACCGGCTAGAGATAGCTTCGAGCATATTCCACAGTCGCGACAATAATTGGATGTGTCAATAAACTACGATTTTTAGAAATCTGATCCAGTGCGCTCTTAAATCATTTTGCCCAGTGTCGAATTGGAAAGAAAAGGCCTAGGAGAAAATAAAAGTGCTCTATTTGGAACTTTGAATATATTTTCAGGTCCTTGATAAGTTGTTAGGGAATGAACCTCCCGTCCTAGATTTTTCTCTGTATCTTTTTGGTCCAATTCGATCTCGATTTTTGTTTATGATGGCTATCTCAAATATGCTTATTTTTTCCGCGTTAAATCATTTTTAAAGCTGATGACGTGTTTTAGATTTAAATTATTTCGGCTGTATTTTTATTCTCTTTTTGCTTTCTAAAAATTCTGGACCTTTACCTTATGACCAAAGAAATTTCTACTGTTGCATTAGTTCCAATATTGATCGTTTTCAATTCTGCTCTTGTGGCACAAGTTATCTTAATTCTGAAATGTTAGGTGCCAAATTTTCCCACTAGTATTTCCCTTTTCGATAAGCTTAACAACAATTGACTTTTCGAATAGTTTACTATTTAAAAATGGGTTTCCATTTTTATGGAAAATTTTAGACTGGGAGGTTGGAAGTTATTTTCATTAGTTTTTGATGTATCCAAACATTCCTATGAATGTCTCTGGAATATGCCTCCAGAGAAGAGCCGGAAATAGTATCATTAATCTAAACGGAAATCCTTTCGAGTTTCCGGCTTTTTCATAACCAACTAGATACGATGTTTACTTTCCGTTAGTTTATTTAACAGCAAACACATTATTAATTCACATAGCTGGCAGGTCCAGTTCAACGCATTAAAGATGCAGTTGCAAGAGCTCTCGATTTATATGTACAATTGAAAAACAAAACGGTAATGGTTGCTCATTGAAAGCATTCTCAAAATTTTATGTGGTAAAAAGAAAATGAGGGATTATTCTTTCCTTTAAGTAAAAAAACAAACTAAAATGTTTGCGTTGGCCTTATCTGCATCCATTTGGGAAGATAAAGTAACCGCCAACTATGTTTAAAATCTTTACTTAGTATAGATCCGCGATGTAAAATATTTTTAAAACTGATGACGTTTTAGAGTTTCTTATTATTTATTCGATCGCACTTTGACAAGACTACTTTCTTATCTTCCTGCAGTATCCTCCTGAATTTATTGATGAAGTTCATCAGCACTCAATCTTCTCTTATCTTCTCGCCAAGAGATACGAAATTTTTTAACATAACCACCCGTCGATACAGGGTTTAGCGATGTGGGATGCTTTGGAAAGAAACTGTAAATAGATTCAGGTTTCTTAAATAAGATGGTTTATTAAGATTTTGGAAGCTGCATTTTTTGGTTAAAGAAGCGGATTAGCATTTCAATGCATTGCTGTCTTCAATGTATAAGCCAATAAATTGTGCACGAGTATAACCGGAATGTCTTTCCATTTTCATATTACTGTGGTTGAAATGGATGATATTTGGAGAGGAATGATAATGCCTTTGAAATTATGTTAGGAAACACTGAATGTGTAGGAGCCTGTATAACCTACCATACTGATATTGGTAAGGAAATGCTCATCTTAAGTGGTTCGTTTCATTCATTTCATTCATATGAAACAAACCATGTACAGACAAGTATTTCTGCAGGACTTGCTTTTACTGAGAATTTAGCTGTAGACATAGCTGATATGTTTAGTTTAGGAACATAAAGTTTTAAAATGTTGTCCTCGTAGATGTGAGAATTGAAAGAATCTGCTATTTTCAAATAAGCTGGTTCTTATTCACGGAGAAAGTTTGCGTTTCTACAGTATAAGGAGTTGTATAATTGCCTGACATCTAATTGGACACTGATGTCGTGATAATATTGTCTTCCTTTCTCTGAACATGTTAAATCAGTTGCTCATTAATTTACAGAAGTTCAGTCAACCAGAGCTCTAGTAATCCTGCCACGGAGTCATTATTTTTCCTTTCGGTGTTATTAAGGTAGTGAACAGGCTTTTCTCATATACATAATTAGCTTTTCCGCTGTTTTATGGTTTCTTTGTACAGTAGGTCGTCATTAGAAATAAATAAAGCATGAACTTTGTGTATGTACGTGCTGTTTAAGAGAGTTACTCTTGTGTACACAATACGGTTGTTTCCTTCTAAATGGATTAAAGGAAGTTTTTCTTCTGCCTTTCTTGCTCTAACGAATGCTAATAATGACGTAAAGTGTCTAGGTATGTATCTCATTGAATGGAATTAAGCTGTATTTAATGATAACGAGCTCATAACTCACTTCTGCTTACTTTCTGAATTACCTTAATAATTATATCATTGTTTAATTAAATTATATATAAAATTTGGTAGATTTTATAGAATCTCTTGAAAATGAACTTTAAAAATAGCGTAAAAAAGGTTAATTGCACAGTGTACCGTTGACTGAATAGAATACACTCCGAAAATGGTATCCCCCCAACTCCAAGGCAAAGTGAGATTTTTATTTAATTGTTTGTTGAGTGTAGACATATCGATAAAATCAGTTTAGATAAGAACAAATAAAACACTAATCATATATAAAGTAATCCTTTATTGTGCATATTGTGAAGTGTATAGGCAAGTCTATCACAGGTTGATAGTTAGAGGATGAGTTGGGTTGCTTTGAATTTTGGACAAGGCAGATTAGGCCATGACGCTCTAGAATGTCTGGTCTGTGAATTGCATGTATTCAATTTTCTTTGTTTCTGAGATGAAAAGAACCGGACAGGACGTGAAAACAGTCCGTAAATTTTCCCCTCGGCTGACCAGAAATGTATTTCTCAATTGCGGTTGGCGACGGGAATAGAACCCTCTACCCTTTTCCATACAATGTGAAAGAGCAACGATGATATCCACTATTCTACTGCATACTTAGAACTTAAAGGTGCATTAAATTATAATTATATAACCTGAAATGGCTTATTTTTCTTTTCAAAGGACAACATTAATTCTTTGAGATATGACATTCTGGTGAGTGCCTGGGTTTACATTATTTTATTATTATTATTATTTTATTTATTTATTTATTATTTATTTATTTTTTTTTGAATTACAGCCATTTTTTACGACCAGTATTTGTATGAGAATTAATTAAATTGTATTTAATTAATTAAATTAAATGGTGTTTAATTAATGAAAAAACTCATTCAACTTCAGTTCATATAACATACGCATCATATACAAATAAGATATAATATGGTTAAAGGTCTTTCATAGGGGTGTCAAGAACATATATTATTGCAGTGGTTTTTAAACTGAAGCAATTTAAACTCAAGGGGAGTACGACATTGTCTAGGCTCTCTAGGACAGTGTTTCTCAGCCGGTGGTCTGCAGTGGTTTGGTTGGTTTAGTGGGAGTTTAACCCGATTCATGGCCGTCATAGTGCGCCAGCGTTTGGTTAAGAAAAGTATATTATTATTTATGTCTGTTTATTATTTATTCGTGTGGTGCTCGTTATTGTTACATACAGTTTGTCCGAATAGACTCTGCTTTTGGGACTGGTTTTGGTCTTCATGGTTAGAAATTAGAGGTCAGAGGTAGCGATATTGATTATTAATTAAATGAAGGAAGGAGAAGATGTTTGAATGTCTCTTCTGCTCTTTAGCAAAGATAAAATCTGCGAAAGGTATTTGATGTTCTCTTACGTTTGCTGCTTCACAAGTATTCATCACTTGGGATTCCGTGATGAGGAATAAATTTTTATTTAATTAATTTTCCAAGTACAGTATAGTCTGTGATTTTATTTAGTTCATTTTCTGGATTCGTTGTATGCTAATGTGATATTTATATACAGTAAGAAAGCGCAATGAAAATATTTTTAATCTGGGAACTGGGTACTACCTAAAGTTTGGAAACTACTGTCTTAATGGATTAAGATGGAATCAGTAGAGGCCAAAACGATTTTAGTATAAGCGATCTGATATTAATTGTGTAGGGGAGCGCGAATGAATGATGTTCGTTTTAAAAATTCAGTTACTCACTGTGTAGGACAGGAGTCGGCAACCTGCGGCTCTTTAACTTTTAGCCTACATGAACCAAAGTTTGAAATGGAGTTAGAGGATTTAAAAATCAAGGACATGTGGAGTGCAAGACTAAAATGCCTTAAAACTGAAATTGAGGATTTGGAGAGGCAAAAGGCTGCCCTTGCAATTCTACATAAATGGTTGCCGATAAATGAGTTGAAAAAGCAAGACCAGATTGTGTTCGATGCGTAGTGTACCGAACACGTATATAAATTTGAAAATATTTTCGTTTGGACTCTCAGTTTTTGGTTCAACGAATTTCTGCGGGCAAATATTTTCGAACATGAACTATAAATCAAGAAACCGTCTGAACAATGCGAGTCTCCCAGCATGCTTAAAGATGAAAATTACGGCATACTTCCCTGATGTTGAGAGACTCGCTCAAGAAGTTCAGCTGCAAAAGTCACATTAATTAGAAATATTATTAATAAATAATACAGTAAACCCCCGCTATTCGCGGTATCTGTATTCGCGGTTTCGCGTATTCGCGGTCGCTGATTTAAACCTAAAAACCTCGGATTGCACGCAAGGGTGGAGGCGTCGCATTATTCTACAAGAAATCCGCTTTCAAGCTATTGGATAATAAATCCAGTAACTCTCCTAACTATGAAGCAATCAAGACTCCGGTGGATAGCAAAACAGCATCTCCTTCATATCACAGATAAAAAGATAACCGTGAGGTACATAAGAACAGTTATCTTTCCACCTTTACTCTATGCTGCTGAAATTTGGGCGTCAGCGGCACCGTCAATAAAGAAACCACTCTTTGCCACAGAATTCTGGCTCCTAAAGTGGGCCAACAGGAAGCACAACCTTCCAGCTCTGATTCGTACCACACAGCTTGCCAACTCTCTCGGAATTCCACGGCTTCCCACCTTAATCGATGACCAACGCCTCCTAGCAACAGTCAAGATGATAACAGGCATAATGGCAACACCTTCATTCTGGGATACCTGTGGCTGGAGGATCCCCCCTGCTGCCCTTAGGGCCAATCCCGAGCTCTACTCGCATTCAGCACGACTCCATCTCTCGGACAGGTTCCTTCCTCAGCAGATGTTGAAGCAAACCCAGGCACTGGACGCCGACCTGAACAAATTCGCTGCTGACCGGACTTACCGGAAAAAAATTATGACGAGTAGGACTAATCAGCAATGACTGATGTATACCTTGCACCTGTTCCTGTCTGATTGAGCTGGTGCTCTTATCTCGATGTTAAGCCAGCTCAAGCAGATTTAACTCTCGTAAGGAGTTCTCTCCTTTGTATTATAATGTTTTCTTTGTAAAATTACCTTTTTGTAAATAATTGTTCAATTTTCGCAAGTTTGGGAAACTGTAAGCCCCTGGCTTTATGGCCGTGAAGGGTAATAAAAGATTATCTCTCTCTCTCTCTCTCTCTAAAAAAATGTGAATTTTAAAGCGCCGGAACATTTACCGCCATGAAAAAAACATGGGTGTGGCTAAAATCATTTTGCCCAGTCCACAGAGTAGTACAGTCAGTCGTCTTATAACACGTGTTTACACTACACTAATTCAATCTTACACAATTTAGGGGAACGATATTGTATATAACACAAACTGAATTCGCATATGCACGATTCGCCTTTGTGTTTACAAGAAATGGCAGTCGAACGCGGAATCACCCCAACTGAACGCAACACGATAGAAATGAAGAGAAGATTCTGAAAATGTATTTATTTTTTTATAGCAGTGAAGGGGAAACACATTTCACCATAATAACTTAAAAACCAACACAATTACAGCTATCGGTATTATCGCAAATGCAATTAGATAGAGTTCACTACCAGTTTATAACAGATTCCACTAGCAGGAACGCAACTGGAAATTGTTTTTATTGTTTTATGGTAGTAACCCCCAGAAATGTAAAATGTGAGCTAGTGAGGTGTTAATAGAGTTGTCTCTGCCTTTATGGTGTTGTTTATTCGTTTTGCTACACGCTCACAGCTTTATGTGTATCAAGTGTGCCTCCTCATTTTGTAATTGTGCTTTATTCTCTAAAAATGAGTAAAAATAACTTAAAAGGTGTAAAAAGGAAGTGTCCTGCGCTCAATGGGTGGGGGGTGACAAAATCGCGAGCGCGGATGTTTCAAGCTAATCCTTGTTCAGTATGTGTAATGCGCTTGTCATAGAAGGTTTCATCTCTTGCTTTTAATTGATACGTTTACAAAAGTGAAAAATCTACCATTTTGCAGTGTGTTGATGTAAACAGACTTTTTCGAGCGTGTTAAAGTTAAAAGAAAGTGATTTTATTGTGGACAAGTTCTTTTCTAATCCTACAAAAATATGGCCGCGAATAAAAAGGGAACTGTGAAAAGATCAAAGAAGGTGATGACATTAGCGAGTAAAATTGAATTGTTAGACAAAATTTCTAATGGTGAAAGTGTCTCCTCAGTGGCAAAACATTATAAAATCAATGAGTCAACGGTACGATCAATCAAGAAATCGGAAGAAAAAATCCGCCGTAGTGTCCGTGAAAACGCGCTAATTGCATCAAAAATTTGCTCTATAACTCGTGATGTGAAATTAGAAAAAATGGAAAAGGCTTTAAATCTGTGGATAGAAGACCGAACTCAAAATAAAATTCCGTTAAGTTCACTTATCATTCGTGAAAAGGCAAAACACCTTTATCAACACTACACTTTAGTGAAACTGGTGATAGCACTCGCGGGATAAGTTTTTTAGCCAGCAAAGGCTGGTTTGAAAGATTTAAAAATCGATATGGTTATTTTTCGCCCAGCAACCCATGTTCTTGATATGTTTTTGAAAGGTTTCTTTAAAATGTCTAATAAATATGTACAGTATTACATTTAATAAATTGTTTATTTTCATTTCGATGCCTTATGCTTTTTTTTTTTTTTTATGTACTTACTCTCTACGTTTGTCTATGTACATAGTCATATTATGTAGGTAAATACACATAATACGTACAGACAAAATTTTAGACTAATTTTTGTTATATATTTCATACTTTGGAACGGAACCCTTTTATTACCATGGGCGCCATAACTCAGTATTCGCGTTTTCAGTATTCGCGGAATTTCTCAGGAACGTAACCCCCGCGAATAGCGGGGGTTTACTGTATTTCAAAATAAACACCTTCCCACTCTATTCCATTTCTTAAAAAGCTCCCCCACCTTTCCCCCTAGCTTGAGCTGAAGTGCAGCTCTTCGGATTCTCTCTCTCTTTTTTTAATTAGATCAAAAATAGCTCTTTACTCAGAAAAGTTGCCGACCCCTGGTGTAGGAGAAGCACAATGAACATGTTTCTAAGAACGAAGACTGTTCATTATCGGATAAAGTGGACCGAAAACATGGCAACCTGTTTTCGTGACTTTTTAAATATAATATTTTGAATTAATTAATTATTATATTTTTAACTTCAGAATTCCATACGATTCATTACGAATATGTCAGCTGTCTTCAGTTTGTTTGGTGGCTTAGAGGTTTGAAAACACTGGTCTTTTAGATAGTTTGTTTCACGCTTGAACAGAAGGTCTTCATATGGATGCATGCTTGTGGAACGGGTAATGCTGCATTAATGTTTGGAGCACTCGTTTACATTCAGTTAGTCGATCAGTTACTAGTTGGTTGGGTTTAGGTTTGTAGCCTGGAGAGTTGTGGGTTTGAGTCTTATTGTTAATAGGTACAAGAATATCTGGCATAGCATTTAATGTTTTTCAGGAATCTTGCAGTTAGGGATTTGGGTTGGTTAGGCATGCTTTGTTGTTTTCGGCTCCATAGCCATGTTAACGATTTATCTCTGACCGTGTATTCTGGAGGTTGTTAGAGTGGCGCTCACGGGTGCATTAGTTGACTCATGAGGTTTTAAGTCGCCTTTTGGTATTATAATATATATAAAAAAAAAGATCAATAGGCGAGCTAGTGCGCAGCATCTGTGATGTAGAAGAATTATGCGAGGAGGAGATCAGTATAAGAGTTGATGTCTCATACTGAACGAGTTATGCGAGAAAGGACCAGTAATAAGTTGAAATTGCATACCGAAAGAACTACTTGTGAAGTGCAGTTATTTGTGTAGATTACGATTAAGTAGCATCACATAGTCAGGGGAATTTTTGATTAGTTTTTGACAATAATCATTAATTGCATATAGTAGTCACGTCGGCTCTAAGATCAATTGAAACGCGTGTACTATTATAATTGGCTGTATGAAGTGCAAGCACAGTATGTAATATTTTCAGTAATTTCGCATCTTGGAATATGTATAAACAACTGTTAATTATTACCATTCAGTTGTAGTCCTAGAAACAGGTTTATTTTTAGGTTTTCATAGAATTGGCCTCTGGATATAGTAAATGGAAATAATAATTGTGTTGGAATACAATTACATAGAATCGGATATAGTAAATGGAAATCCCAAACTGACAGGTAATCTTGCTAAAGTTTCACTACTAGAGCTGTGATTTTTTTTTTTTTTTTTTTAATTGGGTTCTGGGGAATCGGACAAAATTTCGACGCCATATGTGAAAATAGAACAGATGTGTTCCTGTACGTTTTGGGATTATTAATTTGTTCTGGTGAGTAGCATTTTCTTGCTTGATGATTCATGTAGTCTTTTTATGGCTTTGCCCAAAAGACGCATTTAGGCAACTAAACGGAAGGAAAGGTTCATGTTAACATGATCCCGAAGTCTTTGTGGAAGTCGACATTTGTCCTAGTTGCACATGACAACTAGATTAGCGTTTTTTTTTTTTTCCTGTAGGGTAAGGGTGATCTGTACAGATATGCTCACGTTACCAGTGAAATTAAGCGATTTGAAAATTGATGACTAGGGTTGTCATTAACTCGTTTGCTTTGAGTTATATGTTATGATGTCTTGGCTAAATTTGGAGACAGTGAATTCAATATAATAATTGAGTTCATTATCTGATTTGAGAGTTGCCTGCAGGAGTAGCTGGAGTACTGCTGCAAAATTGATTGCTGCCTGTCTATCTGAGAGGTATTTCTGTAGCTTTGTGCATTTGTGATATTATTCCAGGGTTAACAGGAAAGATAAAGTAATGCTTATGAAATGGTATTCTCTGGCTGTTTAAGTATAAACTAGGCAAGTAAAACATTAGGCGTCCGTATCTTGTTTTTAAATTGCGTGTAGTAATTTTAACGAGTTTTCAGGATGGGAGAAAAATATACAATTCTCGGCCGAACCACAGTTTGGTAAGGTGTGATCAATTTCTTGATAACTACTCTTCATCATCAAACTATAGATGATGAAGAGTAGTTCAGTACTGTTATCGTGACTTATTGAATTTATTATTCTTTGTAAAATTGTCTTTTGCTAGCTGACTAAAAGTGAAATATAACGTGTTTTTCAAATTATATTCTTCTTGAAGCACCGAATACTGTATATTATGCATAATTTGTTACAAATTACGGTGTATTTATTTTATTTTTTTATGATTTTTTCCTTCTACAGTAAATTCTTTAGTTATTTATCAAATTAAAGTCTTTCTATTAATATTCGTTGTCGTTGAAATTTCTTAGCTGTCGAAAAGTGTTGGTTTAGAAAGCTTCATTTCTGATTTTATTTCTCACAATGCGGACTGAAATATTATGATAGACTTAGTTAGCAATAATTAAACCAGTTTGGCATTTAAAAGATGAGAATGCCCTATCAAAATAATTTAATTTAATTATAAAGCAAATGCAAAAGATTTGCACATTCACAAGGTGTCGTTTATGTAAAGACAGCGAGTGAAGTATTGACTTGATTCTACATATGTGGTTAAAACTAGTTTCTCGTGTTGTTAAAGATGAAGAAGGCCTTCCCATCATTTTATCGAACAGTACCTTCGCGGTGATGCATGAATAAATTATTTTTGATATCGGTTTTGCTGCCATCGATGATTCACTTAAATGATTCAATAATCGCTCAAGCTAATGGCTTATGTGATCGATTCGGTATAACGTATATGAAACTCCAAGTAGCTGTTCGATCGTTCTACGCCCCACACATGATAGACAGCAGTTGTCGACGTCAGCAACTGGCACCAATTGTTTGAGAGGAGTTCTGGCTTGTAATTAAGTGTAATAAAAAATAAAAATGTGATAGCCGTTAATCGGTTTTTCCTCATCAGCATTCGCATCATATTTCCATGTCATGTGCTGTGAAAACTAATAAGGAAAAACACATTTTGTCATTCCAGTTCAGTGACAAAATCTTTTAAGTGTTTTTATTTTTTATTTTGAAGTTGCTTAATGGAATTTTAAGATACTAATTTTGTTGATACGGTTTTCATTACTATAACCAAGATGAAAGGGTTTGGAATGTCTGCAGTTGCTTTTAATGTTACAAGGAGAAAAGTCTTCGCGTTATATATCGCAGTGACAGAAGTTCTGTTGAAATCCGAGAATAAAATATGTCTGAGGTGAAATGGAGGTTTTTTTTTATTAGTTGTTGATGCATCGGCTTCTGTGGCCATAATGCACCTCCCAACATTTTTGCATTTTATACTCTGATCCAAGCCCGAGACTGGATGCGAACCCGCGACCTTTGGGTTACCGGGCAGGCACTTTACCCACCCGGCTAGCCCGGTCGGCGGTGAAACGGAGGTCAGGATAAAATAACACGTTTGCTTGTGTTACACGAACAATAAATTGGGAAGATATTTTTACAGCCGCTTTACACCCTGGAGAACCGAAATAGCTAGGAAGGACAGCATTACAAAGCGGGGAAAAAAAAAAAAAACTTTTAAATGAATATACGTGAATTTGCACAATTTTAATGTTGATTTCAAACCTATAATTGATTTTGTTCTATCTACAATTTTTACACAAAATGAAAAATTAAAAATTTACTACTTACAGCAAACTACATCTGTATTTCAGATACGTTTTCAATACAGAAGAGTATTAGGGGAAAAAAAGGGTGATATATACAAGTACTCGGTTATTTCACAAAATCAATATTTTACTCGGCGATTTGACAGCTTTTTTTTTTTTTTTTAATATATAATTTGTGCTTTGTTGAAACGCTTTTGTGCTCATCACATGAATCCCTTTTCAAATGCTAACAGTAGTCATCCATCATCGCCTCATTCCTCTTAGCGTGTTATCTTTTCCCCATAGTCTTGATATCTTGGTATAACCGCTCACTCTGCTTTTAACTCACTGCACCAAGTCTTGATATGCTGGTTTAACCTCTCACTCTGCTGTTCATTCACTGCATCAAGATTCTGAAAATTTTCAAAATGGCTGTGCAGAGAATGAACCTTCCACACTCATGTTAACATTCTAGTTTTTTGAAATCAGTAAGCGTGTTGTTCACAATCTTCTCATAGTGTTTGATTTATAAATGCCTAAAGTTTTCGACAACGCTCTTGAATGCTCCCGCTTCTTTTTGAAACAACAGAGTTATGAAATTATCGTCTTGCTGCAGCTCTGGTCCGTCGAAAACATCACCGTGGAGTTTAGCTTCACTTATCTAGGAAAACTTTTAAAGAATGTACCGAAATCAGCTTGCCTTATTTTCTCTGTGACCTTACAAAACTGTTTCGTTATTTCTTGTTTTATGTGTAGGAGCAGCACTTAACATGGAGAGACAAGTGGCTCAATCGAGACATTTTTGCTTCAAAGTGTGAGATTACTGGTAGTTTTTTTTTTTGGCCATGTCTTTCTGAAAAACAGTGTTGCGCTACCACCACCACTACTGTTACTACTATATTAATAATAAAGTAATAATGAGGAAACGCCTATAACACTTCTTTCACTATTCAAAAGTACAATTCGTGATATATGTCAATTGGGAGCTGTATGGAATGTGTCGTACAATAATTCCAATTTATTTATTATTATTATTTTATTTTTTTATTTTTTTGGAATTCTGCGCTCATAGTTTACAGTCAACAGTGATCATGTATACCAGTGTGATGTTCGAAACAAAGCAAAATAAAATAAAAAACAAAACATATGACTAATTTTAAAGAGTTGGTTTATGCATAGGTTTACATCATTTCTACTACCCAGGTAGTATGAATGCATCATTTAATTATATTTCATATTGTGAATCTACGGTACCGAAGATTCACAATATGAGATATAATTAAATGATGGTACCTTCGCTCGGTACCTTCGCTACGGTGGCCAGGTACCGAGTTCCCGAGGTATTGCACTGCTTTGAATAAGTAACGCTTCACCAGTGGAGAAGACTAATGTTACTTATTCTCGGTGGATGCCACAACCAGACGGCACCTTTTCGAAGCTTGTTGGCTTACTCATCGGTGGGTGGCCAGGTACCCTGTTATCGCAATAGTGACAACCTATTTTTTTTTCTTCCATGTCGTTATCCACTTTACCACTTCCGAAACAAATTTGAAGCGCGTGAGAGGTGAGGGGTCTGGAAGGTTTGCCATATATATATTTTTATATATATATATATATATATATATATATATATTTATACCGTAATTCTCAACATCTGGAAACCTGAAGGCCTATGAGACCTAAGTTCATAATGCACTGAAAAATAGGCATGAGTAGATATTCACCCATTGAGAATATATCTTATATTCAATAATGAAACTCCTCCCATTGCACTTGTATGGTTATTAAATAGAGCAAGCACTAGTCTAATGTAATACCCAAATGTTAAAGTCCTCACTTAGGTGTAGAAAGCCATTTAAACCTTAGAATCATTTAGCAGAAACATTATTTTAGCCTAGGTCGTCAGCGCTTTCGTGAGAGTAGTGTGACTTAATTGTAGATTTACGATTATTGAAGTTGCTAGTGAATATTAACTATCTCGTGTAACTAGACAGGTAAAAACCGTAAAAACTATTTCGTTAAAGTAGTTGAACCGAATAGTCAAAATGGTGAATCACTCACTTCGTTTCATCTTGGAGTAATATGTGAATATAATAATATGATTATATCTATAGTATATACAGGGTGCCCCAAAAATATTGGGTAGGTAGGTAACATCTAAAGGAATGTGAATCGCCTAGGAACCCATAACCGGAAACGTCACGGGAAAGTAGTAGCAGAGGCACAAGAAGCAGAAATGACACAAGACAGTAATTAGTGGCAAACATTTATTTGACATAATATTAACAATGGAGTACGAGATCGATGCATTTCATGATGTTACAACAGATGCTCGAAGGTTCCATCATGAGACGCGATGCATGCGTGACACCGACGCAGCATGGATTGGCGGACACGGTCGAACACACCTGGAGTTTCTTTGACAGTAGCAACAGCGCAGATGAGTCTCGCCACGAGATCCATTTCCGTCTCCACAGGCGATTAATTCACGATAAAATCGAGGACCTCCCCCCCCCCACAGAAAGAAATCAAGGCTCGATAAATCAGGTGAGCGTGGGGGCCAGGTAACAGGTCCACCAAGGCCAATCCATTGATGCCCAAAATGCTTGTTCAAATGGTCACGAACACACCTTCCATAATGGGCAGGCACCCCGTCATGTTGAAACGAAATGTTGCGTCTCACATTTGCTGGAACGTCGTCAGGTAACCCTGGTAGAACTTGTTCAAGAAAGATCCGATATTTAGCGGAGTTCATGCGGGATGGTAACAGGTATAGGCCGACTAAGCAGTCACCGACCATACCTGCCCACACATTTATTGCGAAGCGATGTTGTGCCGCATGGGGGCGCACACCGTGTGGGTTGTCGTGAGCCCACACATGAGCATTGTGCTGATTGAATAAGGCTCATCCGTGAACAAAACATAGGTTGGAAAATTCAAGGAAAGTGTTCAAGTCTTGAACACTTTCTTGGAGAAGCCACTGCGCAAAAGCCACACGTGCAGGATGATCTTGGGGGAGCAGTAACTGAACCCTTTGGAGATGAAAGGGGTGTAAGGAATCGTATTGCCAAACACGCTGTACACTGCAACGAGACACTCCTAAGGCAGAGGCAACGGCACGTGTGCTGGTAGTAGGATTATTCTGGACGGCATTCAACACACTTTCTTTCATGGCGGGAGTTCGCGTCGAACGTGGTCTGACCGCACTACTCCTGTTACCTCTAAATGACCCATAGTCGCACAAATTTTGATGCACACGCGCAAACAAACGGTGGTCCGGTACATGTCTGTCTGGGAAGCGTTCTCCATAAATTCGTTGAGCGGCTCGTCCATTGCCCTCTGCTAATCCATACACTAGGTGCATGTCTGCCAGCTCACAGTTCGTATATCGATGCATGCTCTTCGTGCGGCGACTACTGCTTGAATGAGTAAACCAGAAATTTTCCCTCTCGCGAACTGATGAACAGCGCTGTCTACCGACTTACTGTGACGTTTCCGGTTATGGGTTCCTATGCGATTCACATTCCTTTAGATATTACCTACCTCTCCTAAACGTTTGTACCAATATTTTTGAGACACCCTGTATCAAATAATATAATTATATAATATATGATAGTATTATATATAATATTAATAGTATGATTGTATAGAAAACAATAGATTGTCGTTTCATCTTGGAGTTATATGTGAATCTACTAGTATGTAAACAGAATGTACGAGGAGCGGTACGAAAGTAATGCCTCCTATTTTTTTCCTCTGAAAATTTAATTCCTGCAACTACGCCTTTTACATCAATTAATCATCAATCATTAATAAACATACTGTTATTTTTCCACAAACTCACCATCATTTTCTACGTACTTCCGCCGTCTCTGAGTCGGACGCTGTATTCCAATCGTGTAAAAGTCCTTACTCCAGAGGGATTTGTGAATACTGTGCTTGAGCTGGTCGTCGGCCGCAAAATGGGCTCCATGGAGTGCATCTTTCAGCGGGCCGAAGAGGTGATAGTTGGAAAGTGCAAGATCCGGACTATAAGAGGGGTGAGAAAAACAGTGCACTCCAGTTTTGCAGATGATTTTCGGGTTCCTTTGTGTTCATGTGTCAGCATTTTCCGGACCCACCGGGCGAAAAACGTGTTGTAGTCTAGTTCCTTTTTGATAGTTATCACAGCAGGTTTCCCTATATCTACTGCATCGCTCAATTCGTGATGATCTTTGATCAGCTCATCGATCCGGCTCTTGTCTGTTGTCACTGGCGTTACTGGCCAGCCGCTTCCGGGCTTGGGAGAAACCCCTCGTGCCGTTAGACACGAATACACTATAAAAGTCACTTTAATGTCACTTTCCCCACTCTTAAAGTGTCTAACCCTATCACTTTTATCTAAAGTATTGTCACCACAAACATTTTGAGACGCGTATTGATTTCGATAGGCGTCACTTCTTCCTTGGTAAGACATTCAGTGACCACTCTTTGCTTGATACGTATATTTGTAACATCCACCATTTTGAACTTTCCGTATGCTGCACTCACGAGCCAGATCACAGCGCCACTCAGTATGGTGAAAGTTTCACCGTGAAGCTAATGATCTCTAGTGGTCACTCAGTAACACACGAAATGAACTACCGCGCCACATTTAAAAGCAAAAAATTAGGAGGCATTACTTTCGTACCAGTTCTCATATTAAACAAGCCAAGGATGTCGTTGATCAGTCTCTTAAAAGGTAGGTAAAAATGGCCAGATAGGTAAAAATGCAAGTTATTGAACTTTGAGAAAATAATTACATTGCAATTAATGATCTTTTCTGGAGGGGGGGAAAAAACCCCAAGGTCTGCAATATAAAATTATTGTCTCATAGTTCTACTAAATTCTTTAGCTAAATTCAATTCCGGTGCTATCACAGAAATCACGACATATATCACGGCAATTTCTGTGACATTGAAATTGCAGCACCCAGAAGGATTTATCGGAAGCACGCGCAAATTGACAGGCGTTGAGTTGCCCCGAGATATACACGATTAAAATACAGGACAAATCGGGTGGGAGCTTTGGCTGATATGAAAATGACCGTAGAGATCGTGGAATTCAAAGCAATACAGTTAACAGGCTTCTGTTTCACAGGAACCGACTTCAGAGTGCGAGAAGATCGTAGAGAATGCCGAAGCGTCATCACGTTGGTCACCGATACCAGCAACTTCGACAGAGCGGATTATCGGCCTCTGAGAGGCTGTTTGACAGTGACACAGTGTACAAAAGTTGGCAACAGTGGCTGCGGGAAGGTACGACTGCTCGTCAAATGAGTAGTGGAGCATGACAGAGGACTGCAGAACGGGGGGAGGGCTTGTCCGCGGATAGGTTTAAGCTGTAACTACAGTCACACCGGCTACCATTCAACGAGCTGTGACATCAGTTGTCTGTCACCCCATCACCTGTCAAACCGTTGAACCCTGACTGGCAGAAAGGGACCCCCGTGCACACTGGCCGTTTCGTCGATTACCCTGACCACTACCCAGGGATCTGGGGCAAAGAGTTTTGCGCTGGGAATGGAGGATTTCGCTGAAGTGATTAACAAAGAGCAACAACAGGGTCTCGCTGATTTTGATGAACTGCGTAGAGTAAAATAGCAGTTGAGAAAATTCATCATGGCCGATGAATTGGACTTACCCAGACCAGTAATATTGAATATCTTTACATTATGGCAAGGCGCCTCCGTAGCCAGGTGGGCAGGAGCAGCAGTGCGTAGCACACGCTTCTTGATTAGACCGGGGTTCGAGCCCGTGACCACCAAATACGGAGGATGCGGAAAGGTCAGGGAATGACCACCGCATATATGGCCTTAGTTGCTAATGCTCCTAAAAAACCAAATAACAACAACATTATGGGATAAACTTGAAGCTGTAGTCACTAAGACTCAGATTGAGAACAAGGTGTTGATGGCGAAGCAATCGCAACTCTTTCCTGGTCGAGTCGTCCAGGAGAGGACTTTTGCAGAAGTAGCTGGTTCTAGGCCTGTAGCACAGGTGGAACAGCCCAAATCTAAAGCTATATCAGAGAGTTATAGCTCTAGCGAGGAAGTTAAGACTGTTCGTCCAGTGTTGGAGGACATGAAAGTGATCGCGGTACGAACAAAAACTGATAAACGAGTAATGATAGAGATGACTTCAGATCAAGACGTCGACAGAACAGTGTCCTGCTTGAAAATGTAACTGAATTTGGGTTATGGGTAGATAGACCCTCTAAATTGAGCCCTAAGCTTGTGATTTTCGGCATAGATAAAAACGTGTCTAGAGAACATCTGATAGAACAGCTTTGGAAAAGAAATTTGAAAAGCAGTGATATATCGGAGGACAGATTTTTGACAATGAAATGTGTTTTACAAGAAACGTGGCGAGGGAAAGGCCCAGGTATAATTTTATAGTACAAGTCTCAGGAGTAATTAAGAAAATCTTAATTTACAGAGCACGAATTTTTGTGGACGAGTTCCCACAGAGTTCTTGATCTCCTGGCTCCGACGCAATGTGCTATGTTGCTAAGCACTGCAGGAGTGATGACTGCTTCTGCGGGCACTGTTGAGAGAGAACATTCATACCGACAGTGTATAAATAGAGAACAGGTTCCCTAACATGTAAATTGTTGGATTCGTAAGTTCCCTTCGAACCACATGACTGTTGATAAGATCTGTTCAGATTATAAAAGGGCGCTATACGTCATAAAAAGTCGGACATATTATGGATAATAGGTATAGTTGTGATCTGTGGATGAGGTCGTTCCACAGTCCCGTTGGGTTGATGGAACTAGGGTAGAGCACCGATCTTGGCTACGGGGTGATTCTTCTTGGGGTGGATAATCTTATTATCTAGATGCAATTAGTCGGGGGATTCTCTCTCTCTCTCTCTCTCTCTCTCTCTCTCTCTCTCTCTCTCTCTCTCTCTCTGCCGCCTCCGTAGCCAGGTGGGAAGGAGCAGTAGTGCGTATCACATGCTCCTTGATTAGACCGGGGTTCGAGCCCGTCACCACCAAATACGGAAGATGCGGAAAAGTCAGGGAATGACCACCGCATATCCCGGAGCAATATCGCCTTAGTTGCTAATGATCCTAAAAACCAAAACAACAACAACTCTCTCTCTCTCTCTCTCTCTCTCTCTCTCTGTGTGTGTGTGTGTGTGTGTGTGTGTGTGTGTGTGTGTGTGTGTGTGTGTGTGTGTGTGTGTGTGTGTGTGTGTGTGTGTCATGATGAACTGGTTAACAAGTCTGGTGAGAAAGAAGTTCTTGCAGATACAAGGACTTTTCTGTTATTGCCACATGTGTGACTTGTGTGGTTATTTTATAGTTATTGTTATTTTGCTACTCGATTTGCTACATAATCAAAGTGAGCCTACTTTGATTATGTTAATTAGAGCTATATGTTAGTAGAGACCTACCTCCTCGTGGTGGGGTGTGGGTGCCCATCCCCACCGCGAGAATAAAGGTCGCTTTGTGATCTTTTTATCTTTATTGTTCATTTGAGATTGACTCAAGTGAATTCTCTGTTATTTTTGTAATTTTTTTTTTTTTTTTATGAGAACCCCAAACACGAGAGGTATTATAACTATAGTACTTAGTACCGTGCTTGGGTTGGAGGTTGAGAAGACGAAAGAAGATATTTGTTGATATTGGACTTGAACTTCTGTAGATTGTAATTTTCAGGAAATACGTATGAAGGAAGGTTGTTCCAGAAAACGGCAGTTGAATGAATAAATGAGGAAGATGAAAAGTTGGTTCTGTGGGTTTGAAGTTGGACAGTAAATGGATGTTGGCTGGTGGCGGCACGTGTTCGGACTGTTTTGAAAGAGAGAGCGGGAATTATAGAAGCCAATTCAGAAGAACAGTGCCCATGGAAGTATCTGTAGAAGAGGCATGCAGCAGAAACAGTGCGTCTATGAGACAGCGAGTGGAGAGACTCTGTTAGAGATGAATCATTAATTAACCTAACTGCCCTCTTCTGAATGGAATCAAGAAGCCTGAGAGAGGTTTTGGGGGCACCACCCCAGATGTGGGAACAATATTCCATGGCAGGGCGGATTTGCGATTTATACAGAGTGAGCAGCTGTTTGGGAGAAAAGTAACGCCGAGAGCGAAAGAGAAAACCAAGTTTTTTAGATGCAGAGGAAGCAATATTTGTAATGTGCTTGTGCCAAGAGAGATTAGAAGTCAGGGTAATCCCCAAAAGAGATATATCCTTTTGCCTAGAAATTGGAGTGTCACTAAAGATAAGCACAGGAGCAGAAGAATCCTTTTTGCGAGATATAAGACAAGATTGAGTTTTAGAAGGGTTGAAATCAACTAAGTTGTCTTTGCCCCACTGGAGAATTACCTGAAGATCGGCATTTAAGGAATTGGCAGCAGATTTTCGAAAACTTGAAGCTGATTGAGCTGGACAAGGTTTCTCAAAATGGAAAGTTGAATGCAATGTGCTATCATCGGCAAAACTATGGATAGGATTTCCAGTCAATGGAAGAAGGTCATTGATATACAAGAGGAAAAGAGTGGGGGAAAGAACTGAACCTTGGGGGACACCGGCATTAGTGGAGAAGTTAGAAGACAGAGAGCCATCTACCATCACCCTCAGTGAGCGATCAGAGAGAAAACTGGATAACCAATTACTAAAAACAGTTGGCAAACCATAAGATGGAAGCTTGTTTAGAAGACCTTTATGCCAAACACGATCAAAAGCCTTTGAGATGTCAAGAGCAACTACTTGTGTTTCACCGAACCTTTCCATTGAATTAGTCCATAAATGGGTAACATAAGCCAGAATATCACCAGTGGATCGACACTGACGGAATCCATACTGGCGATCGTTGATCAGACGGAAGGTTTCTAGGTAGTTTAAGAGTTGGCGGTTAATTGATTTCTCTATTACTTTAGAAAGAGTAGAAGTAATTGCAATGGGACGATAATTGGATGGGAGGGATTTGTCACCCTTTTTAGGAACTGGCTGGATATGAGCAAATTTCCAAGCAGAAGGAAAAACACCTTTGGAAGAAGAAAGTGAAAAAAGGCGGCAAAGAATAGGAGTAAGTTCAGGAGCACAGGTTTTGAGAACAAGTGGAGAAATACCATCAGGACCTGGAGCTTTCTTAGCATCAAGATTCATCAAAATCCTTCTGATATCCTTTTGACGGAAGACCACAGGAGGCATTGAATGGAGCGTGTTAGGAATGGTGGGAGGTGTTTTACCAAGATCATTAATACATGAGCTCAAAGAAAAATGGGATGCTAGCAGGTCAGCTTTATCCTTGGCTGAAGTGACAACTGAACCATCTGGTTTGGACAGAGGTGGGAGCAGAGATGGGCAAAAGTTGCGGCCAATAGCTTTGGCAAGAGACCAGAATGCTCGGCTGCCATTAGGGCAAGAAGCAAGTTTTCTACTCTTAGCCTGTTCAAACTCTAGTTTGGATTGATTAATAACTGCTTTACAATTGTTGCGAGCTTTGGTGTAGGCAGAAAATGAAACTGAAGAATTAGAAACAAGCCAATTACGATATGCAACGTTCTTCTCTTGGACAGCCTTAGCACATTTATTGGAAAACCAAGGTTTAGATAAAGGACGAGATTTTAAAGTGGAGTGTGGGATAAAGGATTCCATTCCTGCAAGAATAATTTCACTGACACGATCTGAGCAAACGTTGACATCAGAAGTTTGGAAACAGTAATCAGACCAAGGAAAAGAAGAAAAGAAGTCTCGCAGGTCATCCCATTTTGCATTCTTGTAATGCCAAACAATACGAGGTTGGGAATAGCCATGAGATAAAGGTTCCATTGGAGAAGAGGCAATCACCAAGTTGTGATCTGAAGTGCCTAAAGGACCTCTCACTTCAACCTTGTACTTAGAAGGGTTGTTTGTGAGAAAAAGATCAAGCGTATTGGCTGTATGATTAGGATTGTCCGGTATTCTTGTAGGTAAATGAACAATCTGTGCTAGGTCATTAGTAATTGCAAAAGCCTCAGCATCTCGACCTGCTGGGTCGGTGTGACTAGAAAACGGAAGCCAGCTGGAGTTGTGAACGTTAAAATCACCAAGGAAAATTACCTCACTGTTAGGAAAGTTGGACTGGAGAAAGTCAAGTTGCAAAGAGAGGAAGTCAAAGAGCTCCAAGTGATTAGTGGAGTTGGGAGAACGGTAGAGACAACAGATGAATTTTACACAATGAGGCAGAGAGATTTTAAGCCAGAGAAGATCAAAGAGAGGAGATTCCAAATTGCCAAGTCTCTGACAGGGAATATCAGAACGGACATATGCACAAGTACCACCTTTGAGGCGAAAGGAATCATACAGCAAATAATTTGGACATCTGAGATGAGCAGTAGTTGAATCAACTGATAACTGAGATTCAGTCAGAAAAAGTACATGGGGTTTGGAAGACTGCAAGTGGAAATGGACATCGTTGAGATTAGAATTGAGACCACGTATATTTGTGAAATGAATTAGGAAGTCCTTGGGAGGTTTAGATCTTTTCGCAGATAAGCTTGCTCTATTATTTTGACAATTCATGGTGTATTCAATAGTAAGAAAAAGTGGGTGGGACATGCTGTATGATGTAATGAAATTTTTGGATATGGCGTACATGTGGTAAGAATATACCCAGATCCTTGACATAACGTGGCCTCGACAATGCTCCCCGCATACACACTACTCGGACTCCCTCCAGTCACTATCTGGCAGAGTAGAGGTAGCAAGATTATACACTAGCTGATCCGGAAGCTTCCTAGAGAGTTACCAATAGGTTCAGTCCGGTGTACTAACTAGCGGCCGGCCTGCGAACACCGTTTTAGAGCTGTACCCTCGAAATGTAAGGAATATTGGATCTCGCCACGACATTCATCATAACCTCAAAAATCATCAATCATACTGCATGATGGGAGAGATAGGGAAGGGTTGGCCGGAACTTAGCTCAAGAGACTAAACATGGGTTCCACCACTTCAAGCCTCCAATAAGCAAAGTGGTGGTTTTTCACCGGTTGATGAGAGTCATCTACCACCTAGTACTGCCTGGTAACATAGAGGGGCGGCGTTCCTCCATGTGGTGTGGGCGCCACACCTCGACCCCTGCTTACGTTGGTTCACACCTGGGTGGTCACCCACCATGTACTTGTGCATGAAGGTTATACCCAGGATTACTAACAGTCCCACCATCGTGAAGGTGCAAGCAGAGGATTTGGCTGTCATAGACCGTCCGGACTTCACCGAAATTGGGTCCACTTTGACTTGAGTGTCACCCGAATATCAGTTCCATCAGTGTTTTAGACTCACAGGTAGCAAGAACAGCTTGTCTGGCATATCTGAGAGAATGTCTGTGACAGCCTCAAGGACCATTACTTATTAACTTATTAACAGGTTGTGTTGCAATTATGCTAGATGAGAAATAAGATGCTTATGGGCGAGAATCTGGTCAACATCTGGGACAGCTCATTCAAATAAAAAATCACGAATCACCGCTACTCGTCATCGACAGCATCTGGAACGCTGCCGCGCACAGGCCACCTGGAATACAGAATGGTGTCAAGTGGTCTTCCGCGATGAATGCTGCTTCTGCTTGGGGTGCGATGATCACTGCATGCTCTTGTGGCGACGACGTGGTGAACTCAGTGATCCTAGAGCCATTGTTGAACGCCCTATTTGTTACGGTGTGTGGAGCGATCATTTTGATCATCGTTGATGTTTGTCAACGGCAATCTGACTATTCGCCGCTATGTCGCTGAGATTGTGGAACTTGTCACGCTCTGCTTTCTTACTGGGGTGCCTGACGCTATTTTTCAGCAGGATAACGCCCGAACACGTGGGTTTTCTTTGAGTGTCTTCGTGGTGCTGGCGTATTGTTTTGGCCAACGCAGTCCACGGATTTCTCACTCATTGAGCACCATGATTGGATTTGATAAAAAAAATCCAATGGCGCAAGGACGACTAAGGCCATGATGCGCCAAGTCCAACCATGATTGGTTGCCATCAACAGAGTCACAAATAGCCAGCATACACCACAGACCAGGTGGAAGAAGCTTGGTGTGAAAATACTGCAGGAGGCTATTCGACACCCGTACGACTTGATGCCGAGACGCTTAGCTTAATCTATCCGGAACCTTGGTGGATTTACATAATATTGATCTGTGTTCATACAGATAAATATAATCTCTCTCTGTGTGTGTGTGCGCGCGCGCTCATTAAATGTGTTCCCACACACACACACACACACACACACACACACACACATACATACACTCAGCGTCTTCAACTTTTATAACGTGTTCCTTAACTCCTTGGCTATCATTACTCTTAAGGATTCTGCCTGCATTCCTGTTCCTTCGAGATGCTGCAATTTCAATGTCACATAGTGTTAAACAGTGTATGCTAATGCATGCATAATGCAGTTTTAAACCTGGAGGATCGGTAACAACAAACTTGTTTTCATTTTTGCAACCGCAGTTGCGAGGGAAATGCATTTAGATGTTGTTTACATCGACTTCTCCAGGGATTTTTATTCTTTAAATCACGAGCCTCTTTTATTAAAACTCCGTGCTTATGTTATTCGTGATCCTTTATTGACATTTACATTCCAGTTGGGGTATTTGAAGGATCTATTCTTGGTTCTTTACTTTTTAGCATGTAAGTGAATTACTTAATAATGTGTCTGAATCAATCTTTATGGGTTGTATGAGGCAATGCTAATGATTTAAAATTGCTTTCTATAATCGCGTCACCAGTACAGGAAATTTAAACTTATATAACGAATGGGCTGATGCTAATTGCTTACAAGATGTAGTACTACAATTAAGAAATACACTGAAAGGACAGAATTCATGGGATACATAGTTCCTGGGTAACGCGACGCTGTCACCCCTTTCGCTAGTGGCCGAACCCACCGCTTGGCAAGTATATAGGTACACTACATTACTACATTCACGTAGACGGTAATTTGATGTCAGTATGGATAAACGTTGTGAGTTAACCTACTTTGAAAGAGGGATTGTACAGAAATTGCACTGTCCCCGTTCGACAGTGTCAAGAGTGTATCGGGAATACGCCATTTCCGGAATAACATCTGATCGTGGACAGCTCTGTGGGCGGAGAAAGGTGGTGGATGAACGTGGCCGTCGACGTCGGTCTTGCCTTGTTTTAGCCAACCGGAGAGCGACAGTGGCACAAATCACCGTCGACTTCAATGAGGGAAGTGCCAGAAACGTCTCCACCAAGACCATCAGGCGATCATTAGCCGTAATAGGTTATGGGGACGCCCAGCCACCAGAGTTTTGCTAACACCACGACACAGGCCTCTACGCCTCAACTGGGCGTAAGAACATCGGCACCGGACCTTAGATGATTAGAGACCGGTCTCCTGGTCCGAGGAGTTCCGTTTCCAGTTATTTCGAGCGGACGGGGGGGGGGGGGTGCGTATCTGGTGGAAACTGCACGAAGCTATGCACCCGTCATATCAACAAGGAACTGTTCAGGCAAGTGGACTGTCGGTAATGGTATGGGGCGTGTTCAACTGGCACACGTTGGGATTTCTGAACGGTCCAGTTATGTGTCCCTCCTTGCAGACCATCTGCATCCCTTCATGGTCATCGTGCACCCAGAGGGCAATTGACTCTTCCAGCAGGACAGTGCGCCTCCCCACAGAGCCGTGGTGACTAGAACATGGTTTGAAGAGCATTCCGCAGATTTACTACCATGGAATGGACTCCCCGTTCACCGGATATGCCCTGTGGAGCATCTTTGGGATGCTGAGGAAAGGTCCGTTCGAACTTTGGATCCTCCACCCAAGAATGCTACTGAATTAGGGACTGTGGTGCAGCAAGGATGGATGGAAATACCCGTGGAACGCTTTCGTGAACTAGTGGACTCAATGCCTCGCAGAGTGACTGAACTTATCCGGACGAAAGGCGGGCCTACCTGTTACTAGATAGGTATCCCATGATTTCTCTCGACTCAGCGTAATACCCTGCAACAAGTGAAAATGCAACATAAAATCACTATCGAACCTTTAATTTTGTAAGGTACTGTAAATAATTGCCTCCTGTAATATTGTGAATAATTGCATTTTTGTAAATATTGTAAATTCTTGCCATTTTGTACACCCTTCTATTTTATTTTTTTTATTATTATTAATTAATTTAAATCAGATTAAAGTGTACACCTTACCACAGAAACGGTGTGCGTAACCAAGGGGTTTCTTATTAATACGCAAGGAGAGTAACATTTAAGAAGTCTCAGTTCAACAGACATAGTAATTGACAATATTACATAAATGAATGTTAAGAATATATAAAGAGCCATATAGTCACATGACTAATACACAAGGAGCGCGCCATTTAAGGAATTATCTCAGTTCAACAGACATATTCATTGACAATATGACATATATTTTATTATTATTATCATCATCATCGGTTTATTCAACAAACACCCCTGTACAGAAATTATCTAGGAGGGTGGCTCATACATACATCCAACTAAACTTATTAGAGTGTAACGTCGGATAAATATATCAGCAAATACATAAGATTTATAAATATAGAGGAAAAATTACATAGATACAGAAATCATACATTCGTAGAAAAATTACAAAATTACAAAACATTATACATACATGGAAAAATTACATCGTCATTTACACTATGAATTGGTCCTCATCGTCATTCTCTGAACAAAAGGAATACCCTTTTGTTCAGAGAATGACAAATATGAGTCTTAAGAGAAATATAAGAATCTTTTGGAAACCCAATATATCGTTCCTTTAAGATTTTTATGAGTTCGAGAGCACTTGAAGTCTTTCTTGAATTACATTCTTGTTCATATTTGTAGTTTCGTATGCAGATCCCCTGAAATGAGCTTCCTGTAAGTTTTCTCATGCCAGTACCTGTCCGGGTCTATTTTGAAGTCTCTAAACAGCTCCAGAGTATTGGCAGGAAACATCTGCCTTAATCCGTCCGTGTTATTGAGAGCGCTTCGGAGACTATGAGGGTTGTGGAAGCGGGCTCCGGGGCGGGGCCTTACTACAAGATTTTCAATTTGAGGTGCATCTAAACTCCCAGTCAGAAGTTGTGCCAGAGTGCAGATGTTACGTATTGTGATCATCTGAATCCCCGGAGCTGTGTTCAAGTTTGCGTACAGTATGGATTTCGAAATTGTGAAGGGCTTCCCGGCAATCCTATTCAACCACCGGAGCAACCAGTATTCCAGGCTGAGAAATTTCCTAATATAGGTATTTGGGGCAGAGGACCAAATTGTTGAAGCATATAAGGATACAGGAACGATACATCTTTGGATATATTGGGTCACTAGTTGCTCGTTTCAAATCCCAGTTATTTCCTGTCTTACAGTCCATGTGGCAGCAAGAGTTTTTGTTCTCTTGTTCTGAAAGTGCCTTTGGAAGGTAAGGCGCCCTCGTCCCACGTCACTCCTAGCTCGGTGTATGAGTTGACTTTCTTAATCTGTGCTCCATTAATAGATAATTTGATTCAATTTTTTATCTTCTTATTAGCTATTGTCAGTTGTGCTGACTTGTCTGAGTTTAGCCATAAACCGATTTTACGTAGGTATGACTCCAGTTCATACAGCTTAGCGTTGGCATGGCAGTTGACATCGGATACCAAAGATCCTTCGTTAGAGACAACAAAATATTTTATATCATCGGCGTAGGAAATAAAATTCTGATTCCGCGCCAGAAAAGGCTCCAGGGCGGCAGCGAACAGCAAAGCTGATAAAATACCTCCTTGAGGGATGCCCCAAGTGAGAGGTTTATTCTGCACGGAATTCTTGATGTTGTTCAATTAGCCGCCTTGGCTTCAAAATGGTCTTGATAATCTCCAATAGTTTTCTCTCAATGCGGAAATAAACTTTCAGTATATTTTCAAGTGCAGGTAACGACATATTATCGAAAGCTGCCTTTATTTCAAGGAATATGATGTAAATTTGAGCTTTTTCATTTAATGCGTGCTGCATTCTTAATATGTATATTAAGAATACATAAACAGGCAGATAGTCACATAATTAATTGGGTAGAACTTTCTTGTGCCCAATGTCAATCTGGTAGTTGTTCAAGCCGTGCGACTGTGTAAAAGGGATGAAAGAAAACATTTGCTAGAGTAATAAACGGATTTAATAATAATAATTTACATATATGACATGGTGGCCAAACTTGGGCCTCAGCACTACAGAAAACTGCCTACGTGGCAATATTGAGGACTGATCGCGCGTATTGTCTACACCTGCCCCCATCCTGTCTTTATGAAGTCTACAAGAGACAGAAAGCTGGCAGCTGTCTGTCTGTCTCTACAAGAGCCTTCCTATCGGAAATGAAATCATCTCTTATTCGAAACTAGGGAAACCTCTCTGTCTTTCAGGAATTGGCTAACAAGATATTTAAGAAGAGGGAAAGTGTTATGATTAGACATAGGAGGAATGCACAGATAACAGGAGAACAAATGTAATCATACAAACCCCATCTACTGAGAACTGTCCCGCTACATCTTCTCCACCTATTGACACTACACCGTCACTTGGAGCTCATTGAGATGCAGTGCACCTATTGTATGGCTTCGATTCATTTCAGGCGGATTTGGATTTCTACTGGAGCACAATCATCCTATCTGGCTGATTGTGGTCATAAATTAGTATTCCGGCACCAATAACCTAAAACATAAACATAAAGCTAACATAAACCTAAATACATGCCACCTCGCCATATTTAGATAATCGCACAGAAAACGTGGTTATTAAATATGATTTTTATTAGGAACATGCGCGTTTTCTGTGCGATTAGAATAATCGAGCAAGAAGTGAACATTGGGAAAGGAGACCAGAGTAATTCTTGTTTATTCATACATTATTAATTGAAGCGAATTTGTTTGAATAAGATAAATTTGTGTACTTGAAGTGAATCTCTAAGTATTTAAGTTTCGGATTTTGATATACAAGTTTTAATAGTAACAATAAAGAAGGCATACAGACTATTCTTTTAGAGTTTTATTTTAAAACCGAGAGCTGACATTCTTAAAAATAAAGCTTCAAATGAAAACAGATATGTGAATAAAATTAATTATTTAATTATTTTCTTCTAATATTGAAATTTAGAGAGCTTTCGAAGTTTCCCTTACGTTAGCTAAATCGAACCGTGGAACGGAACTCTGAATTCGACTTCCGATAGCACGATAAAGGCTAGTTAAAAAAAAAAAAAAAAAATCGAAAAGTAGATTAAGGATCCGGTTACGTCTCATTAAGGTTCCCAATTATAAAGCGTTTCAGGAAGCCCATGTATAAATTTTGCATGTAGTGAAAAGAGAATTAATACCGCTAAAGAAGAAAAAAGTATCTATTTTTCCAAAGAAAGAAAGTCCCATTTAATAGCAGTAAATTCTCGAAATTAATTGATTGTCAATTCGAAATCCTTTTATTATAACTAACATTTGTAAGACGCACGGGGTGAAGAACTGAGCAACTAAGATATTCATCACGAGATTTATCTACTAATAGAAAGTTAGTGAAGTGACTTATGAAGCTAATAACTTGTAAATTCCATTTCTACTGATAAATTGTACAGTAGATATATTATATATAAACTCCTAAAATACTTTAAATATATTCAAATTAGAAATTACCTTTGGTTGGCTTTTAGAATATTTAAAACGGCACTTAAGTTAATTTTCATAACAAAAACTTATCTTAGCTGATATGAAATAAGAATATTTAAGATGGAGCTTTTACTGCAAGTTAGCTTTTACTACAAGTTGGTTTTCATCCTAAATAAAAATACTTTTTATCTTTAGGATGAAACCAAAACAAATAGAGGTGGGGAAATAACAAAAAAGTAGTGAAATATATTCCTGTTCCTTTAATATCGTATTATGTTATTGTAAGAATTTTTTTTCTATTGCGTTCTTTTTAAAACAGTTTTATAAAAGAATTTTAAATTTAAAATAAAAGCCTCATATTGAACGTTATTATAAAAGAATTTTAAATTTACAACAAAAAGCCTCATATTGAACGTTAACGTAATTTCATTACTTTAATGGCACATTATTAATTTATTGTAATTGTTCAGTTAATTTTATAGTTTTAATGGTAATCAGCAAATGAAACTAATTAATAATAAGTTAATTTTATTTTATAACCGTTTCGAGTACAACTTTCTAAGATAGTCCCTTTGTGATGCTGCAAACTGCCAATTTTAAAGTAAGTCAAAGCTGTTCCTAACAACTTAATTTTAAGAAAATACACTTTTCCACGTGATAAGTTTTAAATTGAATTTATTGTCAAAGCAGATAATTTTTTTTTTACCGATATTTGAACTTATTCAATACCCAGGGTCCTGAGCCCTTGGCATACCCAGTATGCTGAGCTGGATATCATCATTCTTCTCTTTCTTGGTGATTCCCTTCTACTTCTCTTTCTTGGTGATTCCCTTCTACTTCTCTCTCTCTCTCCTCACAGAATCACAATACGTTATCTTAAAGTCACATTAATATGAACTGTGTAACTTCCCCTCAGGAACGTGTTGCTATGGACGATATTTGAACCGGCTCTTTTGATTTAACAGACGAAGTCCTTATTACCAACTGGACTATGAAATTCTGCTTTTGAAAAGTACCGGTATATCGTTACTGAACTCAAGTACATTCATATATGTATAGTTGACCTCGCTGGTAGCAGATGGGATCTAATCACCGTCCTCCCCACACTTGGTAGAAAAGACAAAAGACGTGAGTTCCAATTCCCTCAATGACGGGAGGAATTTTTATGGGTGTTTTTCACAACGTTGCTGAGTTATTCTGTCTCAGGCTAGGGTAGCATGTTTTTTTTTTTGCCCCGGAAACTAGAATTCTTCGTCCATCATACAGGCAAAATCGACCATAGAACACACGCAGTTTACAATCATAATATTTACGGCGCAAAATGTGCCGTATATGGTTTCAGAAGAGATAAGAAATTTACGTTGAGCTAGCATATTTCTTGAGAACCTTGTCCTCTTTCCAGATGAGTTGTTGGTATTTTGTGAGGTTTAATCAGTCTATGTTTAAATAAAGTATAGTATTTACACTTGCGTTCAAAATATAGCGTGGAAGTTTTTTTATTGCGCAGCTTCTGTTTGATACTCTTTTTTTTTAGTTGTTGGCGCATCGGCTTCTGTGGCCATATTGCACCTCCCAAGGTTTTTGCATTTTCTACTCTGATCCAAGCCCGAGGCGGGATTCGAACCCGCGACCTTTGGGTTGCCAGGAAGGCACTTTACCCACCCAGCTAGCCCGGTCGGCTTATCGCGCAGCGAAATCTAATATAGTTAGTCATGTAAATTATCCAATATTTATAAAAGGTACTTTTAAGAACATTGTGCAATTATTGTGGAGCTTTAGAAGCAGTTCGTCTTCCGATGGAACTAAAACTTGTTGAACTCTTACTTTTTTTCCTTCAGTTATAATCCTTTTAAAATGTGGAAATTACGATAATTAGTTTTAGTGTTAGTAAAAATCATGCAAGAAAGCAAACTTATTCTGCATCGCCTAAAGGTGTGTGGGAGTAGTGGGAGGGGGGGGGGAACCTGACTCGATCGCAATTTGCCCATTTCAATTAAATAAATAATAATTTCCTTCAAGAACTTTATTTTACTTTCAATCTCAACTACGTTGGAAGGCAACTTGTGAAAAATTAATATAAATTTTATTAATTTATTCATCTGCCAACGCAAATATATCTCCCTCATTCATCCTGTTTATTCCTTTAACAGCTTTAAACACCTAGATTAGGTCACTCTAAAAGTGTGTGTGTGTGTCTAGTCTACAAGCTGTTGTTGGCGCCTTTGTAGCCAGGTGGGCAGGAGCAGCAGTGCGTAGCACACGCTTCTTGATTAGACCGGGGTTCGAGCCCGTGACCACAAAATACGGAGGATGCGGAAAGGTCAGGGAACGACCACCGCATATCCCCGGAGCAATATGGCCTTAGTTGCTAATGCTCCTAAAAACCAAATAATAACAACAACAACTACAAGCTGTTCATATCTCCTAAGACTCCTCGTAAGAACAACCCTTTGCACTTCCAACCAATCTTTTATTATTATTATTATTATCATCAGTTTATTTCTCTTAGGAGAACACCCGGTTACAGCCACTGGCTAGAGGGTGATCATACATATACAACTATGTTACAAAATATACATCTATGTTACAATTATAAAATACATGAAATACATAATATCTGATTTACAAGTACACTTTATCTGGAATATAGAATATTTGAGTTATTAATTACTCGCAAAGGCTTTTACTACTGAACTACTGTAAACTGGTAAGAATATAATACCCTGACAATTGAAGCATACCTTCTGCTTAAACACACACACAAATGGAAGTTTCACCATATTTACATAAACACAAATATTTACATCCAAACAACGTACAGCATATGAAACAACAGGAATGAACGCGATACAGCAAAATAAAAATTTGGAAGTTCAATTTTCCAGCAGTCGTCTTCTTCTGTGGGGATTAGAGTTGTGTAGGTAGGACAATCCTGACACCTATTTCTTGATGAGGTCGGGTTCCAAAAGTCCAGTGGCTTGTGCCTGGCCGAACAAGGTGCTGAAACTGTATCCTTACATCTGTATTTGCAAGTAAGAGTTTCTGAGAACTTCCTTTCTGTAGGATTTGCCATTGCAGAGCTTTTCAGGATTGATGTTGAGGTTGTTGAATCTTACCTTTTGGATCCCCCCCCCCTCTCTCTCTCTCTATATATATATATATATATGTGTCTTAATATTTCTAAACTGGAATTTTATTTAATTTTATGTGCAGAGTAATTCAAAAGTAGTCGAACACTTTTAAAACTATAACTTAATTTAATTTATTTTTTTTAATGCAATATAAATAGCTACTACCATCGAAGCGGTACACATCTTGCCTGTAATCTGTTTCTGTCTACACTTTTTGATCCTTTTTTAACGCCAGTAAGTTTGATTGTTCGACCAATCGGAATCACATTATAAAATAAATTTTCAGTTTATACTGGACGGCCATATTGCACGGCCACAGCGGGTCAGAATTGCTCACAAGATATAAGAACATCGCCGTATTTAGCAATCACGTGGGCTGTGCTCGCATTACGGTCAACTCAAATGTGTGTACTAATTCACTCTCGTGAATCACCACTCTGCTATGGCAGTAAGCCTACTTTCACAGTATATATAGTACAAGCATCACAACCGGAAGAGTACAGTACAGTACAGTACAGTACACGATTACATGATGAAACTCTGGCTTTCTACATGATTATTATCTTATAGTTAAATAACAGTTATATTCTTGCATGCATGTTTTAATAACATGCTTAAGGAATTAAAAAAGGAAAATTTCTGTGGATGGAGTAGATTAGCCTCCACTTCAGCTAAAGAAAATGTATAACTTTAGCCAAATGGGTAGTGTGCATTTACCCACCATTTATTCGAATCCACGTGGCATCAAACGATATGGCACTATTCTTGTAGTCTCTGTGATCTGTGCTGCCGCCCTGAGTTAAAGTAAGAAATTTATCTTTAAGAAAAGTTTTTTAAATGGACTCCGTCAGTGGTAGCAATTTATTGACTGTCTAATTAATGATTTCTGTAACTCCTGAGAATGCATCCATGCATTGAATCCGCAGAAACCTCAACCGTATTAAAGGAAAATATAAAAAAAAAGTAAAGTGCAGCCATTATCAACCCACTGCAGGATGGAAGCCTCCTCAACAATTCATGCTGAGGAAAATGGACCATAATCTGCCACGCTCTTCCAGTGCGGGTTGGCAGATCGACCGTATTCAGCAGTCAGGGGCTTGAACCCCGGTCTACTAGAGGCGCCTCCGTAGCCAGGTGGGAAGGAGCAGCAGTGCGTAGCACACGCTTCTTGATTAGACCGGGGTTCGAGCCCGTCACCACCAAATACGGAGGATGCGGAAAGGTCAGGGAATGACCACCGCATATCCCGGAGCAATATGGCCTTAGTTGCTAATGCTCCTAAAAACCAAATAACAACAACAACAACCCCGGTCTACTCAAAGAGCGTGTGCTACTGCACTCCCGCTCCTGCCCACTCGGATACTCAATCTCAATATTTTGAGATTAAGTTCTCTGATCCGTTTCGGCTGAAGCTATTGTAAAGTATAATATGTAATGTGCAATTAAGTTTGTTAAAGATCTATTAATTTTATAACAGTTAAGTTTTTTAGTTTTAGATTCACTTATAAATAACACTGGTCGGCATCAATTTCCTCCCTGAAATAATTTCGATCGATTGTTGTAGGAAATAAGTTCAAAAACTTAGATATGGGCTTAAAAAGTTCTCATCACCCTCGGTTTTCAAGCATCTTATGTTAATGACCGAAAACCAAGATCTGTCGTTAAAGCTTCATTTCCTACGTTCCCATTTAGACTTTTTTCCTGAGAACTTGGAGCGGCCTCCGATGAACACGGTTAAAGGTTTCACTAAGATATTTCTCAAATGGAAAAAAGATACCAGAGAAAATGGAGTCAAAATATGTTGACAGACTACTGTTGGAATCTCGTACGGGAGACACCAATGGACGATTATAAAAGGAAAACGACAAAATAGGTGTTTTATTATTAGATAAACATTTTTGTAAACAGAATAAGATTAATAGACCCATTGTTCAATATTTAGTACTGTATGTAACATTTTCTTAAATATATGAAATCTTTTTTTACCAGAAACGTAGAGTTTTTGACTTTAATCCCTTCTCCCTTAAAATTGGAGGGTGTTACAGCAATATGGTTGCCATATTTGATTTCAGCAAGATGAAATCTATAAGAATCGCCGTGAATTTTAACATACCATATTAAATAATCATTAATATAGCAGGATCAAATAGCTCCTTGGTAATTTAATTTTTGGTGAGTGATTTGGGAATTAACATTTTCTCGTTTCTGATTCCTCCACCTGATGCTTAATCAGAAATTGGCTAGACCACTGTAATGTACTGCGCACGACTGCGTTCGTCATGTCACATGAAGCCGCCGTCACAGCAACCATTAGATGTGAGTATTTATTGGCAGTTCGAATATAAATGATGCTCTCCTGCCGAAAAACAGATGTAACTGTCGATAAAGGCCACAAGATGGTATTAAAAGTAACAGCATGGGACTATGGAAAACTAGTGTTCCTCGCTATTTTCGCAGCAAATACGGAAGATAAAGTTAATCCATTTTCTCTGCTCCTGAGAAGAGCTGAGGCCAAATGCTTTTTAAAATACTACGGTGTAATTGTGTGCTAATTAAAATGCTTGGCTGAAAAATCTCTTCTAACTTAAATTATGAGATGGTTCCATGTAACTAAAATGTTTCTGCCACCCTCCATTCCATATTTCATAATTTAACGGTCTTCATGGAACGCGTGCTCCTGTCATGTGTTAGGTGTATCATTAAAGTTTGATCACTTGGATCTGAATTTTTTCCCCGTGTCAGTGTTTGCTAGAATCACCGATAGGAATTAATCCCGGGTAGCAATCAATCATGTATAAGTTTGAGATGGGCAGTTTGTTCATGTTAAACAAAGATTGTGGGCGATAACTGAACCATATGCGGAAAAGATGAGCTGTCGCATCCTGATAACAGGTTTATACATGGAGGGGGGGGGTGTCAAATCTTGCCTGAAATGTGAGTTATGCATGGAATAACGAAATTGGTACATGGTGCAAATCAGTGATGAACGAAAAAAATTACAGACTTTGAGAAAAAATTGGGATAACATCGTTGAAACTGAAGTCTAAATTAAAATTCGTTTGATATTTGTAATGATAGCTGATAAGACAATGCGTTATAATTCATGTAGGGTAAATACATACAATATGTCACCCTTTTTAAAGAAAATGATATCTATTAAGAAAAAGCAATATTTGTTTATTTATTACTTAAATACAGTGCAATCAACAACATATTCATTTTATTATAAAAAAATAATAATGTGAAAAAAATGGAAAAAATGAAAATGAAAAAATGAAAAAAAAAATTAAAAGCACTGGGAAAAAAAAAGAAGAAAAAAAAAACACTAGAAAAAAAATGAAAATCACTGAAAAAAAAAAGTACAAACTTACAGACAAGAAAGATAGATGTTGGTCGTCAAAGACCATAATGGCGAGATCAAGACCACCTCCAAGAGCTACAACGGAACAGGTCTTAAAAGACCTAAGCCAGACCAAGTTCATGATGATGACGTGAAAAAAAAAAAAAGTATGTTAACAGTCAAAGAAAATTTAAGGAGATATGTTACATTAATCATTATTGTTTTAAAATGTTTTCATTTCCAATTTTCTTCTACATATGAGTTACGTACGGTTCGGTTAAAGTGCACATATTTCATGAAGCATTTAATATATTTGATCCAGTTGGTTTTTTTTTTTTTTTTTTTTTTAAGTAGTAATATCATTCTCCAGCACTCTTCACAGGGAGAATTGCTGTCAAGTTCTTCTGATAAGGTGACATTATTTAATTTTTTTTTTATTTCCCCTGTCTTTTTCGATTCACTACCTTCGTTTTATTGATATCAAGATATCTTCTAGCTGTTTCTTTCTGTTAAAAAAAATAATAAAATACTTTGAACTGTAGTTGGCGCTAATGAATTTTGATTAGAATGTGGTGGTAATTGTGTTCAAGCAGGTAACACTGGTGATACTTTTGTAGAGTACCCGCAGGGTGATTCTGTAACTGGGAAACTAGGCTTGACGTAGCCGAGTGGTCAGGAGAAAGAGTGCATAGCATGCGTTCCTTGAGTGGACCGGGTTCAAGCCCGTGACTACTAAATACGATAAATATTTGTATTGACAATTTATTGTAAACTCTACGGACTTGGTTGTCGTGTCGAAGTATAAACAGAAAATTTATTATTATTTTTTTTTTTTGTTGTAAATGGGGGGGGGGGAAAGTGGTCAGCAATTGCATTATGAAGAAATGGAGAGATTCCCTTTCAACAGAATAAAGCGATTGAGAACCTGAACGATTTCTTCCAAAAAAAAAAAAAAAAAAAAACCCACACACAACGTCAATCTACCAGGCCACAATAAATATAGACAAGCCGCCCCCCCCCCCTTCAACCTGAACGAGGAGACTCTGCCCACTCAGACGCAAGAAACGAAGAAAGAAAGATGGACGAAGAAAACACTTCGTGTAGTCCTCTATCAAGACTACACAGATAAGGCTTCCAACGCATGGCTCACCAGGAAAATGCCCTTCCCCGAGACCAAAGCATTCATGCTCCCACCAGAGACCAGGTAATCAATATCAGGAACTACGCCAAGGACCCTGTAGTGACACACGACACATGTCGACGATGCCACTTTATCCCAGAACCAAACTAGCACATCACCGCCGGATGCAGGATGATTTCCCAGACAGAGTACACTCAAAGACACGATCAGATCACCAGGGTAATGCTTCAGAGGCTAGTAAAGAAATACCAGAAAATGAAAGAAAGTATACTGTATTACATGTACGAATCTCAGGCCGTACTTACACCCACGAGCTGTACTCGGACTGCACCATAAGAAGGGTCAAGATGATTCCGCACAATAGGCTGACTATAGCCCTCACTGACGAAAAGAAAAAACCTACCTGCTTGATCGACATAGGTGCCCAACACCAGTAACCTCCAGAAAACTTACGAGGGAAAAGATCAGGATGTACACAGGCCTCAGACAGGAAGTCAAAGAGATTAGGCATATGGAACAAGTAACGACCATCCCGTCACTGTATTAATCACCGGTGTTGGTGCTAAAGAGCCCCATAAGAATCTAACCGAAATAGGCATCCCAGAGAACATCTACATGGAATTCCAGAAAGCCGCGATCCTGAACATCTGCAGGATAGTCTGACAGTGCCTCGAGCAATAATAATAGCCTGACGCCCCACGCACCCCTGTTACCAGTACCCTTGGTGTACATGCTGGTGTACCTGGTCTGCCTCCACGAGGCATAGTTTGGACAACGTTGGACCCTAGCAGGGGTCTAGCGGCTAAATGGCTAGAAGAACAACGATACACAACACTACACTTACAAAATCCATACACTTTTAAATCTCTGGCCTTCCCAGTGAACTGGTACACCTACAATAAAAGCAACGCGGAGATGGGGGAACCCCTGTTGCCGTTAGACATGAACACATCCTACATACCAGTACCCTTCGCAGACATGCGTGGGGAGGGAAACCATAACGAGAAGAAATAAAATAATAATAATAACCTCCATAGGTGGATGATGTCGAAAAGAAATAATAATCATACTGCATCGAGTGTAGCGCAGGATAAAGTCACTCGCGTTGATCCCTTATTCAGAGGGGTTGGTTCGAAAAGTCGGAGAATGTCTCCCGAGGAAGACAGTGGAGCAAGTAGCGCTGTCCCCCGCATGCCTACCACAAGAGAAGGGCAAGACCATCTAGCCCCACCAACTGGAAGTGCTTTCTGCGCAACTGCACTAGTTACCACCCGGGAAGGAAGAAAACGCCAACGCATGAAGTGCAGCATCGAAATGGACAGGTACATCATGCGAGCATACCAAGAAATAACCGTGCTAGAGTCAGGTCATAAGGAAGAGAGACAAGCGGCATACCCCACTCAGCCTAAGTGAGGAGATCCCCTCCCGCCTAGACTGCACAAACGAAGCTAGAAAGACACTCCACGGTAGACACTACAATGACCTCCATCAAGATCACATGGATAAAATGGCTTCCAAGTATGGCTCACGAGCAGGACGCTCTTCCTCGAGACTGAAGGATTCATGCTCGCCATCCAAGACTAGGTTGTTATTGTTGTAGGGTTTAGAAGCATCAGTGACTAAAGCCATATTGCTCCGTGTATATTGTCAGTAAATTGCATGTTTTCTGAGGTTGATTTTCTGTTTTCTGCCAAGACCAGGTAATTAACACCAGGAACTATAGAAAATACATCGCAAAGGAGCCCGGAATGTTAGATGACAAAAAATAAAAAATAAATAAATAAAATAAAATATCCGAACAAAACAATGATAAAAACAACACAAAACAAAAAAATAATAATAAATAAATAATAATAAAAAAAAGAAATTAAACCTATCATCCCACGCGCCTCCCCTACCCGAAGACGGAAGTTTATGAAGTCTAAGAGGGTATATAGTGAATGAAAATGAATGATGATGAAATTTTCACGGCATTGAAACTAAGGGAAAAAAAATATATAGACTGGAGTTTAGGAAAATTTCCTTTACCAGTACGTAGTTATTAAGAACTCACTGTGTAAAATTGTTATTAACATTAGAATAAGTGTCGATGGTTTTGTCAAGGTCAGCGGATCTGCTACGATAGGAGGGAAATACATAAATAGTTCTCCCCCCCCTTCACCACCAGCTTTCTTGCACCGTATGATAAATACTACTATTTTGAACCAGGGCCGTGCAAAGGTACTTGGGGAACCCGGATGCAATTGGAGTTAAGGGGGGTCTCGTTTATTTATGTTGAGATTTTGATTTTGAGCTTCCTCGCTTTTTGCCCCATATATCGCGGCTCTGGTGCGGCGCATCCAATGCATCCCCCATTTGCACGATCCTGCTTTGAGCCGTATATAGCAAATACTAATACAGTACTGTATTTAATTAAGCGACGGTAACGCAGGTAGTTTCTCCAACTGATCATTTTTTTATAATACCAAGTGTAATATTCTTAAAAAAGAAATAGTCAGCCACCAAATATCTTATCTAAGTTGCCTTATTTCTTGTTTGTAAAGTATAAAATATTTCATTTATGATTTGCCGACTTCTCTTACGCATTGTTGTTCAGGGTGTAGGTTTACTTTCTCTGTAGTGTATGCATTTTACCGAACATACGAAGAGGACCTGCAAGATTTTGACTCTTAACAGCATACGTGAGAAATCATATATGAATGTAGACATTCTTTAAAGACTGAAGAAGAATCAAATCGGAACTAACCCCTCGCACTTAAATGTCGTCTACAGGAATTTCCACCTCTTTTAATTTCTTAGAATATTCATTGTCTAATCAGGTCACACATTTTCTGCATTGTTGGCGGTGATTTTCCTTGTCGTCGCTCGTGCCGTTGGTTACTGTCGCTTTGCACGCATAGTGGCTTGCAGTAGCGTTCACCCATCTGTGTGTGTGTAAGAGGAGAGAGAGAGAGAGAGAGAGAGAGCGCCTACCGTTGTTGGCATGAGCAGGTTATCGTCTCCCGCTAACCTTCACCCCATGAAACACTGTAACTACGCTGCCATTAGTTTCGTTACTTTGTTCCCCTTCATTGCCCTTTCAAGTGGGCGGCGACAGCTGAGACAAGGAAAGGTTACTAATGGGTCTTCTCCTGCTTAACGCTGATGGCCAAGGCAGATGCAAATGAAGCATCTCGAGACAACGTGGTTCTCTTAGGAACTTGTGTTTTGTTAAATTATTGCTCGTTTCTTCTCCTCGTCTTTCTACTTTGGGTACACACCTTTTCTTTAGATCGTTTCGCTTGAAAGATGACACTTTGGAGTTTACAGTAACTGTAAAGAAAGGGACGAATTCCTCAGAGGACAGAACTAGTGGCCGTTCAAACTTCGATTATGTTTAGGATTTGCAGCTAGGAAGGCAAATCGGAAAGTAAGATCTGCAGTGTTGGAATTTAAAAACCACAGGTTCGCATGAAAATGTGATTTGAACGTTTATAGAATACCGTGTGACAAATTTGATTGACCTCCTTTCGGATATGAGTGTATAGCGATGTACAGTTTTAGAAATAACAAATCGCATAGACACATAAACAAAAAAAAAAAAAAGAAGTGTGAGGTAGGAAAAGGTAGGGAATCAATAGAAATCCACAAAGAAATTATGACTGTGTATGGCGAAGCAGCAGTGGACGCAAATAATGTTTGTAAGTGATGTGGATTGTTTAAGGAAGGAAAAAACAACTTCAGGTTGAAGAATCGCCTGGTTGCAGATTGTCATCAGCTAGTGCTAGTCTTAACTGCTGTTAATGTTGCTAAAGCTGAAAGTATCTTTAAAGAGAATCTATTGGCGTTTAAAAATGCCATAAGAAGGATGTGAGGGGAGGAGACTCAGGAGATTCTTTGATAATGAAGTAATATTTTTTGTTTAACAATACAGATTCGCACAATGCGAAATTACCCTCGTGAGTAGCATAATGGTTATGGTGGTTGTCTTTTCACACTGTGTGGAGAAAGGCCTGACGTTAAGACGGGAGGACTTTCTTAATAGTTCTTACTGTGAACTTTGTAAGTGTGTATGTTCGAGGGATGGTTTGCATCATATGTGGGAATAAAACCTTAACTCACTCAGGCTGAGATCGCTGTAAATCCGATTGAAGGGAGATCTGTAAGAACCCTCCCCACCCTCTGAACCTCTCCAAATGACTGACAAGTTTATTTTCAACTTTATTATTATTAGCTATATGGTGCAAGGAAGCCTGAGGCTTATGCTGCACCAGTCAAAAAAAAAAAAAAAAAAAAAAAAAAAATGAGTTACCCTGAAAGAGAGAGAGAGAGAAGTAAAGGGAATCACCAAGAAAGAAGAATGATGATATCCAGCTCAGGACCCTGGGTGTGCCAAGCCCGTACTCACCAGATGTGAGCCCCCCTTGGTAAACTTTGTTTATTATCTTCCTAAGAAATCTACCTAATGTGCATATCTAGAATACAAGAACATTTCCATGTTCTTGTATTCTCTCTACCTTATGAACTCCTCTGACCCTATTAGTATTAGCATTAGTAATGGCCGCATGGTGCAAGAAAGCCTATGGCTTATGCTGCACCAGCCAAAAAAAAAATAAAATAAAATAAAAAATAAAATATCCGAACAAAACAGTGATAAAAACAAAACAAAAAATAATAATAATTAATAATAAAAAAAAGAAATTAAACCTATCATCCCACGCGCCTCCCCTACCTGAAGACACCATCCAGATGACAATTGAATTTCCCCAAACTGTCGGCCTCTACCACCCATGAAGGCAACTTATTCCAGTAATTTATAACTCGCTGGCAAAAATAAAACTTCCTGCAGTCCAATCTAAACATTTCCCCCTGTAACTTGAATTTATGCCCCCTAGTTCTAGAATCATTTATAATCTTGAAAATTTCGTCCTCATTTATTTTACTGATGCCTCTCAGAGCCTTAAACACCTCAATCAAATCTCCTCTAAGGTGTCTAGTTTCCAAACTCTGCAACCCACATATTCAAAGTCTTTCTTCATAAGGAAGCCCTTTTGCCGATCTCACCAGGCGAGTTACCCGTCCTTGCACCCTTTCAAGAAGCTCGATGTCTTTCTTTAGGTGCGGTCTCCATACTTGAACACACTATTCCAAGTGTGGTCTAACAAAAGCCTTATATAATAGGATTATCACGTCCCTATCTCTACTTGCAAAAGTTCGATAGCTCATCGATAGGACACCATGGGCCTTCCTTGCAACCTGTTTACAATGCTCAGAGAATTTCATGTCTGACCGTATCGTAACACCCAAGTCCCTTTCCTCCAGTACTGGGTTTAGTTGAACTTCACCAAGTGAATAAGTTATTTTGGGATTACTGTTTCCCAGGTGTAATACCTTACACTTTGTTGGATTAAAGCATAGCTGCCATTTTTCTGACCATTCCTGAAGTCTATCTAGGTCACTCTGAAGAAGCTCAGCTTGACAGTGATCATTAACTACTCTACCAATTTTAACATCATCTGCAAATTTAGACATCACGCCCTCTAGCCCATCATCGATGTTGTTTATGAAAATTAAAAACAACAGTGGTCCTAATACTGATCCTTGGGGAACCCCACTTCTTACACCAACTCAATCTCAGGAATAGCCATTTATCACCCTCTGCCTCCTGCCCTGAAGCTATCCATCTAAGGATTTTCCCAGTGATTCCAACCTGTTCCAGCTTATAAAGCAACCGCTCATGTGGGACTGAGTCAAAAGCTTTGCTGAAATCTAAATAAACAATGTCGAAATTATTTCCTAAATCCAACTCGTGAGTGACCCTTTCGAAATAGCGAACCAGATTTGTTAAACATGATTTTCCCTTTACAAAACCATGCTGAGTATCCTTGAGAATTTCAATTCGATCCAAATGATCCTGAATTCCACCCTTGATCATTGCCTCCATGATTTTCCCTACTACTGAAGGCAGACTGACAGGTCGATAATTTCCAACTTCACTTTTAGAGCCACCCTTATGTATGGGAGATACATTTGCACTTTTCCAATCCAAGGGAATCTCCCCAGAGTCTAGTGATGCTCGCATAATTAGCCTCAATGGTTCAATGCACTCGCTTGCCGCCTCCCTTAAGATTATTGGGTATATTCCATCAACTCCAGGAGCCTTACTGGTCTGTAGGCTCGAAAGTTTTTTCATTAAATAATCTTGCGAAATTTCAATATCATTAATTACATATTTTTTAACTTCGCTCCCACAATTTCCCATTGCCACAAAATGTTTTTCATCTGCAAATATCGATGCAAAATGACTGTTGAGTTCATCTGCAACGGCAGCTGGTGTATTTAATACTATCCCCTTTCCTTTACGTAAAGGTCCGATCTGGTTTGTCCTGCTCTTCTTGGCATTTATATATGTGAAGAATTCTTTACCCCCCCCCCCCCTTTGCTCTGTTTGCTAGTGATTTCTCATAAACTGCCTTTGCCTGTCGAACCTTTTCTGTGGCTCTATTACACATCACCTTGTAGCTGTTATAGGCTTCAGTACTTTTTATTGCTCTTTAACTTTTCCATGCCACCTTTTTCTGCTCAAGTAATGTGGCAACTTCACTATTCATCCAACTTGGAACCCTCCTCGTTGAGTTTTTTTTTAATGGTATATACTCATTCAAGGCATCTGTGATTAATGTTTTAAAAGCGTACCACAGTTCAAATGTATTCATTTTCTGCACGATATCTACCCAGTTAATAGAGGCCATGTAGTACCTTAAGGCATCGTAATTTCCTTTTCTGAAATTAACACCCATTCCTTTGCCTTTAATTCTGCTACCTATCTCATCATCATCCACCATAGAACTCCGTGAACACTTCCTGCTATTGGTTCATCTACTGTCAACCCTGTTATGTCATCTGATTCATGGGTGATAATGAGGTCTAGGATAAATTTTTCTCTAGTACTTTCCCTGACATGTTGATACAAATAACAGTCATCTAGTTGATTTAAAAATTTTGTTGCCCATGTCGAGTTTCCTTCCCATTTACTCCAATCAATTAGAGGCAAATTGAAATCACCCATAATAAGACATTGATGCTTACTTGCCCATTTCATTTGCATGTAGAGGCTTTTTTCATAATCTTCACAATCACCTGGTCTGTAGATTACTCCTACTCGCATTATACCTTTGTTTACAACTATCTCACACCATACAGACTCTATACTAGCATGTGAAATGTCTGAATCCGGGAAAGCTATCGTCGCACTCAGGCTGCTTCTGATAAGAAGCATTACCCCACCACCCCTTCTATCTACCCTATCCTTCCTAAATACATTATACCAGCCATACGTAAACCCATCATCCCCAATTTCCGGGTAGCACCACATCTCTGTAAGCCCTATTATGTCCGCGTTACTTGTTTTAACCAGCAGTTCGAATTCGCTCATTTTATTGACGATACTTCTAACGTTACTCTATAAACAATTAGAATTGCAGACACATAGACATTATGGCCTAGCTCGCGGCATTTCCTCAGCATGGTCCTGTATTTTTCCAACAAATCGTCCGATCGTGTACGTTTAATATCATTAGTCCCCACATGAATAATAATATTCTCTTTACCCCCTTTAAAATCTGACAATCTGTTGGTGACATCATCAATAGTTGCTCCCGGCAGACATACCCTGGTTCTAATCCATCTATCCTTATTACAAAAAATATTCCCCGTTTCCCTGACAATGGAGTCTCCTAATAAAACAATGTCCTTTTTAACCAGAGTAGTTTGCACTTGGTTTTTCTGTTTTGAGGCTCGAATCGGGTGTGCATCACTTGGTAGATTGCTGGAGTCATGAGTCCCTGACGAGCTCCCAGATGCATTATTCTCGAGGGCAAGCACTCGTTTTTTTCAGAGACCCTAATTGTTCCATCAGTGCATCAAATTGTAATTTAAAATCGGTGCACTCCTTACATCGATCACAAAGAAAAGAATCCCCAGGTGAGGTAGGATTAGTCACCAAGTCAACCTTGGAAAACATCCCACAGGTTCCACAACGGATTAAATCATGACTCACCCGTAAATCGCCATCGGCTATTTCCGTGTGAGTCACGATACCTTGTGGCGTGTTTAAGGCAGATCTCGTAACTACCATTATAAAATTAAATAAATATCAATGAAAGTTAACTTTAAAAAATTATATCTATAATATTATTAAAATCAAACTGTTACAGGAAACCTATAACAAAATAATCCAACAATATCTAAATAAATCAAATATTTAAAAGCACGATCCAAAAGTAAACCACTTAACTGAGGAGCCCTGACTAAGCGCGTCCGCTCACCTCTAATGCCAACACTGAACTTCGGCTTTCCCGATAATATACAAATAAAATTTATTTATATATCTATTATTACTTGGTTATTAGTCCACCTAGCTAGCACGGTAGTTATAATCTCTGTCCTTCCACATTGTGTGGATAAGACGTGGGTTAGAAAATCCAATTCGATAGGAAAAAATGGTATGGACTTTTTCAGAAAAACTGGCAAAGCGACAAAAGGTGGGTGAGTGGTGTGTGTGTTTTACGCCAAAGCAACTAATGCAATGAGGTGTGTGTGTGTGTGCATATATATATATATATATATAGTTTCCCAGAGATGAAATCATTCAGCCCTCGCCCGATACTGACTAAATCGACCGACTTGGTGGTGGTGGGGGGGGGGGGACAAACAAAAGTTCTTGTCGAGACATGATTTCCAGTCCAAGCATTTTCCACAAGGAAAACCGTCCAAAAAAATAAGTATTTCAGACACAAGAAAGTGATGACTCATTGTCTTAGTTGTTTCGACACAATTCGAAAAAAAATCCAAACCCTTGATTATCATCATGAAATCAACGTACTTTCAAACGTTTGCATTTTCCCAAACCGTCAGCTTCAACGACTGACGAAGCCAAATTATTCCAGCTAGTGGTTATTAGCCACTAGCTGGAATAATAAAATAAAACTCTCCACGTAATTTGAATTTATAGCCCCTAGTTCTGAATCATTTAAAATTCCACCCTCATTGGTTTATTTTTACCTCTCATACACCTTTAAATGCTTATATTCAGCTATTTTGAGGAACGCGACCAGAGAGTGTATTAAACCATTGAGGTTAATAAATTAGGACATCATTGGACTCTGGTGAGATGTCTTTGGATTGGAGAGTGCCAATGTATCACCAACACATAAAGGCAGTTTTTAGAGCGAAGTCAGTATCTTCAGACCGGTTTATCTGGTGATTTCAGATGTAGGAAAAATCTTGGAGGCAGTGATTAAGAGTGCTATCCAGGATATTTAGATAGAAATGGCATTCTGAAGGACACACAGCATGGCATTGTTAAGGGGAAAATCATGTTTAATTAACGTGGAAAGTTATGTTAGCACAGTTACTCATGAGCTGGATGTAGGGAACAATTTCGACATAATTTATTTGGATTTTAATCAATTACTCATGAGAGGTTACTATATAAGCTAGAACATGTTGGGATTACTGAAAAGATTCTAGGATGGATTTCACGGCGGCTGCAGGGCAGAAGACAGAGGGTTGTGATTAATGGATATTCTTCAGTTGTTGTAACTTCAGAAGTGGGATCCCCAAGGATCGTTTCCTGAACCACTGTTGTTTCCGATTTTCATAAACTACATCGACGGAGGAATAAAGGTTGGGAGAGTTGTTAATAATTACTGTCAAGCAGCACTCCTTCGGGATGATTTGAATAGGCTTTAAGAATGATCAGAAAGGTGGCAGCTATGTTTTAATGCAGCAAAATGAAAGGTCTTACACTTGGGGAACAGCAACCCTAAAATAACTTATACACGTCGTGGGATTGAATTTAAAACAGTAGTGGGGGGGGGGATCTGGGAGTTACGAAACCGGCATATATGAAGTTTTCTGAGTAGTGTAGAAAGGCGGTCAGAAAAGCCAATGGTGTCGATGATTTATTGAACAATATCCTGTTGGAGATAGCGAGGTCATGATCCCACTATATATGGCAGTTCTAAGACCGCATTTGGAATACTGTGTCCAAGTATGGATACCTCATCTGAAAAAAGACTTTGAGCTTCTTCAACGGGTCCCAAGACGGTCAACGCGCATAGTGAGATCGGTAGAAAGGCGACCGTACGAGGAAAGACTTCGATTATGTGGGCTACCGAGCTTGGCAACCAGGCATCTTAGATTGTGGTTTTTAAGGCTCTGAGAGGGGCTAGTAAAATGAGTGAAGACGAAATTTTCACTATTATAAAGAATTATAGAATAAATTACAAGGGAAGAGGTTTAGACTAGATTGCAGGAAGTTGTCTTTTAGACAGCGAGTCGTTGATTATTGGAAAAATTTTACCCCGCAGGTAGCTGAGGTTGACAGTTTGAAGAAATTCAAATGGTCAGCTGTATAGTTATCTATCTGAGGAGGGAAGCGCATAATTTGTATTTGTTAACTACTTTTGGCAGCATAGTTACTGCGTTTCGTGGGGTGAAGGTTAGGCGGGAGACGATAACCTGCTTATAATGAAGGTTAGCGGGAGAATATAACCTGCTTATAAGCCTGTGTCTTTTTTGCGTTATCTGGCTTATATTAATGCCTCAATCAGGTCTCCTCTAAGTTGAGTAGTTTCTAAGCTCTTTAGCCCATGTAATCGAAGTCTTTCCTCATATGGAAACCCTTTTTCTGATATCACCTAGGCGCGTTGCCCGTATTTGGACCCTTTCCTGAGCCTATGTTTTTTTAGATGTGGTCTCCACACTTGAACACAGAATTCCACTTGCGGTCTTACAAGAAAAGCTCGTAGTGTCTTATTGACACCACGGGCAAATCTCTTTCTTCCTCAGTTTTTTGTTCAGCTCAACCAAGTGTCTAAGTTATTTTGGAGTTCCTATTCCTCAAGTGTAACAACTGAATTTTGCTGCATGAAGTTTCTCTAAGTCATCCTTAAGAAGCTCTGGTTGGCGCTGATCCTTAACTACTCTAACGATCTTGACATCATCTGCAAATTTTGATATATTTGATCAATGCTCCATCCTTTGATCAATGCCATTTAAGAAAATCAAGAACAACAGTGGTCCCAGTGCAGTATCGATCCTCGGGGAACTCCACTTCTTACTTTAGCCCAATCTGAAAATAACTATTAATCACAATCATCTGCATCCTGCTCTACAGCCATCCTACGATCAATCTCTGAATTTTCCCTGCGATTTCCGCATAACCTCTCTTGAGTATTTTTGCTCCTTTTTTTGCAGTGCATAGCATTTTCAAAAGTAAATACTGCTGAATTGATAAACAAACTTGGTCATTTTCTGTTTTATACTCCGGCACGACAACCAAGTGAGTAGAGTTTACAATAAATCGTCAATACAAATATTTATCGTATTTAGTAGTCACGGGTTTGAACCCCCCCGGGTCTACTCAAGGAACGCGTGCTATGCACTCTCGCTCCTGACCACTCAGCTACGTCAAGCCTCCCTTGTGTTATATAAGGCTGATAAGTCTGGATTACTGTACTTGTTTGTTTGTTTTAAAACTGTAAAACGAAGCCAAATAAAGTCAGGCTTAAAATTTAATGGCGTTTTTTTTTAAAGAAACTAAAGTTTTAAATGTTCACTACCATAGTTCCAAGGTTTTTGATTGTAATAAAAAACAAGTATGTAGAGAAATTACCATTATACAGCATTATGAAAGGTATTCTGCAGGATAACCTCGTTGATCCATATGTAGGCGCGGAATAACATTGTTCACATTTTCTTGCAGAAAGTCCGTAAAGATAGCCGAAACTTCATGTCGAATATTATACTTTAAAGACTCTAACGAACAGGTTTATCTCTGTAAATGCGGTCTTTTTAATATCCCTTTCGTCAAAAATCTGCAGGAGTCAAAAGTTCGAAGAACGCGAAGGCCAAGCGTTAGGGAAATACCTGTTGATTGTTTTACCGAGTGTAAATGTTTCCCGCAGTAGAGTAGAAACTGTTGAGCTATTATATGTGATGGTACTCCATCATACATGATGATTGTGTCTTCAAGTGCCTACTTCAAGTGCATCATAGTCTATCAAAAGTGCTTACTTTTGATAGTCTATCAAAGGTAGGTCGTTCGAAAAAGAATGGCTCTATGATTTCATGAAGCGGTAAAACTGCAACACACAATCACCTTTGAAGGATGGAGAGGAACTTTCTGAAAACGATCTGTATGATTTGTGAGATGTCTGATTTGTGTTCACCACGTTCAATGAAAAAAGTGTGCTCGCCAGCCCAGAACACGTTGCCAACCAAGATTTCCTTAGTTTCATTTTTTTCAGTACCGTTGGACCACGTGCTTAGGCTTATCGGCGAATGAGAATTTATATGCCCTTGTGATCTTAGATGGTAATTGGTGCATATAAACACGAAGAACCTTCCTGGTAGTGCTCAAAGGCACATCAACAGGTTCAGAAGCCTATATAGTTTTGAAGGGCTATGAGCACTGGAGGCAAACCTGTTCATCGATATATTCAGCTATTTGCGCAACACCTTCCTGTCGAACTTGAGAACGCTCAGTTTGTGGTCTAAACCCAGAGATTTCCTATTTCTTGATATCGCATAATCATGTTAATCACGATTTGTATTGAACATGGAGGTTGTGTTACCTGTTTGAGAGCTTGAAAACGATGGAATGACCTTAAGAACATTGTGGTTATTTTCATAAAAACATGCTATTAAGTCTTGCAGCATCATCTGTTGGCTTTACCCTTTTGCCTACAGTACAACACTAGTGTAAAATGCTACTTTCACTTTTTTATAAGTGCACTGTAACGTCTTAATATATAAATCTTGGTCCTTTAGTGGTGAACAGTGGAACTGCTTTTTTTTTTTTTTATTTCTCAAAAAAAAAAAAAAAAAAGATTAAATTTTTATGGCTGATTGTGTAAAAGTTTTTTTCTTTATTATGCTTCGTTTTACAGTTTATACTGTTTTAAAAATAGCTAAGGGCTTTATAACTATCTTGTATATTGAACAATATTTGGAAGAGATGACACCCTTGTCTTACCCACTCTATCAACTTCCATTTTCCCGTGTTCGTATATCTATTCTTAGTAGAACCCTTTGTTTGACCCCCCCCCCCCTTGCAGTTTCTCTATTGGTCTTCTGTCAGTCCACACAATTCTAATACCCTTCAATATCCCCATTACCTTTTCCAGTTTATTCTGTCAAATGATTTTTTTTTTTTTTTAAGTCGACAAATTAAACAAACGTTCTTATTATTTACTGTATTTATTTCCACCAAAATTTTCATTATTCCTATCGCATTCCTCTCCCGTTCTTGGTACCCATCGTGATTCTCTCCTCTGATTTTCTCCATATTTCCATCGATCTTCTATTCATTATCTTCAGCATCAGTTTTGCTGCGTGCGATATCAGATCAATTGTTCTGAAATCCTTACACTTGATTGCTTTTTTGGTCATCTCTGTTGAAATTTAGCTCGAGGACTTGGTCTTAAATTGAGAATAAGTTATTACATTCAAAAGATTAAAATAAGCATTCGTTAATAAAACATATCCTGTGTCTCTTCCTTTAACTTACAGTCCAGTGTTATCTCCAATACAAGAAGTACTCTATTGTTATTTATGTGTTCATGAGCCGACTTGCATGAAGTGCAAGATCTGCATGATCAACAAGTGAACCATCTACTTTCACTGCCAGCTAACTGTAGTCTCGATTTAAAAGACGGTGAGAATTTTTGTCTCCGACGGGATTCGAACCAAAATTCCTTCCAAACGAATGACAATTGGTGAAACCATTATACTTTCACAGAGGACAGTACTCTGTTAAGCCACCCGTATGGAATGAATGTGTCAACGTGTGGTTTGAAGATAACCCAGAAAAGCGTTCTGTGCATGCATAATATCCTCTATGATGTGCGCGCTCGTTTGATGCAGAGTGGCTTATTACGAAACTTAGTTCTCAGCGGATAATTGAGTCATCCTGTTCGTGTGCTGTTTACATTCGAGCGTTATTTCTCCTTTGCAGTAAAGTGTAGGAGAAAAATAATATTCAGACATTCATTATGAATGCATGACCACTTGGCAGCGAGTTTACATATTAGTAGTGGCCTGCGTAGCCGAGTGGTCAGGAGCGGGAATGCATAGCACACGCTCTTTAAGTAGATCGGGGTTCAAGCCCCTGACTGCTAAATACGGTCGATTTGCCAACCCACACTGGATCAGCGTGGCAGATTATGGTCCATTTTCCTCAGCATGAATTGTTGAGGAGGCTTTCATCCTGCAGTGAGTTGATAATGGCTGCAGTTTACTTCTTTTTTTTTTTTTTTTTTTACATATTAGTAAAATAATACACTGGTGTGCAAATTTTAAGGACCAGTCAGGTTTTCACCTGTAGCTTCTCATAGGAGTGGCCTGGATATAGGAAAAGCATACCAAAGGAACCTCATGAGGTACAGAAATGATAAAGGAAACATAACGGTACTGAGGGACTTTATTCCAAAATGGCAACATAGCAATGGCTGCCGTGATACAGATGCATTACTGCCAAAGATGGAACTAAGGGAAGATTGTTATTTTTGGTTTTTAGGAGCATTAGCAACTAAGGCCATATTGCTCCGGGGATATGCAGTGGTCATTACCTGACCTTTCCGCATCCTCCGTATTTGTGGTCACGGGCTCGAACCCCGGTCTAATCAAGAAGCGTGTGCTGTGCACTGCTGCTCCTGCCCACCTGGCTACGGAGGCGCCTCTAAGGGAAGAGGTGGTCCTCAGTAGGAGATATGGCCACCCCTAATGTTGATGCAGGCTTTGCACCGCCTGTTCATACTTAGAACAATGTTGTTGATAAGTTCTTGCGGTAACATCGTCCATTCCTCTGTCAGCGCCATCTTCAGCTGGTGAACATTTTCTGGTGGGTGTGGACGTGCCGCTAGGCGTCTCCCCAGAGCATCCCATATGTGTTCTATGGGATTTAGATCGAAGGAACGAGCAAGCCAATCCATACGAACAATGCCCTCACTTTCCAAAAGCATACCAACAGCTGCAGTGCGATGGGGTGTGGCGTTATCATCCATAAACACGAACAAGGGGCCAGTGGCACCTCGGAATAGACGCACATGGGGAAGGATTACCTCAGTGCTGTAGCGTGCACCGGTTACAGAACCATCTTCCAGTATCTGGAGTTGTGTACGTCCATCCAAAATATAACCCCTTCCCAGAGGAGAACACCTCGAGTGCCATGTCGATCCCTTTCAGTGATGTTTGCGGGGTGATACCGTGTGCCAACCTCTCGCAGATTAGCTGACGTCCAGAATTGTTGCTGAGACTGAATCTACTCTTATCAGTAAAGAGTACCTTAAGTAAAGATTTTGTGGTTGTAACCTTTAGAAATAGTGTTGGTCCTTAAGTTTTGCACACCAATTTTGCTGCAGTTTACGATTTTGGACCTTAATTACCCCGAAGGTAAAAGCAGTCACTTCAGATAGTAATTTTGAAGCCGCTGAATTGTACAAACTTCAAGCGGCCACTTCTACGTAGGATCCCGTCGGTTCTCTCCCCCCCACCAAACATCAATGATCACTTTTCATTTTTATCGGGATTTATCTTTGTTTTTCTAATGCATAATATTTTTTTTCAATACACTTGCTAACAATAGGAATTATTATTTGAGAGAAATTTATTCTATTGCAAATTTAAAAAGTATAATGAATTTAAAAAGATTCGTAAATAAGTTGGATGTGAGATGGTGTCATGCACATCACTAGTACTCGAAACGCCAACAAGAATAGGGTGATGGGGCGGAACTAAAATGCATTAGAAGCATATAATTAAAATGAATTCTAAGCATATAATAAAGCAGATTTTAGCTAAGGAATCATTAAAACGAATAGCGAAGCTAAAATATATACAAGAAACTTTCATACAAAACGGTACTGAAGAGGCCTAAAGGGATTCTTGTTTTTCTCAAATGGGCCATAATACTCTTTCTACAAACTGTTAAAATATACGGATCAAATCATTTTACAGAAAGGTTATAAAATTTGCATTCTTCATTATGTGATTACTCTAAAGAAGAAGAGATGAAAACCGAGATGGGTAATTTAGTAAACATAAAATTGTAAAAAAATTGGAGTGAAAACGAAAGCTGCAGCTGAGACAAAAAAAAAAAAAAAAAAAACGTTTTAAAGGTTACTGACCTGCAGGACTTGCTTAGCTGTGTGCTAAGTAAGTTAAAAGTTATAATAAAAATGGGCGCTATCTCCGAAAATTGGTGTGACTCTGAACTCCGTTATATCTCCTGAAGCTCTTACATTGCGATAAAATACTTTATAGTTTCATGTTAAATGAAATGCTTTGGACCTCTCTGGGCTCAGATTATCCTTAAACATGGGGGGACGGTGTTACAAGAATACGAAACATATCGGGAGATTTTGTTGTCCGCTGTGTCTGCAGAGCGTTCTACACCTGCGACACAGTGGCTGTGGTGGATTCACGTGTCATACAGCCAGTTCGACCTCGTTTAACTGATACTGGATAGAGTTCAAGCCTGAGGAGTGGAAGGTCAGGGAAGGAGAATAAATTCCTGAATGTTTTGCAAACCATATCTGCACATTTGGCTGGGTGTCGTGGCGACTGACCAGTTGAAAGACGCCAACGCCGTTGCTCCTCAACGGTGATATTAACCGATGTACTTCATCAGCAACAACGTTCAGATGGTTCACAGCTGCCAGATATTTTTACAACACATCAGAGGAACTAACGATTCCCAACAAAACAGTCTCCTGGTCATTTCGTCCGATTGGCACACTATCTTCTAGACTTCGACTGTTGAATTCGCCACATAAGTCGCAGCTGTTGGTGATGTTGACTTGGATATCACTTACAATTGCGACACGGTTATACTCAGCTGGTGAAAGTTACGTTATATGCTCTAAAAGAAATTGGCACGCATTAACCTGTGTTGTTATTCCGGGTGACTGTCACCACTATTACTGCCCTGTTGGTACATACCAAACATTCTACTTATCTCGTATCCCTTTGCAATCTCATTTCTATTTTCTTTCTCTTTAATTGAATGGCGGATTGTCCTGCTGTTCGTTTATCAATCGGTATATAACTTCATAATAACAGCTTTGGAACAGTCTGCTACTAATTCGGATAGAGGGAAACATTTTCTGTGAAGCAACCATATCTATTTCTAATTCCTGACGAACTGTGGAATTTTACCATGCTTGGTACAATTATCACTTCACAAGTGATGTATATATGACATCCAGATTGTGAAATTGACCACTTCATGAAATGGGCAAATTTTTGTCCATTCTGTGAACCGGCAAAATTTTGATTGTCCTACCCATTTCGTGAACTGGCCATTTAATATCAAATAATAATATGAATAAAACATGTCTTAGAGTATACAAACTGTTTATGCCTGAACGGCCACAAAAGTTGTTTAGTTATACAATATTAAATTAATATTAGTAAAATAATAAGAGGAGTTTACCTCAATATTGAGTTTACCTCACTATCTAATATTAAATTAAATAAAACACTAAACTCTTAGAACGGAATGGCCTTAACTATTCTTGGAGAGAAAACTCCAAGGACACTGACACTAACACTAACGTATTAATGTTGTAATGATTATCACAGGTTATAGAAACGTTGTTTAGTTATTAAATAAAATAAAATTTCGAATCGCGCGTTATTTGGATTAATCTTTAGTGTACGTTATCCGTTTAGGTGTGTAAGTCTAGCTAAAAAAAAAAAAAAAAAAAAAAGGTTAGGTTAGTATACACGACTATTCGTGAGGATTCAAGTGACAAAAAAAAACAAAACAAAAAAAAAAAAAAAACATTAGTCGTGTTTTTTATTTTTCCCCCCTCTCTTGACTCCCTCCGAGTAGTTGTATAGACTAACCTAACTTTTCTTTTCTTTTTTTTTTTTTTTTTCACTAGACTTTTATTTGCGGTAATTATCAGTCTAGCAAACACATTCAAACAGACGGTATAGACTTCCAGTTTAATCTAAGCAAAAAAGGAAAAACGCAGCCAGTCATTATCAACGGTAAGAGCTATGCTGTGAGATGTGCTTGCAAATCACTGCTTTTGTCACGGCTCAGCACAACCGATGTAACTGTATACTGTATTCACAAATACGTACCGTTGAGGTTACTATTAATTCCAACCCAATATAAGATTATGGGAATTCTTTCAGCAAACTACAGTTCATGAATTGGGTAGAATATAAACCGGCCAGTTCGTGAACTGGGCGAGTTTTTTTCCGGTTCATGAAATGGGAAGAGGAGAGGTAAATTCACGGAATGGACAAAAATTTTCCTATTTCATGAACTGGTCGATTTTAAAATCGGGTGTAACATATACATTAGCAGTGTAGAGCCCATCTCGTGGGACAAATTTCAAATATCATAACAGTGAAATTTATGTTTAATCACTCTATTAAATTTTAATTTAACACGTTTAATAAAGTGTAACTGAAAATATAAAATGTTAGTAATTTACTGATATTTATAATCAATATTCAATTACATTAAATTTCGGGGTTTTTAATATTATCACAACAAAATATTCGAAATTTTATTCTTTTGGTCTTTAATACTCTTTAATGTTTTGTCAATTTAAGTTTAAAAAAAAAAGGGTTCTCCAGTTGGCATCCATTCATTTTAAAAATCAAAAATATAACCAAAATATAGTATAAAACAAATAAAAACTTGCTGTGCTTTGAATCCATGTTAGTGTAATATTTTTGATAGTTTTTTTTTCCCCCCTCTCTTTTCTTTCCTTTCTAGCCATGAGACTAAAGTATCCTCATGGTTGCCTCCGGTGGAGTCCTGGGACTCCGGAGGAACCTCGCTTCCTTATGGCTGGGAGGCTGCTTTAGATAAAGATGGGAAGACATATTTCATCAAGTAAGTGTTATCAATTGATTTGGTTTATAATTTTTTAGGCATTGTAAATGAGTGGAATGTTGATTTTTTTCTCCCTTCCAAAGTGAACTTCGAATCTCTTAACGGTTTTAAGAGATTCGAAGTTAGGTATACCAAACTTATTTGGTATACCTATATAATGCTAATGAATGCCACTGAAGTTTGGCGAGTTGAAGAATTTGATTGGTACAATTTGGAAAGTTGGAAAATTAGCATTAACTAGAGCAAATCAAAATTTGCCCTAGTTAATGCGTGGTTTAATAGTTTTCTTGAAATAATCAAATGACTAGTCTTGGAGTTACAAATAAGGCCAGGTGTCTTTAGACGAAACTCTAGATCTTCCAGCCCCCCCCCCCCATCACTTTTCCTTTGAAACTGAGCCCTCCAAGGAATTTGGAACTGCTTTGCTGCGGACCTTACTGCTATATCATCATTTGCTGTATCATACCGTTTCTGAGTCCCTCTGAAACCCTTACTTTGGCTGATTCACGTTTTATGTAAAGAAAACAAAATACATTTCACTCATATATGAACAGCCATATCTGGAAAAATACCTTAAAGCCTGTGCCAATAAGGCCCACCTGAGCCTTATAGGACCCTCCTGATTATTCCCCAATTTTTCCTCTAGTTACATTATATTTTTTAAAAAAATGTTTATAGTCTATGGTAAAGGGACAGATGTGCTACATATCAGTGTACTGTGTATCGAAATTGCATCTTACACTTTACTTCGAATATGAACAAAAAGCGTACTGGCGTAAAACGATTCCCATGTGGACATAAACGACGTTCATGTAAAAGTCGTTCGTATGTTCCCATATTTGAACAAAACAGTAGAAGCTTGTTATTATTATTATTATTTTTTTTTTTATTTATTTAATTCAGATTAAGTAAAAGTTACATTCTTATGGCATGTGCGTTAATGACTGCGTATTAATAGATAACAAGACCACTACTGCACCTGTTGGCCAACGTGCCCACTTCTTATAGAATCAATGGTCGTACTTAAAAAAAAAAGTTACGAAAAGAGCCATGCATCTTTTCGATTACCTACCTTACAATAAACATTATTACTAATATGAACTGTAATGAGAAGTCCGCTATAACGTTAAAGCAATATTTACTGTTCGGACACTACTTTGAAGTTGTTTTTGTCCTTTTCTTATATTCATTTTCACATGAATTATTCCAATTTTATTTATTTCTCTTTATGAGATTCTCCGTGACAATATGATTTCTCCATTTTTCACTTGTTTGGATGGATCTGGGTTCTGATTCCATTGGAGATGGAGGAATTCTTGAAGTTAGCGGATCCTAAACGAAGGAAGTTTTTTTTTCCCCCCTCCTAAGTCAGCGGTTCCCAAACTGTGCGCCGCGGATATTTTAAATTTTCGAGGGAAACACAGTGATACTCGATATCTGTCGGACACCGCGAGAATTACTAGCTCGAAGTAGTTCACAGTTTCAACATTATTTATTAAGTTGCTTGGACCTAACTACCTAATAAACGGAATGTTAGGTATTTCTTTTAGCTTAGCGGCGCCGTGAAAAAATTACTGAGACACTAAGGGCGCCGTGAACCGAGAAAGTTTGGGAACCTCTGTCCTAAGTTATTCCCGGTTATTCTTTCTGATTAACATGCAAATTTACCTGTGAGCATGCGCACTTGTACAGCTGATGCGCCGCAAACCAATAACAAAAACTTAAAATTATTTGACTTAATTCTAATTATTTCTCTTAATTGACATTTGGACCCCTTACAAGTTCAAGCCGCTTAATTACTAAATACAGTAAAATATTTTTGTATTCTCTCTATCTTGTGAACTCCTCTGACCTTATGTGGTGGTTCCGGAGTATAAACAGAAAATTTATTTATTTTATTTATATATGAGGGGGACGGTCAAAAAAAAGATTTGTATTCACCCAGTTGTGATAGAAATATGATTTTTTTTTTTATTTTGACATCTTGACATCTCTATAACAACCATACAAATCCCAGCACGTCCAGCAACTGCTGTAACAGAAAAGAGTGTTGCAAAAATTAAGGCATTAATTAATCTGAAAGGTCGCCGTATTAGCTTCAAAGAACTAGTTGCAGAGCTCCAAATTAGTGTAAGGTCTGTGGAGAACGTCATCCATCAATAGTTGCATATGAGTAAAGTGTCTACTAGATGGGTTCCCAGACTTCTGACCCGTTATCAGAAGAAGGAAAGGGCACAATGTGCACATGAAATGTTGTCGATGTGCCAGGAAAAAGCAAGAGTTTTTTTTTCATGGCTAGTCACTATGGATGAAACTTGGATCCATCACTATGATTCTGAAACTAAATAAATATCAAAACGATGGAAGCATGCAGAATCACAATCCCCCTAAAACGGCAAAGGTGCAACCAAGTGCTGGAAATGTGACGCTGTCAGTTTTTTTGAGATCCGCATGGTGCAATACTAACAGATTACCTTCAAAAGGGCTGTACTGTGACTGCGAAGTATTATTCTAATCTCCTACGTGATGCTGTTAAAGAAAAAGACTAAAGAAAAAGGACAATATCGTGCCTGCTGCATGATAGTGTGCCTGCTCATTCCTCGCATGCTGCACTGAGGTGTGCCCGCCCACGAATGTGGAGTTCAAATATTGCCGCATATTGCTTATTCTCCCGACCGTGCACCCTCGGATTTCTTTCTCTTTCCTGCCCTGAAGTTCTTTCTTCGTGGAAAACACTTTGCTGCTGACGATGAGGTGAGTTCTACTGCCGAGTCGTGGTTTGGAGGACAGAGGACTTCCACAAAACTGGCCTGAGAAATGTATTGAGAGGTATCAAAAATGTGTAATTTTTTCTGGTGACTATGTTGAAAAAGTGTACATGGTGTTTGTTTCACCGTTCTATCACAACTATTTTTGGGCGAATACAAATCTTTTTTCGAACCCCCCCCCCTCATATATTGTATATTTTATAGGTTTTTACCGTGATTTTTAATAAAACGTCGAAGGTTTTAGAAACATGTTCTTTTACTAACAAAGAGAAAAAGAATCGAGATAATATTGAGGTTATGTGCTGTCAGAGGATGGATGACCTAAAACTTTAGATCATCCGTAAACTGTTATTACTCGACCTTGCCAGACTGAAACATGTTCGTTTAGATACAGTATAAACATAGACCTAAAGGAGATTCTTATGGAGCTCATGAGGATTAAAAGGAATTGAAGTTTACCTTCAACGTGTTGTAGCTGCACACGGACTCAGACACAAACTAATACTGCAGATTTTTTTTTTTTCCTTTCTTCATTTGTGAAGCTCATTCTCTATAACTTTTATTGTAATAAAGATTGTTGTTATATTTATGTATAATAGTATGCGAAGTTCTTAATTTTTCTATCACACAAATAGTTTAACTTCGAAAATTCACATTTTATAAATATTTGAGAGAGAGAGAGATTAAAAAAAACAAAAAAAAACAATACATATTTATATACGTGTACGTAACGCTGCTCATGCATCTCACCGTCGTTACTTCGTATTGGTTTTTCAGGAACCGGAAGTTTCTTTAAAAAGTAACTGACAACCACTGGAAATATACTGTGTATATACACACTTTCTTTAGGCTAGCAAAGTTGCATTTGGTTAGCACTGCACTGTTTGGGTAGTACTGTACTAGAGTAGAGGAGAAGAGAAGAGAAGAAAACGACAAGGAATACTAAACAGAGAAGAGACTAGGAATCACTTAAGTAATTTTATTAAGTGAACCTTGAGTAGTTCGAGCTAATAGATGAGCTATTAACTCATATTCATATTCAGCGTATTCATTTTTAAAAGTCTTTTAAAAATGAAGAGTAGAGTTCATTCGCAGAAAGGGGAACAAACAGGCAGTAATTTCCAGCAATGCAACAAAATTGGGAGGTAAAAGGGATATTAAAGAGGTATTTTTTAATTAATTAATTAAATGCGGCAAAAATTTCTATTATCTTGACGATTGCCATTATGCTAAAGCAGTGTTTTTCAAAGTGTGGTACGCGAAAGGGTACACGGCAATTTTTTTTATTTTACTTTATCATTTTTTTTTTTTTTTTTTTTTTTTTTTTTTTTTTTTTAGCTGCAGAAAACAATTTAAAACACTTGGTTTGAGTTTCGCTTATATGAAATCACTCGTTAATTGAATCAACAGCTTTAATGAATCAAAACTTGAAACCCTTTATATGTTGCAGTGTGTAAAACTCTTCTCTTATGGGATCACAATTATCATAAAAAATGATAGAGATATATAATCCTTGAATTTTCGGGTTTTCTTTCCCCCCTCCCATCTAATTAATTAGAGTATGCTGTTAATGATCCGGTATACAGTATTTGGATTAGCTCAAGTGTGTGTGTGTGTAGTAGTAGTAGTAGTAGTAGTGGCATGTGATGCAAGAAAGCAAGTGTATGAGTGACCCAAACAACGTTTTACCTGACATCTGTGGGAAGTAATCACATGATAATTATGTTGTTTGTTTACTACTTGTTTTCCCCCCTTTCTGCGAATGAACTCTACTGTTCATACAGTAATTGGGTTAATTTTAGAATGCCAGTGACAATAGTTTTTCAAAAAGTGCACTTTGGTAAATTTTTACTAAACCTTTATTGCTCAGTGTAAAATTTTAAGTGTAAAATGTAGAGAAAAGTGATTATGCATACTTTAATTTCAGACTGGTACGAATCAGCCATATGTAATCTGCACTGTCCCGTCAGAATGTTTGTTGATTTTTATTATCACTTCCAGTTTTTAATTATTATTTCTATATATATAGTATTCATGTATAGCTTTTATTATATATCAACTGAATACCATATATTATATTGCATTTGTTCTAGTCTAAATAATATAGTATTAAAACTATCCCCAAATTATCTTCGCCCGAGAAATTAGTACGCCGGTAAGACTAAACTCTCAAAAGGTGAACACGATTATTGTAAGTTTGAGAAACACTATGCTTAACCCACCACTACATAACAGACTGGATTAAAAGGCAGGATCCAGAGTTTCTGGAACCCACCTTTAATACTGTCTTCACATCTAATTTAATTGGTAAAGTATATATATATATATATATATAAAATAATAATAAAAATAAAAATAAAAAACCGAGAAAAGACTGAGAGAAAACTATATTTCTCAGTTCTTTCTCTAAGTGTGAATTTCAAAGTTCTCCAATCTTCGCAACCTTTGCTGTTAAACTCTGGATGTTCACAATTGTCACTTCCATGGTGATTATAAATTTTCGAATAAAAATTAAAATTTTTATTTACCCACTTCATACATAACAATCTTAATAAAAGCAAAGATTCCACGATATATCATTCATTTGATTTTTTTTTTTTTTTTTTTTTTTCATCCCACTGTTATCCTCAACTTTCTACCTGCGGGATTTGTTTCTTTTTACTGAATTTTCTTTAAATTCGTGTCTTGAATTTAAATAAGAAAGGAAATGCTATAACAATATATGGCCGTCACTTTAGATTCAAGAAGTTTTTGATTGAGAATAACGCTACTGACATTGATTAATTATGTCGACCACTTTTAGAGAAGTTTTTAACTTTTTTTTTTTTTTTTACTTCTAAATTTCTAAGATACTTTAAAAAGCAGTCACTTGGTTTCATTATTATCACTTTTATTCGGAACCATTATAATCTCCAATTTCTTATTGATGTAATAAGAATGTCTACTTATTGTCCTTTTCCCAAAACTTTACATAGTGTAATTTTAAAATAAAATAAAAAGACCCTCATCTATTATAGACATCTATCTATAATTTAGACATATTAGGTAGGAAAACTGGTCAAAATCAGGTGGTTTAGAACAAGCATTACTTAAGTTTGGCTAGTTTTACTAATTGATGTGGTTCAAGTGTGAACCAGATGTGTAACGTGCTATTTATTTTAGAGATTAATGCGACGAACACTGAATGTTTGAAATCATTAGGGTGGATTGCCCTAAAATATTCGCAAATATTTTTAACGTTCAGTGTTGTACTGTTTAACAACTCTCTACCATCATTATCCGCTGCACACTTTTCCTTCCTCCAGTTTATTTGGAACCATTTTCGGAACACCGAATTGATCTTATGTTGTTACTTTTGATGTTGCTTTCGTTTGCATCTGTATATGTGTGAGGTATATTCTTTCCATCTTAAATTTGTGGTTTCCGGGAAGCACTTCTCCGAGAAATACCAAATGTTTTCTGCGGCCTTTAGTTTTGTATTGATCCCTTTTCGCATACAAATTCTCCAACGCAGTTTACATTTTCATGAACGTTTCAGATGTTCGTGCTCTCCTTTACAGCGCAGTTTCTGCATATATTTTGGTTAACTGTCTCCTTTTGCATTTCTTGTGCATCTCCTTTGTTAGTTATTTATATTTTTTATGCCTTCAAATTGGTTTTATAGACCTTTGCTCATTTTCTACGGTAGCTTACTTTCGTCCGCTTGCTAAGCAGCGGAAAAATCTCTTAAAATATTAGTCAAAAAGACAGCAACTCTGTCTTTTTTTTTTTTTTACTAATATTTGAAGATATTTTTTCTCACTCAGAGGTTATTTACTTAGTGTGTATTTCTGCCCATAATAATACGATTTGCTGCAAGGATTTTATTTTCTCTGTCTCTGACAAACAAATAAATGTCCATAGAACAAACCCAATAGGGAATCTAAAACAGACGTAGAACAGAATATACTTCAGGTTTTGTTGTCAAAAGAACTTTTGGCCATTAAATTGTGGCTGTTTTGGTCGTCGTTTTTCCCACGGCTTTCTTTCTACTGGAATAAAGTGGTAGAAAGCGATTCTGATTTCTTGTGGTTTAAATTCATTTTCAAAACTGCACGAATTTTCACTAGCGAGTGTTTCGCATGCAATGTTTGAACATACACAGAAGATACTGAAGGTTGGGAGACTAGTAGAAACAGTCTGCGGTTCGAAAGGGGGGATGCCCGTAGATTTCGCGCGTATAACGATGTTACAGTCCCTACTGCATGAGAGGTATTGCTTGCTAAATGACATTCTTTATCGCTGCATCATTAGAACTGCTGTAACAGTCTTGCTAGTTTAGACGATCATTCCAGATCGGTGTTGTGTTGCAGTGACCACATGTGGGGTTCTAGTTGTTATAGCTAGTGGTATAAAACATGCTCTAGTCTACTTACACGCACTTTTCCTGTTAGCTTGAATTAACGTTTAGCATACACTCTTGTAGGTTTTAGTACTTCTCAGAACTGTACTGCATTTCAGCTAAATAATGTCTGCCAGTTAAATACGAGTATGTGGTAGAAGACGCCTTACTTAGAAACGGCATACTTTGGCCTTTTATCCCAAGAAATCCACAGCTCAAGGTCCACCAAAGCGTAACGTTAGCACCACATTGTGTAAGTTATTGAGTTTTACCCGCTGATTTTTAGAAAAAAATGTGCTCTGCTCCTAAATACAGTATCGTACGATGCTTTTGTTACTTATGTGGTTTATCTAGAAAAAAGTCAAAATAAACATTTGTTCGGGGCTACATTATAAAGAGCCAGATGTTGGTGTTATAATCGGACTGTATAAACTCTTAAGGTTGCAAAGAATTGGATTGGTGTTAGGCCAAAAGTGACTTTGTATTCATTTTTTTCTTTGGTCCGTTTCTTTCATCGACTTTTAAAACAAAATTTATAAATTATTTTTTGGTTCTCTCAGATATTTTCGACGCAAACCCTCGAGGCACTAAGATACGCATCACAGTATGTAAACCTCTGACTTCAGACTCTAAATCGGCAGTATTCACCACGAAGTCGTCAAGAGCCACTTCAGGTGAAAGAAATATTTTTTTATGTTAGCCGATTTGCACCTCTTTACCTGAGTTAATCGCTTCCTTGAAAAAAGGTTAGATTTTATGACATAACAAGTTACACCACGATATGTAGGTAAGCTTTTAATCTCTTCATCTGCAGATTGAATGTTATAGAATCTTTAATTATTTTCAATTGCTCTTAGGTAGAGAGGCGGCAGTGTTCGATATTAACTTAGTCTCGGTTTTTTAAATTTAATCTGATCGGTAATAAATCGGTGTGTGCCCCTTTTAGTGTAATTGCGAATTGAACTAGAAAATAACTTTATGTATACTAAAGGGAGGGGGAAAACGTAAAATTGCAAATAATTACAACATTTTATACACGTTTCTGACAGTAACTTGTCTAAATAAGTGGGAAAGTAAGGTGGAGATGTGCGAACAAAAATTGAACTTTAAAAATGTTCATACGTAAAGTGACCAGACGTCCCGGATTTCAATCGTTTGCCCAGCATTGCAAACTGTCCCTGATTGGACATGTAGCCTCCATACTTAACACCACTTCGTGAGAACATTATGCATTATGTTTGCCGAGAACAAATGGTGCAGCCGAAAGAGTTTTTTCAATGGTAAATAAGCTGTGGATGTCAGCAAAAGCACAGTTGACCGTAGAAGCGCTGAAAGCAATACTACAAGTTAAGTGCAATTTTGCTAATTCTTATGAAGAATTAAACATTCACTCGGTGGAAAAATACATATATTTATTTTTTATTGTTATTATAGTTAAAAGAAGTATGTATTTTTATTATTATTTCACAGAAAAAAAATCTAACCTTTTTTCACTAACCTAAAATGAAAATCGATTTAAAGCATGACCCCCTCTAATAAGTGGTTTTTCCCCCTCTAATTACAATTATTTTTTTCAGTTCACATCCTTCACGCAATCTTCTGTTAGTTACGTATAAGTTGTGTTACGTAGCATAACACGAGGGGAACAGTATACTGAATTTTAGTCTTTCTGTGAAAACAAACAAAAAAAAAAAAAATATATATATATATAAGTTAAACTAAATGCAACAAGGCATCATATATTTAAGAATATAAATAGATCACTCTTAAACGAAAACACTACGTTTGTAGGGTAAAAGGGCATCATTTTATCTGTACTGTATCTCATATTGACCTGGAACTAAAGTTATAAAAAATATATCAAACTTCTTATATATATATATATATATATATATATATATATATATATATATAAGAAGTTTGATTTTTTTATAAGTTTAGTTCAAGGTCAATGTGTTTAATTTATATTTTGTGTGTGTATATTGTTTCTAGGGGTTGAAAAAATGTCCCGCATTGGAATGCTAAGGATCTGGTTACTAAATAATACTTAAAAAAAAAAAAAAAAAGTGAAAAATGCACACAGTCAGGAAAATTACAATATTAAGTGGCAAGTACCGAGTGCAAAACGAAAAGGCTTTGAAAAATTCAACATTTTTCAGTTAATTCCAAGATTATAACATAATAATTTATTTATCCCTATTTTATGTTACATTTTTGAGGGAGAACACATAAGCCAATGGCTTTTTAGGCAGTGTTCTCTTAAAAAATGATAAAAATATACAATTGAAAAATATGCAGTTCTGAAATTGTACAGAAGGTAATGTTCAACAGAAAAGACATAAATAAATTGGAGTTTTTTGTACATTTCTTTACAGAATACTTTGCAAACCATCACCAATAATATCATTGTGAACATTTTTACAATTAAATGATGAGATATATGCACAGAAATTTATCAACTATTTGCCAATTGCTTCCTTTAACATTTGTACGTTATTTCCATATTGATAATGATTTCCTCTGTGGTTTTAAAATTCAGGAGTTGAGTTGAAGGTAATTTGAATCAGACTCCACGGGCTCACATCTGGTGAGTATGGGCTTGGCACACCCAGTGTCCTGAGCTGGATATCACCATTCTTCTGTTTCTTGGTGATTCCCTTCTACTTCTCTCTCTCTCTCTCTCTCTCTCTCTCTCTGGGTAACTCGGAAATTTTTTTTTTTTGGCTGGTGCAGCATAAGCTTCAGGCTTCCTTGTACTATATGGCTAGTAATAATAATAATAATGTGTTCAATTTGTAGTTTCTCGAATCGGTTTAGTGAGGTGACATTTTTGATTTTTGCAGGAAGTTTGTTCCAGGTTTTAGTGCCTTTGTATTTTATATTTTTCTGACCTATGGCTTTTCTGAAAAGTGGAACCTTCAGGTTGGCTTCATTTCTCAGATTGTATGATATTTCTTCTTCTTCTCTGGTTATGAAAAAGGATCTGAAGAGAGGGGGAAACTCTGGTGTCTTCAAAGCAGTGTAACCAAAGACCACCTTGGCTTTCTGTAGCAGTTGATAGATGCTGAGGAATCTCACTTCCTTGTATCTCAATCAAACTAATCATTGCATTCCAGGGAAGCCCCAAAATTGAACAAACACATCGATTGAGAATGGAGTTAATTCTCGCAAGGTTTTCTTGGCTGGTGGTACCCATGAGATAATTCCATAGGTGAGGTGCGACTGAATTAAAGAAAGGAATACTAGTCTGAGAAGGGAAGGAGACACCCAGGCAGAGCCCCTGGCGAGTATTCCTGCTAGTGACGAAGTTTTCTTTCGTAGGGTTATCATTTGTTTTACCCAACTTAGTTTACCATCTAGCCAGATTCCGAGAAACTTGGTCTCATTCACCCTTTCAAGTTGTTTTTCTTTGTATGTTACGTATAAATCAAAGTTTAGTGGTTTGTTTTTCGTTCTGAACACCATGTATTTTGATTTTTCTGGATTCAGTATAAGCTGATTCTTTTGAAGCCAATTATGCATCACAGAGAGAGCAAGGCAGAGATTTTGAGTTGAAGCTGATTAGGGCTTTTTCTGTGATCAGAATGGAAATATCATCGACATACACTACTAGGTGAGAAGATGGATGAAGAGAGGGGCTCACATCTGGTGAGTATGGGCTTGGCACATCCAGGATCCTGAGCTGGATATCATTATCATCATTCTTCATCTTTGTTGATGATTCCCCCCCCCCTCTCTCTTTCTCTCTCTCTCTCTCTCTCTCTCAGGGTAACTCAGAATTTTTTTTTTTTTTGCCTGGTGCAGCAAAAGCCTTAGGCTTCCTTGCACCACATGGCTAATAATGATAATGAAAGAGAAATTAATCAATGTAAAGAACAAATAGGATAGGTATATAGCAGGGGGTGGCCACCAAGTTGATTGCGGCTTTAATTTCAGTCAATCACGTCACGACGAATTTTAAATATATATAAAAAATAGATTAGTCAAAATCTAAATGTTACTATTATGCACCTCACTGCATACAACTTCTTACAAATCCGTTGAACCATGTGACTACCCTTGTTGCGATGCAGCCGCTAGGCTTGTCTAGCGAAAATTCCCGCAGTTACATTGTGGAGAGCAGTGTATGTATCGAATTCTTATTTAGCTTACTTAATATTAATAACTGGACAGTACTTATATGTTAATTTAATACCCTCTGATTTAAAATGAATACTACGAAAAAGAGTAAAACGTATCATTTTCATCATAGAATACTTTTTAAAAACTAGAATACATAAAAAACTAGAATACTTTTTTTTGTAATGATAAAAGAAAAATGTTGTTGTTTGGTTTGAAATGTCTAAAAGTGCTCTTCAAGATCGTGATTATCTCGAAATACTGTTATGCAATGCATTGAAAAAATGAGTAAAAATGTGAGCAAACAATTGGTGCTCAGTTGGCTAATTGTGTGTCCTTTTCTTTACAACTAGATGAATCTACAGATGTCAGTGATACAGCTCAATTGCTCATTTTTATTCATATGGTTTTCAATGATTCTGCCTCTAGAGAAGAACTGCTGGATATGGTTTTGTTAAAAGCAAGAACTAGAGGTCTTGATGTATTTAACACACTCAAAAATTTTATTGAAAAAAATTAAATTACCACTATGTAAGCTCGTGTCAATAACAACAGGTGGAGCTAAAGCAGTAACGGGGCATCTTAATGGATCCATCACATTATGCCAAAAGGATGACAAATTTCCAGATTTTGAGTTGCCACTGTATCATCCACCAACAAGTGTTAAAAATGTTATGGATATAGCTTTCAAAATCGTGAATTCCAGCAGAGGACAATCTCTTCAAAGGAGACATTTAAAAATGCAACTCGATGAAAATGAACCAGATCTGATATTACACACAGATGTGAGGTGGCTGAGTCGGAGTAAGTTTCTACAGAGATTTTGAAATTTAAAAAAAATTGCTGATCAAAGGGGAGATGATTATCAGCAGCTGCAAGATATGGAGTGGTTATGTGATCTGGCTTTTTTTGTCAGATTTTACCAGAAAATTAAAGTGATCTGAATTTGGAAAAAATAAAAATGTGGGTGACATGATTAATATTATTTCTACATATAAATATTACTTTTTGGCAATGGCTAAGGATCTCAAAGAAAAAAAATTCTAACATTTTGCAAGTATGCAAGATCATTTGCAAAAATATTATTTATTATTATTATTATTAGCCGTATGGAGCAAGGAAGCCTGGGGTTTATGGCAAAAACCAGCCAAAAAAATTTCTGAGAGAGAGAGAGAGAGAGAGAGAGAGAGAGAGAGAGAGAGAGAGAGAGAGAGAGAGAGAGAGAGAGATCACCAAGAAAGAGAAGAATGATGATATCCAGCTCAGGACCTTGGGTGTGCCAAGCAAATACTTACCAGATGTGAAATCCTGTTTTTGAATTTAATAGTGAGAAATATGTTTCTGATATTGAGAAAGTTGTGGATGATTTTGAAACCAGATTCGATGATTTTAAAACAATTGAAGACATTGTTCAATACATTTTTATCCATTTAATGTCGACTTAGATATGAAACAAATTGAAGAAAAAATCGCTGAGATTTTTCACATTGAGAAAATATTGCTTGAAAAGAAATTATTACATTGCGAAACAATATCTTCCTAAAAGCTAGATCATCAGAAAAAGACTTTTGGAAATATGTTTGCCGAGAGAAGTTCCCAAATGTAAAAAAATGCAGTGGACTTTTAAATTCCTGTTTTGGTTCCACACATCTATGTGAATCAGCTTTTTTGTATTTGAAACAAACAAAGACGAAGAATTTCTCTAATCTTACGGATTTACATACAGAAGATTCTTTACTGTCGGCCTTATCACAGTATATCCTCGATTTTGAAAGCGTGGCAGGTGACATGAGACACAAACTTCACATAAATTAAAAATTTAAATATATGTTAATTTAAAATAAGAATTCTGAATTGTATTTAATTTTAAAATTTATAAACAACAATTTCAATATGCATTGATTAACTCTTTTAGCCATGTGCAATGAAATTCTTGAGATGGTAGATCGCGTCACATTTTGAATAAAAAAAAAGTAGATTGCATCACAAATTAAGTTGGCCACCCCTGGTATATAGGATAGGTTAACATACTAATGAAATCTAGATTTTATCTCTATCTAATTGGTCATATTGTGCGATTAGGTATACTATTTCCAACAACTATACTTTCACAGATAAATATGTGAGCAAGCTTACAGAAGCAGATTTTTTTTTTTTTTTCATATTTTAAATAGTTCAAAACTTCCTGAGATTTTATTCTCAACATTCATTTAACCTCTACTGAACATTCGTTTAACCACTACTGATGATGCCCAGTCAGCCATTTCTCCACTTAAATATTTCACTGGTCCTGATACTCTGCCTGCTCTTTTCTTCAAGAAAAGTAGTTTGTCTCTAGTTCCAATTCTTACAAATCTCTTGAATTACTGGCTTTTTCGTGGTTGTTATCATTCAGCATTCAAAGAAGCCTATATCATCTCGATATATAAAAAACAGGGTGAGAAAGCTATGCCTAATAACTACTCACTTCTTACTGTACTGAATACAATTGCAAACATTTTTGAACTCGTACTTTATATATTAGTTCCAACCTTCACCCTTTTATCAATGATCATTGATAAAAGGGTGAAGGTTGGAACTAATATTGCTTTCCTGAGAAGAAAAGCATTAGTATGCTTTTCTTCTCAGGAAATCAACTTTTTTCAAATGTGGCCTTATTCTCTCATTTCCTACAAACAAATTTGGACAAAGGAAATCAAACTGATTCGCTTTTCCTTGATATTTCACATGCAGTTGACTCTGTACACAATGATCTGCTCTTCAAGCTTTCATCTTATGATCTATGGTTTCCTTTACTGGATTTGCTTGGTTCGCTACTTAGAAATTGCAGACAATCTGTAATGAGTGATGGTACTTCATCAACTCCTACTGTTTTGCAAGGTGTTCCTTGGGTCCACTCTTCTTTATTGTTTACATTACCTATCTGTCAACTTGATTTCAGTCTCTTAATGTTGAGTGGGAACTCTATACAATTATGATATTAAACCTTACAAAATTATTTATTCTTCAACTGACAATGATGAACTCCAGTGCTGTCTTGATTCCCTCTCACTCTAGCTCAATAAAAGTAACTTGTTTCTAAACCCATTAAAATGTAAATTACGTTGGTTTCGTTCGAATCGTGCAGTTAGACCCTCTGTCTCTACTGATTATTATACATATTGGAAACTCTTTAATTGCAAGTACTGATACATTCAAGGACTTAGGTATCCTATTTCAATCTAATCTTCATCCCTCATCCTATGTTGATCGTGTAATACCTCAGGCTTCCAAACTTCTTGGAGTAATTAAGTGTTCTTCCATGATTTTCAAGTGTGACAAAGTTATAATTCTTCACTACAAGCCACTTATATTTCCCATTTTTGATTATTGTGATATTATTTGGGCCCCACAACAGGAATATCTTTCTCAGAGACTTGAGAGAATTCAAATTATCCACAAATAAATCCACAAAAGCCTAGCAAGTGTGTGAGTGACCAACCCACAAATTCCAGTCAATATCCGGGAAATTAAAATCCTCCATTTTTTTATTGTACTCATCAGAGTCATTAGGCCTGTAACACACTCCCACTCTCAATTTTGATCAACCAGTGCTTATGTCACACTAAACTGACTCAACACTGCACTGTCCAGCAATGTCGACTGGCTGCACTTCTTTGGATTTTATGTGTTCCTTAACTAATAGCATAACCCCTCCTCCCTTCCTATCCTGTCTATCCTTCCTGTACACATTGTACTCCCCAAATTCCAGTTCTGCATTCCTTATATCTGTGTGACACCAAGCATTGATGTGTACATGCACTTGTACCTATTCTTAGCTACCCTAACACAACACATGTGTTTACTTGTACCACAATGACTCCCAGCAGTCTCTGAAATACTCTGCATCTTGTTTTCCAGGCTGCTGCTCATTCCAATAGAAGCAGTGCAAGAATCACTTTCACCTTTGCCTGCGGCTACTGTTAATCTATTAGTCCATGTATCCCCCCAAGCTAGCAGTTTTCCGACCCACCTAACACTGCCTCGATAGCATCAGCAAATATTCTTGCACTCTTTCTATTTATGTGTATCCCATCCCTGTAGAAGCAGTCTCTCCTATTAACAAGTACAGACCAGGCTGAAAAAAATTTTACCCCTTGAGCCTTGCATAATCTTTCCAGGGCCGAATTGATCGACAAGGCTCTCATCATATACTCCCTCCTATCCTGTCTGGGCAGAATTGCAGACACTTTCAAATTCAACCCTAATTCATGGCTTTTTTTCAACAGTGACCCATACTTGTTAAGTAATTCCGCCGGTTTTCTACTCTTAATATATTAGTACCAACGTGTACAACAATATCACCTTTTGTGCCCTTAGCAGATGATATCTGCTCTACAACGTCATCAACACCTTTGCCCCTGACAGACATACCCTGGTCCTGTTCGACCTATCCTTTTTACACTCCCCGTTTCCCTGACAGTAAAATCACCAACAACTACTAGTTCCTGTGGATCAGCACATTCTGTCTTGGGGGTTGCCACTGTGTTGCGTGATGATCAAGTGCAAGTTTTGGCGTTGATGTGGGCAGCTGAGAGCTTGATGGGCCCCTCAATTTAGATCCTTCGAAGGTATCCACCCTGTCCTTCAAGCTCTCGTATAGGCCCATAACAATGCTGAGATGTCGCCTGATTTTCTCACAGTCCTTACATCACGCACACACAAAGACATGTATTCCGGAAGATTAGAACAAGAATAGCCCATTGATGAATGGACATTGATATATTAATTTAAAGTAATATTAAATTAAAATACATTTGGTACAGGTGGGCATTCTTTATTGACCCAGGGCTTTTGTATTCTTGTGCTGTTATTTGAGTGTTTTTTTGGATTCATTAATTGAAATGCCAAAAGGTAAATGATTGAATGCAATTCAGTCATTTATCTTTATCCAGGGAAGTAATCATAGATGCTACTAGATTTTACATACCAACTTAAGAAATACTATTCAAGGCTTAGACTTAAATGGATGTCAGATAAACTGATGAGACTTGTGGCATAGAAGAAAAATGAATACGATGCATATGAGTTATGAGGTGATACGGAAGCCTAAAGTGTGTGACGTATGTCAGAATATGGATACATAAACCTAAATATGTGTATTTGTCTTGGCAGGTGACAGAGTGAATTGTTAATGAACGGATCACCTTTGCCCAGTTAGCCATGCAACCTAATCAGATTAACAACTGTGAAGTATCGGGGGGGGGGGGACAGGAAACCAGATGCAAAAAATAATTTGACATCATGTACGTTAGATTTCAGTAAAGCTCTTTTGATTCTGTTCCACATGAATGACTGCTGTCAAATTGGAGCAGTGTGATATTGGTGGCAGAATAAATGGATGGAAGATAACTGATCTTATTAGTTGGCTGTTACTGTTTTTAATATTTATCGATGATATTTATGTAAACATATCAAGTTTAATGTCTGAGTTTTCTGATGAAACAGGTTGGCAGGGGGGGTTAATGACAGTGATCACAAGATCTAATTAAATTGGACAGATGATCTGAAAAATGGCAGTTTAGGTTGAACCATCAAAAAATACTATATTTGGGTAGTAGCAATCTTAGAATAACATACCATTTGGATGATACCACACTCAAAGAAATATATATAATACAGTATTTTTTTATTTAGAAGACTATATTCACAAGGCATAATATGTTATGGGTTGAAATTAATTATATAATATTGATGTAAATACACCATAGTTTACCCATAAGTTTAACTACATAAGTAGTGTTAAGGCATCATTTGATTTTATTTCATATTGTGGCTACTTTCACAACAAGATACAAGGTATTGCACTACTTCGAATAAACTACATTTGTCTAATAGAGGAGACTACTGTTAATTATTCTCAGTGGGCAGCACCACCCAAACAGCACTGTTTTGGAGCTTGTTGGCTCACTCATCGGTGGGCAGGCAGGTACCCTGTTAATGCAACATGCCATCACAGTTGGGAAGTTAATTTCACAATAGGAGAGATGCCAAATGGTATAAGTAATAATGTCATGTGATGCATTATCAGGGTACCTGCCTGCCCACTGATGAGTGACCCAACAAGCTCTGAAACAGTGCTGTCTGGGTGGTGGTGCCGGCTGAGAATAAATAACACTTATATTAGACAAATGTTGTTTATTCGAAATAGTGCAATACCTTATATCTCGTTGTTTGATTTTATCTCATAATATGAGATAAAATCAAATGATGCCTTAACACTATTTATGTAGTTAAACTTATGGGTAAACTATGGTGTATTTACACCAATATTATATAAAGTATTTTTTTATAAATACAATTTTCTTTCAAAAAAATGATCCTTGAAAAATATTTTTATTTTGTACTAAGTATTTTGTCATTTCTAGGCATGTTAACAGATTTACATAAAGTCCATATTGTCTTTCACTATGTCTCTCTGGTTGTTTTCCATCCACATGTAATAATGACTTCCAGAGGATGGATTTTTATGAGAATTTTCATTAAAATCAGACAACGGAAATCCCAGCAATTATTTCTTTTTTGCCTATTGTCTAACTTCATGTAATAATTGGACTTTCAGTGGATGGATTTTCATGAAATTGTGAGTTTTGGCTCTTTTAGAAAGATCTGTTGAGCCTCTCAAATTTCTTTAAAATTGGACCAATAGAAATCCAGTAATTATCTCACTTTTTTTCATATATATATCACATTGGCTATCCATAAACCACATATTGTAGCTGAAACACTAGATATTATATTAGTTGTCATATACTGATTGGAGGAGTGAATGGGCAATATGATGGATGCACAGAAATGAATTGTTCTCAGTTCATGCATAAAAGTCAGTTTTTTCTCATTTTTTTTGTTATCAGTTTGCTAAATACATAAATAAGGAATTATTATAATGTGCTTATTATATTAACCACAGTAGAAATGCTAAATATGTGTTTTATTTATATTGTTTTTAAAATTGCATCATAATCATTTAATTTATGAAATCATTTAGTATTAGTATTAATACTAGTACTAAATGATTCCTGTATATATCAATAATGGCAAATATTGCAAGAAAGCAAGCTTATACAGCATTAAAAAAAAAAAAAATTCACCTATCCATCCCCTGAAATAATTTGTCTAGTCCTCCCTTGAATTTATTCAAACTATCCACTTCCACAACAAGGGTGGAAGTCTGATTAAGAAGAATCCCATCAGCATTGAGGTTGCTCAAACCATTCAAAGCCTTAAACACCTCAATCAAAACACCTTGAAAGTGTCTAGTCTCTAGATTCTGCAATTTGCAGAACTGAAGCCTTTCTTGGTAAGGGCACCTCTTTTCTCCCCCTCACCAATCTCATTGCCCTTCTCTGTACCTGTTACAGAAGCTCTACGTCCTTCCTAAAATGAGGCCTCCAGACCTGTATGCAATACTCAAGATGTGGCCTGACCATTGCCTTATACAATGGGATAATGATCTTATCCCTTCTGTCAAAATTCCTGTCTATATCATTGACAAAACCACGATGCTCAGAGAACTTCATATCAGACTGCACACTTATCCCTAGGTCCTTTTCATTTTCCACTACCTGAGTGTAGTACCACACAACTGATACGTTTGTCTAGAGTTGCTGCTAATCGTATGCAGTACTTTGCATTTGTCAATGTTAAACTTCACTTGCCATTTCTCAGCCTATCTGCCTAATTTTTCTAGATCTTGTTACAGCAACATAGCTTCATGACTGTCATAGTCTGAAATGCATGCTGCACCTCGTACACTAACTATTCATACACTGTATGATTACAGGTATTACAATATGTCAAGTTAATATTACAGTGTGAGGTGTGTGCAGTGGAGTAAAAACAATTACCTTTATATAATATTAATTAATTAGTTAGTAATGAATTGGTAAGTAGATAATTTATAATTTATTAACCACTGAAAAAGAAAAAAAAATCAGTTAATTTAAAAAAAAAAAACAAAAAAAGTGATGCTAATCATAGCGATGCTATGATTAGCACCGTTAGTGCCATTTAGTTTTTGTGAAAACATCTTTGAAGAAAATGTGAAATGGAAATTACGCAAATTGCATCACCTCATAAATGGCACTAATACAGTCACTAACGTTAATTCGGTAGAATAAGTAGCGGGCGTGAGCTGGCTACTTACCGGTGGAAGGTCGAGCGTCAATAACCCTACTCTTTATCATGAAGGTGATGGCCGATTTACAAATAATCAAAATGAATTGTTATTTCAAAAATTTTGGGCTATTTCTTACATATATTTTTTTTGTGTATTTAAATTTTTAAAAGGTTTTTTCCAAAAAAAAAATGTGTATTTTTTGTCTCTGTTGACACTTTTAATTGGCCAATAAGGCATAGTTCACTGTATCCAAAATTCACAGAAATTTATACTCTTTCGTGGAAATAACTCACCAGCAGTGCAAGCTCTGAAAGAAATTTTAGTGCAGCCTGATTAGCAGCACAAGAACGTTGAAAGTAGTGACAGAGTTGACTTTATTTTATTTTGCTCAACAATTTGCAGTAAATAGCATATGAAGAGAAGGTGGCTGATAGAGGTGGATATTGATATTCATTTTGGAATTATGTTAAATTAAATTTATTACATTTTCTTTTTTTATAATTATTTTGGATAATTATTATTGTCAATATAATTATTAATATTGAATTTTGAATCCGAAAATTTATTGCTTTATTATTATGAAACTTCAGAAACTGATGCTAGCGATTTTATTTATATTAAAAATTTCAGTTGGGCTGGGATAAAAATTGGTTTGAGTCGGATATGGGTAATGAATTTGAAAAACAAATTTTGGCTTGGGTTGGATTGTCTAGACTTCGGACCAGGCTGGGTTAAGTGGGGAAAGCTTTTATTCTTGCATAATATTACTATCTGCTACTTATTCTACCAAATCAACTTTAGTGACTGAGTAGCGTCATTTAGGAAGTGATATCATTTGCTTCATTTCCGTAAGAAAATTTTGTTACCAATTGGTTTTGCTTCAGTCCAAAAATGTAGTAGGTGCCTGCCAAAGATGTTTTCACATCAAAAATGCTGGTTATTTTTATCATGGGAGGCAATTAGGGAGGGATTTTTTGTTTCATTTTCACTTGGAATAAATTGCAGTTCTGTTTATAAATGACTGTTTATTTTCAGCCATATCAATAAAACCACAACATATGAAGACCCAAGAAAAGATGTGGATGATGAACCACCTCAACCCAGGGAAATAGAACTCATAAGAGATTCACAAATGGGCTTTGGGTTTGTGGCAGGTAGTGAGAAACCTGTCATTGTGAGATTTGTTACTGAAGGTAAGTCAGCACATTTATTTTGTGTAAAGAAAACAGTGAAATCCACTAAATGTGTATGCAAAGGGCAAATTATGCAAGAATTACAAATCTACTTCATTGACACAACACTGCATTGAAATTGAAAGTAATTGTTTTAAGAAGTACTTATGAAAGTATATCAAAGCCAGATGGTCTATCTTTTGCCACTAATTTATCGTTTGTATTAATGGCAGAAGGTTGCTGAATTTGCAAAATAAAATACAAAAGGACAGAATTTAATAAGGAGAACAAAAAGGATTTTGTTTTCTGAGGCTCAACATTGTCACGAACCACAAGGTGCTGATGCCTCCCCCCCCCCAAAAAGAACATAATATTTCAAACTTGCTATACAATTGGGCTGAATGGCTGTGCCATATACAAACCAAAATTACACAAACTGCTTACCCAGTGGAGACTGAAAGATGAAATAAAGCCTTGGAGGACCTTCCCAGATAAATATTAGGTGCCTCCATAGCCAGGTGAGCAGGAGCAGCAGTTCGTAGCACACGCTTCTTGATTACACTGGGGTTCGAATGACCACTGCATATCATCGGAGCAATATGGCCTTAGTTTGCTAATGCTCCTAAAAACCAAATAACAAACAACAACAAATATTAGTTTAGTAGTATTAGTAGTGGCAAATGATGCAAGAAAGCAATCCCAAGACAATGAAGACATTTAATTAGAGAAACAATGAGTGGGCAGACAGGACAGTTTATAGGGAGAGGAAGTTACAAAATCAGCAAAAACTAAAATGAAATACATGACTTTATAATAGAAATGGACTAGGAATTGAAATGGAAGATTTTATGAAATGATGCTAGTTAATAAAATATCTTATTTTTAGTAATCAAGTCTGTACATGGCATTATCAATGCATATGACAAACCTGAATGGTCTGGTATACTCCATTCCATTTTTAGCCTTGAAATTTGTGTTTAAGACAATAAGGAAATATGTTTATCACTGTATGATAAGATGAAAAGAGTTTTTTTAGTTTTAATTTTAGACAGTGCTTTCTTCAGCAGTTCTTTTGGTGTATTTCATGAATTGCTGTTAGTTCACAAGGTAGAGATAAATGTTCAGGAGGTCTCCTCAGGCATAAAAATTGTGTTCTTCAGTTCTTAAGTCCCACCTGCACTAAAAATAGCTAAGGTTACTATGTTTAGGATATGATATTTTTACAAATGGAAAAGTCTAGTAAAGCTGTAAAACTTATCAAATATGCAAGGTATGATAAAAACATTCAGGGGACTCACTTTATATCTTGAACTTGCAATGTCATAACTTTGCAGACTCAAGTAGACATAATAACTATAATGGATCACCACTTTGTGTTTTATCTGCATTCGGCCTGAAATAGCATCTTCATTGAATAGACGATACTTTGTTTCATTGCATTTTAAAATCAGTGATTTTACTGAGCAGCAAATTTGCATGATCAAATTTTGTTTCAAATTAGGGAAAAGTGCAACAGAAACCACAAAATATTAAAAACAGCTTTAGAGAAAGGTGCTATATCTCATTTAAAGACTTTTTAGTAGCTTTTGAAGTTTAAAGAGGGTCACTTGTCTGTTGAAGGTGATCCTCACTCTTGCCTGCCTTCAACTTCAAAAACAAATGATTCCGTTGCTTGTTTGTTTTCTGATCTGGAGTGATCAACATCTGACTTTTTAACTCTTTGCAGTTGCTAGTGAAATCGATATTTCTTATGGAACATATCAATAAATTTTAATACAAGATTTGTTTCAGCAATTTTCCTTGCATGATCTCACTGTAGTGAGTTTTCACATGTCAGGGTATTTATGAGTGTGCTGCTGCTGACTCACTTTTTTGTTTCTTCCATCATTATTGAAGAGAAATTGTTGTTTAGTTATGATCAGGAAACAAAGGCCCAGTTCTTCTACTGAAAGACATATTTTTCAAGGCTTAAAAAAAGCAAGACAGTCTAGATAAAATTTGTGAAGATCATACTTATTGTAATTTTTAACTTGAAGGAGGAATTCTCAAGGGAAGTGGAGGCCAGCAGTGTATCAAACTCTGACAGGTAGCTAAATGATTTTGTAATAATTAAGAGGAAAGTGGAAGAGATCGTTGAAATTTAACATAAGGAGGGCACGTGGAGAGGATGGGATCTATCCAATTATGTTAAGGGAGGCAGCAAAGGAAGTAAGCAAACCCTTAGCCATAATTATGAGAGCATCCAGGGGGGGGGGATCCACACAGACTGGAGATGTGTGAATGTATCCCCAATTCACAAAGCAGGATCAAAGGCTGACACGAGTAATTACAAACCTGTTAGTTTAAATTTTGTTTCAAGGAAAATAATGGAGTCACTGGTTAAAGAAGTAATGCAGGATTATCTACACATGACGGTAGTTATAGATCAGACACAGCATGGGTTTGTTAAGGGTAAATCTTGTCTGATCAATTTGATTGGATACTACAATATGGTCACAAAGGAACTGGATGCAAAGAATAATTTTCATATCATATATTTGGATTTCAGGTACACTTTTGGTACTGTTGCACATAAGACTACTGTACAAATTGAAGCAGTGTGACATTAAGGGCAAGTTGCTGCTGTAGATAAAAGTATGGTTGAGTGGGAGAAGATGGAGAGTGGGTCTCCAGGGTTCAGTGCTTGGTCCATTGTTGTTTTCTGTATTTATTAATGATATTGATGAAAGTTTATCAAGCTTAATGTCAAGTTTTCAGTTGATACAAACGTTGGCAGGGATGTTAACGACAGTAATGAACAGGTTCTAGAAAAGTTAGGCAGATGGGCCGTGGAGTGGCAACTGAAGTTTAACATTCACAAATGCCAAGTACTGCGTATGGGTACCAGTAACCCCAGGTAATGTACCAACTGTGTGGTACTACACATAGGGTAGCGGAGAATGAAAAAGACCTGGGGTGATTGTGCAGTCAGATATATGAAGTTCTCAAGTGCAGACAGGCTGCAGAGCAGCTCATGAGGTTTTGTCAGTGATATACATGACTTTTGCTAGCAAGGATAAGGAGATGATTATCCTTTTGTATAAGGCAATGATCTGGGTACACCTTGAGTTACTGCATACATATCTGGAGTCCTCATTTTAGGAAGGATGTAGAGATGCTAAAAACAGTACAGAGAAGGGCAATGAGATTGGTGAGGGGAAGAAAGGGGTGCTGTTGCCAAGAAAGGCTTCAGTTCTGCAAATTGCAGCATCTGGAGAATACTCACCTTTGAAATGATCTTAACTGAATTTGAACCTAGACCTTTTCAGTTTGTTATGAACAGGCAACAGTCATATCCATAGTGTTGCCTTGCCTCTGAGGGTTAATGTGATGGTATTTGTGTAACAGTATGTTGTAAAGTTTGGGAGTAAGGGAACATGTGGACCAGAAATGGCCCAGTTTCTTGACATGAAATTTGTTAAATAGTTCCCAGTATTATTTTATATAAGTCTGACATTTTGAAATGGATCAGAGCTTGTTTCTAATTTAGTGAAAAGTTTTTGAAGGAACAGGGGAGGAGGGCATTATGGAATAAAAATTGAGCCTACCTAAAACCTTCTCAAGGAAGTTTCACAAATTACTCTGAAAATTTAGTGTTGATCTGATTTTAACTTCTTTAGCATTTAGCATTAGCATTAGTAGAGGCATATGATGCAAGAAAGCAAGCTTATTCAGCATCAGCCAAAAAAAAAAAAAAAAAAAAAACTTAAATGTCCAAACATCTGAAATGTACTTTCATTTATATATAGAGGGTAACTGAGTTGGGGATTAATAATTTTAAGTCTGAAATCAAGTTTGTCTTAATCTCACTTGACGTTATCGAATAATATCCTCAAATTCAAAATATACTTTCATTTATATATATAAATAATTTTAGATATTATGTATTGGTCCAGTTTTAGTGAAATTTCAGATGGCTTTACAAATCTTACTATAAAATCCAAATACAGTATAATACAGGATGACTACATTGTTGTCTGAATATAGTACAAGATACAAACCTGAAACCCATAGGCGTGCGCAGCCTAAAACAAGAAGTTGGGCCAACCACATTTTGGGTCCCCCCATAAAAAATAAAATATTTTATTTTTAAATGAATATATTTTTATATAGATTTCTATATAAAAAATACATTTATATAATAATTTATTTAAAAAAACATATACATTAAAATACATTATAATAGTTCGTAACTAATAAATATTCAACCTTTTTAGGTTTACAATATTTTTAGGTCTGTTTATTTATTTATTATAATATTCTAATTTCATAAGGAACAAAGGTGACAAATTCGTCAATTACTTCTTCTACAGTGACTGCAGCAGTTAAATCCTGTTCCATGTATGAAAGCAATAAGTAGTTCAACCGTCCTTGCATCAGGACGCTTCTTAATTTTGGCTTATTCATTATTATAAACTCATTTGCGAACCCCTACATTTCGTGATCACCAAGAAGACCTTCCGCAAATTCTGTGAATCACCAAAAAAAAAATATAGATTAAGTGTAAAGTAAAGATATATATGAAAAGCGTTGTTTACTTGTTTAATGAGGGCAGGTGCTGCGAACAGTACCGATATGTTGCATATGTTCTGGAGGCTACTGTCACACAGCGTAGTGGACGACTGTCTCAAATGAAATGAGCATGGAAATTCAAATATCGGAATATGTTTTACACATTAAAAACGAATAAAATAAAAATATCTATTTATTTATTTTAATTCTTTAGTTTTAAAATTCAACAATGTTTTTTTTTTTTTTTTTTTTTTGTGATTTATCAAAAATGTTTGACACATGAGGCTACAAGGGACCCTTCAAGATTTCAGAGGGGCATGACCCCCAACCTCCCTGTGTGCATGCCTATGCTGAAACCACTTCTATGAGATATAGGATATTTTGAGTTTTTATTCACCATTTGAAAAATGGGCACACACTGCAATAGACAACAGCATAATTGCAAAATTGTAATTCGTGATGGAACAGCAGCTTTTGTATGAGCTCTAACTTATTTGCTTTCATTCTCAGATGGCAATTTAACACATTAAGATGTTGGCTTTGACATATTAAGCTCCTTATTGGCATATTGTATGTATTTCCTTGAGCTTTGCATAAAATTTCCTCGAACCAGTTATACTGCACCCATTCTGACTTTTGTTTCCCCACCACTTTGGTTGAAATGATTGCATAAGGAGGTGTCCCTTATGAATTTCTATACTATTGCAGAACTGTAACAGTATTTGGTGGCTTCTATTTAAATTGTGTTTGAAACTTGTGCATAACGATTGTGGCAGATTGCAGCTCATTGAATGAAAATATGCTTTGGGCCTTCTCGGGGTGTGTAAATCCTGCCATGATTATAGTTTTATGATTATATTGTCATGTACAGCATTCGCATTTTCCAGTTGGGGAGTAATAATTTGAAGATAGCCTCTATCAACTGGAAGTTGTTTTGGATGGTATTATTATTATTAGCTATAGGGTTGCTGTTGTTGTTGTTTGTTATTTGGAGCATTAGCAACTAAGGCGATATTGCTCCGGGATATGCGGTGGTCATTCCCTGACCTTTCCGCATCTTCCATATTTGGTGGTGATGGGCTCGAACCCCGGTCTAATCAAGAAGCGTGTACTACGTACTGCTGCTCCTTCCCACCTGGCTACGGAGACGCCTAGCTATAGGGTGCCAGGAAGCCTGAGGCTTATGCTGCACCAGCCAAGGGGAAAAAAAAAAAATTCCTGCATTACCCTGTGTGTGAGAGAGAGAGAGAGAGAGAGAGAGAGAGAGAGGTTGAAGGGAACCACCAAGAAAGAGAAGAATGATGATATCCATCCTCAGGACCCTGGGTTTGCCTAGCCCTTATGTATCCTATTCATATAATAATGTTTTAGTTTTGTAAAGGAGACAACCTGTGTATGAGGTATGCCAGTAAAGTTCCCGGACTGGTATTGCAGTCACGTTCAATGAGTTTGAAAATAAATGGAAGTGGTATGAGAGGAAAGTGGAGGAGAAATTGTTGAAGATAAGCATAAAAAAGGCACCCGAGGTGGATAGGATCTATCCAGTTATATTAAAGGAGGCAGTAAAGGAAGTAAGCAAGCCCTTAGCCAGTAAGCAAACCCAGAGTGGTAATCAATGGACACTGCTCATCGTGGACTAATGTTATTAGCGGAGTTCCTCAGGGTTCAGTGTTGGGTCCATTGTTGTTTTTTGTATTTATAAATGATATTGATGATGGTATATCAAGCTTAATGTTCAAGTTTGCAGATGATATATGAAGGTTCACAGGGTTGTTAAGGACACTAATGACAGTACGCTGCTGCAACAGGGTCTAAAAAGGTTGAGCAGATGGGGTAAGAGGTGGAAAATGAAGTTTAACATTGACAAATATAAAGTACTACATATGGGAAGCAGTAACCCCAGAGTAATGTATCAACTCTGTGATACTACACTGACAGTGGTAGAGAATGAAAAGGACCTCGGGGTAATTGTGTAGGCAGATATGAAGTTTTCTGAGCAGTGCAGACGGTCTGCAAGAGTAGCTCATGGTATCTTGTCAATGATATACAGGATATTTTCAAGCAAGCATAAGGAGGTGATTAACCCCTTGTATAAGGCAATGGTCAGGCCACACCTTGAGTACTGTATAGAGGTCTGGAAACCTCATTTTAAGAAGGATGTAGAGCTGTTGGAACAATTACAGAGAAGGGCAACAAGATTAGTGAATGGAACAAAGGATTGCTGTTACGAAGAAAGGCTTAAGTTTTGCAAATTACAGTGTCTGGAGACTAGGCACTTGTGAGGTGATCTGATTGAGGTGTATAAAGCCTTAAATGGTTTGAGAATGCTCGCTGGTGATGGGATTCTTCCTTTTATTCAGAATAATCATCTGAGAGGGCATAAATTCATATTGAGGAAAGAGAGAGATGTAGGATAGATGTGCGGAAGTTTGCCTTTAGCTAGCGGGTAGTTGGTTGGCGGAACAGACTTTCATCCTTTGCTGTGGAAATTGATAGCCTAAATAAATTTAAGGCTGAACTGGACAGGTATTTGAAACGAATGGAGGGGTGAAATGGGAGCATTTTTTTTTTCTGATGCTGCATGAGCTTTCTTTCTTGCATCATATGCCTCTACTAATGCTAACTCACAAATACATATGTTACCTTACAGGAATACTGCACTTGCTTAGTGCTGATTCATTAGCACTCTGTTTTTCAGGAACGAATTATCAGCGTTAATCGGGGGTCGCCTGTATTTTTGGCAAAGTTTATTGGCAAAAGGCATGAGATTCAGATATAAATAAGTCTTTATTAATGTTGTTTAAATAATCCTTATGTGTTTGTCTGAATTTGAATCCTTTGTCCATAGCTGTTATTATTATTAGCTACATGTTGTAAGGCTTATGCTGCACCAGGCGGGAAAAAAAAAATTTCCCGAATTACCCTGAGAGACAGAGAGTCAGAGTCAAAAGTGGAAGGGAATCACCAAGAAAGAGAAGAATGATGATATCCAGCTCAGGACCCTGGGTGTGCCAAGCCCATAATCACCAGATGTGAGCCCCCGTTTTAAGAGCTTTGTTCTTAATGATATTAAGATTTCCTGTTACAATGTGCCCATGATATTGGTCAACATAGCATGTATAGATGGGATTTTTGCAGTGGAAGGGACAGTGGGGTATTCAGGCCGGAACGATGTTCCGGTACTTTTTTTCTAAATGTCATAATAGAAAATCATTAAATTAATACACCTAATATTATGACACAATGGCATAATCAAAGGGGAGGGAGAAATATCTATTTTACCCATTGCTACTAAAAATATATATATTAATAGTAATCTTTAAAATTAATAGATTTCTTTAAAAATTTATTTAAAAACAAAAATATAAATTTTGCAATGAAACTTGAACGTTTCTTACAAAATACAATGTGTTAGATAAAGAGATCCAATGAATGAGATATACTGTGATGTGTGCGAACACTGCATTTTGATTCGCCATGAGCTGAATGCTAGAACTGGTTGTTCTATGAACCGTGAGTCTGAAGTCTGATTCAGTTACTGTACAGTCGATCTGGCATTATCATATAGTTTTCTGGAGAATGAGTGTTCCGGTACTATTTTTTTTGGTTATACACCTCTGGAAAGAGAAGATCTGCTAGTTGAATATTTCCTATGTTAGTGGCCAATTGCTTGTAGTTACAAATTTTGACACCTAAGGGAGATTCATAATAAAAGCAATGATGTACATTAAAGTTGTAAAAGCTATGTGAAGGTAGTAAGTGGTTATGTTTATTGAGCAAGGAAGACCAGGATATTGTGTCAAACCATTTATGTGCAAATTTGATAGAGCAGAATTCAAGTTGGAATGTTGTTTGATAGAGCAAAATTCAAGTTGTAACATTACCAATTCTGTAAAGGCTAATGTCGTGTGTGATGTACTTAAGTTAGATGTTATTAAACATAAATTTATGGTAGAATGAAACCAAAGCTTTAATTATGGATTTTTTAATGCTAAAAAGAAGTGGTTTATTTTCAGTATGTCAAGCATTGTGCTATCCCAAGAATTTAGGATATTTTTAAAGTCAAGTTTGATATTTTTGTAAGGACTATATTTTTGTTTCCACATGAGTGTCTACATTTAGGAGTCTGCAAAATATGATCAAGCTTGAATAATTTATATATACAGTGTTGGTGTTTAAAGAGCTATTACTTAATAAAATTTTGTTAAAGAATTTATTGTTGAGGCCATGTGGATACAAAGATCTGTATATACACATATATACATTTTCATAGTACTTACACATGGAGTTGTCTTTAATAACAGCAGTGATTTTTATGCCAGCATTGCTGAAACCATGGTGGTGGAAGTGTAGTATTTGATCATATATCAATTTTTACTTTTAGCTAACATCAAATTTGAATTTCATATTTGCTCTACCTCTTTTTTGGACCTTAACCAAGATTACCCACCCATATCTAATGTTGGCCATCACTCCTTATTTTTACTTAATCATTTTTTGCTTTATAGTTACCTCCTTATTTTAATTTAATCATTTTTTGCTTTATAGTTGCCTTCTTATTTTAATTTAATCATTTTTGCTTAATCATTTTTTGCTTTACCTTCTCTCTAATTGGCTTTTCAATTCAGCTTATAATTTTGCTTAATTCCTTTATTTGCTATGCTTCTCCTATTAGTTATGATATTTTGTATAATTATGCTTCCATCTTCACTTTTTTTTTTTTTTTTAACAGAACTATTTATTCCACCTTGCAAATACAGGCAATCCCCGTATAACATGGTACTTCTACAACATGATTTCGTTCTAACACAATTGATAAATTGCGGAAATTCCTGCACAACATGGTACTTATATATCACGGCTTCATGCAGTTAGAGAATTTCGGCAAATCTTGCATAGCACAGTATTTTTGAGATTTGTGCAGAGAAAACCCTACTATTATTACGTTGGATGCAATTTTTCAACATTTCCATTCTTTTTTTTTTTTTTTTTGTGAATCCCCACTGTTGACTCGCTTAGTCGTTATGCAAAAAAAATTATTGGGAAATCCCCATATTTTATTTTGTTCGGAAATCCCTGTGTGAGGTTCTGTGCTATTGAACTTGTGCTTGTTTGAGACCACAAAAGGGGGGGAAAAAATTGCGACTTTGCAGCATTACTAAACTTTGTTCTTAAGAACTGTATTGCAATAATTTCTCTGTTGTGAATTAAATTCCAGTTATTTAAATTGGCAGTTACCTAAATTATGCCTAAGGAACTTGGGCATAATTTGGGTAACTGTCAATTTATTAAAGGAATGGTTTCTAAATTGTTTTATGCCAGTTTTGGTAAACTATTTAAAGCAGAAAAAATCTAGTAAAAGTTTTATTACTATTGGATAATGCGCCAGGGCCAGGCCATCCAAAAGATTTAAGTCATCGAAAATGTTGAAGTACTGTTCCTACCACCTAATACAACTTCTTTAATTAAGCTGTTAGATCAAGGCATTACATCAGGAAATTTACAATGGATTTTGGAAAAAATTGATTCCAAATCTGTTGAAGTGATGAAATCATGGAAACATTTCTCAATTGTGAACTGTATCATAATCATAACTTGATCGCTCAAAGAAAGAAAACCGTCAACGTTAAAACCATGTTGGAAAAATGTATGGCCAGAGTCAGTTCATTTAGAAAATATGGTCGAACCGGCAGAAAATGGAATCGGTGCGATAGTAAATATTTCTAAGTCAGTAGGAGGGGGGAAGGTTTGATGATATGACTACTGAAGACACTCAAGAATTACTGGTAGAAAAGAGGCTGGTGAAGCAGATTTGGTGGAAATGGCATTGGAGGTAAACCAAATGAATTCAGAGGATGATAGCGCAGATTAAAATTCTGAAGTTCCAAATTTTACACTAAAAAGGATATGGTAAGGGATAAACTTATCTGAGCAATTAGAATCTTATTTTCTGAATGCAGATCCTTCGACTGAGAGGAACACAAGTTTCAAAAGGGAGCTTCAAAACTGCTTAGCTCCATACCATGCAATTTACAAAGCTCTATCAAGCAAAAGCAAAGAAACCCAGATTACTGATTTTTTAAAGAGAGCAGAAGATAAATGAAATCTAGATGCTGAGAAGAAAAATCAGAAGGTGAAGATATTCTGCAACAGAGAAAACGTTCTCGTTTGATTGTGCTTAGCAGCAGTGAAGAGGCAGGAAATTAAATGAATGTACATTATCTGACATATATGTATCACAGTTTGTAGAACATTTGTTTAGTTATTACTATTTTTAATAAAAATTAAGTTTCCGATAGTTTATAAAATGATGTATTTTTGTTAGCTTTTGGAATGTAACCCCCCCCACCCTTTTTGTACTGGTTTTTAGTCACGTATAACACGGTTTTGCACTACACGATATTTTATGGGAACCCAACTACTGTGTAATATGCACACTGGGCTTTGAACAGACAATTTCAAAAGTGGGCATGCAAGTGACATCTTCAACAACATTAACAGACTTCCAACATGGAATGATAGTAGGATGCCACATAAGCAAGCATTCTGTATGAGACATCCCAGTCACTCTGGGGATCCCTAGGTAAACAGTTAGTGATGTAATATGCAAATGGAAGAGGAATGGGACTGAATCTGCCAAAAAACAGCCTGGTAAACCCCAAAAATTGACAGAATGGAACAAGAGAATTCTGCAAAGAACTGTGTGCCAAATCATAATTTGCCATTGTCTTAAGTCACACAAACTCTCTGTGAGAGTATTGGGACTAATGTCAGCACTAGTACAATACAAATGATGCTTCATGTTATGGGTTACAATGGTTGTGCAGCTGTTCACGAGCCATTCATCACTTCACCACTTAGGCTTAAGTTCTGCAAATTGCAATGCCCAGAGAGTAAGCACCTGCGAGGTGATCTGATTGAGGTGTATAAGCCGAATGGGTTGGGCAAGCTTGATGCTGATGAGATTCTTCCTCTTGCTCAGATTAAGAACCTGAGGGGGCACCATTTCAAATTGAGGAAAGACAGTTGTAGAATGAGGAATACGTGCAGAAATTTGCCTTTAGGCAGTGGGTAGTTGATTGATGGAACAGACTTCCATCTTTTGTTGTGGAAGTTGATAGCCTAAATAATAAGGCTGAGCTGGACAGGCATTTGGAATGAATGGAGGGGGTGAAATGGGAGGTTTTTTTTTTTGGCTGATGCTGCATAAGCTTGCTCTTTTGCATCGTATGCCTATGCTAATGCTAGATGCTGATTAACATGGTGTTAATCCTGGACAGTAGAGCAGTGGAAAACAGTCCTATGGATAGACAAGTTGAGGTTTCACTCTACCAGTCTGGTGGGTGTTCCTGGGTGTGGCGAATGCCAGAGATACAGTTCCTTCCTGATTGTATCCTCCTAACAATGAAGTTTGGTGGAGGCAGTATCATGGTATGGGGCTGCTTTTCATGGTTTGTCTTGGGCCGATTAGTCGTTATCGACAAAATCATGAATGCTGTGCAATACCAGGACCACCTGGACAATTATGCACTTCCAACATTATGGCAATACTTCGGAGAGGACCTGTATCAGCAAGACAACTATGCCTTATAGCAAGACACTATGCCTTACTGCTTGGGTTTTAACAGAGTGATTTGAGAACATGCATGTGTAAAAGGGTGTGTTTTGTCATAAATTGGCCAGCCCAGAGTCCTGAACTGAACCCTATCGAGCACCGTTGGGATGTATTGGATCATCAGGTATGTGCACGTTGAGATCACCCAAAGAACAAGGTGGTCTGCATTAAAGGCCAAGTGAAGGAACATGTCACCTGACATTTATAAAAAGCTGGTTGAGAGTATGCTGCAAAGATTGAAGGCCATCATAAAAGCAAAAGGTTTCAGCACAAAATATTAAATGACACAATAAAAGCTCTTTTTTTGTCTAAAGGCAGGTGTCTAGATATTAATGGTAGGGCAGTGTATATATGAACCTGTATGAAATATGAAAAAACATATTATCCTTATCGTGAAATCACTCTAACATATGTTTCCTCTTTGGTCAGACTAACCTGACCCTATTGTTTGTGCTTAGACAACTGAAGGTATGAGGTTTACTGTATTTTATGAATGTGGCTGGTCTACCTCTCCTTCAGGGATGAAAACCATAGTTTCTGGGAGAAAAAACTGTCCAACCTTTGCCAACTAATTTTGTCATAATGTGAAAAGCCCACAGTTTCTCCCAATCCGATAGGATGTATTTTTAATTTTGGCTAGCAACAAGAATTGAATTTAGGACTTTTCCACTTTGTGTCAGAGTGCAGTGATGCTACCCACCCTGCTACCTGTGAAGGCACCTCTTAAATAAGTGCTGGGATGACTGGATACCTATTTTCTTGACATTACATCAACCACATATACAGAAATTTTGTGGCAAATTTCTACAGTTATCTTTTTGCTTGCAGAAATCAGACAACTCTTCACCCTTGACCATGTTTTCATTATATTGGCCATAAGTGATGGAGGATAATGAGTTAGAATAGGGAATGTGACAGAATAGGGAATTACTCACGTCACATTTGGGAGAAGTCTGTGTTCAAATCCCATTGGAGACTAGAGGAATTTTTGAATGGCTTCTTCAATCGAGACTTGGGCATTAGTACTGGTATATTTTTCAAGAAAGCAGGCTAATACAGCATCAGTTTAAAAGAAAAAAAAAAGCACTTCCCATTTCACCTATCCATTTCCTCCAATAGTTTGTCCAGGTCTTCTTTGAATTTATTTAAACTATCACCTTCCAAAACAACAGATGGAAGTTTATTCCAGCAAACAGCTGGCCAAAGGCAAACTTCTGCAACTGCCATCCTCTATTTGAATTTATGCCTCCTTCTGCATGTAGCTTCAGCAAGAGGAGGAATCCCATCAGCATTGAGCTTGCTCAATCCAGTCAAAGCCTTAAACACCCAAATCAGCTCACGTCAGAGGTGCCTAGTCTTCAGATATTGCAATTTGCAGACTTGAACCTTTTCTTGGTAAGAGCACCCTTTGTTCCCCTCACCAATCTTGTTGCCCTTTTCTTACTCATTCCAACTGTTATACATCCTTCCTAAAATGAGGCCTGCAAACCTGTATGCAGTATTCAAGATGCAGCCTGACCATTACTTCATACAATGAGTTAATCACCTCCTTATTCCTGCTAGCAAAATTCCTGTATAACATTGCCAAAACCCATGAGCTGCTCTGGCATCCTACCTGCATTGCTCAGAGAACTTCATATCCAATTGCACAATTACCCCCAGGTATTTTTAATTTCCCACTACCTTGAGTGTAGTACCACACAGTTGGTATATTATTCTGGGATTACTGCTATCACTATCCATTACCTTGCATTTGCCAATGTTAAATTTCATCCACCATTTCTCAGCCAGTCTGCCTAATTTTTCTAGATCTAGTTGCAATACCACCATTAACCAGCCGACGAACCTTTGTATCACTGAAAACTTTGACATTAAGCCCAATAAACTTTCCTCAATATCATTAATAAATATAGAAAACAACAATGGACTCAGCACTGAATTCTGGGGAACTCCACTAATAACATTAGTCCCACGAATAATGCCCATTGATTACCACTCTGTTTTCTCTCACTCAGCTATCCCTTTATCCATAGCAGTAACTTGCCCTTAATGCCATACTGCTCCAATTTGTACAGTAGTCGTTTGTGTGCAGCAGTATCAAAAGCTTTCCTGAAATCCAAGTATATGGTATGAAAATTATTTTTGCATAGAGTTTCTTTGTTACTACATTATAATATCCACTCAGATTGGTGAAACAAGATCTTCCCTTAACAAATCCATCCTGTGATTTCAGTATAAGTGCTTTCCTGTCTAGATTACCTTGAATTACAGTGACTTGATTATTTTACAGGGAACAACAGTTACATTATCAGGTCTGTAATTACTCGTGTCGCCCTTTAATCCCTCTTTGTGAATTGGGGATACATTTTCACATCTCCAGTCTGCAGTGACTTACCCCAAATCCAAAGATGCTTTCATACTTATGGCTAAGGGTTTGCTTACCTCCTCTGCTGCTTCCCTTAATATCATTGGATTGATCCCAGCTACCACAGGTGCCTTTCTTATGTTTAACTTCAACAGTTTCTCTACCACTTTCCTCTCAGTTATTACAAAATCATTTTGCTTCCTGTTAGAGTTTGATAAACTTCTGGCATCCACCTCCTAAAAGAATTCCTTGTGTGTGTGTGTGACTCGATGCAGAAAACTCATTCAGTTTGTGCTGATGATCCTGAGAAGGATCATCAGCAGTCAACTCATCTATATCATGTGGACCAATTTGATTCATCCCCTTCCTTATAGTGTTTACATAAGTAAAGAAGTCTTTGGTTTGTTTCTCGTGCATCCTTTGCCAAATATTTCTCATAATCAGCCTTTGCTCGCCTAACCTCCTTTGTGACTTGATTACAATCAGTCATCCTAGTGTGTGGGGCGCCTCCGTAGTCAGGTGGGAAGGAGCATCAGTGCGTAGCACATGCTTCTTTATTAGACCAGGGTTCGAGCCCGTCACCACCAAATACGGAGGATGCGGAAAGGTCAGGGAATGACCACCGCATATCCCGGAGCAATATGGCCTTAGTTGCTAATGCTCCTAAAAACCAAATAACAAAACAAGCGGAAAGGTCAGGAAATGACCACCGCATATCCCAGACAATATGGCCTTAGTTGCTAATGCTCCTAAAAACCAAATAACAAACAAACCTAGTGTGTGTGTGGGGGGGGGGTGAGTGAGTTCTTTGTGAGTTATTCTGGATCCTTTGTCCTGTGTAGCATGCAAACCAATATCTGTATGCATGCATGTGCATGTTCACAAGCTAATTTTGCAGACATAATATAGAATCATGATTGTATCAACTGGTACACTATGACAAAACTAACTAATATGCTAAAAAAAAAAGTCCAAAACACCCAACAATAATGAACAGATGATGCCAATAAATAATTGTGCCGTAAGCTATTCCTTTCTTGGTGGATGATTGTACATTCCTCAGATTTGTTTCAGAGTATTATTATTTTTTGTATATGATGTTACTCTCTTATGCTGTTGATTAACTAATGTATGTTAATTTAACAGGTCACTTCATTTTATTTGCTGATATATACCATATATAATGATGTTTTAAGCACATTTGTCTCCTAAATTTAGGGGGACCAAGTGAAAACAAACTTTTACCTGGAGACCAGATACTTAAGATAAACGGAGAGGATGTAGTTAAAGCTCCTAGGGAACATGTGATAGAATTGGTGAGGTTAGTCTGGATTTGTAAAAATCTTGCAGTGTGTAATAACAAAAGTTTTTTAATTTTGGCAGTTAATTTTACTTTTGTTTATTTCGTGTTGATGAGAGAGAGAGAGAGAGAGAGAGAGAGAGAGAGAGAGAGAGAGAGAGAGAGAGAGAGAATGCAGACTGATGGAAAAAAAATAAATTAATTAAAAATAAAACTGTAACAGAAACAAAATGTGTTACCTATTATGAAGAAAAATAAATTCTTTGCTTGAACAAATTTAAAAAAAAAAAGCATTTTGATTTATGTTTATTTTTAGTGTTTAGGAAATTTATTTATTCTCATCTCTGTGAGAAAGTAAATTAATTAAATGAACAGGTTCTATTGTAGGCATGACAGAAATAAAAATCGATATATTTATATTTTCTTTGTTGTGATATGCAATGGAGTCTATATTTTTTGTAATTAGTTCGCATGCTGGAATTTTCCTCGTACACTAACAATCTAATCACCCACTTTTCAGAAGAGGTGTGTGTATATATATAAATGAGTTTTTAATGTAACTCTTTAAAAGAAAAGTTTAAAGAGTCACATAGAAAAGAGGTAAAACAATAGATGAAATGAATTGTTTTCGGTGAAAGCAAGATTAATAAATTAGGTATGACAGATGCACCTAAAAGTGCAAAGCAGCATTAAAGGATGCAAGAGTATGTAATTTGTATTAATATTAAATTAAATTAAGTAAGTATAAATGGATGTGAAAGATCATAAGGTGCCAGTAACTATAAGGGTGAGGAAAGTAGAAAAGAAGAGTAGTAGATTAGTGAAAGAATGTTATATTTTCTTTTATTTATATATCTTAGAGGATAAGATATATCATAATATCTTAGAGGTTATGATGAATTAAGTAAATTATGGGCTGAATTGCCAAGCCAGTATTAAGTGGAGGAACTGTAAAGTAAAATTAGTACAACGAAATATTAATAAAATGCAAATAAAAATTTAAATAAAAGTAAAATGAAAATGGTATAGCTGTCATCAGATACGGGGAAAAACAATTTTAGTAAAAGGTCTAATATAGGTAATGCAAAATGCTTGATCTGATGTCAGCAGAAATAAATATTGATACATGATCAGGTATTTCATCAGGGGACTATACCTGATCATGTATCAGGAATTGCATTTCTATACTTGTATATAATAGTAGAAGAAAAGTGAAAGGTCAAAAAGGAATGAAATGAAATTAGTACTTTTTAATACGGTATGGACAAGGTAGTCCCAATGCAGTGTAATTTTTTAGGTAAAAAATTAATTTAGGTAAAAATAAGCATTGTGTTGGGATAAAAATGGTTAATATCAATATATTTAATATAAATATGTGGAATTTAGTGAAGGATTTAATTTTGTATAGATAAGAAATCAGTGTATTTTGAAAATAAATTTGGAACAAGCAAATGGTATAAGAGTGCAGTTTTAAATTGAGGATGGGGAAGGGAAAAGGAATATTTTAAAGAAATAAAGATGAAAAATAGCAATAGAAGTAGGATAGTAGGGAAGAAATTTAGAATTAGACAGCAGAAAGATGAAAAAAAGTAAGTGTTAGTATAAAAGGGAGCTAATACCAAATGATTGTATTGAAAGGAAAAATATGAGTCAAGACATGCAGAGAAAACGAATCTAAAACGAAACCGAAAGTATGATAAGACTGTGAAAGTGTACAATACCTGGAGTATTTCAAGAAATGTGAGGAGAAAATGAGCTGTTGGGAAAAATAAAGGTGGGGAGCTGAGATGCACAAATTCAGTAGCATAGATGAATGTATGCAGGCTTAAACCAAATGAGCAATATATCTACATGAGAAAGCAGTTTATAGCAGTGAAGCTGATTTAATATTAAGCTGTGAATAAATTCAAAATAGCAGGAAAATAGAGACCTCTATAGTCATATTTAGAATAGAAGTGCATGAAGATAATTTATAATTAGTGTTGAAAGAAAAAGAAATGAGGTTGGAATAGTATGGCTTTAGAATGATACAGTCATACAAAATTAAACATTACCTTTAATATATAAAAAATTGTACAGTGGCAAAAAACATACACACATAGATTATAATAAGCTGAAAAGTAAACGTATAAGAGTATGGTAAATAAGAATCATCAAATATTTTGAGGAAATAAATAAATTAATAATTATAATTTATCCAAATTATCATGAAAGTGCATCCAAGGAGCAAGAACTGGTTAAAATGCAAAGAAATAAGTAACATGGTGACATGAGATCCAAAGGAGGTGCATTTTATGGAATCGATTATAAAAGAACATGACATAAAGGAACAAGAAATAACATGCAAAAAGTCAATGTATAAGAAAATTCCAAGGAAACATTTATAGTACGGGAAATAATTCCATGTAAATAATAATAGATAAATTCACAGGTAGTATCGAGTGAATTTGCTGTGGAAATAGCAGTAAATAAAACCAAGGAAAAAGAATCGGTTAACATTATATACAATAATGAAGTGATATAACTCCAGGTGACTAAAGATGAAATAAGTCCAAGAATATGCCACAATTCCAAGGACACATATAAGGAAAAGAACAGGAAATAATCCATGTATATAAAACTAGATGGATCCACACTTAGAATCAGGTGTGAATTTAATATGGAAATAATAGTAAATGAAACTAAGAAAAAATAATCAGTAGACTTTATATCCAAAAATGTAGTGATATCATTTCAGGGATATAAGTAACATGGTGAATAAAGTTCCAAAGGTGTTGTAGTTATGGATCCAATTATAAAAGAACAGGAAATAAGTCCATGTAAATGAAATAATTCTAAGGAACTAACTACAATATGTAAGAACAGGAAATAATTCCCTGTATATCAATTTAGATATATCTATATGTAGTATTGGGTGTGGATTCACTGTGGAAAGAAAGAATAGTAAATGTATCCCAGGATAAAGAACCAGTTGACAAATTCATTGGTAGTGTAGTAAAGAATCCAATAATAAAGAACCAGTTGACAAATTCATTGGTAGTGTAGTAAAGAATCCAATAATAAAGAACCAGTTGACTAATCCATTGGAAATGTAGTTAAGAATCCAATTATAAAAGAACAAGAAACAAGTTTATGGACATGAAACAGTTAAGTGGTATAGACCTGAGTCACTAAAATCAGAGAGTTGTTATAGGATTTTTGTGAAAAAAACTAGAAATGGATATTCAAAGGTATAGTACGTTAACATAAGCTTGAAAAATCCAAGATCCCCAAGGTAAATTCTACATATGATATCAACTGTATCCTAAAACAAATCATTGGAAATCAGCCAAGACACAATATGGGCAGATAAATAAAAGTAAGCCAAGAGTCCAGAAGGGAAGTTAATTGTAAGTAATTTCGTGAATGTTTATTAAAACAAATCCATTGGATATTTGTGAAAAGTAAAAACATAAGAGTAGAAACTTAGTGAGTAAAGAGTTAGCATCAATCCAAGAAAATAGTTACATCGGAAATCATGTATAGCTATTATTTACCAAGTAGTAGAATTCCACCAGATAATATACAACTATACATATACATTTAGAACTGACCAGTATATAGTAAATTATAACTGAATTTATTACTGATAACATGGTAAACTGTACTGAAAGAGTATTTAATAAAGTAGATAGGGATATTATTGTTGACCAGCTTATTATAAAAGAGTTGTAGAGCTTTGATGAACAGTAGTTGGTTACTGCATATATTAGCTAGTCTTATGGTTTGGATACATATTATATTTTTATGTATTTTGTTGGAAATATTGGAATGCCAGTTGGTAAGATACATGACATCAAAGTTAAATTTATTTATTTTTTCATATATGTTAATATTATATGAAGGAGAAGTATTGTTAATAGTTTTCGTTTGCGATTTTAATGTTCACAACTCCAGCTGGCTTGTGTTTTCTAGTCACACCGACCCAACTGGTCGAGATGCTGAGGCTTTTGCAATTACTAATGACCTTCCACAGATTGTTCATTTACCTACAAGAATACCAGACAATCCTAATCATACAGCCAATATGCTTGATCTTTTTCTCACAAACAACCCTTCTAAGTACACGGTCAAAGTGAGAGGTCCTTTAGGCACTTCAGATCACAACTTGGTGATTGTCTCTTCTCCAATGGAACCTTTATCTCATGGCTATTCCCAACCTCGTGTTGTTTGGCATTACAAGAATTTAATTCTTTTCTTCTTTTCCTTGGTGGAATTACTGTTTCAAAACTTCTGATGTCAACGTTTGCTCAGATCGTGTCAGTGAAATTATTCTTGCAGGAATGGACTCCTTTATCCCACACTCCACTTTAATATCTCGTCCTTTATCTAAACCTTGGTTTTCCAATAAATGTGCTAAGGCTGTTCAAGAGAAGAATGTTGCATATCGTAATTCGCTTGTTTCTAATTCTTCAGTTTCATTTTCTGCGTACACCAAAGCTCGCAACTATTGTAAAGCAGTTATTAATCAGTCCAAACTAGAGTTTGAACTGGCTAAGAGTAGAAAACTTGCTTCTTGCCCTAATGGCAGCCGAACATTCTGGTCTCTTGCCAAAGCTATTGGCCGAAACTTTTGCCCATCTCTGCTTCCACCTCTGTCCAAACCAGATGGTTCTGTTGTCACTTCAGCCAAGGATAAAGCTGACCTGCTAGCATCCCATTTTTCTTCCAACTCATGTATTAATGATCTTGGTAAAACACCTCCCACCATTCCCAACACGCTCCATTCAGTGCCACCCGTAGTCTTCCGTCAAAAGGATATCAGAAGGATTTTGACGAATCTTGATGCTAAGAAAGCTCCAGGTCCCGATGGTATTTCTCCACTTGTTCTTAAAACCTGTGCTCCTGAACTTACTCCTATTCTATGCCTCCTTTTTTCACTTTCTTATTCCAAAGGTGTTTTTCCTTCTGCTTGGAAATTTGCTCATATCCAGCCAGTTCCTAAAAAGGGTGACAAATCCCTCCCATCTAATTATCGTCCCATTGCAATTACTTGTACTCTTTTCTAAACTAATGGAGAAATCAATTAACTGCCAACTCTTAAACTACCTAGAAACCTTCTGTCTGATCAATGATCGCCAGTATGGATTCCGTCAGTGTCGATCCACTGGTGATATTCTGGCTTATGTTACCCATTTATGGACTAATTCAATGGAAAGGTTTGGTGAAACACAAGTAGTTGCTCTTGACATCTCAAAGGCTTTTGATCGTGTTTGGCATAAAGGTCTTCTAAACAACTTCCATCTTATGGTTTGCCAACTGTTTTTAGTAATTAGTTATCCAGTTTTCTCTCTGATCGCTGACTGAGGGTGATGGTAGATGGCTCTCTGTCTTCTAACTTCTCCACTAATTCCGGTGTCCCCCAAGGTTCAGTTCTTTCCCCCACTCTTTTCTTCTTGTATATTAATGACCTTCTTCCATTGACTGGAAATCCTATCCATAGTTTTGCTGATGATAGCACATTGCATTCCACTTTCCATTTTGAGAAACCTTGTCCTGCTCAATCAGCTTCAACTTGTCGAAAATCTGCTACTAATTCCTTAAATGCCGATCTTCAGCTAATTCTCCAGTGGGGCAAAGACAACTTAGTTGATTTCAACTCTTCTAAAACTCAGTCTTGTCTTATATCTCGCAAAAAGGATTCTTCTGCTCCTATGCTTATCTTTAGTGCCACTCCGATTTCTAGGCAAAATGATATATCTCTTTTGGGGATTACCCTGACTTCTAATCTCTCTTGGCACAAGCACATTACAAATATTGCTTCCTCTGCATCTAAAAAACTTGGTTTCCTCTTTTGCTCTCAGCATTACTTTTCTTCCAAACAGCTGCTCACTCTGTATAAACCGCAAATCCGCCCTGCCATGGAATATTGTTCCCACATCTGGGGTGTTGCCCCCAAAACCTCTCTCAGGTTTCTTGATTCCATTCAGAAGAGGGCAGTTAGGTTAATTAATGATTCACCTTTAACAAAGTCTCTCCACTCGCTGTCTCATAGACGTACTGTTTCTGCTGCATGCCTCTTCTACAGATACTTCCATGGGCACTGTTCTTCTGAATTGGCTTCTATAATTCCCGCTCTCTCTTTCAAAACAGTCCGAACACGTGCCGCCACCAGCCAACATCCATTTACTGTCCAACTCCAAACTCACAGAACCAACTTTTCATCTTCCCCGTTTATTCATTCAACTGCCGTTTTCTGGAACAACCTTCCTTCATACGTATTTCCTGAAAATTACAGTCTACAGAAGTTCAAGTCCGATGTCAACAAATATCTTCTTTCGTCTTCTCAACCTCCAACCCAAGCACTGTACTAAATACTGTAGGTTCTAATACCTCTCGTGTTTGGGGTTTACGTAAAAAAAAAATATATATATATATATATATATTGAGGTCAAGGAAGTTGGCTGTGTGATTGGTGGAATTTATTTAGCTTAAGTTCACCAGGGTAAATTGCTTTGGCTATAGGTTCAAGTTAGTATTTAAGACGAGGATGTCAACTACATATCTGAAAGCTAATAGGTTATAATTTGGATTATTTGTGGTTTATTTCCAACTGGAAATGGGTTTTTTGGTTGTTTCTTTCTGGAAGTGACCAAGTAAAAGAATATGGTGTCACTGTCATTTTGATTAAGGAATGTTCAAGGTCTCTTCTTGGATACAATCCTATTAATAATAAAATGAAGAAGGTTAGACTTCAGATCCAGCCAGTAAATCTTACAGTTTTAGTTGCATATGCACCAACATCCACAGACGAAGATATGGATGTTTATTATGAAAATCTCCAGTCAGCTTTTATCTGGTCCCAAAAAAGGATGTTTTGAAATTCATGGGTGATTTTAATGCAAAAGTAGGCAAGACAGTTTCTTCTAGTCCGGAATGTGGTAGGTTTGGTCTTGGCACTAGAAATGAGCGGGGGTGAAAGTTTAATTGAATTTTGTCATCTGAATAGTTTTGTCATATGTAACACCTGCTTTCAGCAGCACCCAAAAAGGCTCTAAACGTGGAAATTTCCTGATCATAAAACAGGGAATCTGATTGATTATATCCTTATGCAGCAAAGGTGGTGTTCCAGTGTAATCACAACAAAAACACTTCCTGAAGCAGATTGTGGCAGTGACGATCAGCTACTCCAAATCGTACTCAAGCTGAAGCTGAAAAAGATCATGAATAAGGTTTTCCCTAGACGACTGGATGTAGAAAATATTCCAAAAGATTTATGCTTGAAACAGGCAATCATTTTCAAGCTCTATTAGAACTAGATGATGATATGCTACCTGAGGAAATGTGAGAAAATACAAAAAGCATTATTAAGGATTCAGCAAATAGATATTAGGGAGAGGTCAAAGATCAGGAAGCATTGGATTACAGAAGCCACTTAAAAACTTATTGAACAGAGAAGAACTGCAAAAGCCCAGAGTGTACAAGGAAATTAAGAGTATCAGAAATTAAGCAAAGTCATCAAGCACTGTTTAAGCCAGGACAAACAGGATTATATCAATTGAAAGTGTAAAGAAATCGAATACCACAATAAACGAAACAACACTAAAAAGATGTATGATGTAATTAAGGACTCCAAAGGGGAAATTTTAACAGAGGAGAACACAATCAAAGGAAGGTGGAAAGAATACTGTGAGCAGCTCTTCCGAGCACCTGCTGGCACTAATGATCTGCTACCCCATTTTTCAAGAGTGTGATCATGAACCAGTTCCACAGAAGGAAGAAGTCGAAAAAGCCATCAGAGAACTAACTTGTGGCAAGTCACCTGGAATCGATGAAATCCCAGTGGAATCGATTAAAACTACTGGTGTGAAGGGCGCCGAGTTTTTCCGTAAAAATTTGGGAAACGGGACAGTGGCCATCAGATTGGAAGAAATCAATTTTCATCCCTTTACCAAAAAAAGGAGATCTGAAATTTTGCTCAAATTACGGGGACTAGCATTAGTATTAGTAGAGGCATATGACGCAAGAATGCAAGCTTATGCAGCATCATCCAAAAAAAAAAAAAACCATTTCCATTTCACCCACCGTTCGAAATACCTGTCCATCTGAGCCTTAAATTTATTTAGGCTATCAACTTCCACAACAAGGGATGGAAGTCTGTTCCACCAACCAACTACCCGCTGACAAAAGGCAAATTTCTGCGCATCTATCCTACATCTCTTTCCTCAATCTGAATTTATGCCCTCTCAGGTGATTATTCTGAGCAAGAGGAAGAATGCCATCAGCATTGAGCATGCTCAAACCATTCAAGGCTTTATACACCTCAATCAGATCACCTCGCAGGTGCTTAGTCTCCAGACACCGTAATTTGCAAAACTTAAAACGTTCTTCTTAAGAGCAACCCTTTGTTCCATTCACTAATCTTGTTGCCCTTCTCTGTACTCTTTCCAACAGCTCTAGATCCTTCTTGAAATGAGGCTTCCAGACCTGTATACAGTACTCAAGGTGTGGCCTGATCATTGCCTTATACAAGGGAATAATTACCTCCTTATCCCTGCTAGAAAAATTCCTGTATATCATTGACAAGACACCATGAGCTACTCTTGCAGCCTGTCTTCACTGCTCAGAGAACTTCATATCTGCCTGCACAATTACCCCGAGGTCCTTTTCATTCTCTACCACTGTCAGTGTAGTACCACAGAGTTGATACGTTGCTCTGGGGTTGCTGTTTCCCATATGTAGTACTTTACATTTGTCAATGTTAAACTTCATTTGACACCTCTCAGCCCACGTGCTCAACCTTTCCAGATCCTGTTGCAGCAGCATAGCATCAGTAGTGTCCTCAACAACCCTACCAACCTTTGTATCATCTGAAAACTTGGATATTAATCTTGATATACCATCATCAATATCATTTATAAATGCAGAAAACAATAATGAACCCAACACTGAACCCTGAGGGATTCCACTAATAACATTAGTCCACGATGAGCAGTGTCCATTGATTACCACTCTCTGTTTTCTCCCCCTCAGCCACCCCTTTATCCTTAGCAGCAATTTGCCTCCAATGCCACACTGCTCCAATTTGTGGAGCAGTCTTCCATGTGCAAAAGTATCAAAAGCCTTTCTAAGATCGAAATATATAATATCACAGTTATTCCCTGCATCCAGTTGTTTTGTGACTGCATCATAGTATCCAATCAAATTTGTCAGGCAAGGCTTTCCCTTAACAAAACAATGCTGTGTCCGAGCTATAACTGAAGTCTTGTCTAGATGATCCTGTAGTGCTTCTTTAACCAGTGCCTCCATTAATTTTCCTGGAACAGAAGTTAGACTCGCAGGTCTATAATTACTTGTGTCAGCCTTTGATCCTCCTTTGTGAATTGGGGTCACATTTGCACAACTCCAGTGTATGGGTACCTCCCCTGAGTCCAAAGAAGTTCTCATAATTATGGCTAAGGGTTTGTTTACTTCCTTTGTTGCATCCTTTAATATAACTGGATAGATCCCATCCACCCCAGGTGCCTTTTTTATGTTTATCCTCAACAAAAATTTCTCCTCCACTTTCCTCTCAGTTATTAAAAAATCATCTAGCTCACTGCCAGTGTTTACTTCACCTCTGGCATTCCCCTTCCCGAGTAATGTGTGAATGTAGATGCAAAATACTTGTTTAGTTTGTTAGCCACCTGAGCAGGATCCTCAACTGTTGAACCATCAATATCCAGTGGAACAATCTGATTCATCTCTTTCCTTCTAGAGTTTACATAGGTAAGGAACTCTTTTCTGTTTTTCTTTACATCCTTTGCCAAGGATTTCTCATAATCTGCCTTTGCCTGCCTAATCTCCTTTGTGACTTGGTTATAGACCAGCTTATATCTATCATAGGCTTCCATGTGACCCATTAATTTATATGTATCCCGTGCATTTTTCTTCTCTGCCATATGTCTCATTAGTTCATCTGACATCCATTCAGGCCTAAACCTTGAACAATATTTCTTAGTTGGTATGTAAAGCCTAGTAGCTTCCAAGATAAGTTCTTTGAATGCTTCCCATTTTGAATTTGCTTTGGTAACATCACCAGTTGGTCCCGCTGTATTGAATTTAAATACTGTCTGAGACCATCGTAGTCGCCTTTACGAAAGCAAAAACCCTTCCCTTTACCCCTGATGGTAGTTATCTCTTTGAGTATATCCAACTTCAGCACACTGTGATCACTGCCACCTAGTGGTTCCTTTATCTGTAGATTCTTAATGCATGAAGAATCACTACTGATAATCAGATCAAGAGTATTACTCCCTCTAGTTGCCTCCCGAACATGCTGATGTAGAAAACAATCATCCAATAAAACCTCAAAAGCCTTGCTAGTGTCTGAGTGACCAACCCACAAATTCCAATCAATATCTGGGAAATTAAAATCACCCATTATCACACTCTCTGATTTACTGGCCCACTCTATTTCCCTGTACAGTTTCTTATTATACTCATCAGAGTCATTAGGCCTATAGCACACTTCTACTGTCAATTTTGATCTCCCAATGCTTATGTCATCCCAGACTGACTCAACATTGCACTGTCCAGCGATGTCGACTGGCTTCACTTCCTTGGATTTTGGGTTTCTTAACTAATAGTATAACCCCTCCTCCCTTCCTATCCTGTCTATCCTTTCTGTACACATTGTACTCCCCAAATTCCAGTTCTGCATTCCTTATATCTGTGTGACTCCATGTCTCTGATATCCCAACAATATCTGCCTTTGATGTTTTGAGCAGTACCTCAAATTCATCAAATTTATTTACCAAACTCCTAGCATTGGTGTACACGCAAGTATACATGCAACTGTTCCTATTCTTAGCTACCCTAACACAACCCATGTGTTTACTTTTAATGCAATGTAATGTAACTGTATCGTACCTGTATCGCAATGACTCCCAGCAGTCTCTGAAATATCTTGCATCTTATTTTCCAGGCTGCTGCACATTCCAATAGAACAGTGCAGGAATCACTTTCACCTCTGCCAGTGGCTACTGTTAATCTATTAGTCCTTGTATCCCCCCCAAGCTAGCAGTTTTCCGACCCACCTAACACTGCCTCGATAGCATCAGCAAATATTCTTGCACCCTTTCTATTTAACTGTATCCCATCCCTGTAGAAGCAGTCTCTCCTGTTAACAAGTACAGACCAGGCTGAAAAAAATTCTACACCTTGAGCCTTGCACAATCTTTCCAGGGCTGAATTGATCGACAAGGCTCTCATCATATACTCCCTCCTATCATGTCTGGGCAGAATTGCAGACACTTTCAAATTCAACCCTAATTCACGCCTTTTTTTCAACAGTGGCCTGTACTTTTAAGTAATTCTGCCGGTCTCCTACTCTTAATATCATTAGTGCCAATGTGTACAACTGTATCACCTTTTGTGCCCTTAAAAGATGATATCCACTCTTCAATGTCATCAACCTTTGCCCCTGGCAGACATATCCTGGTCCGGTTCGAGCTATCCGTTTTACATACCATGTTTCCCTGACAATAGTCACCAACAACTACTAGTTTCTGTTGGACCAGCACATTATGCCTTGGGGGTTGATGCTGTGTTGCGTGATGATCAAGTGCAAGCTCTGGCGCAGCTGAGAGCGTGATGGGGCCCTCAATTTAGATCCTTTGAGGGCATCCACCCTGTCCTTCAAGCTCTCATATAGGCCCATAACAACGCTGAGTTGTCACCTGATTTCCTTACATTGTTTACATCGTGCACACACTGTGTGTGTGTGTGTGTGTGTGTGTGTGTGTGTGTGTGTGTGTGTGTGTGTGTGTGTGTGTGTGTGTGTGTGTGTGAGTGAGTGAATAAGTAACAGGTAACAACTGGCTATGCATTTTTTGTAGCAGCATTTTGAGCCTAGTCTCTCACAGTGTGCAATTTTACAATTGAGTACATTACCCCAGGTCTGCCCATCTGTGGAATATTCAGGTATTAAGTGACATTCCTGGTAATACAAATATCTCATCTTGATGTTGAAACAATTTTTTGAACAATTTTGTTATCTTTGCTGCCCAAACAGGAATTGGTGGCCTACAGCATCTAGTGTTATCATGCACACATCTAATCCTTTCAAATTTTTTCATGTGGGCCATGAAAACTTTAGTAAAGCATGGGCCTGACCACTTCTTTAACTTTCTCTCTCTCAGCCCCAGTTTTTTTTTTTTTTTTTTTTTTATGTGAACCCCAAACACGAGAGGTATTAGAACCTATAGTACTTAGTACCGTGCTTGGGTTGGAGATTGAGAAGACAAAAGAAGATATTTGTTGACATTGGACTTGAACTTCTGTAGATTGTAATTTTCAGGAAATACGTATGAAGGAAGGTTGTTCCAGAAAACGGCAGTTGAATGAATAAATGAGGAAGATGAAAAGTTGGTTCTGTGGGTTTGAAGTTGGACAGTAAATGGATGTTGGCTGGTGGCGGCACGTGTTCGGACTGTTTTGAAAGAGAGAGCGGGAATTATAGAAGCTAATTCAGAAGAACAGTGCCCATGGAAGTATCTGTAGAAGAGGCATGCAGCAGAAACAGTGCATCTATGAGACAGCGAGTGGAGAGACTCTGTTAGAGATGAATCATTAATTAACCTAACTGCCCTCTCCGAATGGAATCAAGAAACCTGAGAGAGGTTTTGGGGGTCAACACCCCAGATGTGGGAACAATATTCCAAGCAGCTGTTTGGAAGAAAAGTAACGCCGAGAACTAAAGAGAAAACCAAGTTTTTTAGATGCAGAGGAAGCAATATTTGTAATGTGCTTGTGCCAAGAGAGATTAGAAGTCAGGGTAATCCCCAAAAGAGATATATCCTTTTGCCTAGAAATTGGAGTGTCACTAAAGATAAGCATAGGAGCAGAAGAATCCTTTTTGCAAGATATAAGACAAGACTGAGTTTTAGAAGGGTTGAAATCAACTAAGTTGTCTTTGCCCCACTGGAGAATTACCTGAAGGTCGGCATTTAAGGAATTGGTAGCAGATTTTCGAGAAGTTGAAGCTGATTGAGCAGGACAAGATTTCTCAAAATGGAAAGTTGAATGCAATGTGCTATCATCAGCAAAACTATGGATAGCATTTCCAGTCAATGGAAGAAGGTCATTGATATACAAGAGGAAAAGAGTGGGGGAAAGAACTGAACCTTGGGGACACCGGCATTAGTGGAGAAGTTAGAAGACAGAGAGCCATCAACCATCACTCTCAGTGAGCGATCAGAGAGAAAACTGGATAACCAATTACTAAAAACAGTTGGCAAGCCATAAGATGGAAGCTTGTTTAGAAGACCTTTATGCCAAACACGATCAAAAGCCTTTGAGATGTCAAGAGCAACTACTTGTGTTTCACCGAACCTTTCCATTGAATTAGTCCATAAATGGGTAACATAAGCCAGGATATCACCAGTGGATCGACACTGACGGAATCCATACTGGTGATCGTTGATCAGACGGAAGGTTTCTAGGTAATTTAAGAGTTGGCGGTTAATTGATTTCTCCATTACTTTAGAAAGAGTAGAAGTAATTGCAATGGGATGATAATTGGATGGGAGGGATTTGTCACCCTTTTTAGGAACTGGCTGGATATGAGCAAATTTCCAAGCAGAAGGAAAAACACCTTTAGAATAAGAAAGTGAAAAAAGGCGGCAAAGAATAGCAGTAAGTTCAGGAGCACAGGTTTTAAGAACAAGTGGAGAAATACCATCAGGACCTGGAGCTTTCTTAGCATCGAGATTCATCAAAATCATTCTGATATCCTTTTGACGGAAGACCACAGGAGGCATTGAATGGAGTGTGTTGGGAATGGTGGGAGGTGTTTTACCAAGATCATTAATACATGAGCTGGAAGAAAAATGGGATGCTAGCAGGTCAGCTTTATCCTTGGCTGAAGTGACAACAGAACCATCTGGTTTGGACAGAGGTGGGAGCAGAGATGGGCAAAAGTTGCGGGCAATAGCTTTGGCAAGAGACCAGAATGCCCGGCTACCATTAGGGCAAGAAGCAAGTTTTCTACTCTTAGCCAGTTCAAACTCTAGTTTGGACTGATTAATAACTGCTTTACAATTGTTGCGAGCTTTGGCGTAGGCAGAAAATGAAACTGAAGAATTAGAAACAAGCCAATTACGATATGCAACATTCTTCTCTTGGACAGCCTTAGCACATTTATTGGAAAACCAAGGTTTAGATAAAGGACGAGATTTTAAAGTGGAGTGTGGGATAAAGGATTCCATTCCTGCAAGAATAATTTCACTGACCCGATCTGAGCAAACGTTGACATCAGAACTTTTGAAATAGTAATCCGACCAAGGAAAAGAAGAAAAGAAGTCTCGCAGGTCATTCCATTTTGCATTCTTGTAATGCCAAACAACATGAGGTTGGGAATAGCCTTGAGATAAAGGTTCCATTGGAGAAGAGACAATCACCAAGTTGTGATCTGAAGTGCCTAAAGGAGCTCTCACTTCGACCGTGTACTTAAAAGGGTTGTTTGTGAGAAAAAGATCAAGCGTATTGGCTGTATGATTAGGATTGTCCGGTATTCTTGTAGGTAAATGAACAATCTGTGCTAGGTCATTAGTAATTGCAAAATCCTCAGCATCTCGACCTGCTGGGTCGGTGTGACTAGAAAACGGAAGCCAGCTGGGGTTGTGAACATTAAAATCACCAAGGAAAATTACCTCACTGTTAGGAGAGTTGGACTGGAGAAAGTCAAGTTGCAACGAGAGGAAGTCAAAGAGCTCCAAGTGATTAGTCGAGTTGGGAGAACGGTAGAGACAACAGATGAATTTGACACAATGAGGTAGAGAGATTTTAAGCCAGAGAAGATAAAAGAGAGGAGATTCCAAATTGCCAAGTCTCTGACAGGGAATATCAGAACGGACATATGCACAAGTACCACCTTTGAGGCGAAGGGAATCATACAGCGAATAATTTGGGCATCTGAGATGAGCAGTAGTTGAATCAACCGATAACTGAGATTCTGTCAGAAAAAGTACATGAGGTTTGGTAGACTGCAAGTGGAAATGGACATCGTTGAAATTAGAATTGAGACCACGTATATTTGTGAAATGAATTAGGAAGTCCTTGGGAGGTTTAGATCTTTTCGCAGATAAGCTTGCTCTATTTGTTTGACAATTCATGGTGTATTCAATAGTAAGAAAAAGTGGGCGGGACATGCTGTATGAAGTAATGAAATTTTTGGATATGGCGTACATGTGGTAAGAATATACCCAGATCCTTGACATAACGTGGCCTCGACAATGCTCCCCGCATACACACTACTCGGACTCCCTCCGGTCACTATCTGGCAGAGTAGAGGTAGCAAGATTATACACTAGCTGATCCGGAAGCCTCCTAGAGAGTTACCAATAGGTCCGGTCCGGTGTACTAACTGGCAGCCGGCCTGCGAAAACCGTTTTAGAGCTGTACCCTCGAAATGTAAGGAATATTGGATCTCGCCACAACGTTCATCATAACCTCAAAAGTCATCAATCATACTGCATGATGGAAGAGATAGGGAAGGGTTGACCGGAACTTAGCTCTAGAGATTAAACATGGGTTCCACCACTTCAAGCCTTCAATAAGGAAAGTGGTGGTATTTCACCGGTTGATGAGAGTCATCTTCCACCTAGTACTGCCTGGTAACATAGAGGGGCGGCGTTCCTCCATGTGGTGTGGGCGCCACACCTCCACCCCTGCTTACGTTGGTTCACACCTGGGTGGTCACCCACCATGTACTTGTGCATGGGGGTTATACCCAGGATTACTAACAGTCCCACCATCGTGAAGGTGCAAGCAGAGGATTTGGCTGTCACAGACCGTCCGGCCTTCGCCGAAATTGGGTCCACTTGACTTGAGTGTCACCCGAATAACAGTTCCATCAGCGTTTTAGACTCCCAGGTAGCAAGTACAGCTTGTCTGGCATATCTGAGAGAATGTCTGTGACAACCTCAAGGACCAATTGCCAAGTGTTAGCAATGAGGTGATACCAAAGAAATTTCTAAGTGACATAACTCTTGCAATAAAGAGACAGTTCTTTTTGAGTTAGTGTTTTCTAGTCACAACTTTGTTTCTTATAAAGTTCATGAATCCATAGCTAACTGGTCCCAAGAGTTACTCAGACTGACCCAACCAAAACAACTAGGATAGATGATCAACACACCAATCTCTATTGCATCCAATGCTGAGAACTCAAAAAAGGAATAGAGTAAAGTAAAATAAAATAGTGTAGAACAAAAAAACAAACCAAATGGAAACAGAAGACAAAAATGAACTAGAGACAAATCTATACGCAAGATCTTTACTTAAGAAGATATGTATACAGGGAAACCATATTTTTTCAAAGAAGAAACCTAAACCAAAAAGGCCAAAGACGCTGAACAAAAAGACGCTGAAAAGATTCACTAAAACCAAATAATGTATAGTTTTCTAAATGGAATTGCAAAGGCTCCCAGTCTAATGTAGAAGATATTAAAGACCTCATCACTCAATGTATTCCTTTGTGCTTATCTCTGCAAGAAACATATCTGAAGCTTTCTAGCAAAAAACTATACTTTATAACTTTATATCAGAAAGACCAAATAGCAGACAATGAGATCTGAGATGGAGTTTCTGTGTTTGTCAGCTCACACATACCTTCACAACTATTGATATTAAATTCCACTCTGGAAGTAATTGCAGTATGTATAGCAGTTGGAGTGCTAATAACAATTGTAACTATATATTTACTGCTAAACCAAGAAATAACCTTAAATCGCTCAGATTACTGAGTAAGACAACTATCCCCCCCCTCATAAAAAACTTTTTTTAGTTTTTACCCCCCCCCTCATTTTGCATGCTGGAATATTTAAATGGACCACTCCTTGTGGGGAAATACAGATATTAATCCAAGAGTTCAGCTAATTGAACAGGACAACTTCTCTACTAAACAATGGCATTTGTACATATATGTACTTGTCAGAAACCATCTGCTTTATGTCCAGTACTTAACTGTAAATACATAATAATCCTTTGAATAGAGACTGCTATCAAGTAATCATTAACATGATAAAAATAACATGATACTTAACTGTAAATACATAATAATCCTTTGAATAGAGACTGCTATCAAGTAATCATTAACATGATAAAAAAAAGACAGCATACCAAATCTTGACAAATCCTAGATGGAAAATAGACAAAGCTGACTGAAAAAAAGCACAGACAGCTAGCAGGACTTCATACTCAAACTGGATATTCAGAAACAAACATTAGATATGGCAATTGTGTATGTCACAGTTATGAAAATTTATGCTGCAGAGCAGTCATTACTGATGATGTACATGCATTCCCTCATGCATCAGAAATTTGTTGGAATGAAGAGTGCTCTCAAGCCAGATGAGAAAGAAGGCCAGGAATGTTTTTCATATATTTTCTACCATAGACAATCTCCTCCTTCTTTTTGAAAAGGCAAGAATAAAAGCACAGTATATCAGAAGAGCTAGTCAAAGAGCATCCAGGATCAAATTTGTTTCAACCATATACAGAAATACACAAAGTGCTTGGAACAAAATAAGAAAGATGAAACCAGAATAATACTCTGCCATTTCTAAACTATATATATATATATATGTTGTTGTGTGGTTTTTAGGAGTATTAGCAACTAAGGCCATATTGCTCCGGGGACATGCGGTGGTCATTCCCTGACCTTTCCGCATCCTCCGTATTTGGTGGCTAACGGGCTCAAACCCGGGTCTAATCAAGGAGCGTGTGCTAAGCACTGCTGCTCCTGGCTACGGAGGTGCCATATATATATATGGCACAGAATACAGAAGAATAATTTTACAGAAGATTTTTTACATACACACACATATATATATATATATATATATATATGTGTGTGTATGTAAAAAATCTTCTGTAAAATTTACTACTAAAAAAAAAAGTGAACAGTACAATCTATCATTTACAATGCCAGAAGTCAAAAGAGCCCTCTCACACTCAAATAAAAGTGCAGTAGGTCCTAACAGAATTAATTATATGATGTTGTTATAGCAGCTAGTTGACCAGTGATAAGTAGCCTTACTTAATTTATATAATAAATTTTCTTAAAAAATCAGTTCCCAGACGGTTTGCACCATGCAGTAGTCTTGTCTTCCCAAAACCAAACAGAGATCTCAAAAATCCAAGAAATTGCCAGCCCATTGCATTAACTAACTGCCTTTGAAAGGTCATGGGGAAAATGATTAATACAAGGCTCGTGGTATTTAGGAGAAAACAACATCTTTTTTCACCCTGTGGCTTCTGAAATAAACTGATTAAAAGTTGATCTACTCATACAGTTAGTAAACAACACATTACAAAATGTGTTTTTTAGAAAGGAATGTCAAATCGTGAATTTGTTTTGATATCAAAAAAGCTTACGATACTGCATGATGGCATGGAATTATCCAAGATTTACATAAATATTGCCTACAGGGACACCTTCCACTCTACATCCAGAACTTTCTGTATAATCAGACTTTCCAGGTATGTGCAAATACCACTCTCTCAAGTCTTTCTCCAAAGAGGAGAGTTCCACAGAGGTCAGTACCCCATTTTCCATTAAAATTAACCAATAAATGAAGTCATAAATGGGCACAAACATATGACTTTTGAATCTGTACTAAAAAAAAAAAAAAAAAAGGAAGAAAAAGGAACCTTGACCTTTAACTGAAATTTTGAAGGTAAGATAATTCCAGCCTTATCTTAGACAGGAAATTAACCTTTCTAAAACATGTTAAACAACTCTGAATTACATGTCTAAAGAAGTTAATCATCCTGAAAGGCCTATCAGCAATGAAGTGGGAAGCAGATAGATGTACACTACTACTCTGCCTAGTAGTGTACAGAACACTAGTAAGATCTCGACTTGATTATGGTGCAGCAATTTATGTTTCTGCAAAACCAGGTGCTTTAAAATGGCTAAATCCCATATGTTACAATGTGCTCCAACTAGTTTCAGGAGTATTCTGCACCTCTCCTGTAGAAAGTCTCTACATTGAAGCATATGACTGCCACTACAGTAACAGAGACAAAAACCTTTTAATATACTATGCTACCAAAATATAGTGCATTCAGAATTGGAGCTCTTGTTTTCACCCATCAATCAAGTGCATCCAAATGTCATTTGCCCCCCAGGAATACATTTAAAAGAACTATTACTACATAGACACCTCAATCTGGACAATATTGCAAATTCTATCTTACAAATGACTTCACTGTAGGAAATAGTTAACCATTATGCAATTTCTAATTTGAACACAGGAGAAAAACTTCATTATCTAAAGTAAACCTTCAGCAGTAGCATTCATCATATGAAGTCCAATACCCAGATTTACACTAATATCTCAAAAACAGAGACGAAAATTGAGGTAGTAGTCCAGTATACCCAAATACCATCTTTATTCAGCAGCTCCCAAATGAATGCAGAATCTTCACTGCCAAATTGCAAGCCATTCTACTAGCTTTAAACCATATCTGGGAAAAGTCCATCTCAAAATTATTATTTTTACTGACTTGTTCAATTCTCTCAAAGCCATAAGAAATACAAATGCCACTACAACCAGTTCAGCAGATTCTGATATATTGCTGGAGCAAATAATTTTACTCATGCAAGTAGGTGATATATGCTGTGAGCAACTGGATTGTTCTATGGTTTCTAAAAAAGTCACTCTCCTCTGCAAATCCACACTCAACTTGGTTTGCAAGGGTAGCAACTTTTTTAGTATGAAGTTGAGCATCATTGAGAAAAGTGCATTGCACTTCAGGGAACCTAGGCAGTTCTTGGCATCCTGTCAATAATATACAGGAATTTTGCTAGCAGGGATAAGGCAGTTGATCAGGCCACACCTTGGGCGAGTACTGCATACAGGTCTGGAGGCCTTATTTTAGGAAGGATGGAGAGCTGCTGGAACAAGTACAGAGAAGGGCAACGAGATTGGTGAGGGGAACAAAGGGTTGCTCTTACCGGGAAAGGTTTTAAGTTCTAAAAATTGCAGCATCTGGAGATTAGGCACCTGCGAGGTGATCTGATTGAGGTGTATAAGGCCTTGAATGGTTTGAGCAAACCCAGTGCTGATGGGATTCCTCCCCTTGCTCAGATTATGAGGCACCTCCGTAGCCAGGTGGGAAGGAGCAGCAGTGTGTAGCACACACTTCTTGATTAGACCAGGGTTTGAGCCTGTCACCACGAAATACGGAGGATGTGGAAAGGTCAGGGAATGACCACCGCATATTCCCGGAGCAATATGGCCTTAGTTGCTAATGCTCCTAAAAACCCAACAACAGCTCAGATTATGTGGACACTTGAGGGAAGTTTGATAGCTTAAATAAAATCAAGGAAGAACTGGACAAACGTTTGGTGGGAATTTTTGGCTGATGCTGTATAACCTTGCTTTCTTGCATCATATGCCTCTACTAATGCTAATTCTAATATATAGTTTCGTGTGGTACCTTATTAAAAGCTTTTCTGATATCTAATTATATGATGTCAAAATTATTTTTTGCATCTGGTTCCATTGTTATTGCATTATAGTATCCAATTAATTTGGTCAGATCAAGTTTCTCTCTTAACAAATACATACTGTAATTGCTGTATAACTGCATTCTGTCAAGAAGATTATAAGTACTTCTTTAATTGCTGCTTCATTATTTTACCTGGGATGAAATTCAAGGTTACATGTCTGTAATTACTCACTCTTTATGAACAGAAAGAGACATTTTCACTTTCAAGTCAGCAGGGACTTTCCTCTAAATCTAAGAATGACCTCATAATCATGGCTAAACATTTGCTTACCTCTCTTACTGCCTTTTTTAATATAATTGGTGGGTTCTGTCAACCCAGGCATCTTACTCCTGTTGTATAAATTATCACAGAGTAAAATCACTTAGCTCCCAATTATAACATAGTATACTTCTCATATCTCAATCACTAAAATTATCTCCCTGTGTGATTCAAAGGTTCAGAAGCAATAGATGACTGTTGAAAATAGGCCATGTTTGTCAGTACAGATGAAGTAGAATGGGATTGAGATATATCATAAGACGTCAAAAATTGTTTTACGCATCATTATTCTTCCTCACAGTATGCTATGCAGATGCAGAATAAGAGATGTTTTTTTCTTTGTCAAAAAATGTAATAAACCAGAATTCAGATCATTTATGCTGAATAAAATTCTTCAATTAATTTCAGTTTTAAAATGCATAATTTTGTGCATTCTATGAAAACACTTTTAGTGTAGATTTTTTGAAATTAGGAAAAACTACTATTTCTTTCAATTGTTTCACATTATGACAGTAGTCAAAGCATGGTGTATTTTAATTGGAATATGTTTTAATGTATGTTTAATGTATAATCCTTGGAATATGTTTTAATGTATGTTTAATGTATAATCCTTGGAATATGTTTTAATGTATGTTATGTGATTATGGCGAGTCCATTTAGTAAGATTTAACTTTTAATTTCCTTGTTTGATTTTTAAGTAGCACTAATTATTTTTTAAATTACCCTTAACATCTCACTATGAAGGGTTGTTGTACTTCTTTTTTATAATAAAGATTTATATATTAATTTTTGCAGGAGCGCCTCCTCAGCAAAGAGGTCCGCAAATACAAAATTTTTTAGTAGCAACGCTATATAATTGAATGAAAAAAAAATAAAAAATAAATAAAAATAAAAGCTTTTAGACCATAGACCACACAAACAAACAAATTACTTTAAATTTTGGTTTGTAGCATTTCATAATGACATGGATAATTTTCCCATTATGATGATATACGATATGCATTAATTACTTATTATAATTTGAAATAAATAATGCCTTTGTTCATGTCTCTTTTTCTGCTAGAAGTTTGGATATTCATCCTTCTACACTAAATGAAAACAGATTTTTAATATAATGATTTTCTGATAAATAGATCTTGACATTAGGACTGATCAAGAAAACAATAATGATATTTAATATCAGCCAATTTATATTTAAAGTATAATAACCTGGCTTATCCTTTCCTTAAAGGAGAGTATGTATAAACCACCTTGGAACTCATAAAATTGTTTCTTTACAATTCAGATCCAAAAACAAATTCTAGAACACTCCACTTGCAAGGCTTCCTTATCAAATGCCCCTATATGAACTGAAGTACTGTATATCCACCAGTGGTTGGATAAGACATAATATTAATCATTTTCCTTGAATTTAATTATATGGATTATAGGTTATATAGATAAGTAATGGAATTAAATTATCTCTATATTTCTGTATTTTTATTTGTATCTTTGTATTTTTAAAATTTCTGTATTGAAGTAATTAACACAATCTAATCTACACCAAAGCATTTATCGCAGTTCTCATTAAAATATGTTTTTGTGAAATTTTTCTTAATTTCTGGGTTCTTCCAGCTGAAAGCTGTATATAAAATTTTCCGGTTTCTGATTCCTCAAAGTCGAGAGGTTTGTATATATCTGTATATATATGCTCTGCTTTAAAATTCTTAACTATATTAATTCAAAAAAAATTTTTAAAGAAAATTTTACAAAAAAGTTTTCTTCTTTTTATTTTTTCAGGTCTTGCAAATATTCAGTAAATCTCACTGTTTGCCAGCCATACACAAACAATGTAAGCAGAAGTTTTAATTATTTTGGACATTATAAAAATTTCACTTATATACAAGTTAATAATAAGCAAATAAATTGATAAAATCCCAATTTTAATTATGTAGTTGAAGCTGTTTAATATGTTATCCCAGGTAAGAAGTTAAAGTTGTTTTGTGCCATTAGCATATATTTTTTTTTTATATTTTTAATCACTGTATCTATGGCATTCATTTTGTCATTATATTATTAACATTTTATATGCATAATTATACCTGTTTGTACATCAATCGTTACTTTGTCATCACATGTCAGTACAAGCTGGAAGTCTGTCTGATTTAGGGCAACTGAATTGTTAGACATAGCCTACCCATCTTGAGTAATTGATGGATGTATCCTTCTTGTCTATGGATCATTGATAAAATGTTATTTTCTTGTTCTAGGCTTCTAGATCAAGGTTGTTTTAGAAAATTAAATAGTTCTATAAATGGCTGTGAAAAAATTATAAAAATTTGTACAAAATAAACTACCTCAAGTACTGCAAAAATTGAATAAACTCAAGGTTACAGGAATATCCTACAAAAAATATGTAGGATATTCAACTTATTATACAACTTGTGTATATTATAGAACTTGACTTCCTTCTGCATAATAAAAATTCCTTTTTAAACTCATTACAATTTCCATTATCGCATTATCCACAATGTTAAAATATTATTTATCAACTCCTTCTAACCCTATAATCTGTGGAAAATGCAAACAAATAACAAGCTATTTGAACTAAAATCTGAACCACAAGTATGGGCATCTAGCCTTTGTAAAAATAGAAAAGAAGAAGTAATCTTAGCCAGAACCCGAATAGGTCACATTCACCTCACACATCTCTACCTGCTTACAGGAAATGATGCTCCACAGTGTGCGCACTGCTCACACTCATTTACAGTAAAACATTTACTCCTTGAATGTAGCTTGTTCAACAATGCCTGACAAACGTCTTTGTTTCATTTAAGATTTACAACAACCTCTATCTTTCAATATATCATAGGTAAAGAAGCAAATCTTTGAATTCTTTCTCTGTTTAACACAAATGTATAACCATTTCTAACTGCTCCTCATGCAGTTCTCATAAGTGAACTAAATTAATTTGGAAGGTGCAGTATTATTATTAGCCATATGGTGCAAGGAAGCCTGAGGCTTATGCTACACCAGCCAAAACAAAAAAAATCCCATGTTACCCTGAGAGAGAGAGAGAGAGAGAGAGAGAGAGAGAGAGAGATTCAGAAATAGAAGGGAATCACCAAGAAAGCAAGAAAGAGAAGAATGATGATATCCAACTCAGGACCCTGGGTTTGCCAAGCCCATACTCACCAGATGTGAGCTCTTGGGGTTATGGACTGAGTAGCCCTTATGCCAGAAATACCACAACAACCACATAATATGGAAAATATCAGTATGTGAATGATCAAATTTGCAGATAGGTACTCTTATTTAATAAAATAACAGGAATTTACTATATCTTCATTTATGTAAGACTGGAATTTCTTTTAGTTGTTTTCAATATTTAACTTGAAATCATAGCTGGTAAACCAAATTTCAGATTACACTTCTTCTAGACTCAGTATTCTGCTCATAAGTTGGATTCAATTTTTGAAAAGCCCACACATGAACAATTCAAGGCAAAGAACATTAAAGAAACTAAATATGCATTATTATCATTTTAAAATTATTCTTCTTTTATACACACATACTAAATTGCATTTTATATCCCAAAAAGCAAGAGTTAATCTCTGCTTTAAATAACTATTATGTTTCATTATAGCATAATTTCATATCAAACATTACTCCAAAACATTTCAATTTATACATAGGAATTTTTCTAGCAGGGACAGGGAGGTGATTTTCCCATTGTACAAGGCAATGGTCAGGCCACACATTGAGTACTGTGTACAGGTCTGGAGGCCTCATTTTAGGAAGGATTTAGAGTTGCTAGAATGAGTACAAAGAAGGGCAACAAGATTGGTGAGGTGAACAAAGGGGTGCTCTTATCAAGAAAGGCTTAAGTTCTGCAAATTTTAGCACCTGGAGAATAGGCACATGTGAGGTGATCTAATTGAGGTGTATAAGGCCTTCAATGGGTGGAGCAAGCTGAATGCTCAACCCATTCAAAAGTTGAGCATTCAACTCGATAAAAGGATGTCTGAGTGGTTAAAGACAGAGAGTGGTCACACTGTTCATCAAAAAAACCCAAATTTTTTGCTCGCTGTTAAAATTCAGGGTGATTCTTGTGGATTCGATGTTGCTGAATTTAAATATGGCAACCATATTGCTGTAATAACACCCATCAAATTTAAGGGAGAAGGGATTAAAGTCAAAAACTAAGTTTCTAGTAAAAAGCATTTCATATATTTTAAGAAAATGTTACATTAGCATTAGTAGAGGCATTTGATGCAAGAAAGCAAGCTTATGCAGCATCAGCCAAAAAAAAAAAAAAAAAAAAAAAAATACCCCCTTCCACTTCACCCCTCTGTTTGTTCGAAATACCTGTCCAGCTGAGCCTTACACTTATTTAGGCTATCAACTTCCATGACAAGGGATGGCAGTCTGTTCCACCAACCAACCACCCGCTGGCTAAAGGCAAATTTCTGCACGTCTATCCTACATCTGTCTTTCCTCAGTTTGAATTTATGTTCTCTCAGGTGATTATTCTGAGCAAGAGGAAGAATCCCATCAGCATTGAGCATGCTCAAACCATTCAAGGCTTTATACACCTCTATCAGATCACCTCGCTGGTGCCTAGTCTCCAGACACTGTAATTTGCAAAACTTAAGCCTTTCTTCATAAGAGCACCCCTTTGTTCCATTCACTAATCTTGTTGCCTTTTTCTGTACTCGTTCCAGCAGCTCTACATCCTTCTTGAAATGAGGCCTCCAGGCCTGTATACAGTACTCTAGGTGTGGCCTGACCATTGCCTTATACAAGGGAATAATCACCTCCTTATCCCTGCTAGAAAAATTCCTATATATCATTGACAATACACTATGAGCTACTCTTGCAGCCCGTCTGCACTGCTCAGAGAACTTCATATCAGCCTACACAACCACTCCCACGTCCCTTTCATTCTCTACCACTGTCAGTGTAGTACCACAGAGTTGATACGTTGCTCTGGGGTTGCTGTTTCCCATGTGTAGTACTTTACATTTGTCAATGTTAAACTTCATTTTCCACCTCTCAGCCCATCTGTTCAACCTTTCCAGATCCTGTTGCAGCAGCATAGTATCAGTAGTGTCCTTGACAACCCTGCCAACCTTCGTATCGTCTGCAAACTTGGACATTAAGCTTGATATACCATCATCAATATCATTTATAAATACAGAAAACAATAAGGGACCCAATACTGAACCCTGAGGGACTCTACTAATAACATTAGTCCACGATGAGCAGTGTCCATTGATTACCACTCGGACGCCTCCGTAGCCAGGTGGGAAGGAGCAGCAGTGCGTAGCACACGCTTCTTGATTAGACCGGGGTTCGAGCCCATCACCACCAAATACGGAGGATGCGGAAAGGTCAGAGAATGACCACCGCATATCCCAGAGCAATATGGCCTTAGTTGCTAATGCTCTTAAAAACCAAATAACAAACAAACAAACGATTACCACTCTCTGTCTTCTCCCCCTCAACCACCCCTTTATCCATAGCAGCAATTTGCCTCCAATGCCACACTGCTCCAATTTGTGCAGCAGTCTTCCATGTGCAACGGTATCAAAAGCCTTTCTAAGATCCAAGTATATAATATCAAAGTTATTCCCTGCATCCAGTTCTTTTGTGACTGCATCATAGTATCCAATCAAATTGGTCAGGCAAGACTTCCCCTTAACAAAACCATGCTGTGTCCAAGCTATAACTGAAGTCTTGTCTAGATGATCCTGCAGTGCTTCTTTAACCAGTGCCTCCATTAATTTTCCTGGAACAGAAGTTAAACTCACAGGTCTATAATTACTTGTGTCAGCCTTTGATCCTCCTTTGTGAATTGGGGTCACATTTACACATCTCCAGTCCATGGATACCTCCCCTGAGTCCAAGGAAGCTCTCATAATTATGGCTAAGGGTTTGCTTACTTCCTTTGCTACCTCCTTTAATATAACTGGATAGATCGCATCCACCCCAGGTGCCTTTCTTGTATTTATCTTCAACAATTTCTCCTCCACTTTACTCTCAGTTATTACAAGATTCTCTAGCTTACTGCCAGAGTTGAATACACCTCTGGCATTCCCCTCGCTGAATAACTCCTCGTGTGTGAATGTCGATGCAAAATATTCATTTAGTTTGTTAGCTACCCGAGCAGGATCATGTATAGCATTAGTAGAGGCATTTGATGCAAGAAAGCAAGCTTATGCAGCATCAGCAAAAAAAAAAAAAAAAAAAAACCCACTTCCACTTCACCCCTCTGTTCGTTCAAAATACCTGTCCAGCTGAGCCTTAAACTTATTTAGGCTATCAACCTCCACCAAAAGGGATGGAAGTCTGTTCCACCAACCAACCACCCGCTGGCTAAAGGCAAATTTCCGCACGTCTATCCTACATCTGTCTTTCCTCAATTTGAATTTATGCCCTCTCAGGTGATTTTTGGGGGCGCCTCCGTAGCCAGGTGGGAAGGAGCAGCAGTGCGTAGCACACGCTTCTTGATTAGACCGGGGTTCGAGCCCGTCACCACCAAATACGGAGGATGCGGAAAGGTCATTCAGGGAATGACCACCGCATATCCCGGAGCAATATGGCCTTAGTTGCTAATGCTCCTAAAAACCAAATAACAACAACAACAACAACAAAGGTGATTTTTCTGAGCTAGAGGAAGAATCCCATCAGCATTGAGCATGCTTAAATCATTCAAGGCTTTATACACCTCTATCAGATCACCTCGCTGGTGCCTAGTCTCCAGACACTGTAATTTGCAAAACTTAAGCCTTTCTTCGTAAGAGCACCCCTTTGTTCCATTCACTAATCTTGTTGCCCTTCTCTGTACTCGTTCCAGCAGCTCTACATCCTTCTTGAAATGAGGCCTCCAGACCTGTATACAGTACTCTAGGTGTGGCCTGACCATCGCCTTATACAATGGAATAATCACCTCCTTATCCCTGCTGGAAAAATTCCTGTAATATCATTGACAATACTCCATGAGCTACTCTTGCAGCCCGTCTGCACTGCTCAGAGAACTTCATATCTGCCTGCACAACCACCCCCAAGTCCCTTTCATTCTCTACCACTGTCAGTGTAGTACCACAGAGTTGATACGTTGCTCTGGGGTTGCTGTTTCCCATGTGTAGTACTTTACATTTGTCAATGTTAAACTTCATTTGCCACCTCTCAGCCCATCTGCTCAACCTTTCCAGATCCTGTTGCAGCAGCATAGTGTCAGTAGTGTCCTTGACAACCCTGCCAACCTTTGTATCGTCTGCAAACTTGGACATTAAGCCCGATACACCATCATCAATATCATTTATAAATACAGAAAACAATAATGGACCCAACACTGAGCCCTGAGGGACTCCACTAATAACATCAGTCCACGTTGAGCAGTGTCCATTGATTACCACTCTCTGTTTTCTCCCCCTCAACCACCCCTTTATCCATAGCAGCAATTTGCCTCCAATGTCACACTGCTCCAATTTGTGTAGCAGTCTTCCATGTGCAACAGTATCAAAAGCCTTTCTAAGATCCAAGTATATAATATCAAAGTTATTCCCTGCATCCAGTTCTTTTGTGACTGCATCATAGTATCCAATCAAGTTGGTCAGGCAAGACTTCCCCTTAACAAAACCATGCTGTGTCTGAGCTATAACTGAAGTCTTGTCTAAATGATCCTGCAGTGCTTCTTTAACCAGTGCCTCCATTAATTTTCCTGGAACAGAAGTTAAGCTCACAGGTCTATAATTACTTGTGTCAGCCTTTGATCCTCCTTTGTGAATTGGGGTCACATTTGCACATTTCCAGTCTATGGGTACCTCCACTGAGTCCAAGGAAGCTCTCATAATTATGGCTAAGGGTTTGCTTACTTCCTTTGCTTACTTCCCGGGTGCCTTTCTTGTGTTTATCTTCAACAGTTTCTCCTCCACTTTACTCCCAGTTATTTCAAGATTCTGTAGCTTACTGCTAGAGTTGTATACACCTCTGGCATTCCCCTCGCTGAATAACTCCTCATGTGTGAATGTCGATGCAAAATATTCATTTAGTTTGTTAGCTACCTGAGCAGGATCATCAACACTTGACCCATCAATATCAAGTGCACCAATCTGATTCATCCCCTTCCTTCTAGAGTTTACATAAGTAAAGAACTCTTTGCTGTTTTTCTTTGCATCCCTTGCCAAGGATTTCTCGTAATCTGCCTTCGCCTGCCTAACCTCCTTTGTAACTTGGTTACAGATCAACTTGTATCTATCATAGGCTTCTGTGTCACGTGTTAATTTGTATGTATCCCATGCATTTTTCTTCTCTGCCATATGTCTCATTAGTTCATTTGACATCCATTTAGGCCTAAACCTTGAACAATATTTCTTAGTTGGTATGTAAAGCCTAGTAGCTTCCAAGATAAGTTCTTTGAATGCTTCCCATTTTGAATTTGCTGTTGGTAACATCATCAGTTGGTCCCACTGTATAGAATTTAAATACTGTCTCAGTCCGTCCATCGTAGTCGCCTTTACGAAAGCAATAACCCTTCCCTTTACCCCTAATGGTAGTTACCTCTTTGAGTAAATCCCACTTCAGCACACTGTGATCACTGCCACCTAGTGGTTCATTTATCGGCAGATTCTTAATGCATGAAGAATCACTACTAATAATCAAATCAAGAGTATTACTCCCTCTTGTTGCCTCCCTAACATGCTGATGTAGAAAACAATCATCCAATAAATCCACAAAAGCCTTTCTAGTGTGTGAGTGACCAGCCCCCAAATTCCAGTCAATATCTGGGAAATTAAAATTCCCCATTATAAGACTCTCTGATTTACTGGCCCACTCTATTTCCCTGTACAGTTTTTTATTATACTCATCAGAGTCATTAGGCCTATAGCATACTCTCAATTTTGATCTCCTGCTTATGTCACACCAAACTGACTCGACACTGCATTTTTCCGCGATGTCGACTGGCTTCACTTCCTTGGATTTTATGTGTTTCTTAACTAATAGCATAACCCCTCCTCCCTTCCTATTGTCTATCCTTTCTGTAGACATTGTACTCCCCAAATTCCAGTTCCACATTCCTTATATCTGTGTGACACCATGTATCTGAAATCCCAAGAATATCTGCCTTTGATATTTTGAGCAATACCTCAAATTCATCAAATTTATTTACTAAACTCCTAGCATTGGTGTACATGCAAGTACATGCACCTGTTCTTTTTCTTAGCTACCCTAACACAACCCATGTGTTTACCTGTACCCCAATGATTGCCAGCAGTCTCTGAAATATCCTGCATCGTATTTTCCAGGCTGCTGCCCATTCCAATAGAAGCAGTGCAAGAATCACTTTCACCTCTGCCAGTGGCTACTGTTAATCTATTAGTCCTTGTATCCCCCCAATCTAGCAGTTTTCTGACCCACCTAACACTGCCTCGATAGCATCAGCAAACATTCTTGCACCCTTTCTATTTAAGTGTATCCCATCCCTGTAGAAGCAGTCTCTCCTGTTAACAAGTACAAACCAGGCTGAAAAAAATTCTACCCCTTGAGCCTTGCACAATCTTTCCAGGGCCGAATTGATCGACAGGTCTTTCATCATATACTCCCTCCTATCGTGTCTCGGCAGAATTGCAGACACTTTCAAATTCGACCCTAATTCACGGCTTTTTTTCAACAATACAATACTATACAAACAATACAAAACAAACAATTTCAACAATACAAACATACAATACTAAATATTGAAAAATGGGTCTATTGACCTTATTCTATTTATTCTATTTTTGATTTTTCATTGCCAAAAAATTCCAGCAGACATTTTCAAATGCTTTCCAGGCTCTTATTTCTGTAGCATTTCATTTTTTAGTGAATTCCTCATCTTGGAATAGCAATTTGCCTTTTATAATCATTGATTGGTGTTTTTCCATACAAGATTCCAAGAGGAGTCTCCTAACATATTTGGACTCCATTTTCCCTGGCATCTTTTTTCCATATGAGAAATATCTTGGTGAAACCTTTCACTGTGTTTATCAGGGACTGCTTTCAAATTTTCAGGAAAAAAGTAAATGGGAATGTAGGAAATGAAGCTTTAATGACATATTACATCCCAACCTTTTGTATGCTAAAATTAGCTCATTCACAACTTTACTGTAATTTTGATTTTTCATTGCCAAAAAATTCCAGCAGACATTTTCAAATGCTTTCCAGGCTCTTATTTCTGTAGCATTTCATTTTTTAGTGAATTCCTCATCTTGGAATAGCAATTTGACTTTAGAACAAAAATTCCTTTTTTTTATCTTGGCCTCACTGATTTGAGGGAACCTTTGTCTCATACAGGAAAATCCTTCTCCTTTTTCGTCCACCATTTTCACAAATATTTTTATCAAACCTTGCTTGATGTGCAATGTGGAGGTAAGTAGATTTTTGACTTATCCACCAAATGAAGATGCACTGCATTTTTCTGGCCTGGTGATGTTCTGAACAGTCTGGCCAATTTTTTACCCTGTAGTGGCAATTCTCTGCTCTGCTGTCCCACTCACATAAAAATCCGCAGTACTTAGTGTATTCACCTTGCAACCCAGTCAGCAAAGCTACCACTTTTAGGTCAGTATAGATATTCCATTTTTATTCTTGATAGCATATTTTTTTTCAAAAGAACCTGTAGGTTCTCAAACGTTTCTTTCCTTCACCTGGCCAATGGTATAGATGGATACTTATTTCCATTATGGAGTAAAACTGCTTTCCAACTGACCTTGGATGAATAAATGAAGAGCCACCCCTGCTCGGGGATGTGCTCCAGATGTAACTCTTTCATTAATTCCTGGACATTGTTACAATAAACCAAAGTACCATCCATGGAGTAATAGGTTGCTATGTCAGATTGCCTCTTTGTATAAAATGACATCTTGACACCCTTATCAAGAAGATTCCATTGCTGAAGCCATGATCCTAGTAATTGAGTCTTGGTTTTGGAGAGGTATGAACCTCTAACCAGATCATTTAATACTGCCTGTCTGATTAGATGTAGCTTTGCAGTATCCAGAGTTGAAAAGTCTGGATCTGTACTTGTTCTGGGTTCTGCATCTTCTGGAGACTCCTTTTCTGATCCTGAATCAGAATCGAGTTCATAAGTTTCTGGTGGTTTGGCACCAGCATTGTATTGTTGCGAGGAACCACCCTTAGAACAGAACATATGTTAGGATACTCTATTTTATGCTTGGATTTCTCAGAAAAACCAGAAATATCGGTCATGCAAAAGTAAAAATTGTTTATGTGATCTTGAGGTTGCAACCTTGTCAGCAGAACAGCAAAAGGCATTGATTTATGACTACCTCTAAGCCAGCCTGTTAATGTCCTTGAACATGAGCTATAGGAGATCTTTTGGGCCTATACTTTATCTTGATCTCCAACCTTGCATCCAAAACAGAGTTCATTGGCTTTTCTCACAAGCTGTGACAGTGGTTCCTGCTGCCATTTTAACACCACTTCTCTGCAAATGTAGCAAAAGCTATGAGGCTTATTTTGGCAAGAACATGACATATTTCATTTATGGTTGAGGTATGCACACCTAAGAATACAATTTAGAAATTGCAGATTTTTATTTATAATTTAAACTTGGTTCATGATTTACACTAATGCACAGAACACTTGTTTACAAATGCTATTTCACTAAAACACTTGTTCACTTTGTTCACCAATTTCTCTCTGAAATACATACACTTGTATGTATTTCAGAGAGCGAGTGCTTGCTTGGTGCTGAACCCACTCATATATATATATACTGGTGGAGAAGTTTCTAGAAGGCTCACAATCTTTCTAGAGCACTCCGTCAAAAGTTCTAGAATCTTCCAGAAACATTTTGACCTTTCTTCCACACATAACAATATTCTAGAAAGTTCTGGAACATTCTCGAACATTGTAGAAATCTCTCAAATGTTGCTAGAAAGAAAAATTAAAATAAATAAGTAGATAAAATAGGCGGAAAAGATGATTAAACCAACTGCAGGTCTTGGTTTCGGTAATTAACCTGTGATATTTGAAAGCTGAGAGTGATGAGAAATTTTTAAGCACATATCTGAATTTTTGAATATATTTCCTATTAGAATCTGTCAAAATGATTTCAGGGAGGAAATTGATGCCAATCAGTTTTATCAGCGGGAACTGCTCCTTGTGGATTAATATAATTAGTGGAGCTCCACATGGGCTCATTGTTGTTTTCAGTATCTATCAATGAAGGTATATCAGGCTTAATGCCCAAATTTTCAGGTGATACAAAGGCTAGCAACATGATGACAGTAACCAGGGTATGCTACTATAACATGTTCTAGAAAAATTAAAGATACGGGATGAGAAGTTGCAAGTGAAGTTTGATATTGATAAATGCCAGGTACAGCATGTGGGAAGCAGTAATCCTAGAATACCAAATTCAAAATAGTGGAGTGACAAAAACACCTGGTGATAATTGTGCAGTTTGACAGTTTCCTGAGGTGTGTAGACAGGCTGCTAGGATAAGTCATGCGGTTCTGTCAGCGATATACAGTAATTTTCCATCAAGGATACAGAGGTAATTATTATGCTGCTGTATAAGGCAATGGTAAGGCCATGTTTTGAGTTCTGCATACAGGTCCCCTCGATGTGGGCACTGGCACATGGTGAGGGGGGGAACCTCCCAGTGATGCTGCTGGACTACCAGATTAGCATCACTGGGATCTAATGCCCACAGCTTAGGTTCAAGGATAACATCATAGGAATCTAGTGTGTTTGCTGTGTGCTGTGACTCATGGAAATTAGGAAAGAGGGGTCCCAATTTCGACACGCCACTTTGGTCCCTGTTTTGACAAATGACAGGGCCCGTCCATGATCAGTTGGCCAGTGGGTTCACCTGCGATGGTCAACCTTGTCAACCTGTACTCTCATGGTCTGAGAGACAGGATTCGGGCTGGCGGAGGTGCAGGTATAGTGTCTGGGTAGCCCTGGTGTCACACTTCTGAATACGTTTATTGCTTGCTGTGTAGTGGGCATCCCATTTGGGCTTCATGGTGGGTGGGGAGCCTGGGCACTGGATAAAAAACAAAAAACTATGAATCTTGATAAAAGTATTTCTTCTATGGCCCTAACCCAGTCTATATCTGAAAATGTGAATTTTGACCCTGCTGACGTCAACTCAGCATAAAGACTGAAAACAGAGATAATATCAGGTCCAGAACCTGATAATACAATCTACAAGTGGGAAAGTTATAGGAAAAATAGCACCCTTCTTTATCCAGTAGGGTTTGGAAGAGCTGGCAGGCTCTCCTAAATCTGTCATGTGGCTTGGCTCGGGCAAAGGTAATTAATGATGATGTTTCCTTGTAGAGACCAGAAGTGACAAACATACAGAACAGCTCCTCAAAGCTACATCTGTGGGGGGGGATGCCAATCACAGTTATCACCCACAAGACACTGATCTCATCCTGTGGTGTCTTCACCGATTGGTATCACATGGAAGTGTCTGAAGGGAATCTGTTCTGAATTAAAACCCCAAGGGTGACAGCTGCAATACGAATTTTCATGCATAGGGATGGGAAACTTGCTCCCACAAGAAACATCATTCTGACATTTAATTCACCAATGTCTCCTAATGAAATCAAAGCTGCTTATATTGTCTGTTGCGGCTACATGTCCCAAACCCTCTAAGGTGTACCTGATGAAAGTGTTGCACGTGCCTGATGTGCTGCAAAGGACCACATAACTTCATGTTCAGCTACAAAACCCACCTGCATTAATTGCCAAGGAGAACACCCAGCTTTTACTCATGAGCATGCCAGAGGTGGAAAGAAGAAAGAGAAATTCAGTGACTTAAGGCAGTGCTGAATATATCAGGAAGCAAGAAAAGTGGTGAAACCACTGAGTATAAGCATACCTACCTATGCTCAGAAGGAAGCAGGGATCTGTTCCATCAGAACTCAGACAGAAATGACCATCCCACCAATAGAGTCACTCATTCCCATTGTATTGCTACCTATTAAGCTCACAAAAACCCATACAGACAGATCAATCACTGCCACTTCCATTTTGGACCTCCTAATGCTCCACTACTAACCAAAGAAATTGCTTGAGAAGAAAATATGAAGCCTGAAGTACCTGCTACTTCCCAAGAAAAAATGGATGTTGAAGAGAAGGAGGTACCTGATGAAACAGTCTTGGAACTCTTTGTGGAGGAAGAAACAAACACAGGACGGCATACATACTTCCCTGACCGAGAAAAGTAAGCTCTCAGCACTTCAGCAGCTGCGCAATGGATCCACCAAGCCAAAATAATCGCTAAATTTCTGCAGGGGAATTGTCATGGATTCCATAAAAATACTAACAGACATGAAGTCTGTCCTGCTGAAACATGAACCAGTTTCCTCTTGCTTGCAGGAGACATATCTGAAAGCAAATGAAAACCCTTCCTTTCATAATACTGCCATCATGTGTAAGGATAGAACTGGGGATGGACCTGCCCATGGAGGAGTTGCCATCCTTGTGGCAACCAGACCCCATTCCTATCCGTGCCGCTTTCCACCAACTTAGAAGTGGTGGCAGTTCATGTTACGGTTGGGCTTCTATTAACAGTCTGCTCCATTTATTTTCCACCTGGGACTGACATCTTCTAGAAAGACTTTAATGACCTTGTCATGCAGTTGCCTCCCCCTTTCTTACCAATGGGAGATTTTAATGGACATAACAGCCTGTGGGGTAGTGCCGACGTTAATGAAAGGAGATGTATCATTGAGCATGTGCTCAATGACAATGACCTTTCCCTTCTAAATGTGGGAACTAACACCTTTTTTCCATATGCCTACCTGTACGTTTTCTGCTTTTGATTTTTCAATTTTTTTTGTATGCTTCTCTTCTCCACCTTCACTCACTTGGGAGGTGAGCCTTTCCGGTGGTGGACTCCATCCACCATCAGGCGATTCTTATTGCCAGTGAAGCATTTCGAAGATCTCCCGTCCACAGTCTCAGTGTCGAAACATATGAGCTATCGTTGTTGCTTTGTAGGAAACAGTTATCCCAACAGTGTGCTTTCAGTTTAAAATCCCTTGGAAAATGGAAAATTCTTTATAACACCCGTCAGACTGTCAACCATTCCTTTGGTCATGTCCAAGAGCTGCTCAGAAGCTTATCATCACAGTAGAGTATGTTGCTGGTCACCATGGCAACTAGTTCCACCCTGGCATGCTCAAAATCATGTGACTTATCCATTAAAAATTGGGGTAAGGCCATCAACCCTATCTTATGTCTACCAACAACTTTATGCTGCCCACTGAGCCGAATGCTCTGACGTTTTGTCTGTCTTCACTGATGATTCAAAGTCAGAGTCATTTGTAAGATCTACTGCCATCTTTCCAGATAACACTATATCTTTGAAGCTTTGCTACAAATGCAGCATATACACAGCTGAGTTGTACACTCTAAAGTTGGCTTTGGACCACATTAAAATCCACAATTACCAAAGGTGTAATGCTGTATACCAACTCATTAAGCATACTGCAGGCTTTATCGACAATGAGATGTAATCCTCATCCATACCTTACCTGGGTCCAGTAGACACTTCATTCTCTTTCTGAATGTTGTTTCAACATTTGTTTCTGCTAGATCCCAACCCACATTGGGATCAAGGGTAATAAACTGGCTGACTGACTGAAGTACTGTAAACAATGAGGCAGTCATCCTGGAATCTCAAACTCAAGTAACTGATATATTGATACTATTAGTATGTACTCTCCAACACTAGTTACTACCACTGAGTAACTGGTATGATTCAAGCAGTAGAACAATAATGCTCTTGTCGGTGTTCATACATATATTTTGTACTGTTTAAAGCCTATTGTACACAGTCAATTTTAATGTTGTAAATTTGAACATAATTTAATATTTATGTTTTGTAATTATCCCATTGATTTCAATAAGCTCGTCTGCTAGAAGTATTGTACATTGAGTATATATTTTAAATGGTAATGCAAAAATATTTAATATATCAGTTTTGTGAGTCTCCATTGGTTTTTCAGACTACTCGAAAATCCGCTCTCCTAACTGCAGCCAAAAAAGCAAAATTAAAAAATAATCCTTCTAGAGTTAGATTTGCAGAAGGAGTTGTCATTAATGGTTCACCCTTGTATTCAGTAAGTATTATTCTTTGTGTATAATATATTTAAAAGATTTATATAAAAATATATGTTCAGGATGAGTCATAAGACTTACTGTTTTCATTTCAGCATTTCAAGAGAAAGGATAAACACTAGTTTACATCTGATTGATTTAAACCACAAAAACAAGATAAATATTGTAACCAAAAAAGTTTTTTCCAATTTTTATTTTTTAATTACACTGAACAACAAATTTTGGGTTCTATCTTGTTACAGGCATAAAAATAAGTTTACTTTATATATTTTTGGGTGCTAAACCTGGAAATAGTGCTTACAATGGCAGATTGGCTCTTGTTTTCGAAAAAAGTTTTTTATATTTATACAAAGTATTTTTTATTTTTATGGCAGTAAGATGTAGCTACAGTAAGATGTAGCTACATACCTATATCAAAAATGGGATCTTTTTGCCTTTTACTTGTATTCAGCTTTGGGAGCATCCCTTTTTTCACCATCCAACAATAATCGGCTAACGTGGCGGAACTCCATTTGCTTTTGTGTCATTGTTCCATCGCTGCGATGTCTTGATGGAAGCACTCGCCATGTTCGTTGCTGACAGCACCACAGTTTGGCGAAAGAAATCCAGGTGTGAGTGCAAGAAATAAATCTTTGATGACATGTTGCACCCCAGTTTTTCGTAAGAAGTAAAGTGTGTGTTAGTTGTCAGACGGCTCCAAGGATTCCCCCCATCTCCGCAATGTGTACTCTGAAGGCCAGAGGTTTTCAAAAAGTGTAATGTGTCCATTAGTGTTGTGTAGTGTCGTGTTATAGTTATTCCTCTGACCATTTAGCTGTTGGGCCTCTAGTGGGGGACCCCCTGTTGCCCACACTTAACCTCGAGAAGATAGTCCTTCAAACAGGCCTCTGGAGTTGAATATGTTCAAATTCATAATAACTGCAATATAACTACACCAACCGTAAAACTGATACTTTATTACAATAAAAATGGTATAGTGAAAACTGGATTAAAATTAAACTGGTAATAAAACAAAATAATATACACTCTTTATACAATAAAAATAAAGCATATAAATTGTACAATAAAATAAAACATGATATTAATCACAGAATAAAAGTGATAAAAACACAACCATATCTTTCAAAGGCATCCGCCTCCTTTATCAACAGTAATACTTAATGCGTTATAGTACATTCTTAAATATCGGCAGCATCATGGCTCACAGCATGTATCACCCCAGGAGCAAGGGCAGTATCCTCCATACATGCACCGGAACCGAAAATGGCTCGGGAGCGTGTAAGCCAAAACCATTCATCCCATCCAAGAATCACAGTTTTGAAGAGGGGACGAATACAGATTCCCCTGTGTCTCTTAATTTACTTAAGTCAGTATTTCTGCCAAATTGCGAAAACAATGTCGAAGAGAAAGTGTTTAAGTAGTAATGATAAAGCAAAGATTGTTATGATATTGACCAAGGTTTTAAGAAAAAAGATGTTGCGGAGAAATATGGCATATCTGCAAGCAGTTTATCTAAGATTTTAAAAAAAATTGAGAATCAATTTTAAATGCTATTGAAGGAGGAGCAGACAAGAAGCAAATTAAATTGTGTATATACGAAGATGTTGATAAAGCTGTTCTAAAATGGGTGCAAATGATGCGTGAAAAGAATATTGGGCCTAATAATTAAGCAACAAGCTCTGAAATTTGCACAGTCCTTTGGACATACAGAATTTAATGCGAGCACTGGGTGGCTAGATAAATTTAAGAAGCGCCACAGAATTGTGGAAAAGGTTATTTGTGGAGAAAGTGTTAATGTCAGCGAAGACGATTGCAACAGTTGGAGGAACAATGCCTTAAAGAAGATTTTGGAAGAATTTGAGCGTAAGGATGTTTTTAATGCTGACGAAATGGGTTTATTCTTTAAATGTTTACCGAATAGAACACTTGCTTTTAAGGATGATAAATGTTTTGGCAGAAAACAAAGCAAAGAAAGAATCACTGTGCTAGTTGGAGCAAATATGACAGGAAGTGAAAAAGTAAGACTTTTAGTCATCGGAATATCAAAAAACCCAAGATGTTTTAGAGGCACAATCTTTGGAAGTTAACTACACCTTTTAATAAAAAAGCATGGATGACAAGTGATATTTTTGAAGAATGGATATTAAAACTAGACAAGCGTATAAAAAAAGGAAAATCGTGTTGGTAACTGACAACTGTCCGGCACATCCTGTCAGTATTTCTGCCAAACTTAAAAGTGCGAAGTTGTTTTTACCACCAAACGTAACGTCAAAACTCCTGCCAATGGACCAAGGCATTATTAAAATTTTTAAATTTCATTATTGAAAGAGAATAATAATGAAGATTGTCAATGCGTTATCAGAAAATAGAAACTTGGAGGTTACAATTAACCTTAGAAATTGCATCTCTGAACTGGCAAAAGTTTGGACAAACGATGTCACTGAATATACTATTCAAAATTGTTTTTCGAAAGCGGGATTTGCATTGAATACAGAAGTCAAACAACGACTGGACGAACAAGATGAACTGCCCCTTTCACAACTGAAAAACTTTTGGACATTATTAGAATCGTCCCGAAACATCGAAAATGAAATAACACTGGATAGTTATGTTTATGTAGATCACAGCGGAACATCCAAATGAAGATGAAATACTGCTGAACAGTGTTAAACGCGACCATGATCACGAAGAAATTAACGATGACGCATCAGATCAACCCGTAGAAAAGCCAACTCGCAAAGAAATGATTAACGGTTCTTATGGGTCTACAGTTTTGTGAAAATGTTCCTGATAATATTTTTAATGCTCTGAACAAATGTGAGATTTTCTTTGAGAATCAGACAATTTTTTTAATTGTACTGTGCAAACGAAAATTACAGATTTTAATTTGTGATACTTACCAGCGAAAATTGTGTAAACGTAATTTAAATAAGTATGTTTTTGAAATAAAATACATTAAAAATAAATGTAGATTCGTTTTCATTTTCTAATTAGATAACAGTTTCTAATAAAAAAAGATATTCTCTGTATAACGTAATTTCTCTATAACGAATTTTTTCGCTGGATTTATCGAATTTGTTATAGGGAAGTTCGACTGTATATTCAAAAAAAAGTAAGTCATATTTTTATAATTTTAATAAAATCTAAAAAATATATCACTAACATAAATTTTTTGCACACATAAAAGTGCTGGGAACTTGCATTTTTTTTTATATATAGCTTGAAAAGAAAAAAGGTAACATGAAAATAGAAACTTCCTTTTACGAGTAACAAGATATAAAAAATGTGACACACAATTTTTTTTTCTCTGTGCGGCCCGCAAAAGAAATCTAACTTTGAATGTGGCCTCCGCATGGGAAAAGATTGGATACCACTGTCTTATATCAAGAAATTTAACCAGGTTGCTTTAAACATAAAGAAGGGAGGAAACATAGAATTGTGGAATAGGTTTGTCAACAATAAAATTAAGCAGGAATTAACGGAGCATATTAGAGGTGGGTGCCAAAGAATATAGCTGTAAGAAGTGCTATACACTAGATTAGAGAAGCCTCTTTTAAGACAATGTTAGCAATTTGAAAAAGGAAAATTTTTAATCCTTGTTCTTACTCATTTTGCACGAGTAGAAGAACCTGTGAAAGGATTTGTAACTCTATGCTTATTTCTTAAATTATTTTTTGTGGCGTATAATGCATTAGAATAGTTTAGTTCTTTATGAATGTTACCTGTGAGGAAAATGTCTTATTTAAAGACATGGCATGGCAAGGCTTGGGTTCTGGAAACTATGCACCTATGAGGTGATCTGATTAAACACTTCAAAGCCTTAAATGGATTTAGTAAACTAAATGCTGATGGCATCCTTACTCTTTTCTTAGATGATGTACATAAGTCGATGTAAATTTTATTGAAAAAGGATAGTTGCAGAACAGATGTTCAAAAATTTGTTTTCAGCCAGAGAGTAATTAATGATCAAAACAAACTTTTATTTGTGGCAATGAGGGATGGACAAACATTGTGGACAGTTTTTAATATTTTTTTTTTGGCTGATACTGCATAAGTTTGCTTCCTTTCATCATAATGCAGCCAACAATATCCCGGGCTGTAAGCAGAAAGTATTTTGGGTCCATTACTTCACATGGCTTCCTTCACATCCACATGTGAATGTGAAGTACTAAGCAACTAAGAAACTGTGATTGGTCTGATTAAATTAAGTGTTGCCAGTTCATCAATCATTGCCACCTTCTGACATCACTTTTGACAATGTATTGTTCTGTTCCACCCATATAGAAAAGACTTGCATATTTCCGTACATTGTCTTGAGCTCTTCATGTATTATCCTGGTAAAAATGGGTTCTTGCCATGTGATTTTTGGTGATTGCCTGCAATATTACCTCCTGATTTTTGTACATAGTGGGCTGGGTTGTGGAGTGTGCCCTTCCATACTGGATTTGTACCTCACTTTTCTGGTTTTTCCCCATAATTATTCATTGATTGAAGATCATAGGCATATGTATTGATACAAAAGTGAATGCCATTATTGCCTGCAATGATGCACTATTCATATGTCTATGATGGTGCCTTTCTGAGTTCAGTGATATCATTTACCTCTCCCACAATATACCTGTAATAATTGTACTGAAGTACTGCAGCTGCTCTTATACATTTGGTCTACCATACTATGTGGATAGCAATGTGCACAAAGTAGCGGGAGTGCTGTGGCTCAGGGGAGAACAGAAGAGGACGATTCTCAAATGCATCACAGCTTAAAAAAATGTGAAACATGAAATATTTGCGGACCTTTCTGGGACAGGACATGATCTAGCCAAGGAGGATGCCTCTGTGGGTGCTAGGTGCAGAGTTTAAAGAAATTAGGCACCAACTCAGTGTTCTGATGGGTGCCTATGAGAGTTTGAAGAGTAGGGTAGATGCCCTCGAAGGAAGTAAAATGGGGGTGGGGCATCAAGCGCTCAGCTGCCCAGCTCATTGTTAGAGCTCACTCTTGTGCATCAGGCAACACAGTAGCAATCTTCAGGGCAGAATGTGCTGGTCTCACAGGAGCTACTTATTGTCAGTGAGATGGGAAATATATTGTGCAAAAAGGATAGGTGGAATAGGACCAAGGTATGTCTGCTGGAAGCAAAAGGTTGATGATGTTGCAGAGCAGATATCTTCTTTTAAGGGCACAAAGGGTGATATTGTTGTACACGTTGGCACTAATGACATTAAGAGTAGAAGATCTGCAGACTATACTTAACAAGTACAGGTCACTGTTGAAAAAGTTGTAGATGTTAAATTTGAAAGTATCTGCAATCTGCCCAGACCCGATAGGAGGGAGTATATGATGAGAGCCTTGTTGATAAATTTGGTCCTAGAGAGATTGTGGAAGGCTCATGGGGTACAATTTTTCTCAGTGTGGTCTCTGCTTGTTAACAGGAGAGAATGTTTCTACAGGGATGGGATGCAGTTAAATAAGAAGGGTGTAAGAATATTTGCTGATGCTATGGAGGAAGTGTTTGGTAGGTCGGAAAACTGCTAGCTTGGGGAGAGCCACAGACTAATAGATTAACAGTTGCCACAGGCAGAGGTGAAAGTGACATTTGCACAGGTGTATGTACACCAATACTAGGAATATAGAACTTATATGTACACCAGTGCTAGGACTATAGTAAATAAATTTACTGTAAATTTACAACATTGACCTGTACTTGTTTTACTTAGCAAGTACAAGTTGAAAAAAATTTGTGAGTTAGGGTTAAATTTGAAAGTGTCTACAATTCTGCCCCGACATGATAGGAGGGAGTATAGGATGGAGAGCATTGTCAATCAGTTCAGCTCTGGACAGATTGTGCAAGGCTCATGGGATAGAATTTTTTTCAGCATGGTCTGTGCTTGCTAATAGGCGAGACTGCTTCTACACGGATGGGATACACTTAAATAGAAAGGGTGCAAGAATATTTGCAGATGCTATCAGGGCAGTGTTATGTGGGTCGGAAAACTGCTAGCTTGGGGATATTCACAGACTAAAAGATTAACAGTAGCTGCAGTTAGAGACGAAAGCGATTCTTGCACTGCTTCTATTGTAATGAGCAGCAGCCTAGAGAGCAGGTTGCTGAGGATTTCAAGAGCTGCTGGGAGTCTTCATGGAACAAGTAAATACATGTACATGGGCTGGTTAGGGTAACTAAGAGTATGAACAATTACACCAGTACTAGAAGTATAGTAAATAAATTTGATTAATTTGAAATGCTGATCAAGACATCAAAGGCAGGTATTGTTGGGATATCAGAGACATGGTGTCATACAGAATTGAAATTTGGGGAGTACAATGTGTACAGAAAGCATAGACAGGGTTGGAAGGGTTATGGTGTTAAGAAACACATAAAACCTAAGGAAGTATATCCAGTTGATATGGGTGGACAGTGCAATTTTGAGTCAGTTTGGTGTGATTTAAGCTCTGGGAAAGGGAAAATGAGAGTAGGAGTATAGGCCTAATGACTCTGATGAGTACAGCGAAGAATTTTGCAGAGAAAAATAGTGGGCCAGTAAATCAGAATGTCTTGTAATGGGGGATTTTAACTTTCCAGATATTGACTTGAACCTGTGGGTTGGTCACTTGCACGCTAGGAAGACGTTTTTGGATTTATTGGAGTATTGTTTTCTACAGCAACATGTTCGAGGGGCAACCAGAAGGAGTAATACTCTTGATCTGATTATCAGCAGTGATTATTCATGCATAAGAATTTGCAGATAAAGGAACCACTAGGTGACAGTGATCACAGTGTACCGATGTGGGATTTACTTAAATATCTAACTACCATGAAGGGTTTTTGTTTTCATAAAGGTAACTACAGTGGTCTCAGACTGTTTTTAAATTCTATACACTGGGATCAACTGATGATCCTTAAAAAAGCAAATTTTAAATGGGAAGCCATCAAGGAATTAATCTTGGAAGCTACTAGGCTTTTCATACCAACTAAAAACACTGTTCAAGGCTGACCTAAATGGATGTCAGATGAACTAATGTGGCTTGGGGCAGAGAAGAAAAATGTGTGGGATACATATAAATTATCAGGTGACACAGAAGCCTATGGTTGATATAAGCTAGTCTGTAATCAAGTCACAAAGGAGGTGAGGCAAGCAAAGGCTGATTATGCAAAATTCTTGGCAATGAATGCAAAGAAAAACAAAGACTTCTTTACTTATGTAAACTCTAGAAGGAAGGGGATGAATCAGATTAGTCCACTTGATGTTGGTGGTCGACTGTTAATGATCCTACTCAGATAGCTGACAAACTGAATGAGTATTTTGCATCTAGCTTCACACATGAGGTATTTTGTAAGGAAGGGGAGGACAGAAGTTTACTAAACTCTAACAAGGAGCTGAATGATTTTGTAATAATGGAGAGCAAAGTGGAGGAGAAATTGTTGAAGTTAAACCTAAAAAAGGCACCTGGGGCAGATGGAATCTATCCTGTTATATTGAAGGAGGCAGCAAGGGAAGTTAGCAAACCCTTAACCGTAATTATTAGAGCATCCTTAGATTCAGGAGAGGTCCCTATGGACTGGAAATGTGCAAATGTATCCCTAATTCACAAAGAGGGTTCAAAGGGTGACACAAAAAATTATAGACCTGTTAGTTTAACCTCTGTTCTGGGGAAAATAATGGAGTCACTGGTTAAAGAAGTGATGCAGGATCACCTAGACAAGACTAGTAATAGTTCTGATATAGCATGGGTTTGTTAAGGGGGAAGTCTTGTCTGACCAATTTGATTGGATACTACAATGCGGTCACAAATGAACTGGATGCAAAAAATAATTTTGATATCATATACTCGAATTTTAGGAAAGCTTCTTATATGTTGCACATGGAAGTCTGCTTTATAAATTGGAGCCATATGGCATTAATGGCAAATTGCTGCATTGGATAAAGGGATGGTTCAGTGGGAGATAGCAGAGAGTGGTAATAAATGGACACTGCTCTATGTGGACTAATGTTATTAATGGAGTTTCGATGCTGATTCCCTCGATGTCTCAGGGTTTCGATGCTGAGTCCATTGTTATCTTATGTATTTATTAATGATATTGATGAAGGTGTATCAGGCTTAATGTCCAAGTTCTCAGATGATACAAAGGTTGGCAGGGATGTTAATGACAGTAAAGACAGTATGCTACTGCAACAGGATCTAGAAAAGATGGGCTGAGAAGTAGTAACTAAAGTTTAACATTGACAAATGCAAAGTACTGCATATGGGTAGAAGTAACCCAAGATAAATGTACCAACTGTGTGGTACTACACAGTTTAGGTGGAGAATGAAAAAGACCTGGTGGTAATTGTTCAGTCAGATATGTAGTACTCTGAGTGGTGCAGATGGGCTGCCAGAGCAGGTCATGTCAGTTAGTTTTGTAAATGATATATAGGAATCTTTCTAGCAGAGACAAGGAAGTAATTATCCTGTTGTAAAAGGCAATGGTCAGGCCACACCTTGAGTATTTGTGTGGAGGCCTCATTTTAGGAGGCATATCGAGTTGTTAGAACGAGTGCAGAGAAGGGAACAAGTTTATGAGAGGAATAAAGGGGTGGTCTTATCAAGAGAGGCTTAAGTTCTGCAAGTTGCAGCATCTGGTGACTAGGCACCTATAAGGCCTTGAATGGATTGAGCAAGCTGAATGTTGATGGGATTCTTTCTCTTGCTCAGATTAAGAACCTGAGGGGGCATAGATTCAAATTGAGGAAAGACAGTTGTAGAATAGATGTGCAGAAATGTGCCTTTATCCAGCAGATAGTTGATTGCTGGAACAGACTTCCATCTGTTCTTGTGGAAGTTTGATAGCTTAAATAAATTTAATGGTGAGCTAGACGAACATTGGGAGTGATTGGATGGGTAAAATGGGAAGGTTTTTTTTTTTTTTGGCTGATGCTATATAAGCTTGCTTTCTTGCATCAGATGCCTCAACTAATGCTAATGCTAGACAGTGCAGTGTTGAGCCAGTTTGGTGTGATATAAGCAGTGGGTAAGCAAAATTGAGGTAGGAGTGTGTGTTATAGGCCTAATGACTCTGATGAGTACAATGAACAACTGTACAGAGATTCATTGAATTCTTTTGGGCCAGTAAATCAGATTTCATTTTCCACTACCCTGAGTGTAGTGGAGAATGAAAAAGACCTGGGGGGTAATTGTGCAGTCAGATATAAAGTTTTCTGAGCAGTGCAGATGGGCTGCTAGAGTAGCTCATGGAGTTCTGTCAATGATGTATAGGAATTTTGCTAACAGGAATAAGGAGGCGATTATCCCCTTGTATAAGGCAATGATTGGGCTACACCTTGAGTACTGCATACATGTCTGGAGGCCTCATTTTAGGAAAGATGTAAGGCTGCTGGAACAAGTACAGAGATACGGCAATGAGATTAGTGAGTGGAACAAAGGGTTGCAGTTACAAAGAAAGGCTTAAGTTCTGCAAAAATTTCAGCATCTGAAGGCTAGGCACCTGTGAGGTAAACTGATTCAGGTTTATAAGGCCTTGAATGGTTTGAGCAAGCTCAATGCTGATGCATTTCTCTCTTTTGCTCAGATTCTGCACCTGAGGGGACATAAATTCAAATTGAATGCTTTGAGTAATCTCAATGCTGATGCGATTCTTCTTTTTGCTCAGATACTGCGCCTGAGGGGGCATAAATTCAAATTGAGGAAAGACAGTTGTAGAATAGATGTGTGGAAATTTCCCTTTAGCCAGCGAGTGGTTGATTGCTGGAACAAACTTCGATCTGTCGTTGTGGAAGTTGACAGCCAAACAAATTTTGGAGTGAATGGATAGGTGAAATGGTAAGGGTTTTTTTTTTTTTTTTTTTGGCTGATGCTATATAAGCTTGCTTTCTTGCACCATATGCCTTTGTTATTGTGGTAAATAAAAGAACACCATGTGTGTTCTTTTATTTACCTAAAAATTAATGTTGAATTCAGAGGTGTTTCTAGATCTTGTGAGTGCTTTGTACTATTAGTTAAGCAAACATTTATTAAAATGGTTATTGAGTTAAAAAATAAATTTACTGTTTATATAACACTCACAAATGAATATATTTTTGTAAGAAGACAAGGCATGTTTTTTTTTTTTTTTTTTTTTTCTGTTGTATTAAATTATTCATTGTTTTTTGTATATATCTAGCCTTCACCCTTGGAATCTTGTGTTCCTTTTATGCCAAATGTCCTTAAGGTATTTCTGGAAAATGGCCAAACCAAGTCTTTCAAATATGATAGTACTACTAGTGTTCAGGTAAATTGAATATCACATTATTGTCTTTTCTTAAGTTTTAGCACTGTTTTATATTTTTCTTTTATTTTCACTAATTTGCATAAATGTTTATTTTCATTAGTTTACATAAAGTTTTATGTAAGTTTTCACTAGTTTACTTAAAGGTCCGGCACCTCCGTAACCAGGTGGGAAGGAGTAGCAGTGCGTAGCACACGCTTCTTGATTAGACCGGGGTTCGAGCCCGTGACCACGAAATACGGAGGATGCGGTAAGGTCAGGGAATGACCACCGCATATCCCCAGAGCAATATAGCCTTAGTTGCTAATGCTCCTAAAAATCAAATAACAAACAAACAAACTTAAAGGTCCAACAAAGAGGATGCAATGAAGAATTGCATTCTCTTTGTTGAGTCTTAAAATTTTGTCCACCTTCTAAACCAGGAAGGATAAATATTGGGCATACTATTGGGAAAAGTAATAGACTGCATCTAAAGAAAATTGTTTGGTCATCCATATTGTTGAATACCTCTGGATGATGGAGGTTGATAATCTGAAGTTTAAGGGACAACTGGATTGGTTGCTTCTGGTGGAAAATGATTATGATGAAAGTGGATATAATTTTAGTTTGACAGAGAGATTTTTTTTTTTTTTTTAACTGGTGCAGCAAAAGCCCTGTTTTCCTTTCTCTTTTGGCCATTACTAATTATAATTATTAAGATCTAGTGCATCCATATTTATCTTTTCCAGCATCTAATCATCTCCTAGTGCCATTACTCATTTACAGATTGGACAGTCAACTGTCCAAAAGATGGAAGGTTATTTAGAAGACCTTTATGCTAAACACAATCAGAAGCCTTTGAAATGTCAAGAGCAATTGCTTGAGATTCATCAAACTTTTCCATTGGATTTGTCCATAGATGGGTAACATAAGCCAGTATATCACCAGTGATGGAATGCATACTGGCAACATTGATCAGATGAAGAGAGCTGGCCCCAAAATTTGCAGCACCCTGTTCAAAACTTGTGGGGTGTTTGTGTAATAGCGATTTTTTTTTTTTTTTTTTTTTTTTTTTTAATTTTTCAAATTTTGCAGTAACTGAGACATGATTAATTTTATATTATACCGAAGAAAATGTTAAATATAAAAAATATTTAATACATTAATCAACAATATTGTTTTGACCATTTGAGCATGGGGCCCTGTTCGACAGAACCGTTGAACATGCTTGTGGCCGGCACTGCAGATGGAAGATGGAAAAACACCAGTAGAATAAGAAACTGAAAAAGGCGACACTGAATAGAAGTAAGCTCAGGAGCACAGATTTTGAGAACAAGTGGAGAAATACCTCCAGGACATAGTTCTTTCTTGGCATCAAGACTGTTCAAAATTCTTCTGATATCCTTTTGATGGAAGGCCACAGAAGGAATTGAATGGAGCATACTGGGAATGGCAGGAAGTAGTTTACCAAGGTCGTCAGTAAAGGAGTTAAAAGAAAAAGTAGGATGCCAGTTGGTCATTTACAGATTAGACAGTCGACTGTCCAAATGATGGATGCTTATTTATAATAACTTTTATGCCAAACACAATCAAAAGTCTTTGAAATGTCAAGAGCAATTGCTTGAGATTCACCAAAGTTTTCCATTGAATTTGTCCATAAATGGGTAACATAAGCCAGTATATCACCAGTGGATCGACACTGATGGATTCCATACTGGCAACGTTGATCAGATGGAAGGTTTCTAGGTAGTTTAGGAGATGGCTGTTAATGGATTTCTCCATTACTTTTAGAAGAGTTAGAAGTGAAATGGGATGACAATTGGATGGAGAGATTTGTCATCCTTTTTTAAGAACTGACTGGATATGGACAAGAAAGAAATGGAATAAGAAAGTGTAAAAAAGCGACACAGAATAGGCTTTATCTTTAGCTGAGATGGCTATAGAACAATTAGGCTTTAACAGAAGCAGGAGGAGAGGTGGACAAAAGTTGTGGCCAATATTAGCATTAGTAGAGGCATTTGATGCAAGAAAGCAAGCTTATGCAGCATCAGCCAAAAAAAAAAAAAAAAAACCCACTTCCACTTCACCCCTCTGTTCGTTCAAAATACCTGTCCAGCTGAGCCTTAAACTTATTTAGGCTATCAACCTCCACCACAAGGGATGGAAGTCTGTTCCACCAACCAACCACCCGCTGGCTAGAGGCAAATTTCCGCACGTCTATCCTACATCTGTCTTTCCTCAATTTGAATTTATGCCCTCTCAGGTGATTTTTCTGCGCTAGAGGAAGAATCCCATCAGCATTGAGCATGCTTAAACCATTCAAGGCTTTATACACCTCTATCAGATCACCTCGCTGGTGCCTAGTCTCCAAACACTGTAATTTGCAAAACTTAAGCCTTTCTTCGTAAGAGCACCCCTTTGTTCCATTCACTAATCTTGTTGCCCTTCTCTGTACTCGTTCCAGCAGCTCTACATCCTTCTTGAAATGAGGCCTCCAGACCTGTATACAGTACTCTAGGTGTGGCCTGACCATTGCCTACAATGGAATAATCACCTCCTTATCCCTGCTGGAAAAATTCCTGTATATCATTGACAATACTCCATGAGCTACTCTTGCAGCCTGTCTGCACTGCTCAGAGAACTTCATATCTGCCTGCACAACCACCCCCAAGTCCCTTTCATTCTCTACCACTGTCAGTGTAGTACCACAGAGTTGATACGTTGCTCTGGGGTTGCTGTTTCCCATGTGTAGTACTTTACATTTGTCAATGTTAAACTTCATTTGCCACCTCTCAGCCCATCTGCTCAACCTTTCCAGATCCTGTTGCAGCAGCATAGTGTCAGTAGTGTCCTTGACAATCCTGCCAACCTTTGTATCATCTGCAAACTTGGACATTAAGCTTGATATACCATCATCAATATCATTTATAAATACAGAAAACAACAATGGACCCAACACTGAGCCCTGAGGGACTCCACTAATAACATTAGTCCACGATGAGCAGTGTCCATTGATTACCACTCTCTGTCTTCTCCCCATCAACCACCCCTTTATCCATATTTTTGAAGACGGACCAGAATGCTCAACTACCATTTGCATAAGAAGCAAGTTTTCTACTCTTAGCCTGTTCAAAGTCAAGTTTAGACTGATTCTACAGTTGTTGCTAGCTTTGGTGTAGGTAGAAAATGAACCTAGAGATTTGGAAGCAAGCCATTTGCAGCGTAAAACATTCTTATCTTGGATAGCCTTAGCACATTTATTGGAAAACAAAGGTTTAGATAAAGGACAAGATTTTTAGGTGACGTGTGGAATAAAAGGTTTCATTCCTACTAGAATAATTTAAATGACACAATCTGAGAAAAAATTGATATCAGAATATTTAAAACAGTAATCCAATCAAGGAAACAAAGAAGGATAGAAATCTTCCAGAGCTTCCCATTTTGCATTCTTGTAATGCCAAACAACACGAGGCTGAGAATAGCCACAAGAAAAAAAGCGCCATTGGAGAAGAGGCCATCACCAAGTTGTGATCTGAGATGCCTAGAGGCCCACTCACCTAGACAGTGTAGTTGCAAGGGTTGTTTGTGAGAAAAAGATCAAGAGCGTTGGCTGTGTGGTTAGAATTGTCTGATGTTCTGTTAGGTAAATGAACAATCTGTGCAAGGTTTGATTCGATTCGTCAACTCTGATAGAATCCACACTGGCAATGTCGATCAGATAGAAGGTTTCTAGATACTTTAAGAGTTGGCTGTTATTGGATTTCTCCTTTACTTTAGAAAGTTAGAAGTGCAATGGGATGACAATTGGATAGGATGGATTTGTAATCCTTTTTTTTAAGAACTAGCTGGAATGAACAAATTTCCAAGCAGAACGAAAATTACTAATTGCAAAAGCCTCAGCATCTTGTCCAGCTGGGTCTGTCTGAATAGAAAACAGAAGCCAGCTGGAGTTGTGAATGTTAAAATCATCAAGGAAGATTAGCTCACTATGAGGAAAGCTGGACAGGAGAGAGAGACAAGCTTCAAAGAAAGGAAGTCAAAGAGTTAACATTAATAGAGGCACATGTTGCAAGAAAACAAGCTTATATAACATCAGCCAAAAAAAAAAAAACTCTTTCCCATCCATTCACTCCAAATGTTTTTCTAGTTCTGCCTTGAACTTATTTAAGTTGTTGATCTCCACTACAGCAGATGGAAGTTTGTTCCTACTATCAACCACCCGCTGGCTAAAAACAAATTTCCGCACATCTATTCTACAATTTTCTTTCCTCAGTTTGAATTTATGTCCCCTCAGATGAGTAATCTGAGCAAGAGGAAGAATCCCATCAGCATTGAGCTTGCTCAGACCATTCAAGGCCTTATATACCTCAATCAGATATCACCTTCCAGGTCTCCAGATGCTGCAATTTGCAAAACATAATCCTTTTTTGGTAACAGCAACCCTTTGTTCCACTCATCAATCTCATTTCCCTTCTCTGTACTTGTTCCAGCAGCTCTACATCCTTCCTAAAATGAGGCCTCCAGACCAGCATGCAGTACTCAAGGTCCCCCTGTATAAGGTAAATGTGTGGCCTGACCTTTACCTTATACAGGGGGACAATCACCTCCTTATCCCTACTAACAAAATTCCTGTATATCATTGACAAGACACCATGATCTACTCTTGCAACCTGTCTGCACTGTTCAGAAAACTTCATATCTGACGTTTTTTCGTAGTTGAGAATGAAAAGGTCCTTTTCATTCTCCACTACTTGAGTGCAATACCACTCAGTTGGTATCTTACTCTGCAGTTACTGCTACCCATATGCAGTACTTTACATTTGTCAATGTTAAACTTCAGTTGCCAACTCTCAGCCCATCTGCTGAACTTTTCCAGATGCTTTGCAGCAATGTACTATCATTACTGTCATTAACAATCCTGCCAACCTTTGTATCGTCTGGAAACTTAGACATTAATCCTGATATACCTTCATCAATATCATTGATAAATACAGAAAACAACAATGTACCCAACACCAAACCCTGGGGGATAGGGTTCCAAGTTATTAGTTTAGTTGGGAGAATGATAGAGGTAACAGATCAATTTGACAGCATGGAATGGAGAGATTTTTAAGACCTAGAATATCGAAAAAAGGAAATTCCACATTACTAAGTCTGATAGGGAATATCAGAGTGGACATAAGTGCAAGTACCACCTTTGAAGCAAAAGGAATTGTACATAATTAGGATAACTGAGGTGAGCAATAGTTGAATCAACTGATAATGTGGGTTTTGTCAGAAAAGTAAGTGGGGCTTAGCAGACTGTATGAGGAAATGGACATCACTGGGATTGGAACTGAGACCATGTATTGGTGAAATGAATGTAATCTTGAATGGAATTAATATGCAATTAGAATTAACGCTTACTAGTGTAGGAGCTTGAAAATACATATAATCTCATGAGCAAAAGGCAGATATTTTTGTCTGTACAATAGATTTATTCAGTAGTATAGATTATAACCCAGACAAGACTGAGTCACGAGACTAATACTGGAAAGCAGAGGTATAAGGTATGTTTGTGTCAGATGGCACCTGGGATTTCTCCCATCTGTGCTTGTGTTCGCTGTATCAAGGTCAGTACACTGTCAAGCCAGAGACTTGAAAGTGTGTGGGCCATGTCTGTGCAGTGTGATGTGTTGTGCCCATTGTTTGTCTGGCTTATTGGCCACCAGGCCCCTAGTGGGGCCTGACATTGCCCATACCTCACCACGTGGAGGCCAGCCGGGTGTATCCAGAATCATGACAAGTTGCTCTGGCAGGTCCTGCCACCTAGTTTCCTGGAATTTCAGTGGCTAGGACCTTAAAAAAAAAAAAAAAAAAATCCACGCGTTTCACGTTAATTCTTAATAAGATTGCTGTTAGCAAATTGCTGGTTGGGGTTGAACGCTAGAGAGAGATGTGTTAAAAGGCCTAATAGGTTGGGCACAATTTTGTTGTTATTAAATTTAGACGTGTGGCCTATATGTTAGATGAAAGATAATAGTGGGAGGGAGGGGAGGCTGAAGACTGGGGAGGATAGAAGTAAGGGGTCGATAGAGGAGATGACCCCTGCTAGGCAGTGTGGCATGCCCATGCCACACCAGAGGGAAATTTGGATGGCAGGTGGGGGAGACAAAGAAGAGTTATCTCCCCCTGCCATGGATAGGGTATACAGGTAGAGTAGGGGGAAGGCTGAAGTGGGGGGGTGAAAGGCAGAAGTATGGGGACAAAAGAGAAGGCGACCCCAGGTAGTCAGTGAGGCAGGCCCATGCCTCACCAGGTGAAGAGATGGGTCGGCAGGGGAGGGAAGAAACAGAGCATGTCTCCTCTCCCTCCTGTCGGGGGATAGGGAATTAAAGATGAATAGGGTTAGGGTACCCCCATTCAGCTCGCCATATAGCATTTGGCAGCAGAGCTGCTGGTGGTCCTAGTCCGTTCCCAGCAGAGATCGGACTGAAGCGTGATCGTTCGTGGGATGGTTCCCATCCGTTCTGCAGTCAAAAGGTCCAGGTTTTCTTGTCGGCATTTGTGGAGTCTTTCTTGTGTCATTTTCCATCCATGTGGTGTTTGTGTCAATGTTTATAGAGTCATTTCTAATTGATTCGACTTTAGGTCCAATTCAGGGTTTAGTGCCTTGATTAGCAGAGGGCATTGGGTTCCAGGCGTCTTGTGCCATACTACTGCCTTCAAGGTTTGTTCATTTCCTTATTGTGTAAGTGGTTGGTTGCTGTTTGCTGCGATAAGAGCTCTCCGTCTTGTGCACAGGACCAGTACATAATTGGAGAAAGCCCGATATTCCTCCCTGGTGTCTAAGATGTGCTCCTGGCTGTATGGTAGATACTGTATTTTGGTGATGAATGCACTGCGGAGGTCGTCATATAGCTCGCTATCATGCATGAGGTGCTGCTAGCTCTCCAGGCCCCCACAAGTGCAAGTGGGATCTTCCTGTATTCCGAGTAGGGATAGCTTTGCATTCAGAGCTCCATGTCCTGTCACAAGGTATGTTACTTGTAAGCCTGTGGAGAACCAGGGTGGGGAGTTTGGAAAAACCTGGCCAGTGTTGGGCAGAAACTTTCTGGTGATTTCGCCTTTTTTGCGAGTTGGCCCATCTATCTTGCCACACCTGCAGCAGGTGAGCCTGCAGCTTTTTCTTTTCCATAGTCTTGCTATTGGTGATGTCAGTGGTGAATCCCAAACGTGTCTGTGGGATACCCTTGTAAGAAAGGCCTTTCTTCTGGTTTGTGCTTCTTCTGACCACAAACCTAGTCACAGTTCTAGGTTCCACCAGAGCACAGACCCAGGAGTTGGATTTTTCTTTTTAATAATGATTCACTTGTGTTCGTTATGATTTTTGTTATCTTGCTTGGAGGTGATCTGAATCTTCGAGGCGTTCAAGCTCTCTCTGTCTCTGTTGTATGCTGGTTTTTAAGGTACTTTGGAAGAGTTCCCAGTTTGCTTTGGAAATGTAATATCTGCGAGTGGTTTGTCTAGCTGCAGGTATCCTAATCAGTGATCTGTTGAGTTAGAACATAATGGCTCGATGATTGGACATTGTCCAGGCCTCTTGGACGGACCAGTCGGTAGTATTATTAGTGATGTTCCTGGAAGTCAAGGAGACAACTGTGGTAGCCTCCCACAGTATATTACTGAATGTGGGCAATTTGTTTGGTTGGTTTAACACTGTCAGTGTTGAATTTGCAAGGAACTCTTCCAATATGGTTCTGTTTATGGTGCCATGTCTGTCTGGTGTGTGACTATGCCACATTGGTGACCGGCAGTTCACGTCTGCACCGACTATAGCGCTGGGAAGGGTTGTTAGCAGCCAGTTGGAGGTATCTTGTGGCGAAGTTGAATGGCTGTGCAAAGCTGTGTGATTTTGGTCACGGTAATATCTGGATTTCTGACCACAACTGCGGCCCAAGGGGTGTCATCCTCGAATTGTACTATCTTGTAGGTCAGGGGGTATCCCCTGACTATCTTCATCTGTGAGTATGGCTCTTGTATTATCATGACATCTACATTCTCCTCTTCAGCCTTGATACGGATCTGATCCGCTACTGCTCTGGCCCTCTGTGCGTTGATCTGCAGAAATTTTACCTCTGTATTATTGTATCCTGTAAGGTGCAAAGTATAAGTAAATAGGAATGAAGAGAAGATTCTGAAAATTTATTTAAGTTTTTTATATGATTGAAGATTTTAGTGAAGGGTTTGTTTTGTTTGATTTTTAGGAGCATTAGCAACTAAGACCATATTGCTCCAGGAAATGCGGTGGTCATTCCCTGACCTTTCCGCATCTTCCGTATTTGGTGGTGAAGGGCTCGAACCCCGGTCTAATCAAGAAGCGTGTGCTACGCACTGCTGCTCCTTCCCACCTGGCTACGGAGGTGTCTCAGTGAAGGGGAAACACATTTCATCATAATAATGAAAACCCCACCACACAATTCCAGTTATCAGTATTATCGCAGATGCATAAGATCGAGTTTACTACCCGTTTATAATAGATTTCACTAACAGAAAAGCCCAATAAACCAGAACGTGCAAATTATTTTATGATCATGACTGCCAGAAATGTGCTTTAGAAAAATATCACAAAGGCATTCAAAATTGATTCTTATGACTGAACATATGATAATAATGATTGTAGTGCATTCTCCAGCCAGACCACATAGCCCTTCCTCTCAACCAATAGTAGCATTTGTAAATGTGTTGCCTGCATGTTTTGTTTTTGTGTCCTTTAGTTAAAAGTGATTTTTGTGTTGTGCTTATTTGATATAAATTTATATAAAACTAATGGCGCCTCCGTAGCCTGGTGGGAAGGAGCAGCAGCAGTGCGTAGCACACGCTTCTTGATTAGACCAGGGTTCGAGCCCATCACCACCAAATACGGAAGATGCGGAAAGGTCAGACAATGACCACCGCATATTCCGGAGCAATATGGCCTTAGTTGCTAATGCTCCTAAAAACCAAATAACAAAAACAAACATATAAAACTAATACAATTCCCATTATAAAAAGAAACTTTTAGAGAGTTAAATAGCTTAGTTATATAGCAAAAATTTCAACTTCTGAGGTCTTGGAATGAATTATGAAATGTGTTATTGGGTTCACATTATGATATTTTCACAATACTTTCATTCCTGCATTTATTTCTACGGGATGTAAAATATGTCCCCCCCCCCAGTTTGCACTAGCTGGCAAAAACTTATGTAAAATCGAATTTATGTAAATCGGGGAGTCTGTATTTTACTGAAAATTGAGCTTAAATTTAGCATAAATTTATAACCAGCCTTTATATAATATATGTACAACATGGATTACCATATAACTTACATGAGTACCATAAAACATGATATTTTTTCCTGTGTACCTAGGCTTTATATAAAAGTGGACAGTGCTCAGATTGCTCTTCTTGGATCTGCCACTGCATGGTATACTATTTTCAGCTTTCCATTTTAGCAAACCTTGCTCTTCCCAAAAAAATCTATAAATACTCACCGCTAGTTCTATCATATCTACTCTCCAGACTATTCTTCTGTGGAAGAAAACACTTAGTTTATAATTAATCCTTATAAAACCCAGTCCTGTCTTATCTTTTGAAAAAGAGAGAGAGAGAGAGAGAGAGAGAGAGAGAGAGAGAGAGAGAGACACACAGACAGCTGCTTCCATGCTCTTCTATAAGAACACTGAAATTTCATATATCTTTATGGAGATAACTAAGCTTTGTTGACATAAGCATATCACAGATATTGTTTCTATATTAAAACTAGGCTTTTTCTTCTAATAGCTTCAGGAAGAAAAACAACAGCTTTTCATTCTGTAAACTCACTAACCTGCCCTGGAATATTGTTCATATATCTGGGATTGTTAACCAAGAATCTTGAGCGAATATGTAGATTCCTAACAGGAGCAGTCAGGTTAGTTAGCAGCCTTTCTATCCACATCCTTTCTCACAGACATTGTTTCTGCTGAAACTTTTTTTTCTTTTAACTTATATTTGTATGAGCACTGTTCTTCTGAATTACTATCTATAATTCTGTTTCTTTCTTTCAACTAGTTGAACATTGCATCAGCTAGTTGACATCTACTTGTAGTTCAGTTTTGTACCCATTGAACTGCCTGTTTTTTTTGTTTCTCTCTCTCTCTCTCTCTCTCTCTCTCTCTCTCTCTCTCTCTCTCTCTCTCTCTATCATTTCTACTTCTGCTCTTGGGACCAACTTTTCTCCCTTATATATTTCTTGAATCTGTGGAAATTCGTATTGAACAACAAGAGGTATCTTTTCTCTTCCCAGCTCACACAATTTGCTAGATTACTATGGGTTCCACCAGCATTTCTTCTTTGGCAATAGAATTACAACTATGCATTTGACTTTCCTAATACAAATGTAAATGATAGTGAATAGTTAGACTGATTTTGTGTAGCAGTGTCCAGAAAAAAAATTATACAGCTGTTAATAGATTCTCTGAAATGGATATATCCATTTCAGAGAATCTCTCTCTCTCTTTCTCCACTTCATAGCTGAAACTATTTTTTTACATATTTTACATTGTACAACCATTTATGCAGCTCATTTAATTGCATAATAAATGGTTTTAAGTTTTTTTGTAGTGTGTCATATTAATTTTATTTTTAGGATGTTCTGAATTCCCTCCAAGAGAAGTTATCTGTAAAATGCTTGAACCACTTCAGTTTGGTAGTGGAACACATTAAGGTAGCTCACAGAAATAGGCTAACTCTTCTTGATCCCAAAGATACTTTGTCAAAGGTAAGTTGTTTAAGAAATTGTGCAAATTGCTTTCATTACAGAAATAATGAATATGCTCCTTGCATTTGTTTACTGGTAATAAAAATTGTTTCATGTTTTCCTGACTACTTATGATATACAGGGTGTTTCAAAAGTGATGGTCAATAATTTAAAGGTGAACTGTATAGATTATAATATGCAAAAAAAGCCTAGTAAACACGGGTCCTTAAGTGAATCGTTTAAGAGATATTGCACATTTCTAGTTGGGATCTACCACTTACAAGGCGAACGGTACAGAGTTTGGTTCCATCACTGACTTGTTTGTTTAGATCAGGTTATGCTCTTTCTCTCCCTTTCCCCTCTTTCAATGCTCTGAGACATAGCAGGCATACTAGTACTTGTCAAAGGATAGTCAACATGGAAAGAGGTTACAGCAACAAAGAGTATGCGGACATGCACTTCATGTATGATAAAGTCCACGGCAGTGCACTCGAGGCTGCACATTTGTACCAAGAAGCATTTCCCCGCTGAAAGCACCCAACAGGCGCACATTAATCAGGGTACGTCAACGCAGAGTATGTGGGTGCTTTGCACATGCAGTACGAGCAGGTAGGCCCAGAAACATAACACCTGATGTTGAGAAAAGGTGTTAGAAAAAATAGAACAAAATGCAGGAGTTTCGACAAGGAAGCTTACTCTGCAAGAGCATGTACTGAGTCATAGCAGTGTGCGGCGAATTTTACTTCGCCAATTACTGTACCCCTACCATATCCAGCATGCACAAGGTCTCAGCAATACAGGCTACCCTCCCAGAGTGAACTTCTGCCAGTGGATGCAACAACAGTGTGTCCTGTTGAACCCCCAATTTTTAAACAACATTTTGTTCACTGACGAAGCTGGGTTTACTCATGATGGTATTTTAATTTGCATAACTGTTACTTTTGGTCCGGCAATAATCCTAATGCAATTCACAAGTCACGAACATCAGCAACGACTCTCATTGAATGTCTGGACAGGACTACTAGGAGACCATATAATTGGACCACACTTTCTGCCAAACAGGCTAACAGGAGAGCTGTACCTTCAGTTCCTGCAGAATGTTCTTCCAGACCTCCTTGATGATGATAATGTTCCATTTCAGCAACACCAGAACTGTGGTTTATGCATGATGGTGCACCGGCACATTTTTCTCGAGTTGTGACTCGGTATCTAACTAGAAGGTATAGTCAATGGTGGATAGGTAGAGGTGGGCCTGTAATGTGGCCTTCCAGATCACCAGACTTAAATCCTATAGATTTTTGTATCTGGGTTCATGTAAAAAGCTTGGTATACGCTTCTGACATTAACACAGGAATTGCAGCTTCAGGTTGAAGGAACGTTTCAGCAAATCAGAAATGACCGAGGAATTCCTGAGAGGATTCGCAACTCAATGCAGAGAAGACTACAAAGCTGCATACGGATGCAAGTACATTTTTAACACCTTTTGTAACATCCTGTAACATGTAATATCTGTAAAATCCTGTGGTGTTGAAACCAAAAATTAAAAATGTATTATCTTATGTTTAATAAAACCACCCTTAGCAAAGGATTCACACAGAGTTTTACTAAACTAGTGCTGCCATAGTCTGTGGTGGATCTTAACAGAAAATGTGCATTATCTCAAATGGTTCATTTGCAGCCTGATGTTCACTGGGACTTTTTTGCTTATTTTAGTTTGTACTTTTCACCTTTAAATTATCGACCATCATTTTTGAAACACCCTGTATAAGGCAATGGTCTGGCTACACCTTGAGCGAGTACTGCGTACAGTTCTGGAGGCCTCATTTTAGAAAGGATGTAAAGCTGCTGGAATGAGTACAGAGAAGGGCAATGAGATTGATGAGGAGAAGAAATGGGGTGCTCCTACCAAGAAAGGCTTCTTGGTAAGAAATTGCTCTCTGGTGACTAGGCACTTGCGAGATGATCTGATTGAGGTTTTTAAGGCTTTGAATGGATTGAGCAAGCTCAATGCTGATGGGATTCTTCTTCTTGCTGAGACCACACACAAGGGGCACAAATTCAAATTGAGGAAAGACAGTTGCAGAAACATGTGCAGAAGTTTGCCTTTAGTCAAAGGGTGTTTGATTCTTGGAATAAACTTCCATCTGTTGTTGTGGAAGTTGATAGTTTAAAGAAAATCAAGGAAGAACTACACAAACTATTGGAGTGAATGAATAGGTGAAATGGGAAGTGTTTATTTTTTGCCACTGCTAATATTATTAAAAAAAAATAAAAAAATAATAATAATATGTGTATTCCATACTATTAATTACCTCCATTTTCAAAATTTATTTCAAATTTGGTACCATTCACAATGCATGAAATTTGAAACTACTCGTGTTTCTTCCCAGAAAGTAGTGACCATTTTGAGAGAATACAAAGTTTCTAGTTATCATCTTTGTGGGAAAACAATAAACCTTTCAAAAACAACTAATGCAAGATGGTAGATGTTTATTGACCTAGTGGGAGAGGAAAAACAGGTACAGTCAGTTCTGCTATAATGCGAATTTGCTCCAACTCCACTTATATATTAGGGAACAATGTGACTATAATGCAATTTTTGCATTGGCTCATTCGCGATTTTGACTGCAAGTAACACGAGGTGAATGGAAAACCCAGCACCAAGCTGAATATAGCGACCTGTGCAGCAATACATAAAAGTTTATGAAGCTTTAAAAATGTCAAACGTCAAATGTGTGAGAGCTATATTTCCCATTTACTGTAGTTGTATTTGTCGGAGACACTGTTGTCATTCACTGTATTTTATATTCAAATCTAAATGTATTTTATATTAAATTTTAAATTATATTTATTTATCGCAAGAATTTCTGTTTGAACAGAAATTTCTTGAGGCGGGATAGTGTGAGAGGAGGAGTACATTTCTGGAGGTCGCTGCCATAAAACAATTTGCAGTTCCCATTTTATCGGACTTTTCTGTTAGTGCAATCTAATTATAAACAGGTAGTAAACTCAATCTTATTGCATTTGTGATAAGCTGGAATTATGTAGTTTTATACGTTATTATGGTGAAATGTGTTTCCTCTTCCCTGGCATCTTCAATCATATAAAAAACAAGTTTTCAGGATCTTCTCTTCATTCCTATTTTTTAAGCTTCATAAACTTGTTGTTACTCCTTATCTCACTTGCGCAATTTGTGCATGCTGTGTTCATTGTTATTGATTGTGTATATTTTTTCTGTTTTAAATTTTACAATCCAACAAAAAAGATGTCAGTGAAGAGAAATATCTATTAGTATGTATATGTTATAGTGCTGTATTTACTATAATATTTATTTTTTTATTAGAAATTTAAGATGTTTAAACCTGTATTAGCAATTTTATTGGGTTTCTAACTTTTTTTGGTGTTTTACTTACCAGAATGAACTTTTTTTTATTCTTTTTGTTTTTTGAGCCCTGTTATTTTTATTGGGCCAAATAGCATAACGCAGAGATTTTTAGGAACACATGTACCACATTACAGCAGAACTGACTGTAACCTGAAACTAAACAAATGCAGTATTGGTGTTTGTGAGTAACATGCCATTCTTCAAGCAGAATCCAAATAGTTTCAAAAACAGTGGCAGGGCACCTGACAGGTTCTTGCAACCAATTTCTATGAGAAAATCCTTCAAAACTATGGCAGTAAAATTTTTACTCTGTTTAGGAAGGTTAAAAAAAAAAAAATTCAGAAATTTAATCATCAAGTAAAGGTTAATGTGGAAACATTATTTTGGAGCTGCACCTACAAAGTGCTGCAACCCCAATACTAGGTTAACTTAAAAAAAACCAAAAAAAAACCAGATAATTCTTGGCATTTCATGGTACTTCTTATATCAGTTCTTCAGTGACTAAAGACAACAGAATGTGTAATGGAACTGTATAATTTAATTGGTAATTAAATGTAATTTAATTGGTAATTAAATTACAGTGCTTTTTAAATTAATTTTGAGCTTATTTAATAATCTTTACCTGATTAATTAATACATGAATTTACTCTGATCAGTTGTTGATTGGTGGACAAATTTTAATGGTTAATTGATTAATATTTGTAGATCAAATGTTATTAATAGAAATAAAAAATAAAATGAAATAATAATAAATAAAAACATACCTGAATTGCATCCTTGCTACACTGTCTACTTACACACTAAGGCCGGGTGGGTAAAGTACCTGCCTAGCAAACCAAAGGTCGCGGGTTCGAATCCCGTCTTGGGCTTGGATCAAAGTACTGCAAAAACCTTGGGAGGTGCATTATTGCCACTGAAGCCGATGCACCAACAACTACCAAAAAAAACACAGAATGATTATTAAGCAGTATTTATGTGAATAATTAGTTACTTTAAGAGTGAAGTTAAAGTTTTAGAGGAAAGTTACTCTGTTAGCCTGTTAATATTTGTTATTTTAAAATATGTATCTATAAGTTTGTGTTCGTAACTGTTTTTTCCTGAAGTTTCGGAAAATTCTATCAATTTCTTTTTTGAAGGCCTTCACTTTTACATAAATGGTAGGCTCTTATGATGAAGCTCTTTAGGATGCTTATTTTTGTGTTCAGAGGATAGTTGGAATTATATTTTAGAATAGCCTTAGTGTCTGTAGGTTTTCTGTATATGACTGTCTGGAGGAAGTTATTTCATGTAGTGAAATGGAGATCCAGGATTGGTAAATTTTTGTTTTGTTCAATTTCAGTTTTAAACTTTATACATGGGCGTATTTTATATAAATAATTATTGAAATTGTTTTATTCTTTAATTGCACAATTTCATCTGGTTAATATAAGACATTTTCCCCAGTATGTAGGTTGGAGGAGGTAATTATCTAGGGCGGCTTCTTCGAATTCCCCATTAAAATTTCTGCAAGGCGGAGAGAGAAGAGTCACATTTGTTCCAAAAGATGCCTATGATTTACTTCAGAAAGATTCAATTGCTTTTGAATATCTCTATGTCCAAGGTATTACTCATACTTAGTCCAATTCTTTTGTTTGTAGAGAGTGTCTATGAATCTAAATTAACCTTCTCCACCTGAAAGTCTGTCATGTCCAGAATATCTTTTGTAATTAGGTGACTTAGGAAAGTTGCTGAAACAAATTTGCCAGTCTGTTGCTAGAGTTTTTGTTATCTTTTTGAACATTAGTAAACATGTCACCACCAAATGAAATTAATCAGTCATTTAGGTGAACTTTCCATAGTTGTTCCTAGTAGAGCTTTCAATAGAATAAAAGAGTGTAAGATGGAATAGTCTGTGGCTACAAAACTAAATCCAATCTAGCTTACCACTTTGGTTGAGCACCAACCACCACTGAGGTTTTGAACACACCTCACTCCCCCCCCCCCCCCTTAACCACTGATAAATAGCACAAACACAGACTTTATAAAGAAGCTTTTATTTTGGGCATAGCCAATAATATTAATAATATAACAATATGCATATTTTCAAAATCAGGCCTTTGGAACAAATAAAAAATAAAAATAATAGTGATAGATTCAAAAATGTTAATAATTGAACATTAAAAAAATTTTTACATGTACTTTGTTCAGAGATGTTGCTATTTCAGATTGCAGCTCGTCCAGGGGCGCACCATCTACGATGCTTATTTAGAGTCACATTTGTTCCAAAAGATGCCTATGATTTACTTCAGAAAGATTCAATTGCTTTTGAATATCTCTATGTCCAGGTGAGTACTTGTAAATCAACTGATGTTTATCTATGCACACATGCATATGCACAGTATGGAGATAGAAGACAGTATAAACAATAAAAATTAATTAATAGTTAATGCAAGCATGTATATATATCTTCAAGAGCGATGGCAGCTAAAAAAAATAATGTGAAGAAAAAAAATACATGAATATTCAAAAGAGATTGTGAACTAAGTAAAATGATGTGTTCCATGCACAAGATGCCATATCTGCTATACCTAGGGCACTAGGACATAATGTTTTGTGTATTCAGTTAATGTTGTTAAGTAGTTAATATGAAAAAAAAAAAGAAAAAAAAAAGTGTATGAATTTGAAATAAGCAGTAACAGAATGGTAGTTCCTGTAATGTGTCCCCTCGACGTGGGCACCTGTACGCGGTAAGGGGACCTCCCAGTGATGCTGCTGGACTTCCAGACTAGCATCACTGGGATCCAACGCCCACAGCCCAGGTTCCAGGCTTACATCAATGGAATCCAGCGTGTTTGCCGTGCGCTGTGACCCGTGGAAATTCGGAAAGGGGGATCCTGGTGGTTGAGGGGCCCAGCTTCAATACACCACTTTGGCCCCTGCTTCGACAAGACGGGTGGTCCTGGAAGGCCCAGCTAGGATCAATCTGCTAGTAGGCTCGCCTGCGAGGGTCAACCGTGTCAATGCCACGCCCCTACCCTCATGGTCCGAGGGACAGGATTCAGGCTGGCGGCGGTGCGGGTATAGTGTCTGGGTAGCCCTGGCGTCCCACTCCCGAGCGCATTTATTGCATGCCGGGTAGTGGGCATCCCTTTGGGCTCCGTGGTGGGTGGGGAGCCCGGGCACTGAACAATATAAAAACCTCAATGAATCCTGATAAACTTATTTCTTCAGGGGCCCCAACCCGGTCCCTATCTGAAAATTTAGACGGCGAAACAGATAGCATTATCGCTAAAAAGAGGCAGCGGACGGAATTACCATCAGGGCCAGTCCCAAGGTTTTTAATTATGCATTCTACCAATGAGACACCGATTGGTAAAATGTCGCCCTTTTTCATTCAAAAAGGGTTAGATGGGTTAGCAGGTTCACCCAAATCAGTTAAGAGGCTTCGTTCTGGAGACCTTTTAATTGAAACTAAAAATGACAGGCAATCTGAACATCTCCTCCGAACAACATCAATCGGAGGAATCCCTATAACAGTGACACCACACAGAACACTCAATTCATCGAGAGGTGTCATTTCGGAGTGGGACCTTCTCGATGTAACCGAGGAGGAAATCTGCTCCGAATTAAAACTACAGGGAGTCATTGCCGTCAAGAGAATTACTGTGCAAAGGGATGGAAAAATTGTTAAAACCAGGGGCATTATCCTGACTTTTAACTCTCCTAAACCTCCTGATGAGATTAAAGCTGGATACATCAACTGTTCAGTGCGTCCATACATTCCGAACCCTTTACGGTGTTTTAAATGCCAGAAGTATGGACATTCTCAAATAGCCTGCCGTGGAGTCTTTGCATGCACTCGATGCGGTGCAAAGGACCACGAAGCAACAGCATGTTCAGCCGCAAAACCCACCTGTATTAACTGTGAAGGCGAACACCCGGCCTATTCACGAGCATGCCAGAGGTGGAAAGAAGAAAAAGAAATTCAACGGCTGAAGGCAGAGCTAAATATATCATACCAGGAGGCAAGGAAATCGGTCAAACCCCTGAATATCAACAAACCTACCTACGCCCAGAAGGTAGCAGGGAGATGTTCCGTCGGAACTCAGACGGACATGACCATTCCTCCAAAGGAGTCTTTCACTCCCATCGCGCGATATCTTTTAAGTTCTCAAAAACCTGCACAGAAGGACCAATCAGCTGCCACTCCTATATCGGTACCTCCTAACGCTCCACAAGTAACAAAGGTAACTATGAAAGAAAAGAATAAGAAAGGGGAAGTCTCCCCTAGTATCCAAGATAAGATGGATGTTGAGCAGAAGGAGGTACCCGAAGATTCAGTCTTGGAACTCTTTGCGGAGGAAGAAATGGACACGGGACAGCATCCGTTCTTCCCCAAAAAAGATAAATCCAAGACTGATAAAAGTAAGCCCTCGGCACCTTGGAAGCCGCCTGATGGACCCACCAAGCCAAAATAATGGCTAAATTCCTACAATGGAATTGTCGTGGATTCCGGCGAAATATTGATGACATCAAGGCCCTCCTGCAAAAGCACGAGCCAGTTTGCTTTTGCTTGCAGGAGACATATCTAAAGGCAAATGATGATCCCACCATGCACAACATCACATTTTTTCGAAAGGATAGAATTGCGGATATCCCTGTACATGGGGGAGTGGCTATCCTTGTGGGTAACCAGACCCCAGTGCAGCCCTTGCTAATTACAACCAGCATAGAGGCTGTTGCAATTCGCCTTTCAGTGGGATTTCTATTAACTGTGTGCTCCATTTATTTGCCACCTGGGACTGACATCCCCCAGGCAGACCTTGATGATCTTCTTACGCAGCTGCCTCCCCCTTTCTTACTTCTCGGGGATTTTAACGGACATAACACCCTGTGGGGTAGTGCTAACATCAACGGAAGGGGACGAGTCATAGAGCGTATGCTCAATGACAATGACCTTTCCCTTCTAAATACTGGAACAAACACCTTCTTCCACATGCCTACCCGTACTTTTTCTGCCATTGATCTCTCTATCTGCTCCCCTTCTCTACTCCCTTCACTCACTAGGCGCCTCCGTAGCCAGGTGGGAAGGAGCAGCAGTGCGTAGCACATGCTTCTTGATTAGACCGGGGTTCGAGCCCGTCACCACCAAATACGGAGGATGCGGAAAGGTCAGGGAATGACCACCGCATATCCCGGAGCAATATGGCCTTAAGTTGCTAATGCTCCTAAAAACTAAATAACAAACAAACAAACCTTCACTCACTTGGAAAGTGGAGGAGAATCCATATGGAAGTGATCACTTCCCTGTGATAACCTCGTTACACAGTGGGAGACCATGTCTCCCCTTCAGGTTACCACGGTGGAAGATTGATCAGGCTGACTGGACTGCCTTCCAACATCAGGCAAATTTTGATCTTAGCACAGTCAGTCAAGAGCCTATCAATGATGCAGTTAAGTACATCACAGAAAATATTGTCCAAGCAGCTGCGAATGCTGTTCCAAAAACATCTGTCCAGTTTCCACCATTTCCCAAACCTTGGTGGAATTCACAATGCACAGCAGCAAAAAAAGGCTCAAAACAAAGCGTGGGGGATATTCCGCCGATATCATACCACGACTAACCTTATAGCCTTTAAACGTGCACGAGCCAAAGCACGATATATCCATTGTCAGAGTCAAAAGGAATCGTGGATCCGTTTTACATCATCTATTAACCAGTCTACCAACTCTAAGGTAGTCTGGGATAAAATCCGGAAAATGAAGGGAAAATATACATCCCACCCTTCTTCAATCCTAGATTATAATGGATGCGCTATTGCAGATCCAACTGCAATAGCCAATGCTCTTGGGGAAACATTCTCTATCATCTCCGCAACATCCTCGTACTCCCCAGAGTTCCTGGTCCTGAAACATAAACTGGAAAAACAAGTACTTAATTTTAAGTCCAAGGGCCTCTATCTCTACAACGGGGCGTTCACTATAGAGGAGCTGAAAAGAGCCCTCACTCTCTCCAAAGCAAGTGCTGTTGGACCATATGGCATCCATTATGAAATGATTAAACATCTTTCACCAAAATCTATGGATTGTCTGCTCCTTCTGTATAACAGAATCTTTACTGAAGGGCAGTTTCCGGACTCCTGGCGAAAGGCAATCGTTCTTGCCTTTCCTAAGTCAGGAAAGGATCCAAAAGTCACCACCAATTATCGTCCTATTGCTCTGACTAGCTGTCTGTGCAAAATCCTGGAGAGAATGGTCAATTCTCGTTTAATATGGTATTTAGAATCAAATGACCTTCTCTCCAGCATCCAGTGCGGCTTCCGAAGGAACCGGTCCACTTTGGACCATCTTATTAGATTGGAAGCATCCATCCGGGATGCTTTCCTAAAATGCGAACACTTGGTGTCGGTGTTCTTTGACATGGAGAAAGCGTATGACACAACTTGGAGGCCGACCGGGCTAGCCGAGTGGGTAAAGTACCTGCCCAGCAACCCAAAAGGTCGCGGGTTCGATTCCCGCCTCGGGCTTGGATCAAAGTACTGCAAAAACCTTGGGAGGTGCAATATGGCCACAGAAGCCGATGCGCCAACAACTACCAAATCAAAAAAAAAAAAAAAAAAAAAAAAAAACACACAACTTGGAGATTTGGCATTTTAAAAGATTTACATAGCCTAGGCCTAAGAGGGCATCTGCCCTTTTTTATTCAAAACTTTTTAGCCAATCGATCGTTCCAAGTTCGTGTAGGATCCTCACTCTCTCGCTCCTTTAGCCAAGAGGAGGGAGTACCACAAGGATCAGTATTAAGTGTCACGCTTTTTGCCATCAAAATAAATTGCATCACAGAACAACTTCCTCCAACTGTAAACAGTGGTCTCTATGTTGATGACTTTAGCATTTTTTGCCAGTCGTGCAACATGAGGGTTATTGAAAGACAACTGCAGAAAGCCATTGATAGTCTGAATTCCTGGGCACTTGCTAATGGCTTCAGGTTCTCGCCGGAGAAGACCGTTTGCATACACTTTTGTCGCAAGCGTAATCTTCATCCTGAACCTGAATTAAGGCTCGGACAAAATGCCATTCCAGTAGCAGCGAACACAAAATTCTTGGGACTCATATTCGATAAAAAATTAACGTTTTTGGATCATATTCGTCAACTCCGCACAAAGTGCACAAGAGCCCTTAATATGCTCCACTCGCTCTCCTCCTTATCTTGGGGTGCAGAGCGATGCACCCTTCTACGGCTTTACTGTGTACTTGTGCGATCCAAATTAGATTATGGGTCCCAAGTATATTCTTCAGCCAGAGACAGTGTACTTCGATGGCTGGATCCTGTCCATCATCAGGCTATACGTATCGCTACTGGAGCATTTCGAACATCTCCTGTCAAGAGTTTATACGTCGAAGCAAACGAACCACCGTTATCGTTTCGATGTAAGCAGTTGTCTTTAAAGTACGCTTTAAAACTGAAATCCCTGCCAGACCATCCTACGTGGCCCTTCGTTTTTGAGCCACGATGGGAAAACTTGTACAATACCCGTAAGACTGCCAATCGTCCTTTTGGTATTCGTCTCCAAGAGCCAATCAATGAACTTAATATCAAGGTAGACAAGGTTGCCCAAACATCAAAGCAACCCTTTCCACCCTGGCATGCTCATGTCCCTGCATGCGACTTGTCGCTTAGAAACTGGGGAAAGTCAGACACTCCATCATGTGTCTACCTGCAGCTTCATTCAGCACACTGAACTGAATATTCCGACTTTGCGCCAGTCTACACAGACGGTTCGAAGTCAGAATCATATGTGGGATCTGCTGCTGTCTTTACAGACAGCACTATATCAGAGCAGATTCCCTCTGAATGCAGCATATTTACTGCAGAGCTGTACGTAGTAGAGTTAGCCTTGGATCATATTAGTAAATGCCAATACCAACGGTTCATTTTATATTCCGACTCTCTTAGCATGTTACAGACTTTAATATCTGTGAGGTATAATCCTCATCCAGTTCTGTCTAGCATTCAGCAGAAGATTCATGTTCTCCATGAACGCGAATATGACATCTGCTTCTGCTGGATTCCCAGCCACATTGGGATTAGGGGAAATGATTTGGCTGACGCCGCAGCCAAATCAGCAATTCCCAATAATAACCGCTGCCTGTTCGTCCCTTATACAGACTACAGGCAAATAATACACGAGAAGATTCACTCCCAATGGCAGGATTCGTGGAATAGACAGACTGCGAATAAATTATATCGTATAAAGCCTGTAATTGAACCGTGGCAGTCTAGTCTACGCAGGAATCGTAAGGAGGAAGTTGTTCTAGCTCGTCTCCGCATAGGACATGGTCATCTTACACATTCTTTTCTGCTGAGGGCAGATGACTGTCCTATGTGCGAGAACTGTGGCACAGTTTTATCCATGAGACACATTTTAATTGATTGTCCAGATTTTAGAAATATCCGTTTTACCGCTTTTAGTCATCTGACTGAGCCATATACACTCAGTCAGATTTTATCCGACAATGACAATGTGTCTGCTGTTTTTAGCTTTTTGAAATCAATAAATATTTTTAATCGAATATAAAATTTACATTTTTCCTTTATATATTTGTTATACCTTTGGACATAGTGACCTAACTAATTAGGTCACTGAAAGTTTAAACTTTTTTATAAATGACATGGTCTTGGCGCATTATAGCCTTAGTAGCTAATGCGCCAATAAAACCAAACCAACCAATCCTGTAATGTGTACTGAATTAAGTTTGGTGTTACAAATTTAAAAGAAAATTAAAAACATTTGAAATCAAAAGTTTTATTTAATAATATAAATTCATGTATAAGTTAGGAGAACTAATACTGGAAATCAGTAGATTTTTAGAGCAATAAAGAATATGACAGTGTGCTAATTCTTTGCAAAGACAAAATATGAAAATAAATTGATATAGTGGAAATAGAGATGATACACTATGTACTGAATTAAGTTAAGAATTACAAATTAATTTAACAATATACACTCATTTGATAAATTAACTCATAAATAAATTGATAAATTAGGAATAGAAATAATGCAGCAGAGATGAACCTTATAATAGTTATGTAACTAAAGTACCCACAGATATTGCTACAGTGCATTTTCTCAAATAGAATCCAGTCATCATAGACATAGGGCAAACTCTGCAAAATCCAGCACAATCTGGAATCCTTTAAAATTTGCCACATCTTACATTAAATCAATATTTTAAAAGCTCATAATTTTAAGAAAGCAATCCATTACTCGTTTTAAGAATCTATGAAACAAAAGAGTAATATTTCTCTTCTTATAGCATGCTTACTTGACTTTCTTGGCCTTTAAATTGTTTTTGTGGCCAGCAAGATTTAAACTCCATAGACAATGCAATGGCCTTAATTCTCATGATAGAAAAACTTGCTTTTGCAACGAGTTGCCCTGTTATTGCACTACTTCCAAACAAATGGCCTACCTGGTTAATCGACCATTTGTTTAAAAGATTGGACTGCTATGACAACTTTTTTTTTTTTTTTTTTTTTTTTTTTTTTTGGGAATAGCTGATCCCCCTCATCCAGATAACAGGTGGTCTCCCGTGGCAACATGCAGACAGAACAGTTGTAAAGAAGTTATTCGATGTTAGCTGCCATGTGATATACAAAATCACAGTTTTTGAAAGGTGTGCTATAGCTAAGGCTGTCTGTTTTGTCTGAGTATTGTTAAAGACTATCTGCTATCTGATGAGGGACTGGTTACACCTAAAACAGGTTATCACAGCAATCTCATCTTTTCACACAAATGGCCGATTAACCTTTTGATGAGACCTTCTATTTGAAAGCAGTGCAGTGCCAGGGAAATTCTTTACAAAGACAAAATTGTTCTGCTGTGAGAATTAAGACCACTGTATTTCAGTGTAGTTTAAATCCTGCTGACTGCAAAAACAAATGAAAGAACAAGATAGTTTATAAATACCTTCTTTCTCTCAAGTCATATTGTTTTAGCTATATTATAACTTTGAATTTCTCTCTTTTTCAGTGTTATTTTTAGTCCACAAGGACTTCCCCTGAATCCAAGGATGCTCTCATAATTATGGCTAAGGGTTTACGTACCTCCTTTTCTGCTTCTCTTAATATAATTTAATAGATCCCATCTACCCCAGGTGCTTTCTTACTTATAACTTCAGCAATTTCTCTTCCAGGTTCCTCTCAGTTGTTACAAAATTATTAAGCTCCTAGTAGAGTTTGATAAATTTCTGGTATTCACTCCCTTAAAGAGTTCCTCATGCATGAATGTAGATGCAAAATAATTATTCAGCTTATCAGCACCTGAGCAGGATCAACAACAGCTGAACCATCGATATCAAGTGGACCCATGGATTCACCCCTTTCCTTCTGCTTTCTCTTAATATGCCTTATCTTGTCTAACATCCTTTGTGACTTGATTGCAGATTAGTTTATATCTATTATATTTCAGTATCCACTGAGAATAAATAACAGTAGCCTTCGCTACTAGAGAAGCATTATTTATTTGAAGTAGTGTAATACCAGCATTGTGAAGGCACTCACAGTATGAGATACAATTAAAACGATGCCTTTACACTACATATGTAGTTCAAATTTATGGGTAAACTATGGTGTACCTACACCGATAGTATATAGTTAATTATAAGCTTCTGTATCACCAGATAATTTGTGTCCCATGCATTTTTCTTCTCTGCAATGAGCCTCATTTGTTCATCTGACATCTATTTATGTCTAAGCCTTGAATAGTATGTAAAGCCTAGTAACTTATATGATTATTTTCTTGAATACTTCCCATTTAGAATTTGCTGATGGTAATATCATCAGTTGGTTCCACTGTATAGAATTTAAAAACTGTCCAAGACACTGTAGTCACCTTTACAAAATCAGAAACCATTCCCTCTACTTTTAATGGTAATTACATCTTTGAGTAAATCCCACAAACAATGCACTATGATCACTTCCACCTAGGGTCAATAATCACAGTGTATAAATTAAATGCCACTTACAATCTGTTAGCAATATTTTTCAATAATTTTACAGTTCAGGTTCTGGGTTTTGTTGTTTTTTTTTTTTTTTTTTTAATGTGTAATAGAATAGTAAAGAAAAAAATAAAATTTCCATTCCAATTTGAGATGAATATGATATTATTGTAACTTGTTATAAGATATATATATTTTTTTTTCAGAATGCATATTACTCACAATACTATGTAATATCTGTGTCATGTACCACAACTAGTGGCATGCCACCTTTGTCTGACTATGATCTAATGCTTTAACAATTTTTTCTTTGACTCAAGCCTATTTTACTGATTACATCTGGTTTTCCATATTAATTTTTCAAATCATTACAAAAACCTTTAAATATGCATTTATGTTTTTACATCTCATGAAAAAAAGTATGAAACTTGATCTTGGATAGTAATTATCCCATCACTTTTCACTAAAATAACATATTTCGAAAATACAGGCATACCTCGAATAACGAATAGGATGCGTTCCACGAAATTACTTCGTTAAGCGAAACTTCGTTTTCAGAGGTAAAAATACTATGGCCAGAATAGGGATACGTTCCTACGTAAAGAAAATGAAAAGCTTTTTTTTCGAACAAAGAAAAGTTTTATTAAATAAACAGTCAACTTACATACAAAGTGAAACCACATTTTAAAATACGAGTCTAAAGTTGATTGTTTATGCTCTTTTTCTCTTTCATTTAACAATTGCCTATACGGAGTTATTGCATTTAACACAGATCGCTTAACAATAACACTTCTTCCTAAATCGGGATCATTTTCACTAAAAAAAATTTAAAACGTTTTCAATGTCATTTAAGCACCTTTTTAAATCTTTGGTTGTTAACACTTTTTCGGCAGGAACTTCTTTAACTTCGTCATCATTATCTTTGTCTTCGTTGCTAACAAGGTTTTCTAAATCTTCCACTGAAAAACCATCATCTTCTGCATTCAATAAATTTCTAACATCCTCTTCATCGACATTTTCGAAACTTATTGATTGAGCCATCTGGATAACTTCATTTCTAATTTCTTGGATGATGTTATTTTCTTCTTCTAGTACAACCTCTGGCCATATTTTGCGCCAAACTCGATTTAAGCATTTCTTAGTGACTTCTTCCAAGAACTATCAATGTTTTCAATTGCGTTTTTAATGGTGTAGTAGTTTTTCCAAAAAGTTTTAACTGTCATTTCCTCTTTATCCTCTAGTTCAGTTAAATTGCTTAATGTTCGACGCAGATAATAAGCTTTAAATGATGCTATTACTCCCTGATCCAATGGTTGAATCAGGGAAGTTGTGTTTGCTGGAAGAAACACAACTTTGACAGGAATGCATGTGTCCAACGTGTTAAGATCAGTAGGATGTCCCGGAGCAACAACAAAAGAGCTTTTTCTTCAAAGTTGTTTTTTTGACAATACCGTTTTACTTCAGAACAAAAGTGGTTAACAAACCAATCAGTAAATAACCCCTTGGTAACCCACGCTTTTCTATTTGCTTTCCATATTACAGGTAAATTCATTTTTATGTTACTTATTAATGCCCTTGGATTTTCTGAATGGTAAACTAATAACAATTTTAATTTATAATCGCCAGAGGCATTTGATCCGGTCTCTGGCTGCTTTGAACCCAGCAGCTGATTTTTCTTCAATAGAAATGAAGCTTTTTGTTGGTAGCTGTTTCCAGAACAAACCGCTTTCATCAACACTGAACACCAAATTTGGAAAATTTTCACGTTCAATTGTTTCCTTTAGTTTTTTTGGAAACTTATTTGCAGCTTCTCCTGTTAATTTTACACTATGAATCCTGGCCCGTTTTTTAAATTTCTCGAACCAACCACGAGAAGCCCCAAAGGTTTCCGTAATTTCTTCAGTTTGTTTAGATTTCAGGTGATTAAACTGGAATATATTTTTTTATGTTAAATGGGGCTTGAAATTGCTGACTTCGTTATATCGAAGCTTCGTTATCAGAGGTTATGTTAAGCGAAGTATGCCTGTATTCCTTTTTAATAGTATTATATGGAAAAGTTTTGGGAAAGAGAGAACTGTACAGCTGTTTGTGATTCTAAGGTTATGTGCCACTGTCTTAAACTGTAGCATTGATAAGGCCCTAAACCTAAAATTATAAATCTGTTCAAGTAAGTAGTTATCGCAAAAGAAGCCCCTGTATTAATTTTTTCCTAGAAATAATGTTTGTTATTTGATTTACTGGTATCAGTAACTAAGACCATAATGCACCTATTACAGTCTTACAGAGTACAGGTAAAAAAACATTTAACAAATTATTATTTACAAAATAAGCTACAAAAAACAACTTTTTTTTTTTTTACTTTTACTTGGGAAAGAAACAATTCAGTATTACCTTCACAATATCCCTCGCCCCAAATTTTTCTTCTGATTAGAGATTTTGAAATGTTGGCAACAACTTTACTGATACCTCATAGCAACCATTTTAATTGCAAGCCCCCTTTTAAAGTAGTCTCCTGAGGAAAAGTTGCCAGTCTGCTATTTCCTTTTAATGATAATGGTTCCTTCAGTTCACCTAGAATGCATGTTCTGCAGTTTTTCTGTGCTCACTTTTAATTACACAGTCAGAAGATTCATTGTTGATCTCTAGAAGTGCTTTATTTTCATTATAAGTAAAATTATTTTAATAGTTCAAATTTTAATTAATATAATTTATAATTACAATAATTAAATAGTAAATTGGAATAAGCAGAGACATACCAAGTAAAATGTTTATTCATACTAAATCCATATTTATTCTTATTGATTTCTTGCTTAACAATTCAGAATTGGACACATGTTGATATGAACTTTTTTTGCTGGTTTTAGCCCATCAAACAACACATAATGTATTGTAGAATTAGCTGTAGAAAGGATATGTAGCAGAAACTGAATATCTGTGTGATAGGAGTGGAGTGAGTTTGCAAGTAAGAAATCATTAGTTAACTTGATTGCTCTCTTTTGATTAGAATCTGGAAGTTTAAGGGAATGTTTTGGGGTATCTCCTCAAGTGTGGAAACAGTATTCCATAGTACAGCTGACCAGCACAGTCAGTAGCTGTTTAGAAGAAAAGTAATAGGAAAAGAGTAAACATAGTTTTCTTTTTTCTTTTTTTTTTTTAAACACAGTGTAGGTAATATTTCTGATATGCTTTAGCTGAGAAAGATTAGGAACCGGTGTTAACCCCCTCCCATTAAAATAAGTGATCTTGTCTAGAAATCTTGAGTGTTGCTGAAGTTGAATGGTGCAGAAGCCTCTTTTGTAAGAAATAAGACAAACCATATTTTAGGATTGAAGTTAATTGATATAATTTAGTTATATTAAAGTTAATATACACTGAGTGATCACTGAATTATGACCACCCCTATGAAAACTGAATGCGACCCGTTGACCACGTGAGGTACGAGAGTGAGCAGTTAGTCAATCTACATAGCATAGATAAGGTGTCGGTGGTTCAGTAGGTAGTAAAATTCTGAGCGTGATGGGTAAAAGGAAGGATTTATTGGACTTTGATAAAGGACAGATTGTGGGTGCTTGATGAGCTGGTGCCTCGATTTCCCAAACGGCTGAACTGGTGGGGTGCTCGAGAGCTGCTGTAGTTAAAGTGTACAAGGACTGGCATCAAAATGGTCAAACAACGACCCGATGGCAAAACTGCAAAGGTCAGCGAAAGGTTGATGTTAGAGGTGAGTGCCGAGTCCGACAACTCGTACAGGCAAACAGGCGCAACACTGTTGAAGAGTTGACTACCCAATACAACATGGGCCAACCCGGAACAATATCTGGCATGACTATGCATTGCATGCTTGCTCATATGGACTATACAAGTAGACGACCCTTACGGCATCCTCTCCTAACCAAGGTTCATCAGCATAAAAGACTCGCCTGGTGCAAAGAGCATGCAAGTTGGACATTAGAAGACTGGAAGGAGTGCTGGTCGGATGAGTCACATTAATTACTCCGCACCGTGGATGGTAGTGTACAGATTTGGCATCAACAACACGAGGCTCTTCATCCATCATGCATGGTATCAAAAGTGCAGCTCGATGGAGGCAGTTGTATGGTGTGCATGTTTCACTGGCAGGAACTTCGATCCCTGGTGCATGTGGAACAATGTATTACTGGTCTCCGCTATCGTCAACTGCTGGCTGACTGTGTACACCCCACTATTTTATACTTTTTCTCGAATGGCGATGGTGTCTTTCAAGATGACAATGCTTTATTATTATTATTATTATTATTATTATTAGGTATAAGGTGCAAGGAAGCCAGAGACTTATGCTGCACCAGCCAAAAAAAAAAAAAAAAAAATTCTCTGAATTACTCAGAGAGAGAGAGAGAGAGAGAGAGAGAGATCTTTGTAAATTGCATGGTATGCAGCTAAACATTTTTGAAGCTGCCTTTTAAACTTTGTTTTCCTTTCATTCGAACGATCTGCATTCAAAAAATAAGATTCTAATTGCTCGGCTAAGTTTATGCCTTTCCATATGCTTTTTAATGTAAAATTTTGAACTTCAGAAATTTTATCTGTGCTACATCTGAATTGATTTGGTTTACCTCCGATTCCATTTCCACCAAATCTGCTTTGCTAGATTCTTTTTTTATCGGTAATTCTTGAACATCTTCAGTAATTATCATTAAAATCTTCCTCTCCTACTGCCTTAGCAAGGTCTACTATTGCACCAATTCTGTTTTCTGACTGTGCGACAATATTTCCTGAATGAACTGACTCTGGCCATACATTTTTACAACATGCACATGTTGATGATTTTACTTCTTATGAGCAATAAAGCTATGATTCCGATACAGTCCACAGTTGAAAAAATGTTTCCATGCTTCTCTCATTTCAGTAGATTCGAGATTAAATATTGTTCAAGGTCTAGGCCCAAATGGATGTCAGAAGAACCAATGAGACATGTGGCAGAGAAGAAAAATGCATGGAACACATATAAATTAACAGGTGACATGGAAGCCCATCATAGATATAAGCTGGTCTACAACCAAGCCACAAAGGAGGTTAGGCAGGAAAAGGCAGATTAAGAGAAATCTTTGGCATCCTTTGCCAAAGATTTCTCTCAAACAGCAAAGAGCCCTCTACTTATGCACTGGGCACTTGTGCAGGAATGGTTTGAGGAACACAGTTCTGACTTCCACCATATCGATTGGCCTCCAAACTCCCCCGATATCAATCCCATAGAGCACTTGTAGGACACTATGGAAAGGCATATCAGGCGTCTGGATACACCAATCACCTCCATACCTGCATTGCAGGTTGCATTACACACAGCTTGGTTGGTCATACCTCCCGAACGCTTCCGATATCTTGTTGAATCAAAGCCACATTGGATAGCTGCTGTACTGAGTGCAAAAAGGAGAACCTAAGAAGTATTAGGTAGGTGGTCATAATTCAGTGATCACTTAGTGTATAATTTTAATTATGTGATTCATAAATTATTCACAGACACAATTTCTAATGTGAACATTCTTATAATCTTTATGTAATAAAAAAAAACGGTGCACATGCCTCTTATTTTTAATTTTTTAATTAATATTTTTATTTAAAAGTCAAAAAATAATTTTTATATTTGAAGGTTTTTTTCTACCTTTAGTGCTGTAATGATGTTGTTCAAGAAAGATTTGCTCCTGAACTGAAGTATGATATTGCTCTTCGACTGGCAGCCCTGCATATTCAGCAACATGCACTGAATAGTGGAATGCAAGGAAAGATTACTGTGAAAGCTGTTGAGTAAGTTAGTGGAAAATTTTATTATTTATTATCCAAATTATGTATTTAGATTTCATTGAAAACCGCATTTTTTTTTTTGTATTTGTCAGAAAATATGGATTAGAGAAATGCTGTGTCCCAAAAACATAAAGGTGGCTCCAAAAGTGAAGGCAGTAACTACTGACCAGTCAGTGTGACTTTTGTGGTAGAGAAAATTATGGAGGCAGTGATAAAGAGTGCATTATAGAATTGTTTAAATAGAAGTGATTTTTATGGTTTTGTAAAGGGAAATTTAATGTTTAATCATCCTGCATAGCTCTTTTGACAGTGTCACATGTGAGCAGGAAGTAGGAAATAATTTCAATATTATTTACATCGGTTTCAGAAGATTGTATTAGTCCAACTTGTAGAATAACAGTTCTTCAGATTGGGCTAAGGTAAGAAGTGAGTTCTCTAAGGATTGATACTGGGACCAATTAATCCAATTTCACTGGATTAATGATGTTGATGAAAGGATCCAGGGTGTGTTGCATAATTATGCAGATGATGTCAACATTGGTAAATTACTTAATGATCAGCACCAAGCTTGAGTTCCTTTAGTATTAGTATTGGCAAACATTGCAAGAAAGCAGGCTTATACGTCATAAGCCAAAAAAAAAAAAAAAAAAAAACCCTTCCCATTTTACCTATTCATCCCCTCAAATAGTTTGTTTAGTTTTTCTCTGAATTTATTCAAGCTGTCCACTTCAACAACATCAAACTGAAGTTTGTTCCAGAAATCAACTACCTGTTGGCTAAAGGCAAATTTCTGCACATCCATTCTACAACCATCATTCCCCAATTTCAATTTATGTCCCCTCATGTGTGTAGTCTAAGCAAGGAGAAAAAGTCCATCAGCATTGAGTTACTCAATCTATTCGAAGCTTTCAACACCTCAATCAGATCAGCTCACAGGTGCCTAGTCTCCATATGATGCAATTTGCAGAACTGAAGGCTTTCTTGATGAGAGCAACCCTTTTCCCCCACCAATCTTGTTGCCCTTTTCTGTACTTGTTCCAGAAGCTCTACATCGTACCTAAATTGAAGTCTCCAGACCTGTATGCACTACTCAAGATGTTGACCATTGCTTTATACAATGGGATTATCACCTCCTTATCCCTGCAAGCAAAATTCCTGGATAATATTGACAAAACCCATGAGCTGTCCTGGCAGCCTGTCTGCACTACCTAGAGGATTTCATATCTGACTGCATAGTTACTCCCCAGGTCTTTTTCATTTACCACTATCCAGAGTGTAGTACCACACAGTTGGTACGTTACTCTGGGATTACTTCTGCCCATACGCAGTACTTTGCATTTGTAAATGTTAAACCTCAACTGCCATTTCTCCGGCATCTGCCTAATTTTTCTGGATCTTTTTGCAGTAGCATACCATCATTACTGTCATTAACCACCCTACCAAACTTTGTATCAACTGCAAACTTAGACATTCAGCTTAATATTATTTCCTCAGTATCATTAATAAATACAGACAACATCAATGGGCTCAGCACCGAACTCTAAGGGAGTACACTAATAACATTAGTCCTTGAAGAGTGGTGTTCATTGATAACCACTCTTATCTTCTGCCACTCAACCATCCCTTTATATATAGCGGAAACTTACCCTTAATACCACACTGCTCTAATTTGTATAGTATTGTTTTATGTGTACAGTTTCAAATGCCTTCCATGAAATGTAAGTATATGATGTCAAAATTGATTTTTGCCTCTAGTTCCTTGGTCAGTGCATCATAAACCCATCAGATTGGTTAGATGAGATTGTCTCTTAACAAATCCATGCTGTGACTGCAGTATAACTATATTCCTGTCCAGATGGTTCTGCATTGCTTTTTTTTAACCAGTGACTCCATTATTTTCTCAGGAACAGACATTTTGTAATTACTCATGTCATCTTTCGATCTCTCTATGAATTGAGGATACATTCGCATGTCTCCAGTCTATAGAGACCTACCCTGAATCCAAGGATATTCTCATAATTATGGCTAAGGGTTTGCTTACCTTCTTTGCTGCCTCTTTTAATATAATTGGATAGATTTCACCCACCCGAGGCACCTTTTTAAAGTTCAGCTTCAATAATTTCTCTTCCATAAACAGTAAAGGTTGGAAAATATCTGCTCAACTTAGGCATCATTTTTGCTGGGTTGTCGATTATAATGCCACTTTGATGACGTAAGGGACGGGGCCTGCAAAACTTGTTTAGTTTTAATTTACTGTTTTTTCTTGTATTCGTATATGAGGTGAACAGATTTTTCATTATGAAAACTGCAACAAAACGACTCTGAAGAAGAAAAATTGGGCATTTGTGGGACTCATCTATAAATGCCAGGGTGATGTCATTTTTACCTCCTTGCAGTTTTAGGGCTTTCCTAATATTAGAAACATTAATATTTTAAAAGAAACAAAAAAGATCTGTAATATTATTTTTGGTTCATGTAATATTATTAATCAGTTAACTGTACGGACTGTAATTGTCAAAGATCCAGATGCAGTTGTCACATTTTATATAAGAGAGAGTAACTAGAAACTCAAAAATCAATTACCGTATTTCCCCATGTATAAGACGCCCCTTAATTTTGGGGCCCGAAATTTGAAAAAAAAAATGTATTACATAAAGTTATTGAACTCAAGTTTTATTCATCATAAAATTCATACAACTCCTCATCACTGTCAAAACTCCCGTCCATTAGCTTGTCCTCATCTGTGTCTGATGACGAATCACTGTCTTCGTATATTGCCTCGTTGTTAGTTCCATCTATGGCATTTGAAATGCCACACTTCTTAAATGACTCGACAACGATCTCAATCTTGATATTATCCCAGGATCTTTTCACCCCGGTACAAACTTCTCCTATAGTTGGTTTCTTCACTCTTCCTGCTGGTGTCAAGACTTCATCCATTGGTTCCATTTGTCTCTCATGGCAGCTTTGAAGGGTTTGTTAATTCTGACATCAAGTGGTTGGAGCTGGGATGTCAAGCCTCCAGGTATGGCGGCAAGTTTGTTTTTTGTTATGCGTGCCCTGAACTGATTAAGCAACAATAGGGCATGTTTGCGTAAGAGCCCACCCGGTCTCCTGCTCCAAACTTTCTCAAACCAGATCATCATCCCATCCTGATCCATCCAACCCTTGTAATGAACGTGGACAATCACTCCTCGACAAATGTCTTCATTTGGCATTGTTTTGCGTTTGAAAATCAGCATAGGAGGCAGCTTTGTTCCGTCGGCACAACAAGTTAGAACAACTGTATAATGGCTGTTTTCATGTCCACTTGTCTTCACAGTTACAGTTTTCACCCCCTTCTTATCAACAGTTCTGTTACTTGGGACATCAAGTTGAAGGGGGACTTCGTCCATATTTGCAATCTGTCCCAACTCAAACTGATGTCTTCCGACATTGAATGACAAAACACGCATTACAGCCTTAGTTGCTAATGCGCCAATAAAACCCAAATTGAATGACAAAACAATGAAATTCAAGGACCTTCTGCTCATAGCTTTTGGGCAAGTCTGGTGCATGTATGGATGCTTAGTCCATTCCGTTTCATGAACCTGAAACACCAATTGTGTTCTCCTCCTTTGAAATCAGTAACTTCTTTTTCATCAGCAATTCTTCTTGCCTCATGCTGAACAATCTTTGTGGACACAGGAATTCCAGTTGCCCTTTGCTCTTCAATCCATATCTTCAATTCCCTCTCTAAATCAGACTATTTTGCTGACTTGCCTCTCATGGCCTTCTTCTGCCGTGGCATTTTCAGTAGGGGTTTCTTCTTCCCGTAGCCAGTCTCGGATTGTTTTCTCAATTGGAGGAGGACCAAACTTACATTCAGCAGCACGATTTCCATTCACTTGTGCAAACTGGATCACTTTTAACTTGAATTCAGCACTGTATGAAAATCTTTTCTGAGCCATTTCTGGGCAGAACGTGGCAAAACGTAATCTAATATACCGGTAATAAGTGTGAAACAATGAGCGCAAAGACAACAAGTGCGGAAAAAAAAAAAAAAAAAAAAAGCGGGAAATGCAAGTAAAAAAACCTACAACCACTGTATAAGATGCACTCAGTTTTTAGATCCCAAATTTTTCGAAAAAGGGTGTGTCTTATACATGGGGAAATACAGTACATTTTACATAAAAGAAAAAATACACTATATAATTCAGTTAGTCATTTTCACTAGATCCTGTCTTTAATTAGGACATTTTTTGCCTTATAACAAAGTAACAATATTCCAAGCAAGTAATTTAAAATCAGTTACTACTTATATATTGCTTTTAGCATAAAAACTTCCATTCACTTTCATTCTTCTGCATGATCGAATAAAATATTTTTTCCACATTTTCATAATATGAAGGAAGAGGGGGAATATTGGCATAGCATCACAGCCCTGTTCCAGACTTCTGAGTATTGTTCTATTGGCTATATTTAAAGAAAGTATTTATCTTTCTTAATTGCACTAGGGATAATGGTAATTTGTATTGAAATAAATTCCTGATGAGAAAAACTCATCAGGGTTTAGAGAGCAGCCGAGTGGTCAGGAGCGGGAGTGCAGTAGCACACGTTCATTTGAGTAGACCGGGGTTCAAGCCCTTGACTGCTGAATACGATCGATCTGCCAACCCGCACTGGACCAGCGTGGCAGATTATGGTCCATTTCCCTCAACATGAATTGTTGAGGAGGCTTCCATCCTGCAGTGGGTTGATAATGGCTGCACTTTACCTTTTTTTTTTTTTTTTTTTTAAGGCCCACCTTTCACCCAGATAAGGGCAGTCACACGACAACACATTGAGTTCACTAGTTCACGAAAGCGTTCCACAGGTATTTCCTTCCATGCTTGCTGCACCGCTGTCCATAATTCCATCGCATTCCTGGGTGGAGGATCCAAAGCTCGAACGCACCTTTCCACAGTCCCAAAGATGCTCTGCAGGGTTCAAGTCCAGTAAACGGGGTGGCCATTCCATAATAGCAAAATCTGCGGAATGCTCTTCGAACCATGTTCTAGTCACCATGACTTTGTGGGGAGGTGCATTGTTCTGCTGAAAGAGTCCATTGCCCCGTGAGTGCATCTGGATGTACCAAAGGTCCCAACGTGTGCCAGTTGAACACACTCCAGACCATTACTGACTGTCCACCTGCCTGAACAGTTCCTTTTTGACATGACAGGTACATAGCTTCATGCAGTTTCCACCAGATATGTACCCTCTCATTCGCTTGAAATAACTGGAAACGGGACGCATCAGACCAGGAGACCTGTCTCCAATCATCCAAGGTCCAGTGCCTATGTTCTTTTGCCAAGTTGAGGCGTAGAGTCCTTTGTCGTAGTGTTAATGATGCTGTTTGGTTGGCGGCTCCCATTACCCCAGGGACTCACATCTGGTGAGTATGGGCTTGGCACACCCAGGGTCTGAACTGGCTATCATCATTCTTCTCTTTCTTAGTAATATCCTTCTACTTTTGATTCTCTCTCTCTCTCTCTCTCTCTCTCAGGGTAACTCGGGATTTTTTTTTTTGGCAGGTGCAGGATAAGCCTTGGGCTTTCTTGCGCCATATATCTAATAATATAATAACCTATTGCAGCTAATGATCACCTGATGGTCTTGGTAGAGATGTTTCTGGCACCTCCCTAGTTGAAGTTGGCAGATTTCCCTAGTTGATTTGTGCCACTGTTGCTCACTGGTTGGCTGAAACAATGCATGACATAAGTTGACGGCAACATTCATCAACCACCTTTCTCTGCCCACAGTGCTGTCCACGATCAGATGTTATTCTGGAAATGGTGTATTCCCGATACACTCCTGATACTGTCGAACGGGTGGTAGTACAATTTCTGTACAACTTCAGTGATAGAGTGACCCATGCTTCGGGCACCCACTATCATTCCTCTTTCAAAGTCGGTTAACTCGTGATGTTGATCCATACTGGCATCAAATTACCGTCGACGTGGATGCAGTGTACGTATATACCTGCCAAGTGGGGGGTTCGTCCACTAGCGAGAGGGGTGACCGTGTCGCATTGCCCAGGATACAGGTATCCCATGAATTCTGTCCTTTCAGTGTATTTTAATTTTTCATTGGGATACTCTTTGTCAAAAATGGTTATTTCAGTATTATTATTAAAAAGCACTGATGGGGGATTCGAGTGTCTTGCAGGGAGGGAATTTAATGTCACCTCTGAAGTTTTGCTTGTATAAAACAAAATTGCAGAATTGAAATCAGAAGGCTGACCATGTCCGATATAAAAATGCTAGCATACTGTACATTCAAGATGTTATTTTTTGATGTGTTCACTGCTCAAATGTATTTCCTTATAAACCCATTTATGTTTATGCATTTTGCTGAATGAAGAGAAAATTTTTGATGCTCTTATTTTATCAGTAATTATGAAGATGCTTGTCTTGATTTTAAAGATGTAAACAGCATAACATAATGTCAGTAACTAGTGCATGAGAAACCAAACATACAGTTCTCATTAATGCCATATTACAAGATCCTTATACTTCAACAGTGTTAGATGTAAAAATATTATATTCTATTTATTATGTTAATTGTTATTCTAAATTAAAGAATAAAATATTAATATATATATATATATATATATTATATACAGTAGAGCGAGCATCAAAAATGGGAACGTCAGTAATTGGAAACGTCAGTAATCCAAACGAGCCTGTATTTATTTATTTTTTTATAAAATAATTACAGTAAGCAGTGGTTATTGTGATCACGTTTGTGAATTAAATTTTGCTTCTCTTAAACGGCAATTCTAATAAGCGAAAATCGGAGAAGTATTATCCACAGGCTACAAAAATGAAGATATAAAGCACCACTCTTATTACTTTACCAATAAACAAAATTAAATGATATGTGAAAGTCAAAAAACAAACTGAATGATGAATCGACAAACAAATAACAAACTGAATGATGATCGACAAACAAATAACAAACTGAATGCTGTCCAACTCAACTACTCTTGCTGAAAAGAATGAGAGATCTGGTAATAAAGAAATGAAGTGGTGCAGCAAAAAAAAAAGTAATTATTTTTGTTAAAAGTCTAAACATGTGTGTTATTGTGGCTGAAAGTTCCATTTGTTTTATTACCTATGCATACAAATACGTAAATACAACTTAGTGTTTTTATTTCTAAATTTACTAAAATTTTTTTTTTTTTTTAATTTGAAAATTCAAACAAATCAGAAGTTCGAATTACCCCTGATCCCAATTAGTTCATATTATTGACACTCTACTGTATATACATTATATATATGCTAAATAGTAAAATTATAGTATCCTTATAATATTATATATGTATTATATCCATTCCCCGCCTTAGTTCTATTTAATGCTCCTTTCAACCTAAATTTAACCACCATCTACCAAAAAATTTTATTGCAGATTTATACAAGGTGAGTACCGTTTTTTAAGCATTTGCTATTCATATTTTAGTCATATATGCTAAATATAATGATATATATATTACAAAGGGTACTAGGAAAGTTTTGCAATATGACGCAACAATGAATCACAGGAAGCTGCTTGTTGCTGCATGTTGAGACATGTTCATACGTGCATAGTAGCCGCCGCGCCAAGTCGATGGGCTCAGTTATTCATTAGTAGTGAGAGTGTAAAGTGCTTGCGATGGTATCGTGGTCACGAAATGAGATAAGGACAGTTTTGTGGTATAATTTCGTGCGTGGTTTAACCATAGACCAGTGCTTAGAAGAAATGACTCTTGCACTAGATGATGATTGTCCACATCGTACAATGATATTCCGGTGGTATAGAGAATTCCAAAGGGGAAATTTCACTCTGGATGATTCTGAGAGGCCGGGAAGGCCACGAACGTCAGTTACGGAGGAAAACGTTACTGCTGTGAGGAAAATGCTTGACGAAAACAGGCGAGTGACCTACCAACAGATAGAGGATACTTTGGGCCTAAATGCACCAGCAATTCGTTCGATTCTGCAAGATCATTTGCACGTGAAGAAACTTTGTTCTCTCTGGGTGCCGCATCAACTGACTGAAGAGCAGATGACACGACGTGTGACTTGGTGCCGGGAGATGTTAAAAAAGTTTGATAAGGGACAATCTCGGTATGTGAACAACATCGTGACAGGTGACGAGACTTGGCTGTACTATTACGATCTGCCGACCAAGGCTCAAAACAAAGTTTGGGTCTTTGATGATGACGACACACCCGTAATTGTCAGAAAATCCCGATCTGTAAAGAAGAAAATGATAGCTGTATTTTTCAAATCGAGTGGAATTGTGGAACGTGTCGTTTTGGACACGCAGAAGACAGTCACAGCTAAGTGGTATACTGAACAATGCCTGCCTAAAGTCATTGGATCTATGAAGAACCTGCGGCCAAAGTCAAGAATGGACACCTGGTACCTCCATCACAATAATGCTCCAGCTAACCGCGCCAAAGCCTGCACCGAATATTTGACCACGACAGGACTGAAACTTCTCGAGCACCCTCCCTACAGTCCAGACCTTGCTCCCTGCGACTTTGCACTGTTCCCGCATGTGAAAATGAAGCTAAAAGGGAGGCGGTTTTCCAGTGATGAGGACCTTCTACGGGCTTGGGACAACGAGTGTGCTTTACTGCCTAGTGAAACTTGGCAGAACTGGTTTAAAGATTGGTTTCGGAGGATGGAGAGGTGTATTGAATGTAGAGGAAATTACTTTGAAAAAATTAAATAAACAAAGCTGTATTGCAAAACTTTCCTAGTACCCTTTGTATATATCTTATATTTAGATATATCTTTCTCTCCAGAAAAATGACTTTATGTGAAAAATGTGACAGAATGGCGTCCTCAAACTTTTTTTTTTAGGAGGAAAGCACAGCATATGCCGAAAATTAGGTTCTTATCACCTTGAATATGAGACAACTGCTTTTCCCATTCTTAGCTCCCTTCATTAGTTATTTTTGATACTCAGCTTTTGTAATTCTTATCCCTGTCAGTGATTACATAATTACAAGCAAATATTACATATTTGCTTGTAATTATTTATATAAAGTAGTGTTGCACAATAAACTATAACTATTTCATACTTTTTCCCCCCCTTTAGTTGATTAAATCTTTCATTTCTTTTATCCATTTTGGCATCTTTCTCTTGTAGTACTCCATAATTGGAATGAATGCATTTTTTTTTTTTTTTTTTTTTTTTTTTTCACAAAGATAAATGCCTTAAACCACTGCTATAATGCACTGATATCAAATAGCATATTAATAGCTCTGGTAAATAGCTTAAGTACCTTAATCCACCATAGTTCCTTTCTTCTAATTAAAGCCCTGACCCTTTCTTCTGAACTAATGACAGTTTCAGTAACCAATCTTTTATTTGTTCCTGAATTGTCTTATTTTTGGTACTGCTTGGATTCTTAGTGAGAACTAAGTTAAGGAATTGTTCTTTTCAGAATCTTTTAGCAAGTAATAAACCCCACTGTCATTTCTTCTTTACTGCTAGTCATCTTTAACCACATGTCCTCAACATCTGATGATGACAACATTTGATGAATTTGATGATGACAACATTTGATGAATTTGAGGTATTACTCAAAACATCAAAGGCAGTTATAGTTGGGATATCAGAGACGTGGTGTCACACAGATATAAGGAATGCAGAACTGGAATTTGGGGAGTACAACGTCTACAGAAAGGATAGACAGGATAGGAAGGGAGGAGGGGTTATGCTATTAGTTAAAAAACACATAAAATCCAAGGAAGTGAAGCCAGTTGACATCGCTGGACAGTGCAGTGTTGAGTCAGTTTGGTGTGACATAAGCATAGGTAAATCAAAATTGAGAGTAGGAGTGTGCTATAGGCCTAATGACTCTGATGAGTATAATAAGATTCTGTACAGGGAAATAGAATGGGCCAGTAAATCAGAGAGTCTTATAATGGGGGATTTTAATTTCCCAGATATTGACTGGAATTTGTGGGTTGGTCACTCACACACTAGAAAGGCTTTTGTGGATTTATTGGATGATTGTTTTCTACACCAGCATGTTCGGGAGGCAACTAGAGGGAGTAATACTCTTGATCTGATTATCAGTAGTGATTCTTCATGCATTAGGAATCTGCAGATAAATGAACCACTGGGTGGCAGTGATCACAGTGTGCTGAAGTGGGATTTACTCAAGGAGGTAACTACCATCAGAGGTAAAGGGAAGGGTTTTTGCTTTCGTAAAGGCGACTATGATGGTCTGAGACAGTATTTAAATTCTATACAGTGGGACCAACTGATGATGTTACCAACAGCAAATTCAAAATGGGAAGCATTCAAGGAACTAATCTTGGAAGCTACCAGACTTTACATACCAACCAAGAAATATTGTTCAAGGTTCAGGCCTAAATGGTTGTCAGATGAACTAATGAGACATATGGCAGAGAAGAAAAATGCATGGGATACATACAAATTAATGGGTGACGTGGAAGCCTATGATAGATATAAGTTGGTCTGTAACCAAGTCACAAAGGAGATTAGGCAGGCAAAGGCAGATTATGAGAAATCCTTGGCAAAGGATGCAAAGAAAAACAGAAAAGAGTTCTTTACCTATTTAAACTCAAGAAGGAAAGGGATGAATCAGATTGGTCCACTGGATGTTGATGGTTCAACAGTTGAGGATCCAGCTCAGGTGGCTAACAATCTAAACGAGTATTTTGCATCTACATTCACACATGAGGAGTTATTCAGGAAGGGGAATGTCGTAGGCGAAGTAAACATTGGCAGTGAGCTAGATGATTTTCTAATAACTGAGAGGAAAGTGGAGGAGAAATTGTTGAGGATAAACATAAAAAAGGCACCCGGGGTGGATGGGATCTATCCAGTTATATTAAAGGAGGCAGCAAAGGAAGTAAGCAAACCCCTAGCCATAATTATGAGAGCTTCATTGGACTCAGGGGAGGTACCCATGGACTGGAGATGTGCAAATGTAACCCCAATTCACAAAGGAGGATCAAAGGCTGACACAAGTAATTATAGACCTGTTAGTTTAACTTCTGTTCCAGGAAAATTAATGGAGGCACTGGTTAAAGAAGCACTGCAGGATCATCTGGACAAGAATTCAGTTATAGCTCAGACACAGCATGGGTTTGTTAAGGGCAGGTCTTGTCTGACCAATTTGATTGGATACTATGATGTAGTCACAAAAGAACTGGATGCAGGGAATAACTTTGATATTATATATTTGGATCTTAGAAAGGCTTTTGATACTGTTGCGCATGGAAGACTGCTGCACAAATTGGAGAAGTGTGGCATTCGAGGCAAATTGCTGCTATGGATAAAGGGATGGTTGAGTGGCAGAAGACAGAGAGTGGTAATCAATGGACACTGCTCAACGTGGACTAATGTTATTAGTGGAGTTCCTCAGGGTTCAGTGTTGGGTCCATTGTTGTTTTCTGTATTTATAAATGATATTGATGATGGTGTATCAGGCTTAATGTCCAAGTTTGCAGACGATACAAAGGTTGGCAGGGTTGTGAAGGACACTACTGATACTATGCTGCTGCAACAGGATCTGGAAAGGTTGAGCAGATGGGCTGAGAGGTGGCAAATGAAGTTTAACATTGACAAATGTAAAGTACTACATATGGGAAACAGTAACCCCAGATCAACGTATCAACTCTGTGGTACTACGCTGACAGTGGTAGAGAATGAAAAGGACCTGGGGGTAATTGTGCAGGCAGATATGAAGTTCTCTGAGCAGTGCAGACGAGCTGCAAGAGTAGCTCATGGTGTCTTGTCAATGATATACAGGAATTTTTCTAGCAGGGACAGGGATGTGATTATTCCCTTGTATAAGGCATTGGTCAGGCCACACCTTGAGTACTGTATACAGGTCTGGAGGCCTCATTTCAAGAAGGATGTAGAGCTGCTGGAACGAGTACAGAGAAGGGCAACAAGATTAGTGAATGGAACAAAGGGTTGCTCTTACGAAGAAAGGCTTAAGTTTTGCAAATTACAGAGCCTGGAGACTAGGCATCGCCGAGGTGATCTGATAGAGGTGTACAAGGCTTTGAATGGCTTGAGCATGCTCAATGCCGATGGGATTCTTCCTCTTGCTCAGAATAATAACCTGAGAGGGCATAAATTCAAATTGAGGAAGGACGGATGTCGGATAGATGTGCGGAAATTCGCCTTTAGCCAGCGGGCAGTTGGTTTGTGGTTGAAGTTGATAGCCTAAACAAATTTAAGGCTCAACTGGACAGGTATTTTGAACGAATTGAGGGGTGAAATGGGAGTAGTGGTTGTTTTTTTTTTTTTTTTTTTTTTTTTGGCTGATGCTGAATAAGCTTGCTTTCTTGCATCATATGCCTCTACTAATGCTAATGCTAATCTGTCCAGACTTGATCAGGTTCTGGGAACCATCTTGTTGCTTTCAAGCAGTTTGAAAGCAACAAGACTATTCCCAGAGCCCGAACTTCACCTTCCTTTCTCTCCTGAACATATTTTATTCACCATAATGAAATTCGTCATCCCTATCTCAGGGTAGCACCACATTTTAGTTATTCCTACAATATCTACAGAAAGGATAGACAGGATAGAAAGGGAGGAGGGGTTATGCTATTAGTTAAGAAATACATAAAATCCAAGGAAGTGAAGCCAGTCAACATTGCTGGACAGTGCAGTGTCGAGAGTTTGGTGTGAGATAAGCATAGGGAGATCAAAATTGAGAGTAGGAGTGTGCTATAGGCCTAATGACTCTGATGAGTATAATAAGAAACTGTACAGGGAAATAGAGTGGGCCAGTAAATCAGAGAGTATTATAATGGGGATTTTAATTTCCCAGATATTGACTGGAATTTGTGGGCTGGTCACTCACACACTAGCAAGGCTTTTGTGGATTTATTGGATGATTGTTTTCTACATCAGCATGTTCGGGAGGCAACTAGAGGGAGTAATACTCTTGATCTGATTATCAGTAGTGATTCTTCATGCATCAAGAGCTGCAGATAAAGGAACCACTAGGTGGCAGTGATCACAGTGTGCTGAAGTGGGATTTACTCAAAGAGGTAACTACCATCAAGGGTAAAGGGAAAGGTTTTGCTTTTGTAAAGGTGACTACGGTGGTCTGAGACAGTATTTAAATTCTATACAGTGGGACCAACTGATGATGTTGCCAACAGCAAATTCAAAATGAGAAGCATTCAAAGAATTTATCTTGGAAGCTACTAGGCTTTTCTTACCAACAAAGAAATATTGTTCAAGATTTAGGCCTAAAAATGGATGTCAGATGAACTAATTATACATGTGACAAAGAAGAAAAATGCATGGGATACATAAAAATTAACATGTGACACAGAAGCCTATGATAGATATAAGCTGGTCTGTAACCAAGTTACAAAGGAGGTTAGGCAGTTAGGAGGTTAGTTAGGCGAAGGCAGATTACGAGAAATCTTTGGCAAGGGATGCAAAGAAAAACAGCAAAGAGTTCTTTACTTATGTAAACTCTAGAAGGAAGGGGATGAATCAGATTGGTCCACTTGATATCGATGAGTCAACTGTTGATGATCCTACTCAGGTAGTTAACAAACTAAATGAATATTTTGCATCGACATCCACACATGAGGATTTATTCAGCGAGGGGAATGCCAGAGGTGTATTCAACTCTGGCAGTAAGCTAGAGAATCTTGTAATAACTGAGAGTAAAGTGGAGGAGAAATTGTTGAATATAAATACAAGAAAGGCACCTGGGGTGGATGGGATCTATCCAGTTATATTAAAGAAGGCAGCAAAGGAAGTAAGCAAACCCTTAGCCATAATTATGAGAGCTTCCTTGGACTCAGGGGAAGTACCCATGGACTGGAGATATGCAAATGTGACCCCAATTCACAAAGGAGGATCAAAGGGCGACACAAGTAATTATAGACCTGTTAGTTTAACTTCTGTTTCCGGAAAATTAATGGAGGCACTGGTTAAAGAATCACTGCAGGATCATCTAGACAAGACTTCAGTTATAGCTCAGACACAGCATGGTTTTGTTAAGGGGAAGTCTTGCCTGACCAATTTGATTGGATACTATGATGCAGTCACAAAAGAACTGGATGCAGGGAATAACTTTGATATTATATACTTGGATCTTAGAAAGGTTTTTGATACTGTTGCACATGGAAGACTGCTGCACAAATTGGAGCAGTGTGGCATTGGAGGTAAATTGCTGCTATGGATAAAGGGGTGGTTGAGGTGAAGAAGACAGAGAGTGGTAATCAATGAACACTGCTCATCGTGGACTAATGTTATTAGTTGAGTTCCTCGGGGTTCAGTATTGGGTCCATTATTGTTTTCTGTATTTATAAATGATATTGATGATGGTATATCAAGCTTAATGTCCAAGTTTTCAGACGATACGAAGGTTGGCAGGGTTGTCAAGGACACTACTGACACTATGCTACTGCAACTGGATCTGGAAAGGTTGAGCAGATGGGCTGAGAGGTAGCAAATGAAGTTTAACACTGACAAATATAAAGTACTACATATGGGGAAACAGCAACCCCAGAGCAACATATCAACTCTGTGGTACTACACTGACAGTGGTAGAGAATGAAAGGGACCTGGGGGTGGTTGTGCACGCAGATAAGAAGTTTTCTGAGCAGTGCAGACAGGCTGCAAGAGTAGCTCATGGTGTATTGTCGATGATATATAGGAATTTTTCTAGCAGGGATAAGGAGGTGATTATTCCCTTGTATAAGGCGATGGGCAGGCCACACCTAGAGTACTGTATACAGGTCTGGAGGCCTCATTTCAAGAAGGATGTAGAGATGCTGGAACGAGTACAGAGAAGGTGGTTGGTTGGTTGAAGTTGATAGTCTAAATAAGTTTAAGGCTCAGCTGGACAGGTATTTCGAACGAACAGAGGGGTGAAGTGGAAGTGGTTATTTTTTATTTATTTATTTTTATTATTTTTTTATTTTTTTATTTTTTTTGGCTGATTCTGCATTAGCTTGCTTTCTTGCATCAAGTGCCTCTACTAATGCTAATATCAATGTCATTTGATCTAAGCAGAAGCTCAATTTTGCTTATTTTTCCTTTTACAGTGATCCAAATATTACTATATAAATTAGTGAACATATACAGCAGACTTTCGATTAACCAGGACACTTAAAGATTCTAAATGAAAAAAAAAAAAAATCGACCAGAAATCATAAAATTCAGGTAATAACCGGAATAGGTATAAACAGATGTTTTTCAAGTCGTAAATAAGCAACAAGATATAAGTTGTCGTTGGGAGATTAGTGTGCGTATTATTTTACAACCCCCGCTGTCTTTGCACCTGCTGTTAAAAAAAAAAAAAAAAAAAAAAAAAGAGATCAAATGTTTAGTTTGTTTTAGTGTCGCATTGATTGTGTTCCGTCGCACCACAAAAGGACAAATTTTGTTTCGTTATTTATGTCAGGGGAAGTCAGTTTTTTTTTTTTTTTTTTTTTTTTTTAATTTTTTTTATAGTAACGATTTTTTTTTTTTGTTTAGAAATCGCGAAAATGATGGAAAAACACAAGGGTTGTGCTTTCAATTGAAAACAACTTGAAATTATTCAAAAGTTTGAAAACTGTGAATCTTTTAAATCTCTAAGGAACCATTATAATGTTGGTGACCAAACCATACGTGACATTGTGAAAAATAAAGGGAAGCTATTTCAACAACATCAAAAATAAAGGGAAGCATTTTATTGGGCACACGGATTGCGCATGGTGGTAAGTTTTATCATTTTTTATTTATCACCATACTTTTTACATCGGTTAGTGAACATTTTTCGAAACAGTAAGTCCCCGATTTACTTAGCTGCAGACTTACATTACGTTATTTATATTTTTTTTTTATATGACTGAAGATTTCAATGAAGGGGACAGACATTTCACCATAATAACGTAAAAACCAACAGAATTCCAGCTATTGGTATTTGCGCAAATGCAATAAAATCAAGTTTACTACCCGTTTATAATAGATTGCATTAACAGAAAAGTGCAAATTGTTTTATGGCAGTGACCTCCAGAACTGAACTTTAGTAAAATGTGAGCTTGCGTGGGGTGATAATATTGAGTTTTCGCCTTAACCCTGCGAAAATCATAATTTTTCTCTTTTTTGGTGTCTCTCTCTCTCTCTCTCTCTCTCTCTCTCTCTCTCTCTCTCTCTCTCTCTCTCTCTCTCAGGGTACTCAGTTTTTTTTTTTTTTTTGCCTGGTGCAGCAAAAGCTTAGGGCTTCCCTTGCACCATATGGCTATTAATAATAGTAATAATAATAAGAAGTTCTTTTCAGAAAATTTAATTTTGACTGTTAGCATGGTGTCAACTAAGAGAGTAATTCAGATTTTTTTTTTTTTTTTGCCTCAGGCTTCCTTGCACCATAAGGCTAATAATAATAATAAGTGGCAGTGCTACTAGTAAATCTATAAAGAAAGGAAAGCAATCGAGTTGATCAGAAAATTAAAATAATAAGGATGTATGAAAATGGCCAAATGTTAAAAAGTATCACACGGAATTCAGATTTGTCAGTGGCAACTGTGAGCACAATAAAAGAGAAAGTCAGAATACGAGAAGCAGTGAAGCGATTGGCATCAATGAAGTCAACTATAATAACCAGGGCTACGAAATACATATCAGTTTTCACAGTACAATAACATGCGTTTTTTTTTTTTCTTTCTTTTATGTTTTCTTTTCTTATGTGCCACTCTGGCTATTTCGCTATTTCACCGCTGTCCCCAGATAAAGTTTTTAATTGAACTAATTAAAAATATATAACTATTTTTCTTCATTCTTCTGGGGATATTACATAGTTTTTGTAATTTTGGCATATTAGGGATATGGTAGCAATATTTTATTAGTCATTCCCGAGTTACGTAAAACTCGACTTACGTAGAAGTCCTGGAACGCATCTCTTACGTATGTCGGAGATATTGTATTTTTGGTTTAACTGGGAAATCGATTATCCGGGAATTTTTTTTTTTACCATCTATCCCTGAAACTCGACAATCTACTGAATATATATATATTAGTCAATTTCATTTAATGGTATCTATCAGTAGGGAATTAGGTGTATAAGGACCAAACTAACAAGTCGGCGCCTCCGTAGCCAGGTGGGAAGGAGCAGCAGTGCGTAACACACGCTTCTTGATTAGACCGGGGTTCGATCCCATCACCACCAAATACAGAGGATGCGGAACGGTCAGGGAATGACCACAACATATTCCCGGAGCAATATGGCCTTAGTTGCTAAAAACCAAAAAACAAACAAACACACAAGTCAAATGGACCCAATTTGATCCTTGAGGTTGTCACAGACATTCTCTCAGATATGCCAGACAAGCTGTACTTGCTACCTGGGAGTCTAAAAAGCTGATGAAACTGATATTCGGGTGACACTCAAGTCAAGTGGACCCAATTTCGGCAAAGTCTGGACGGTCTGTGACAGCCAAATCCTCTGCTTGCACCTTCACGATGGTGGAACTGTTAGTAATCCTGGGTATAACCTCTATTCACAAGTACATGGTGGGTGACCACCCAGGTGTGAACCAACGTAAGCAGGGATCGAGGTGTGGCACCCACACCACACGGAGGAGCCCCCTCTGTTACCAGGCAGTACGAGGAGATAGATTACTCTCATCAACCGGTGAAATACCACCACTTTGCTTATTGGAGGCTTGAAGTGGTGGAACCCATGTTTAGTCTCTAGAGCTAACTTCCAGTCAACCCTTCCCTATCTCTTCCATCATGCAGTATGATTGATGACATTTGAGGTTATGATGAACGTCGTGGCGAGATCCAATATTCCTTACATTTCGATGGTACAGCTCTAAAACAGTGTTCGCAGGCCGGCCGCTGTTAGTACACCAGACCGAACCTATTGGTAACTCTCTAGGAGGCTTCCAGATCAGCTAGTGACTGGAGGGAGACAGAGTAGTGTGTATGCGGGGAGCATTGTCGAAGCCACGTTATGTCAAGGATCTGGGTATATTCTTACCACATGTACGCCATATCCAAAAATTTCATTACTTCAAACAGCATGTCCCACCCACTTTTTCTTACTATTGAATACACCATGAATTGTCAAACTAATAGAGCAAGCTTATCTGCGAAAAGATCTAAACCTCCCAAGGACTTCCTAATTCATTTCACAAATATACGTGGTCTCAATTCTAAACTCAACGATGTTGTCCATTTCCACTTGCAGTCTGCCAAACCCCATGTACTTTTTCTGACAGAATCTCAGTTATCGATTGATTCAACTACTGCTCATCTCAGATGCCCAAATTATTCGCTGTATGATTCCTTTCGCCTGAAAGGTGGTACTTGTGCATATGTCCATTCTGATATTCCATGTCAGAGACTTGGCAATTTGGAATCTCCTCTCTTTGATCTTCTCTGGCTTAAAATCTCTCTACCTCATTGTGTCAGATTCATCTGTTGTCTCTACCGGTCTCCCAACTCCACTAATCACTTGGAGCTCTTTGACTTCCTCTCTTTGCAACTTCACTTTTTCCAGTCCAACTTTCCTAACAGTGAGGTAATTTTCCTTGGTTGTTTTAATGTTCACAACTCCAGCTGGCTTCCGTTTTCTAGTCACACCGACCCAGCAGGTCGAGATGCTGAGGCTTTTGCAATTACTAATGACCTAGCACAGATTGTTCATTTACCTACAAGAATACCGGACAATCCTAATCTTACAGCCAATACGCTTAATTTTTTCTCACAAACAACCCTTCTAAGTACACAGTCGAAGTGAGAAGTCCTTTAGGCACTTCAGATCACAACTTGGTGATTGTCTCTTCTCCAATGGAACCTTTATCTCATGGCTATTCCCAACCTCTTGTTGTTTGGCATTACAAGAATGCAAAATGGGATGACCTGCGAGACTTCCTTTCTTCTTTTCCTTGGTCGGATTACTGTTTCAAAACTTCTGATGTCAACGTTTGCTCAGATCGTGTCAGTGAAATTATTCTTGCAGGAATGGAATCCTTTATCCCACACTCCACTTTAATATCTCGTCCTTTATCTAAACCTTGGATTTCCATTAAATGTGCTAAGGCTGTCCAAGAAAGAATGTTGCATATCGTAATTGGCTTGTTTCCAATTCTTCAGTTTCATTTTCTGCCTACACCAAAGCTCGCAACAATTGTAAAACACTTATTAATCAGTCCAAAATAGAGTTTGAACAGGCTAAGAGTAGAAAACTTGCTTCTTGCCCTAATGGTAGTCGAGCATTCTTGTCTCTTGCCAAAGCTATTGGCCGCAACTTTTGCCCATCTCTGCTCCCACCTCTGTCCAAACCAGATGGTTCTGTTGTCACTTCCGCCATGGATAAAGCTGACCTGCTAGCATCCCATTTTTCTTCCAGCTCATGTATTAATGATCTTGGTAAAACACCTCCCACCATTCCCAACATGCTCCATTCAATGCCTCCTGTGGTCTTCCGTCAAAAGGATATCAGAAGGATTTTGATGAATCTTGATGCTAAGAAAGTTCCAGGTCCTGATGGTATTTGTCCACTTGTTCTCAAAACCTGTGCTCCTGAACTTACTCCTATTCTTTGCCGCCTTTTTTCACTTTCTTATTCCAAAGGTGTTTTTCCTTCTGCTTGGAAATTTGCTCATATCCAGCCATTTCCTAAAAAGGATGACAAATCCCTCCCATCCAATTATTGTCCCATTGCAATTAGTTCTACTCTTTCTAAAGTAATGGAGAAATCAATTAACCACCAACTCTTAAACTACCTAGAAACCTTCCGTCTGATCAATGATCGCCAGTATGGATTCCGTCAGTGTCGATCCACTGGTGATATTCTGGCTTATGTTACCCATTTATGGATTAATTCAATGGAAAGGTTCGGTGAAACACAAGTAGTTGCTCTTGACATCTCAAAGGTTTTTTGATCGTGTTTGGCATAAAGGTCTTCTAAACAAGCTTCCATCTTATGGTTTGCCAACTGTTTTTAGTAATTGGTTATTCAGTTTTCTCTCTGATCGCTCACTGAGGGTGATGGTAGATGGCTCTCTGTATTCTAACTTTTCCACTAATGCCTGTGTCCCCCAAGGTTCAGTTCTTTCCCCCACTCTTTTCGTCTTGTATATCAATGACCTTCTTCCATTGACTGGAAATCCTATCCATAGTTTTGCCGATGATAGCACATTCCATTCAACTTTCCATTTTGAGAAACCTTGTCCTGCTCAATCAGCTTCAACTTCTCGAAAATCTGCTACCAGTTCCTTAAATGCTGATCTTCAGGTAATTCTCCAGTGGGGCAAAGACAACTTAGTTGATTTCAACCCTTCTAAAACTTAGTCTTGTCTTATATCTCGCAAAAAGGATTCTTCTGCTCCTATGCTTATCTTTAGTGACACTCCGATTTCTAGGCAAAACGATATATCTCTTTTGGGGATTACCCTGACTTCTAATCTCTCTTGGCACAAGCACATTACAAATATTGCTTCCTCTGCATCTAAAAAACTTGGTTTTCTCTTTCGCTCTCGACGTTACTTTTCTTCCAAACAGTTGCTCACTCTGTATAAATCGCAAATCCGCCCTGCCATAGAATATTGTTTTGCACATCTGGGGTGGTGCCCCCAAAACCTCTCTCAGGCTTCTTGATTCCATTCAGAAGAGGGCAGTTAGGTTAATTAATGATTCATCTCTAACAGAGTCTCTCCGCTCGCTTTCTCATAGACGCACTGTTTCTGCTGCATGCCTCTTCTAAGGATATTTCCATGGGCACTGTTCTTCTGAATTGGCGTCAATAATTCTCACACTCTCTTTCAAAACAATCCGAACACATGCTGCCACCAGCCAACATCCATTTACTGTGCAACTTCAAACTCATAGAACCAACTTTTCATCTTCCTCATTTATTCATTCAACTGCCGTTTTCTGGAACAACCTTCCTTCATACGTATTTCCTGAAAATTACAATCTACTAAAGTTCAAGTCCAATGTCAACAAATATCTTCTTTCGTCTTCTCAACCCCCAACCCAAGCACGGTACTAAGTATTATAGGTTCTAATACCTCTCGTATTTGGGGTCCACATAAAAAAAAAACTAACAAGTTAGTAAAAGTAAACTAGCTTTAGCCTGGAAGGCCTATATAAAATTATATTAATGAAAATGGAAATAAAAATAAAATGATGATGAACAATGAAAATAACAATAAAAATGATAATAAACAATGAAATTGGAAATATGATAATAAACAATGAAAATTGTATATAACATTCTCTCACTTTGTTATCGGTCTGCTGCTTCTTCCGGGGCTTTGAGCATATATATTACACTTACACACATATATATATATATATATATATATATATATATATATATATACAGGGTGATTCACTACCAGTGCGACAAACTTGCAGGAGGTGTAGGGAACACAAAGACGAATCGAAATCGCATAGCATTGCAGGGTCCGAAATGCCTTTGTCATGCTGGAAGGTCTCGTGAACAAAGAAGCAAAGAAAAAGAACAGAAAGAACAACTCGTTAGTCTAACAGAAATCATTTTAATGACAAGTTTTACATTGGTAAAAAGCCATGCTACAGAAGGTGTTCGAATGTTCAACCAGAAGCAGTTACACAGGCTTCACAGCGCCGCAGCATGGAATCCCTAACGTTCTGAAAGATTCCTTGCGTGTCTCGAATCTCCCCAGCAGCTACAGAGATGCGAGCGACGAGGTCTTCAACTGAATCAACGGGGGTCTCGTACACCAATGTCTTCATTTGACCCCAGCAGAAGAAGTCCAGACATGATAGGTCCGGCGATCTTGCAGGCCAATGAACCACACCACTACGACCTATTCAATGCTGTCCAAATGTAACGTTTAGGTGGTGGCGGACATCATTGGTATAATGTGGGGGAGCCCCATCATGCTGGAACCACATTGAGCGGCGCAATGACTGAGGAACATGTGCTTCTTCAATAAGTTCAAGCAGGACTTGCTGTAGAAAGATCAAGTATGCCCTACCGTCCAGACGATGGGGGCAGAACGTACGGTCCAATGAAATGGTCTCCAACAATGCCGGCCCAAACATTGAAAGAGAAACGGCATTGAGTTGCACGTGTTCGCGTACCATGGGAGTTCTCCAAAGCCCACAAATGGGCGTTATGTTGATTGTGAAACTTGCCTCATCTGTGAACAATACGGATGCAGCAAATGCACTGTCTTCCGCACTCTGTTAAAGAAACCAAGTAGCAAGAGTCCTCCGGAGTGGATAATCCGCAGGCTCCAATGATTGGACGCGTTCCAGATGGTATGAACTCATTTGGTTTGTTGACAGTATGCTCCTAGGCACATTATAGCCTTAGCAGCTTATGTGCCATTAAGCCTCCAGAACAACAACAACAGTATCCTCCGTACAGTAGATTGGGAAATACACAATCGTTGGCCTATCGCTCAAGTACTCTTACTCGGATTGCCTTCTCAAGATATAGGATATTCTCCTCGTTGTCTGGTGTCCTCGTTGTTTGCTCTCGATTCGTGGTACCTCTTGTGAAACAACCAGTCTCACGTAACCTTCTGTGCACACGTGTGAAAATCGTATGATGAGGAGCACGCATGTGCGGGAAACGTTCCTGGTACAAGCACAGAGTGGCGCGCCCATTACAGTCCGCAGCTCCATACGCGAGGTGCATGTTGGCCTGTTCAACGTTTGAATATTCGTCCATCCTACTGCCTCGGGAACCGGTTCGCAAATGCTGACTTCCAGCGAGATCGCTGTTCACGCGACCTCCCGTTCAACGTCCTCTACCGCATAACGAGGGCATTTCGGACCCTGCAATGCTATGTGATTCCGATTCGTCTTTGTGCCCCCTACACCTCCTGCAAGTTGCACTGATAGTGAATCACCCTGTATATATGTATATATATATATTTTTTTTTTCACTTTTTGCTATGCTCCTACATCTCTTATAATTATTTACAAAAATCCTTATCTGTAGTTTGTGATTCATGAATCCCTTTTTGAAATTTCCCAAGAAAGCAATTTCAAGAGGAATTCATAACATATGACTTAGTCATTTGCAAATTGTGTTCCAAACTTGTGTAGATGTATATGTAAATTACATAGTGTTTCTATATGAATAAAGAAATTCTCTCTAAAACTAATATTAGAAGAAACAGTAATTTGTATTAGCATTAGCAAGTGCACATGATGCAAGAAAGCAAGCTTATATAGCATCAGCCAAAAAAAAAAAAAAAAAAAAACCACCCTTAATTCATCCATCCCCTCACACCATATGTTTGTCAAGTTCTTCCTTGAATCTGTTTAAGCTATCAACTTCTACAACGACAGATGGAAGTTTGTTCCAGCAATCAACCACCCGGTGGCTAAAGGCAAACTTCTGCACATCTATCCTACAACCGTCTTTCCTCCATTTGAATTTATGCCCTCTCAGGCGATTATTCTGAGCAAGAGAAAGAATCCCATCAGCATTGAGCATGCTCAGGCGATTATTCTGGGCAAGAGAAAGAATCCCATCAGCATTGAGCATGCTCAAACCATTATCAAATATATATATACATATATACAAATATATGTATATTTATATATATGTATTGTATATATGTATTGCTCAAATATATATATACATATATACAGGGTGATTCACTACCAGTGCAACTTGCAGGAGGTGTAGGGGGCACAAAGACGAATCGGAATCACATAGCTTTAGCTTTGAATGGTTTGAGCATGCTCAATGCTGATGGGATTCTTTCTCTTGCTCAGAATAATCGCCTGAGAGGGCATAAATTTTTATACACCTCAATCAGATCACCTCGCAGGTGCCTAGTCTCCAGACGCTGTAATTTGCAAAACTTAAGAATTTCTTTGTAAGAGCAACCTTCTGTTCTGTTCACTAATCTTGTTGCCCTTCTCTGTACTCATTCCAACAGCTCTATATCCTTCTTAAAATGAGGCCTCCAGACCTGTATACAGTACTCAAGGTGTGGTCTGACCATTGCCTTATACAAGGGGATAATCACCTCTCTTTCCCTGCTAGAAAAATTCCTGAATATCATTGACAAGACACCATGAGCTACTCTTGCAGACCATCTACACTGCTCAGAAAACTTCATATCTGCCTGCACAATTACCCCCAGGTCCTTTTCTTTATCTACCATTGTCAGTGTGGTACCACAGAGTTGATACGTTAGTCTGGAATCACTGCTTCCCATATGTAGTACTTTACATTTGTCAATGTTATACTTCATTTGCCACCTCTCAGCCCATCTGCTCAACTTGGACATTAAGCTTGATATACCATCATCAATATCATTTATAAATACAGAAAACATTAATGGACCCAATACTGAACCCTGAGGGACTCCACTAATAATATTAGTCCATGATGAGCAGTGTCCATTGATTTCCACTCTCTGACATCTCCCCCTCAACCACCCCTTTATCCATAGCAGCAATTTGCCTCCAATGCCACACTGCTCCAATTTGTGCAGCAGTCTTCCGTGTGCAACAGTATCAAAAGCCTTTCTAAGATCCAAGTATATAATATCAAAGTTATTCCCTGCATCCAGTTCTTTTGTGACTGCATCATAGTATCCAATCAAATTGGTCAGGCAAGACTTCCCCTTAACAAAACCATGCTGTGTCCAAGCTATAACTGAAATCTTGTCTAGATGATCCTGGAGTGCTTCTTTAACTAGTGCCTCCATTAATTTCCCTGGAACAGAAGTTAAACTAATAGGTCTGTAATTACCTGTGTCTCCCTTTGAACCTCCTTTGTGGATTGGAGTCATGGGTGCCTCACCTGAGTCCAGGGAAGCTCTCATAATTATGGCTAACGGTGTGCTTACTTCTTTGCCACCTCCTTTAATATAACTGGATAGATTCCATCCACCCCAGGTGCCTTTCTTATGTTTATCTTCAACAATTTCTCCTCCATTTTACTCTCAGTTATTACAAGATTATCTAGCTTACTGCGTGATTTGAATACAACTCTGGCATTCCATTCCCTGAATAACTCCTTATGTGTGAATGTAGATGCCAAATATTCATTTAGTTTGTTAGCTATCTGAGCAGGATCATCAACAGTTGAACCATCGATATCAAGTGGACCAATCTGATTCATCCCCTTTCTTCTAGAGTTTACAGAAGTAAAGAATTCTTTGTGTTTTTCTTTGCATCCTTTGCCAAAGATTTTTCATAATCTGCCTTCGGCTGCCTAACCTCCTTTGTAACTTGGTTACAGACCAGCTTATATCTATCATAAGCTTCTGTGTCACATGTTAATTTTTATGTATCCCATGCATTTTTCTTCTTTGTCACATGTCTAATTACTTCATCTGACATCTATTTAGGCCTAAATCTTGAACAATATTTCTTTGTTAGTAAGAAAAGCCTAGTAGCTTCCAAGATTAATTCTTTGAATGCTTCTCATTTTGAATTTGCTGTTGGTAACATTATCAGTTGGTCCCACCGTATAGAATTTAAATACTGTCTCAGACCACCATAGTCACCTTTAGAAAGCAAAACCCTTCCCTTTACCCTTGACGGTAGTTACCTCTTTGAGTAAATCCCACTTCAGCACACTGTGATCACTGCCACCTAGTGGTTCCTTTATCTGCAGATTCTTGATGCATGAAGAATCACTACTGATAATCAGATTAAGAGTATTACTCCCTCTAGTTGCCTCCCGAACATGCTGTTGTAGAAATGCCTTGATAGTGAGTGACCAACCCACAAATTCTAGTCATTCTCTCGGAAATTAAAATTCCCCATTATAAGACACTCTGATTTACTGGTCCACTCTATTTCTCTGCACATTTGCTCATTATACTCATCAGATTCATTTGGCGTATAATATATTCATTTTTTCCTTTCCCAGTGCTTATGTCACACCAAAAAGACTCAACATTGCATTGTCCACCAACATCAATTTGATGCACTTCCTTAGATTTTATGTGTTTCTTAACTAACAGCATAACCCCTCCTCCCTTTCTGTCCTGTCTATCCTTTCTGTACACATTGTACTCCCCAAATTCCAGTTTTTCACTGCTTATGTCTGTGTGACACCATGTCTCAGATATCCCGACAATATCTGCCTTTGATGTCTTGACTAGCACTTCAAGCTCGTCGAATTTATTAACTATACTCCTAGCATTGGTGTACATGGAAGTATACATGCACCTGTTTCTACTTTTAGTTACCCTAACACAGCCCATGTATTTACTTGTTCCACTATGACTCCCAGCAGTCCTGGAAATCCCCATTTCCTTGCTTTCCAGGCTGCTGCTGAATTAAATTTCAATAGAAGTAGTGCAAGGATCACTTTTACCTCTGCCAGCGGCTACTGTTAATCTATTAGTCCGTGTATCTCCCCAAGCTAGCAGTTTCCCGACCCACCTAACTCTGCCTCGATAGCATCAGCAAATATTCTTGCAACCTTTCTATTTAAGTGTATCCCATTCCTGTAGAAGCAGTCCCTCCTGTTAACAAGCACAGACCAGGCTGAGAAAAATTCTACCTCTTTGAGCCTTGCACAATCTCTCATCATATATTCCCTCCTATTTTGTCTGGGCAGAATTGTAGACACTCAAATTCAACCCTAACTCATGACTTTTTTTCAGCATTGACTTGTACTTGTTAAGTAATTCCACCAGTCTCCTACTCTTAATATCATTAGTGCCAACATGTACAACAATATCACCCTTTGTGCCCTTAAAAGATGATATCTGCTCTACAACGTCATCAACCTTTGCCCCTGGCAGATATACCCTGGTCCTGTTCCATCGATCCTTTTTGCCCAATATGTTCCCCATTTCCCTGACAATAAAGTCACTACTGATAATCAGATCAAGAATATTACTCCCTCTAGTTGCCTACAACAACTAGTTCCTTTGGAACCAGCGCATTCTGCCTTGGGGTTTGCCGCTGTGTTGCTTGATGTTCAAATGCAATGCTCTGGCATTGATGTGGGCAGCTGAAAGCTTGATGGGCCCTCAATTTAAATCCTTTGAGGGCATCCACCCCGCGTCCTTCAAGCTCTCATATAAGCCCATAAAAATGCTGAGTTGGCGCATGATTTCCTTGCGCTCCTTACATCGCACACACACACAAAGACATTCCCCTTGGCAATATCATGTCCCATTCCTGATTGCTCCACAAACATCAAACAAGCAGTGCATTTCAATAGACTGTGATTCAGAGGACAACTCCCCCCCCTCTCAGTTCTCCCCTGAGCCATAGCACTACCATTAGTTTGAGCCTTTTGCTTTGCTGCTCTGATCTGAGTTATGATTTCTATTCAAGTTCAATAAAATTCCAATACAAAATATAACCCTAAACTTATATCCCAATGCAGTTATAACACTATATATACAGGGTGTTTCAGTTAAACGTTTCAGAACTTCTAAGAGGGGTAGGGTACATCCTGACAACTCGAAATCATATAGCAATGTGGGGTCGGAAATGCTTTCCTGAAGCGGTGTTGTACACAGAAGCACCATAAAAAGAAAAGAGACCGTAAGTGAGAAATCGTTTTAATAATACATGAAAAGAAGCAAAAGTACATGGATTAAAGTAAGTGTTCGAAGTTTCTTCCACGGGCTACAATGCACGCCTCACATCTCCGACGCATGGACATCCGAACATTCTGGAATACTCCAGGCGAATTTCGAATTTCTTGAACAAGAACGCCAAGTTAGTAGGATGGATGATTACACGAACGTAGAGTTAGCCGATATGCATTTGGCGTACGGGGCTGCAAATTGTAGTGGGGCAGCCGCACAGCGTTTGTATGCGGAACGATATCCGACGAGGCGTATTCCCAGTCATAATTTCTTTGCAAGACTGCACCAGAGGTTAGCTGAGAGAGGTTCATTTGAAAGAGCTGACAGGGACAGGGTAAGAACAGCACGGACTCCAGCCGTCGAACAGAATGTGCTGCAGCATGTACAGGAGAATCCAAGAACGAGTACACGAAGTCTAGCAAACGCAGTCGGGGTTTCCCATTGCAGAGTCTGGAGGATTCTCCGAGAACAAGACATGCATCCGTTTCACGTGCAGCATGTCCAGACACAGCAACCAGAGGATTATGCACCTCGTATTGCTTTCGCACAGTGGTACCTTGGAAAATGTGCTACAAATCCCCTTTTTCCTGCTGAAGTGTTGTTTTCCGATGAGGCATCCTTCACAAGGGAAGGAATTTTCAACACGCATAACGACCATATCTGGGCGGTCGAGAACCCGCATGCAATACGACGTCGTGCAGCACAGATTCAATTTTCGGTCAATGTATGGGCCGGTATTATGGGAGATCACCTCATTGGACCTTACCTGTTACCGTGTCGTCTAACCGGACCTATCTACTTGATCTTTCTGCAGCAAGTATTGCCACAACTTTTGAGAGATGAACAGATTTCTGCATCGACACAACAGACAATCTGGTTCCAACACGATGGAGCCCCTGCCCATTATAGCGGAGATGCTCGTAACTACCTGGATGTCACATTTGGTCAACAGTGGATCGGACGTGGTGGTCCCGTGCGTTGGCCTGCTCGGTCACCCGACCTATCATGTCTTGATTTTTATTTCTGGGGTCATATGAAATCGCTAGTTTATGACACCCCTGTTGACAATGCTGAGGAGCTGGTTGCAAGAATCGCAGTAGCTGCCGAAGAAATTCGAAATTCGCCTAGAGTATTCCAGAATGTTCGGATGTCCATGCGTCGGAGATGTGAGGTGTGCATTGTAGCCCGTGGAAGAAACTTCGAACACTTACTTTAATCCATGTACCTTTTGCTTCTTTTCATGTATTATTAAAACGATTTCTCACTTACAGCCTCTTTTCTTTATGGTGCTTCTGTGTACAACACCGCTTCAGGAAAGCATTTCCGACCCCACATTGCTATATGATTTCGAGTTGTCAGGATGTACCCTACCCCTCTTAGAAGTTCTGAAATGTTTAACTGAAACACCCTGTATATATATATATATATATATATATATATATATATATATATATATATATATATATATATATATAGAGTGTTAACTAGGTCACTATATTTATTTAGTTAAAGTACAATTCAATTGACAATGAAATTTAATAAGATTAATAAATTTTACTGATTAATTGATACTACTGTACTCTCTATCTAGTTTTCCATTAAGCCTTACGTTATCTAGTTTTTCCGTTAGACCTTACGCTATCTGGTTCGTTGCACACATATCATATAACAATGGCGGCAAGTTATGAATGGTTAATCTGCAGACACGCGGTATTATTTACTTTCCAGATCATGCTACATAAATTCAAAATAAACCACGGAGCTTGACTAGGTCTATACGCTACTTATAGAAAATAATTTAATCTAACAATTAAGTCAAAGTGGTTAAGTATAATTAAAAACTTTGCATTCGCGGGAGCTGCAATACCTGTTCAACACGTAGATTTGATACCCTTACCGATACTAAGTAATAACCTACAAAATCTCTATCTAAATTCAAATTAAACTAAAGTATTGTTACTAGGAATATAAAGCAACTCTAAAAATAAATTAATATGCCAATTTAAGTCAATAAAAAAGCAAAACTTCTCTATTTGCTGGAGCCCGTAAAAACTTCGCCTGTTCACGTGTACTCTCGCACCCACTCTCCAATCATTTCTTTCACTTCTTGCATTGCATTTCACTGCTTTCATTAAAAATGTAAATTCGATTTCATAAACCCCTTATGTGTTTCTCAGAGTGTAAGAGTTTTTGTGAACAAAGCCATATAGGTCAAACAAATTAGAAAACAAGATGCTGCTCAAAAGTTATGGGGATGTATTTAAAAACAAAGAGTCACTTAACTTAACTAATATTGTGTTTATATCCCCTTTGAAGTATTGCCTTTGGAACATAATATTAAGAATGATGATGATGCTTTTATTGTGTGTCTAAAATTCTATTCTTTTTTAGCCTGTCTAAAAGTCATTATTTGTAATCAAGTATCTCCTGTAATTTTTATCTGAATCTCCACAGTACCATTACATACTTTCCTTTTAGCTGCAATTTCACTTTAGCCAAAAACTATTGGTATAGGTGGGGCATTTGATAAAAGAACTTCAAAAGCTGCTTTTAATTTGTCATATATGTTTCTGTAAGTCCATAGAAAAGCTTTGTCCTTTTGAATTGCGCACTTCAAACTGCAAAGGATGTTGTTTGTTTGAGTAGTAAGCAGCTTCGCATACATGACTAATGCAACATAGAATGGTATATATAATGATGGTAAAGCTGTTGCATAAATGTACCTAATACTATACCAGTATTAGTATTAGGTATTACCAGTAACATATCAGTGTCATACTAGTATAAGTAACATATCATTGTCAGTCTATAATCAGTAATATAGTTAAATGGCCATACTCATAACTTTTGGGTAGTCCCTTATATTAAAATGTGCATTTTAAAATTTAAATTGCTTAGACAGTCACTTTAAGCTGAAGATATAAATGTAGTTAGAGTTAACCAGTTAATACATTTGGGCCTTAAGCAGTGGAGAAAACTGAATATTCTCTTCTATATTTAAATTCCAGTCCCTTTTATTTGCAGTACCTGTATAACCCACTTGTATGTATGATTTGTACCCACGTGTAATGTATAATATATATATGTATAATATATGTATAGATGTATAATATATATGTATATGTATGTTCATAGTTCAAAATATAGTACCATGTACAGGTTGGGAATCATCCTATCCATGGTACTAGAATATTAATGGTTTACAATGTTTCCTGTTTGGGGATTATCCATAAAAAATATATGGGCAGTAGGATTAAATAAGAGTTATACTGATATACTTCATTTATAGGCGAGAAAGTGGTTTGGATCGTTTTGTGCCACTGTCTTTAATGGAAACAATGAAGAGAAAAGAACTTAGAAAATTATTGAGTCATTTTTTGAAGCAAAATCAAAGTCTTTGTGCTCCAGGACAGAAACAGCTAACATCTCTCCAGGCAAAATTGCATTATTTGAAGATCATTAGTGAGCTGCCCAGTTACGGTGCCAAGTGCTTCTCCACAAATATTAAGGTAGGAAAATAAAATAAATTTATGAGGATCGTCCTAAAGTAACAGTTTTTGTGAGAATTTGTTTTGAGATTTTTTTTTTTTTTTTTTGCAGTTGGAAGTAACAACATAGTATTAGTTAATTAAAAGGTAAAAAGGTGACAGTATCTCTACACTTATATTTTCATTGTCTCATCTGCATTCCACATACTGTATTTTTAGCAGTATAGAAGCAGTGCTGTTATATCATCAAAAAAGTCTCTCAGCTTTTTTGGGCAGCAAAAACTGTTGTCATCATGTCATTCAAAATATTGCCCCTTGAGTAGCCTAAACAAATAATAGTCACAGGGAACAGGGTCTATTCTTTATGCAAAATATGGCCTGTTTCTTCTCTGCAGTGACTTTTAATATTTAATAGTATCTGTGGTTTGGTATTATCATATTATATTAACATGTTTAATCAATGTGGAATCATCCTTGCTTATATGGGGAATTAAGCTTTAGAATATTTATGCTATTCTGAATTATTTGCTAACTCTTTAGGCAGGAAGCTCACAAGGATTAGTCCATGAATTCCCCAAAAAAAACAAAAAAAAAATTCTTAACTTTTCCTGCCAGAGCATATTTTTAACTTTGTCATCTAGTGAAAAATAGTTATTCCTACTCCCTATACTACTGTTTAGTTTCAGGCTTGTAGTAATAATGAATCAAGGATTTGTCACCAGTTATTATATTGTCAGTAAATTGTCTCTGAGCTGTGTTTTTTATTAATGAAAACCCCAAACATAAAAGTTATTTTAACCTATAGTACTTAGAACTGTGCATGGCTTGAAAGTTGAGCAGGTGAAAAAAGATACTTGTTAACATTAGAATGGAATTTCTGTAGATGGTAATTTTCAGGAAATATGTATGATGGGAGGTTGTTTCGGAAGGCAGAAGTTGAAGGGATAAATGAAGAAGAAGAAAAGTTTGTTCTGTGAGTTTGAAGTTGGACAGTAAGTGAGTGTTGATGGTGGTGGCACGTATTCAGACTGGTTTGGAAGAGAAAGGGGAAATTACAGGAGCCACATCAGAAGAACAGCACTCATGGAAGTATCTATAGAAAAGGCATGCAGCAGAAATAGAATATCCAGCAGACAGGGAATGGAGAGACTTTGTAAGAGAGAGACTGTCCTCTTTTGAATGGAGCCTGAAGCCCGAGAAAAGAGGTTATGGGGGAGCACCACCACAGATAGGGGAACAGTATTCCATGGTAGGGCAGATTTTAGATTTACACAGAGTGAGTAGCTGTTTGGAAGAAAAGCAACCATCCTTCCTCAACTTGAATTTATACCCACTCATGCATATAGTCTCAGCAAGTGTAGGAATACCATTAACATTCAGCTTACTGAATCCAGTCAAGGCTTTAAACAACTCAGTCAGATCTCCCAGCAGGTCCCTGGTCTCAAGACATTGCAATTTGCAGAACTGAAGCCTTTCTAGATAAGGGCACCCTTTTGTTCCCTTCACCAATCTGGTTGCCCTTCACACATCTACATCCTTCCTAAAGTGAGGCCTTCAGACTTGTATACAGTCCTGAAGGTGCAGCCTAACTATTGCATTATACTATACGAAAGGATAGTCAACTCCTTATCACTTCTAGCAAAGTTTCTGTATATCATTGACAAAACTCCATGAGCTATCCTGGCAGAATGTCTGCACTGATCATAGAATTCCATGTCTGACTGCACAGTTACCCCATGTCCTTTTCATTCTCTACTACCTTGAGTGTAGTACCACATAGTTGATAAGTTATTCTGGGATTATTGCAGCCCATGTGCAGTATACCTTGTATTTGTCAATGTTAAACTTCAACTGCCATTTCTCACCCCATCAACCCAATTTTGTAAGATCTTGTTTTAGTAGTTGATAGTGATGACTGTTGTTAACTACCTGCTGACCTTTCTATTATCTGCAAACTTACACATTAAGCCTGATATACCTTCATCAATATCATTGATAAATATTGAAAACAACAGTGGACCAACACTGAACCCTGTGGAACTCCATTAATAACATTAGTTCAAGAAGACTGGTGTCCATTGTTAACCACTCTGTCTTCTTCCACATAACCCTGTATCCATAGTAACTTGACCTTAATGCTACACTGCCCCAGTTTGTACAGTATTTTTTTTGTGCAACAGTATCAAAAGACTTCCTGAAATCTAAGTATATGATGTCAAAATTATTTTTTGTGTTCAGTTCCTCAGTCAATGCATCACAGTAACCTATCAGATTGGTTAGAAAAGACTGCCCCTTGAAAAATCCATACTGTGATTGCAGTATAATTGCATGCCTGTCTAAATGGTCCTTCTTTAACCAGTGATTTCATTATTTCCCCTGGAATAGGCATTAAGCGAACAGGTCTGTAATTACTCATGTCATCTTTTGATCCCCTTTATGAATTGGGAATATATTCAAACTCCTCCAGTCCATAGGCACCTCCACTGAACAATGATGTTCTCATAATTATGGCTAAGGGTTTGCTTACCTCCTTTAATATAATTGGATAGATTACATCCACCCCATCCTCAACAATTTCTCCTTCACTTTCCTTTCAGTTATCACAAGGTCATTTATCTCCTCATTAGAGCTTGATAAACTTTTGGTACCTCCTACTCCAGCGGTTCTCAACCGGTGGCTCATGAACCTCTGGGATTCACGAAAGTGTTCCGGGGGTTCGCACTAAAAATTCTATAATGGCGTGTGCTTAGATTTACATAGGTTGGAGATTCCCAAACTTTCTCGGTTCACGGCACCCTTAGTATCCCAGTAATGTTTTCACTGCACCCTTAAGTCAAAAGAAATACCCAACACAGTGGTTTTCGACATATACCTATATAATAATTTTATTCTTTATATAGAGGTACTAAATAAAGATCAATTATAGATCACCACAAAATTAAAAAGATATGGTACAATGGATAGTGTACACCTTTTTATAATGAAATAAAAGTATAAATTTCAAAAAAAAATAAAAAAATAGAAATAATAATTACTTTAGGTAACTTAAACTGAAATTACACGGCACCCTGGTTGAAAACCACTGACCTAGGTATATTATTGTAAACTACAAAATATAACTAATAATAAACAATAAAGTAAAATCAAATTAAATAAAAAGTAAAGAATTGCTAAAGAAATAAACCACATCTCCCACAATCCCTTATAAATAGTTTACTATCTTACAGTATATCATGTTAAATAAATGTTTTTCATACTAAGTTTTTTTTTTTTGATTCTCAAGGACCATTGTTATGTACAGGTACTTTTTTTTTTTTTTTTTTTAGAACCTATAGTACTTAGTGTAACGTGCATGGGTTGAAAAGTTGAAAGAAGATACTTGTTGACATTAGACTTGAACTTTTGTAGATTGTAATTTTCAGGAAATACATAAGAAGGAAGATTGTTCCAGAAAACAAAATTGAATGAATAAATGAGGAAGAAGAAAAGTTGGTTCTGTGAATTTGAATTTGGACAGTAAAAGGATGTTGTCTGGTTGCAGCACATGTTTGGATTGCTTTGAAAGAGAGTGGGAATTATAGAAGCCAATTCAGAAGAACATTGCCCATGGAAGTATCCATACAACTATGAGACAGAGAGTGGATAGACTATTAGAAATGAGACTGTTGTGTGGTAGCACATTGGTATCATCATGGTCCTCCCCACACCTGGTGGAAAAGGCCCGGGTTCAAATCCCATTGATTACACAAGGAATTTTCATGGGCTTTTTTCACTCCGTGGCTGAATTAGTCAGTTTCAGACACAATAAATATATGGGGTGATCATCATTTTTTTTTTTGTTAGAGATGAGACATTAATTAACCTAACTTCCCTCTTTTGAATGGAATCTAGAAGCCTGAGAGAGGTTTTAGGGGCACCGCCCCAGATGTGGGAACAATATTCCATGGCCAGATTTGCAATTTCTACAGAGTCAACAACAGTTTGGAAAAAGTAACGCCAAGAGAAAACCAAGTTTTTTTTAGATGCAGAGGAAACAATATATGTAATGTGCTTTATTCCAGGAGAGATTAGAAGTCAGGGTAATCCCCAAGATCTTGTCTAGAAATCGGAGCATCATCGAAGATAAACATAGGAGCAGAAGAATCTTTTTTGCGAGATATAAGACAGGACTGAGTTTTAGAAGGATTGAAATTAAGTTATCTTTGCCCCACTGGAAAATTACCTGGAGATCAGCATTTAAGGAAATGGTAGTGGATATTTGAGAAGTTGAAGCTCTTTGAGCAGGGCAAGATTTCTCAAACTTGGAAGGTGGAATGTGCTATCGTCATCAAAACTATGGATAGGATTTCCGGTCAATGGAAGAAGGTCATTGATATACAAGAGGAAAAGAGTGGAAGAAAGAACTGAATCTTGGGGAACACCAGCATTAATGGAGAAGTTAGAAGACAGAGAGCCATCTACCATTAACCAATCAGTGGTCAGAGATAAAACTGGATACTCAATTACAAAAAACAGCTGGCAAACCATAGGATGGAAGCTTATTTAGAAGACCTTTATGCCAAACACAAACGAAAGCCTTGGAGATGTCAAGAGCAACTGCTTGTGTTTCACCCAACTTTTCCATTAAATTTTTCCATAAATGGGTAACATAAGCCAGAATATCACCAGTGTATCGACACTAACGGAATCCATACTGGCGATCGTTGATCAGACAAAATGTTTCTAGATAGTTTGAGTTGGCAGTTAATTGATTTTTCCATTACTTTAGAAAAAGTAGAAGTAATTGCAATGGGACGATAATTGGATGGGAGGGATTTGTTACACTTTTTAGGAACTGGTTGGATATGAGCATATTTCCAAGCAGAAGGAAAAACACCTTTGGAATAAGGAAGTGAAAAAAAGCGGCAAAGAATAGAAGTAAGTTCAGGAGCTCAGGTTTTGAGAACAAGTGGAGAAATACCATCAGGGCCTGGAGCTTTCTTAGCATCAGATTCATCAAAATCCTTCTGACATCCTTTTGACGGAAGACCACGTGAGGCATTGAATGGAGTGTACTGAGAATGGTTTGAGATGATTTACCAAGATCATCAGTACATGAGTTGGAAGAAAAATAGGATGCCAGCAGGCCAGCTTTATCTTTGGGCTGATGTGGCAACAGAACCATCTGGCATGACAGAAGTGGGAACGGAGATGGGCAAAAATTGCAGCCAGTAGTTTTGGCAAGAGACCAGAATGGTCGGCTACCATTGGACAAGAAGCAAGTTTTATACTCTTAGCCTGTTCGAAATCTAGTTTGGACTGATTAATAACTGCTTTACAAAGTATAAATGGTACTTAATAATTAAAATTATTATTATTATTCTGTGTCGCTTATAAAAACATAGTACTAGAAATATTTTGTAATTAAAATTCAGAAATATTATAAGTTTTCAGAGAATATAGGCTTAGTGGTTCGTTTTAAAAATGTTTATGTTGAAAGGGGTTCGCTAAAAAAAATTTTACGTTGAAAGGGGTTTGCGAGTCAAAAAAGTTTGGGAACCGCTGCCCTTCCCTAAACAATTCCTCATTTGTAAATGTAGATGCAAAATACCTGTGCAGTTTGTCTGCAACCTGAGCAGAGTCAACAGTTAACCCATGAACATCAAGTGGCCCAGTGTTATTCAAACCTTCCTTCTACTGTTATTATAAGCATAGAAGTCTTTGCTGTTTTTCTTTGCATTTTTTGCCAGAGATTTCTCATCTGCCTTAGCTTGCCTAATCTCATTTGTGACTTGATTACAGACTAATTTATATATACTACAGGCTTCTGTATCTCCTGACAAGTTACATGTACCCATGCACCTTTCTTCTCTGCCATGTGTCTCAGTAGTTCATATGACATCCATTTAGGTCTAAGCCTTGAACAGTATTTCTCTGTTGGTATGAAAAGCCTAGTAGTTTCTTTGATAACTTCACTGAATACTTCCCATTTAGAATTTGCTGTTGGTAACATCATCAGTTAGACCCACTGCACACAATTTAAAAACTGTCTGAGACCTCTGTAGTTACCCTTACAAAAGCAAAAGCCTTTCCCTTTACCCTTGACAGTAGTTATGTCTTTAATTAAATTCCACATTAATACACTGTGATCGCTGCCATCCAGTGGATCTTTTACCTGCAAATTCTTAATGAAGGATCTGCATCATTAAGAATCACTGCTGATAACCAGATCAAAAGTATTGCCTCCTCATGTTGCCTCTCTAACATACTACTGTAGAAAACAGTCATCCAAGAAATCCACAAAAGTCTTGCTAGCAAGTGACTGACGAACCCACAAATTCCAGTTTGCATCTGGAAACTTAAAATCTCCCATTATGAGACATTCTGGTTTGCCGGTCCAATCTATTTCTGTGTATAGCTGTTTGGTACACTTATAAGAGCCATTAGGCCTATAACACTCTTCTACTCTGTTTTGTTTTTCCAGTGCTTATATCACAACAAACTGATGCAACATTGCACTCATCACCTATGTCAACTAGATGCACTCCCTTAAATTTAATAATCTTCTTAGACTAACTAAGAAGAAGAATATTTAACTAACATGTATTCATTTGTTCCATTATGATCCACAGCAGGGCCTGAAATCCCAGACACCTTGCTTTCCAGGCTGCTGCATGTACCAATAGTAGCAATGCAAGAATCACTTTCACCTCTGCCTTTAGCTTTAGTTAAACTGTTAGTCTCAATTTTAATTAGTTATATTATTGCTAAAAAGTAAAAATTCCTTAGCTAAACACCAAAAAGTTATATGCCCAACAAGCGATTAGAACCTTCGAGTTACTTATTTATCACAGCTAAAACCCTACTATTCCTCTGCACTACTCAATACATGCTACGAGATTCATGCCAAAACACTGATAGGATAAAGGTATGAGTAGTGAGTTGTAACTTACAAAATGATTAGCTAACTTTAAAAATAAGCTAAAGAACGTGACTAAGACTATTTAAGCTATTTTTAAAACACAATTAAATATGATAATTAAACAAAAAGACTAAAAATTTAAAAAAAAAAAAAAAAAAACCTTATCCATTTGCATTAGCATAAAGTTCTGTGTCATGGCACTTATCTCGTTCCAAAAAGTCAAGAGCAATAAAGAAAACTTAGCATTTTAGATGCAGAGGAAGCAATATTTGCAATATGGAATGCAATGTGCTATCATCAGCAAAACAATAGGTAGGATTTCTAGCAAGCGGAAGAAGGTCATTAGTATACAAGAGGAAAAGAGTGGGAGAAAGAACTGTCTACCATCACCTGCAGTTAGAGAAAACACTAGATACTCAATTAGAAAAAAAAAAAAGCTTATTTAAAAGACCTTTATGCCAAAAAATGATCAAAAGCCTTTGAAATGTCAAGAACAATTGCTTGAGTTTCTCCAAACTTTTACATTGAATTTGTCCACAGATGTAACATCCGGAAGTACAGGGTTGTTAAAATTAAAGTATCCCTATGTAGAGGGCTCTGGAGTGAGTTCTAAGGCTCATACTGAAGAGAAATTTGGACAACAGGTACAATAAAGAATGCGCTCGGCATTTATTGGAAAAAAAATATAGTTACAAAATTTGTCACTATATAGCGCTGTGGCAATACAAATCACTTGAACAGTGCTACAATTGTTAAATGTGCCCTCCATTTTGGTCAACAACAGTTTCCATTCGAAGAACAGCATTTTTCTACAGCAGAATGTAACATGTCAACTGGAATAGCCAGCAGATGACGTCTAATGTTGACCTTCAGATCTGCCAGAGTTTGACATCCTTTCCGATACACCTGGTTCTTCAAAAAACCCCACAACCAGAAGTCGCCAGGCGGTGAGGTCCGGTGATCGGGTGGCCAAGATGTCTGGAAACAACAGCTGATGACCCATTCATCTGTAAAGTGTTGCCTTAGCAATCTTTGGACATAACAGTGGATGTGGGGTGGCACATCATCTTGCATGAATGTGGTATCCCGGAGGCACTCACATTGTTGCAGCTCTGGTATTGCGAAATTTGCCAACATTTCATAATATTGCTGTCCAGTGACGGAGCAGGTGCGGAGTCCAGTCAGTGTTATCTGTTCAAAAAAATATAACCCAATCATGAATGTGGCCGTAAATCCACACCACACTGTCACTTTTGGAGAATGCAGTGGGACCTCTTGGATAACTCAAGGGTTTTCTGTTTCCCAAATGCAACAGTTGTGTATATTCACTTGTCCATTTAAGCAGAAGTGGGCTTCATCACTCCAAAGGATGTTCCATGGCCAAGTGATATCCACTGCCATTCGCACCAGAAACTGAAGTGTGTATGTGAAACGATCTGCATCACCATGCTTTAGCTGCTGTAGCATATGCATCTTGTAAGGATAGTACCGCAACACTTGACACATTACTAGCCTTACAGTGGAATATGGCATGTCCACTTCACGAGAAACAGCTGGCACACTTGCATACCACATGGAGATCGACTTGATAAATCCACGACAGTCATAGCCACATCTTCAATACGAGAGGAGTCCACTTGTTTTCGACCTCTACCTGGTTGAATACGAAGATGTCTTGTCACTTCAAATTTTGCAATCATTTTGCAGACAGCACAAACAGTCAGGTCCACACCTTATGCGCTTCTAATGCTGGAATTCTCTGATAGCTGCAGCTGCATTGTTGCTGTTCTGATAGTACAGCTTCACTAATAGCACCTTTTCCTGCAACATTGTTGGTATTGCTACTGTACTGCAGGCAAACATCTACTGTATGATTTGGAAGAGATTGCTTTGCTTTTATACAGTACAGTAGAGCTGAGTAGTGGCGCTGTGGCAATAACTTACAATTATGCAAATAAGGTACATTATGTGCATAACATAATTTTCCAATAAATAGCGAGCACATTCTTTATTGTACCTGTTGTCCAAATCTCTCTTCAGTAAGAGCCTTAGAACTCGCTCCAGAGCCCTCTACATAAGGATACTTTAATTTTAACAAACCTGTATATCACCAGTGGATCGACACTGAGTTCCACAGAATCCATATTGGCAATCATTGATCATATGGATAGTTTGGAGGTAGTTTATCATTTGGTGGTTAATGGATTTCTCATTACTTTAGAAAAAGTAGAGGTAAGTGCAATGGGAAGGTTTGTCACCCTTTTTAGAAACTGGTCGGATATGATAATTTCAAAGCAAAAGGGAAAAAACCAATATAAGAAAGTGTAAAAATGTGATATAGAACAGATGTAAACTCAGGAGTACAGATTTGAGAGCAAGTGCAGAAATACCACCAGGTCCTAGTGCTTTCTTGGCATCAAGATTATTCAAAATTCTTCTGTCATTCTTTTTATAGAAGACCCCAGGAGGCACTGAGTGGATTGTCCACCCAAACTTAGAGTATGCAATCTCATTTTCAAAATGACTTACATTTTGCATCTGTATTTACTGACGAAAGATCCTTCATGCTGAGAAGAGGCTGTGAATGTGAGTGGGGAGCCATACAAAATTGGTGATCTTGTAATTACAGATGACCGTTTATTAGAAAAACTTTTGAGCTTAAAGACAAGAAAGACTCCCAGAGTTGATGGCATATGCCCTGTAGGTTTGAGGGTGAGAGCGAGGGAGTGTATTGAACCATTGAGGCTAATTATAAGGGCATCTTTGGACTCAGGGTTAGTTAGTTAGTTATTTGGTTTTTAGGAGCATTAGCAACTAAGGCCATATTGCCCCAGGGATATGCGGTGGTCATGTATGGAGGCGCCTGGACACCAGTGTTATTATATTACCCAAGAGTCTAATCTTATTCTTTTCATAAAATTTTTCCCCTTTGAAAACTTAAATCATCCCAGTTTTCATTTTGTATGTCCTCATAGTCATAAGTGGAGTCTTCCCCTTATTAATTTTATGTACTAGTTCTATAAATTATTTCTAAAAATAAATAGGTCTAAAAATGCATGTATGATGTTATTCTCTGATTTTTATCTCATAGGATTCCAGTCCAGAAACAGCTCTACTCATCAGTCCCAAGTTTGGAATCAGTCAGATCACTTGTCTAAGGAACACATTTGTAAGTTTAGTAAATGCAGTTAAGTATTTCAATATAAGTTTTAAAGTACATGAAAAAATTTCATAAATAGTTTTTTCATAATAGTGAAATGTTCAACCTCTCTCTCTCTCTCTCTCTCTCTCTCTCTCTCACACACACACACACACACTTGTGTGCATGCAACAGTTATGCGTTAGCATTAGTAGAGGCATATGATGGAAAAAAGCAAGCTTATGGAGCATCAGCCAAAAAAAAAAAAAAAAAAAAAAAAAAAAAAAACTTCCACTTCACCCCTCCGTTCGTTCGAAATACTTGTCCAGCTGAGCCTTAAATTTATTTAGGCTATCAACCTCCACAACAAAGGATGGAAGTCTGTTCCACCAACCAACCACACGCTGGCTAAAGGCAAATTTCCGCATATCTATCCTACATCTGTCTTCCCTCAATTTGAATTTATGCCCTCTCAGGTGATTATTCTGAGCAAGAGGAAGAATCCCATCAGCATTGAGCATGCTAAAACCATTCAAGGCTTTATACACCTCTATCAGATCACCTCGCAGGTGGCTAGTCTCCAGACACTGTAATTTGCAAAACTTAAGCCTTTGTTCCATTCACTAATCTTGTTGCCCTTCTCTGTACTCGTTCCAGCAGCTCTACATCCTTCTTGAAATGAAGCCTCCAGACCTGTATACACTACTCAAGGTGTGGCCTGACCATTGCCTTATACAGCCGACCGGGCTAGCCGGGTGGGTAAAGTGCCTGCCCGGCAACCCAAAGGTCGCGGGTTCGATTCCGTCTCGGGCTTGGATCAAAGTACTGCAAAAACCTTGGGAGGTGCATTTTAGCCACAGAAGCCTATGCGCCAAAAAAAAAAAAAAAAAAATTGCCTTATGCAAGGGAATAATCACCTCCTTATCCCTGCTAGAAAAAATCCTGTATATCATTGACAAGACACCACGAGCTACTCTTGCAGCCTGTGTCTGCACTGCTCAGAGAACTTCATATCTGCCTGCACAACCACCCCCAGGTCCCTTTCATTCTCTACCACTGTCAGTGTAGTACCACAGAGTTGATACGTTGCTCTAGGGTTGCTGTTTCCCATATGTAGTACTTTACATTTGTCAATGTTAAACTTCATTTGCCACCTCTCAGCCCAGCTACTCAACCTTTCCAGATCCTGTTGCAGCAGTATAGCGTCAATATTGTCCTTAACAACCCTGCCAACCTTTGTATCATCTGCAAACTTGGACATTAAGCTTGATATACCATCATCAGTATTATTTATAAATACAGAAAACAATAATGGACCCAACACTAAACCCTGAGGGACTCCACTAATAACATTAGTCCATGATGAGCAGTGTCCATTGATTACCACTCTGTCTTCTCCCCCTCAACCACCCCTTTATCCATAGCAGCAGTTTGCCTCCAATGCCACACTGCTCCAATTTGTGCAGCAGTCTTCCATGTGCAACAGTATCAAAAGCCTTTCTAAGATCCAAATATATAATATCAAAGTTATTCCCTGCATCCAGTTCTTTTGTGACTGCATCATAGTATCCAATCAAATTGGTCAGACAAGACTTCCCCTTAACAAAACCATGCTGTGTCTGAGCTATAACTGAATTCTTGTCTAGATGATCCTGCAGTGCTTCTTTAACCAATGCTTCCATTAATTTTCTGGGAACAGAAGTTAAACTCACAGGTCTATAATTATTCGTGTCAACCTTCGATCCCCCTTTGTGAATTGGGGATACATTTGCACATCTCCAGTCCCTGGGGACCTCCCCTGAGTCCAAGAATGCTCTCATAATTATGGCTAGGGGTTTGCTTAGTTGCTTTGCTGCCTCCTTTAATATAACTGGATAGATCCCATCCACCCCAGGTGCCTTTCTTATGTTTAACTTGGTGAGAGAGAGAGAGAGAGAGAGAGAGAGAGAGAGAGAGAGAGAGAGAGAGAGAGAGAGAGAAGAGAAAGAGAGACAGAATCACCAAGAAAGAGAAGAATGATGATATCCAGCACTCAGGACCCTGGGTGTGCTAAGCCCATACTCACCAAATGTGAGCCCCTGGGTTTTGACGCGCGAGCGCGCGCACACACACACACACACACACACACACACACTTGTTGGCGCAGTAACTGTGTTAATACACTTAGGTTAGTGGAAAATGAAAAAGGACCTGGGGATGGTAATTATGCAGTCAGATATGAAATTTTCTGAGTATTGCAAACATACTGCCAGAACATATATTGGGATTTTGTCAGTGATATACAGAAATTTTGCTAGTAGGGATGGGAGTTGATAATCCCATTGAACAATGCAGTGGTTAGGCAGCATCTTGAGTACTGCATATACGTCTGGAGGCCTCACTTCAGGAAGGATGCAGATCTATTGGAAACAGGTGCAAAGAAGAGCAATGAGATTGTTAAGGAGAACAAAAGGTTGGGCTTACCGAGAAAGGCTTCAGTTCTATAAATTGCAGCATCTGCAGACTGGACATCTGTGAGGTGATCTGATCGAGGTGTTTAAGCCTTTGAATGGCCGTGTCTAAGTTAAGTGGAAATGCATCATTAATACACAGCCAATTCTAAATTAGCAAAATATTTGCAAAGGCTGCATCATTTTAAGTTATATCTCATATTGTGAATACCTTTACAATGAGTTGCCATGGTATTGCACTACTTCGAGTAAGTAACGCTTCACCTAAAAGAGAAGACTATGTTACTTATTCTCAGTGGATACCACCACCCAGATGGCACCGTTTCAGGGCTATTTGGCCCTTCTTCGGGTGTGTAGGTAGGTACCCAAATGTTGCAATCACTTGGGTACTTCTTCGATAGATACCTACCCACCCACCGAAGAAGGGCCAAATAACCCTGAAACGGTGCCGTCTGGGTAGTGGTATCCACTGAGAATAAGTAACATTAGTCTTCTGCTTTAGGTGAAGCGTTACTTATTCGAAGTAGTGCAATATCATGGAACTCATTGTGAACATATTCACAATATGAGATATAACTTAAAACGATGCCGCATTTGCAAATATTTTGCTAATTTAGAATTGGCTGTGTATTAATGATGCATTTGCACTTAACTTATACATAGTCTAGACTTTCTTGCAGCCTGAGGCATTAGCCCTAAACACATTACAGGCTTTGAATGGCTTAAGCAAACTTAGTGCTGAGGAAATTCTTTCTCCTCAGGCTATGGACACGATGTATAAATTAAAATTGTGAAAGGATGGTTGAAGAATAGATGTGCAGAATAGTTTGTCTTCAGCCAATGGATGGTTAATTGTTGGATCAATATTCCATTCATTGTTGTGGAAGTGGATAGTTTGAATATATTCAAAATAAAACTAGACAAACATATTTTAGGGGATGAATATGTGAAATGGTATGTTTTTTGTTTTTTTTTGGCTTATGTTATATAAGCTTGCTTTCTTGAATAATTTGTCACTACTACTGATACTAATATCTGATTAGGTTTGCTTCACACAGCTTTAAAATGAAATGCGAAATTTCACATTAAGTATTCTTTAGAAGGCTTTAACAGTTCTGACTTCTGACTGCTAATTAAATGACACACACATTTCTTTATAAGATTGTGAAACAAGATTTCAGTTGGTTGCTTAGAAACATTATAAACTATTTAACAATTTTATTGTTAAATTAGTTTTAACAATTAATTGGCAGCATTTTGGCACTTTTTCAATTAAAAGGAATCTCTGCCAGGTTAATAATAATAGCATTTGTCTTGTGCATTATCTGGTGTATATCAGGGTGGTTTTATAATTTTATTTGTAATTTAGCTATGCTTTCTTTAATAGGGTATTGATTATTGCTAACAGCAAAATTGAAACTATACTGAACTCTGTAGAAGAAAATGTTTTTGATGATAGATTAATGACGGAAGACGTCTGAAGGGTGTGAGGTTTATGTGTAAGCATGTTCCATTTCCTAGAGTGTTTACCGATTACTATATGTTGTGTGGCATTAATATGCATATAAAACTATGAACTATGGCTTTTAACATATAGAACTATGTTAAAACTATGAACTCAGACCATGCTTCAATTGGCATTTTCATTTTGAGATAGAACCTTTTGAGGGGAAGAAAGGCACTCTTACCAAGAAAGGTTTATGTTCTGCAAATTGCAGCACCAGGAGAGAGTAGGCACCTGCGAGGTTTGTTTGTTTGTTATTTGATTTTTAGGAGCATTAGCAACTAAGGCCATATTGCTCCGGGATATGCGGTGGTCATTCCCTGACCTTTCCGCATCCTCCATATTTGGTGGTGATGGGCTTGAACCCTGGTCTAATCAAGAAGCGTGTGCTACGCACTGTTGCTCCTTCCCACCTGGCTACGGAGGTGCCTCACCTGCGAGGTGATCTGATTGAGGTGTATAAGGCCTTGAATGGGTTGAGCAAGTTGAATGCTGATGGGATTCTTCCTCTTGCTCAGATTAAGAACCTGAGGGGGGGCATAGATTCAAATTGAGGAAAGACAGCTGTAGAATGGATGTGCAGATGTTTGCCCTTAGCCAGTGGGTGATTGATTGGTGGAACAGACTTCCATCTTTTGTTGTGGAAGTTGATAGCTAATGTAATGTATTTGTTGTAAAAATCTGTGTTTATCACAGAATCTATTCCATAGTTCATGTCTAATGATTGCAAGTGAAGTTTTGTGTATAATGTATGGATATTTTTTTAAAGTGTCTCTTGTACAAGATCGAGCAAAATTTGGAATCACGTTGTTAGCAAGACATTTTTTTAAGGAACGCAATGTGTAATTTGCTGAAGAAATATTTTTTAAAAATTCTAGTATATTTGTGTTGCTTATTAGTCGTGTCAGCATCCATCTGGGAAAACAGAGTGAAAATAGAAAGTGATGCAGCATGGCTGAGGTATGCTAATTATTATTAAAATATTGGTCTAATATTACAATAAGAATTTATAGTAGATCTTAAAGTACCGTTTGTTAATTGCTCAAAACAATATTCTAGCAAAAGCTTATTTTTCCAGTACCTACCTCATTTATCCATGTTAATTACATTGAAGTTTTTTGAAGGTGAAGACATTAAATCATCAGTCAACTGACGATGAATGTTTTTGAAAATCTGTCGTTTAGATTCTTGGCTTTTTTACGTTCCAACGTTTAAGATTTTAGTTTCTGTTTATATAGTAATTTTATATATGACAACCAGGGGAATGGAGGTAAATGTCTTCCTCCGGGCTTAATATTAATTAAATTACTAATGCACCTTAATCTTTCTACTTTTAATTTATTCTCTTTAATGTCTTCACCTTCAAAAACTTCAATGTAATTAACACAGATAAATGAGGTAAGTACCGAGTACTGGAAAAATAAGCTTTTACTAGAATATTGTTTATATTAAAATATATAAGAACAACAAGATTCAATTTGTTTCATGTTATAAATAATCAAATTAATTGAAGAGATTAACCTCAGTATTTTCTTATGAAACCCTTCAATTCTGATTCTCACTATATTACTTAAATTAAAATTATATAAATTACTCAAACAAATTTTTTCAGCACCCGAAATAATTGAAGGCCCCAACTGCAACATTCGGAACTATAATAAATCATCCTGAATCCAAATGAGTGCAAAAGGAAGACACTAGTGTGATAAAATAAATTATACAAAACAAATAGAAATACAAATAAAATACTATCCTTAAAGCTGATGAAGCTTTTTCGACTGGAGTGTCATGTTCACAGGTAGCATCGAAGAATAATGTACGCAGTATATAAAAGAAGAGATTAACTACTTCCCTGGTGCATGCATATAAACAACCAGAAGTGTGAAATGAGAAAGGGATGACGAACATCAGTCGAGTTTTCGTGGTTTCATTTCGAGGGTTTCGCCTACAGTAATTTTGTATAATTATGTTGAATGTTGAGGATTTTGGCTTCATTAAGAAGAAAGGTGTGCCCTTCAGTAATTGCATGATATACTAATTCGAATGCTGCTTCACCCTCTCTTCTAAAGTACAGCATGTCGAGTCCTAATATGAAGAATCACAATCCCTACATGAAATGTTATAGACTAGATTGTTTGCTTGTAGTGAATTATAGCCAGAACATTTGTCTTTTCTCATAGGTTTAAAAGCAATCTTATATTCTGTGTTTATAAAAAGTTTCTTTAACTGGACATACCACTTCCATACATAGAATAGTGGTTTCTTTAATTGGACTAGATAATTGAGAGCTATTAAGTGCTCGATAATTCCTATATTCTGTTATATTATAAATCAACAGGGATTACCTTTATTTTTGATATAGGAAGCTTCTTTTCCAACTCTGCTAGTACAACTTTTTTAAGTTTTTTATGTTATATGTTAGGAGTTCTCGGATTGGACATACCACTTCCATACATAGGACAGTGGTATAGCCAGTAGTGATATTCAAATTATTTAACAACCGGTACTCTAAGATAAAATTATGTATAGGGAATGCAGGTAATCAAAAATAAGAAAAACAAACTGTAATGGCAGGAGAAGCAATATTTGCTCTGAATATACTTGCAGAAAGAGAAATTGAACACCAGAAAACCTACTTGACTGCTTCATTGACTTTAACAAAGCATTCGATTGCTTGAAATATGATATCCTCTTCCAGCTCTTGAACAATCTAAACATCAATTCCAAGGAATTAAAGATACTACGGTTACTATACCTTGAGCAAGAAGCGGCAATTGCTGTAGAGGGAAAAAACACAAGACTGGGTATAAATCCAGAAAGGAGTGAGGCAATGATGTGTGTTGTCTCCTGTATTGTATACACAGGAGACAACACAGTTATCAGTAACCTGCGATACTGTCCTCATTGCAACCTCAGAAGAAAAGCAACAAACACTCCTCAACATAGCGGTAACAGCCAGTGAGCAAATAGGCTTAACAATTAATGCCAAAGATCAAAACTTTGGTCATAAGCAAACACCTTGCCTGGAACCAAAATACGCTGTGGCAACTCTCCCATTGAACAAGTGAGTAGCTTTAAATATCTAGGGAAGGTCTTTACAAATAATAATGACCAAGACACAGAAATTAGAAGCAGAATTGCTATTACCAAAGAGGTATTTAAGAATCTTAAGAACTTCCTCTGTGACACGAAAGTGGATTTCCAGAAAAGATATAGAATGGCCAAATGCTACACATGGAGCACCCTCCTATATGGGTGTGAGACCTGGGTCATGCGGAAATCAGGAAACTGGAAGCCTTCAAGATGTTGGATGCTCAGAAGAATGCCGTGGACAGATCGGGTCACCAATGACCCGATCTGTCAAGGTAAGGGCAAGAACCACAAGGGCACTACTAACTACAATTGCAAAGAGAAAGACTGTCTACCTTGGGCATATTGAGACTAATCCTGCAATGGAAGATTAAGATTAAAGGCAAACGAGCAAAAGGAAGAAAAAGAAAAAAGTCGCTTGATAGCACCAAAGAATGGACAGGGGGTCTTACGACACAAGAACTATTTCACAAAGCAAGAGACAGAATTGGCTGGAAAATGTTGGCTTACAACGTTCAAATTGAATATGGAACCTGAAGAAGAAGATGCATGTGCTGATGAAGTGGTCGCCTGATTGGTCCCTTCAAACTTAAGTTCTGGACAGCAAATAGATCTGTCCTGCATGCATCCTTAAATCTGTACTCAGATTTAAGGATGCATGCAGGTTTGAATCGCCCTCTGAAAATATGCTATTTGGTGAAAATTAATTTTCACACCCCTGCTCTCATGCTGATGGGACATCGTTTAGGGGCACCATTTCATCAGCTATTTTGACATTGTCGCCATATTGACACCCAAGCTAGCCTTGGGTGTCGAAATAGCTTGGCACAGAACTGATGTGAGCTGTCAGTGGTGCCCTTCTGATACTGGTGCCCTTGGCACCTGCCCCAATGCCAAGGCGTTCCTACACAATTGCATGCAAATATGAAGTTCTCTGTGTAGCGTAGACAAACAGTAAGGAAACTCCATAGTGCCCTATTGATGATTTATCAACATGTTTGTTGGGATAGAGTGGTTGCAGTCCCACTGTATAATGCAATTGTGAGATCACACTTGTAATACTGTGTCCAAGTATGGGACCACTTATAGAAAAAGATGTAAAGAATCCTGAAAAGATCCCAAGACAGACCATACCTGGTAAGGTTAGCAAAAGGGCACCCTTAAGGGAGGGAGGGAGGGAGGGAGAGAGAGAGAGAGAGAGAGAGAGAGAGAGAGAGAGAGAGAGAGAGAGAGAGAGAGAGAGAGAGATAAAATGAATGAAGGTGAAATTGTTCCAGTTACAAACATTACTAAAACAAGGGGTCATTCACTGAAATTATGAGGGTAGAGATATAGACTGTTCTATTAGCTAGGTTTTTTTAAGTTTTAGTTTTAGGTATAGTAGGTTTCTAGTTTTAGGTTTAGTAAGTTTTTAATTACCAGAATAAGTTATTTTCATGGGTAAGTAAGGCTGACAGCTTTAGAATATTCAAAGGTCAATGGCTAGATTGGTGCCTAAATGAGGAGGGAAATACATAGAGAGTGTTTTTGTTTTGGCCCCCTGGATTTGCTTCAGCTTTTATCCGTAGCAAAGCCTGGGGCTTGCATGCATAATAAAACTAATATCCTAATATCCCATTTTTTCTATAGGTATCTTTTTTTTTTAATCTCCATACATCACTCTTTTGGATAACTTAAAACTAGTTATCCAAAAGCAAAATAAATTAAAAACTTATGAAATCGCACTGAATTTCATTACTTTCTAATTTAATCTTGCCATTCACATCTGTGTTATGACAAATAGACTTTCTCTAAAAAAAATGGAACATTGAGATCAAGTGATATCTCAAATGCATGCATCCATCCATATGCTCTAACCTGATCCTAGTGGTGGGACTTAAATTTTGAACAAAAGAGTAATATTTCAGTGAAAGATGCTGAAGATTTCATCAGTGACTGCCCACTTAATTTTGAAGTGGAAGGGGCTAATCAGTTAGGTAACTGTGTGCCAGATCTGATGACACGTCAAACACTTTTCAGGGCATTTATTGATAACAGTTCTCTGTACACAAAGTATCAAATGAAAGTTTACTCTTTCACAGATGCTGAAAGTCTTGCCAAGATTCGTATGAGTCAGTTTTGTATGGAAAATAGTTTTGTAATCATGGGCTCTAGAACCACGCAGGACTGCTCATGGATTAATTTAAGACCAAATGAGAAGTGAATAACTTCATTTTGAAATCTTTGATATAAGGATGTAAATACCTGTAAAGCTAATTTGGTATCCCTGCAGCTTTTTTTCTGTTCACCTTCCTCTTCCAGAATTTTCATTACCCATTTAAAAAGACTAGAACTTGATTAAAAAAAAAAAAAAAAAAAACCTTCCATATTTTTATTCTAGCCACTCACATTAGCTCAGATAGAAGAAGTATCCTGCATTCAAGTAACAAAAGAAGATGAACTGTCTTATGCTGTGGAACTATTTCTGAAAGATCCAGACAAAGAGGTGAGATTGCTAATAGTATTTTTTTCATAATAATTATTATTTTCATTCCATCATTATTTACAAATGTACAGCGACTATTGCATGATACTACAGGTAGTTGTCGACTTACAACCATGTTAGGTTCCAACCGACCGGTCATAAAACGATCTGGACATAAGTCGGACCAGTTTAGGTAAATCAGACACTGTGTACAACACAATTGGTTTACTGTTTACAAAAATAAAAAATATTATTAAAAAGATATCAAATACTGTATAAAACCTAAAAAAAATATTTTATCTTAATGAACTAAACGAAACATATGTAGAAAATAAATAAGAAATATTTTACTGACCACTCTTGCTTGGCTGCAGGTCATCAGTGCCGCCACTTGATGTAGTGGGAGTTGTTTTTCTCATAAACATGTTGATTTTTGTCTGAATTGTTTGTTTCCTTTTCTGCTCGTAAATTTCACAGTGTGGCCGAAAAGCATCTTGTACCATTCGTTCAATCCCTGCAAATTGTTCGATGTTTGGGTCCATTTCCTCAAATTGTGTAAGAAGTTTATTTAGTAGAGAAAAACCTTCAGATAACCCTCTAGTGGTGAATTTTCTTTCTAGTTCTTCCTCATATTCATTTTTCTCTTCTTCCATCCTTTCTTCTTCTTCTAAAGTGAAGTTCTTCATTCGTAAGTTCTCCAGATCCTTGTTCTAGCAGCTCCTCAACATCTTCCACTTCAATCTCTAAAGAAAGTCCATTTGCTAGTGTTACAATATTTTCCATAACCATTTCAAGTTCATGTTCACTATCAAATTCATCAATAGTATTAACAAAACGCTGGACAGTTTTTCCAGATTCCATTCATGCATTTCTTTGTCGCAGCCTCCCAAGTGGCCGCAATATTTTTGATGCATTTATAAATATCGTACTGTTTCCAAAACTCTCGGAAAGATAGTTCTGGGTCGGCATCTGTTGCGGCTATAGCTTGGGCAAAAGTGGTTCGAAGATAGTGCGCCTTAAATGTGGCAATCGCTCCTTGGTCCATAGGCTGGAAGAGTGGAGTTGTATTTGACGGCAAATAAACATCTATCTGGATGGAGGTGGATGGCCAGGTGCATTATCTAAGATTAATACAATTTTGAAGGGAATTTCTTTCTCGAAGCAATATTCACGAACTTGAGGTACAAAACAATTTAGAAACCAGTCTTCAAACAATGCTTGAGTCATCCATTCTTTTCGGTTTGAACGGAAGTATACAGGCAGAGTGTGCTTGTTTACATTCTTGAATGCATGGGGATTTTCAGGATGATAAATTAAAAAAAGGCTTCAGTTTAAAACCTGCGATGTTCCCGCCAAGGAGCAAAGTCAGCCTATCTTTAAGTGCCTTAAAACTAGGCATGCTTTTGGCTTCTTGGTGAATGTAAGTGCATTTCTGGCATCCTTTTCCACAACAATTCAGTCTCATCCACGTTGAAAAGCTGCTCTGGTTGATACCTTCCTTCCGTAATTATTTCATCCAGACTTTTAACAAACTCTTGAGCTCCTTCCACATCCGCACTTGCTGATTCTCCAGTGACTCGAACCCTATGAAGGTTGAATCTACTTCTGAATCTTTTGAACCATCCTGTACTTGCTATAAATGTCTGAGTGTAATCTTTTCCGGCACGTTTCTTCAGCGTCTGAAAGAGACTTCTAGCCTTCGACTGCACTGTAAGAAGGCTTAAGGGTGTTTGCTTCCGTATCTGATCTTCCATCCAAAGAAACAATTTTTCCATTTCATGGATGGGCCCTATAAGTTGTTTCGTTATCAATGTTGCTCGCATGGGTGCCAAACCTTTAACTTCACGAATCCTTTCTTTGTCTTTCAAAATCGTCGACACTGTAGAATGAGAAAACTTAAAATCACGTGTGATCGCGTTTACCTTCTTCATGCTGCTTGATCACTTTCAATTTTGCGTCTAAATAATTGGCCTTTCTTTCTTTCTTGACAGGTCTAGGAGTAGACAAAGGCACTTTCCTCTTGGTTGACATGTTTAGGGGTTTTAAAAAAATGCTAATTTTAACACAAATATAACTGAACCAAAAATAGTGAATGTAATATGTATGCAAACAGAGATCGAGATGCATGAATCACGACATACATACATCAGTAAGATGTTTTGTTCAACTGTGATGGCAAAGCTGACTAAACGGATTAAGACTAGCTTATTTGCACCAAACACACATTACTGGGCAGTGGACTGACGCTACATGCTGTTGTTTGGTTTTTAGGAGCATTAGCAACTAAGGCCATATTGCTCCGGGGATATGCGGTTGTCATTCCCTGACCTTTCCACATCCTCTGTATTTGGTGGTCACAGGCTCGAACCCCGGTCTAATCAAGAAGCATGTGCAACGCACTGCTGCTCCTGCTCACCTGGCTACGGAGGCGCCGACGCTACACACACAACTGTTCCCATTAGGCTTTGGGGCTATGGGGACCACAAGGATAGGGCGTGTGAGTGTAATAGAAAAATCTAAGAGCATTGCATTAATTAAGAGAGGGGGTTGAATTGCATATAGCATTCTTCCTAGCAACAATCTTGTATGTATGCTCAGTTCAGACTGAAACGCGGTGCGAGATGCAGTCGTAAGTCGATCAGTCGTAAAGCGCATAGGTCGTAAGTTGACGACTACTTGTATATTATATATATATGAAATATGACTAAAAAGTAAGGACACTAAATTTTGAGACTAGCTTGTGGAAGCAGAGGAGCATAAATTGATACAGGAACATGTTGATGTGCTTTGACTTGTAGCATCAGTACCTTCTAGGTCAGCCAGGTCAGTCTTGTGCTAGCATTCACAATGAGTAGAAATGCATGTTTTTTGTATCTACCCTAAAGCGGCTGACCGTTTAGAGCAAAGAATTAATATTGTGAAGTTAAACAACTCTGCAAATGAGACACTTGACATATTAAAAGACGCTTATGGGAATGAAATTTAAATATGTCAAGAGCAAGATTTTTTGTTTGGCACTAAAGGTTAGCAGGTAGGAAGATGCAGAATTCATACCTGAGGTAATTCTGCATAAACCAACTTCTGATGCTTTTGAGAGATTCTTCATAATGCAAATTAAGTGAATTGTGGCTGGAGAGTGGCTTCTTCGTGAGGATAATTCAGCAGCAGAATTATCCTCATAACCGTGCACTTTCTGTGAAGTAATTTCAGGCTGAAAATGAGATTACCCAGTTTTGAGTAATAGCAGGCATTTGTACGGTGTTCGTAGGCCGACCACTAGTTAGTACACTTGACTGAACCTATTGGTAACTCTTTAGGAGGCTTCCAGATCAGCTATTATGTAATCTTGCTACCTCTACTCTGCCAGATAGCGACTGGAGGTAGTCTGAGTAGTGTGAATGTGGGGGGCATCAAGGATCTGGGTATATTCTTACCATGTGTATGCCATATTCAAAAATTTCATTACTTCATACAGCTTGTCCCCCCCCCCCCCATTTTTTCTTACTATTGAATACACCATGAATTGTCAAACTAATGGAGCAAAATTATCTGCAAAAAGATGTAAACCTCCCAAACACTCCCTAGTTCATTTCACAAATATACATGATCTCAATTTTAATCTCAAAGATGTCCATTTCCACTTGCAGTCTGCCAAACCCCATGTACTTTTTCTGACAGAATCTTAGTTATTGGTTGATTCTACTACTAAGGCGCCTCCGTAGCCAGGTGGGTAGGAGTAGCAGTGCGTTGCACACGCTTGTTGATTAGACCGGGGTTCGAGCCCGTGAGCACCAAATACAGAGGGTGCGGAAAGGTCAGGGAATGACCACCGCATATCCCAGGAGCAATATGACCTTAGTTGCTAATGCTCCTAAAAACCAAATAACAAACAAACAAACGATTCAACTACTGCTCATCTCAGTTGCCCAAGTTATTCACTGTATATTCCTTTCGCCTCAAAGGTGGGACTTGTGCCTATGTCTGTTCCGATATTCCTTATCAGAGACTTGGTAATTTGGAACCTCCTCTGGCTTAAAATCTCTCTACCTCGTTGTGTCCAATTCATCTGTCTCTGCCGTTCTGCTAATTACTTGGAGCTCTTTGACTTCCTCTTTTTGCAACTTGACTTTCTCCAGTTCAACTTTCCTAACAATGAGGTAATTATCCTTGGCGATTTTCATGTTCACAGCTCCAGTTAGCTTCTGTTTTCTATTCACACTGACCCAGCTGATCAAGACGCTGAGGCTTTTGCAATTACTAATGACCTTGCACAGATTGTTTATTTACCTACAAGAATACCAGACAATCCTAACCATACCACCAACACGCTTGATCTATTTCTCACAGACAACTAGGGCTTACAATACCGATCAAAATCTTAATACTGGTATGTCGGTATTTTTAATTTATGAAACCGAGATACCGGTATTCCAAAAACAAACGTTTTTCTCAATAAATTTTGATGACAGTTAGGTGCAATAAAGTAAGGAAAAAGACAAGTACTGTAATTACTTGAATTCATGTTTCAAATAAACTTTTATTGCAATAATAAATATTCTAAAAAAATCATTAAAAATACAGTTATTCTAAAAACAAAAAAAATACATATTGTTACTGCGAAATTTAGTTATGTTTAAGCATCCACACTACCTGCCTGAATGAAGTGAGCTCTTAAGAAACATAAGCAATCAATAGTATGATCGTTTAAAATGGATCTAATTTTGGTACATACAGTATTTGATTAGCAGCAGAAAATGCCCTTTCGAATTCTATTCTGGTACTATTGTACTGAGATAATCGTAGACGATCTCAGTCCATATTTTCTAGGCTTTGAACTTTTTTAGCAAAAATAGTTAAGCATTTCATTAATTTCCAACTCAAGTTCATCTTTTAAAATCTCATTGGAGTCGGACAATTTCTTATTTTGGAAATAATTTGCAGAACACTGATGTTCTGTTCCATGTTGGTCTTCCATGTTTGAATTATGTTCATCATTTTCTAAAGGTATCTTTACTGAGTCTGAGAGAGAGCAAAGAGTGGGGATAAGGAATAAAGAAGAGAGCAAAGAGTGCAGGTAAGGAATTCTTCACATATATAAATGCAAAGAACAAAAGGACAAATCAGATTGGACCCTTATGTAATGGATGTGGGATAGTATTAGATAACATAGCTGAAGTTGCAGATGAACTGAACAGTTACTTTGTATCGATATTTACATTAAAAAAAAACCCTTTGTGTCAATGAGATATTATGGAAGTGAAATTTAAAAAATTTTGTCGAACATTTGCTAGTAGAGATAACAATGTCATAATCACACAGAGGTGATTTTATAACCTTTATGTGATTAAATTATAAACAAATATTTTTTTTAAATTAGTACTGAAAAACCGATATTTTTTGTATCAATACTATTTATCTATTAGCAGCAATCAATAGCAACAATTAATACCAGAAAAAAATGCCTGGTATCCCGGTATTCAGGATCCTGGTATTGTAAGCCCTACAAACAACCCTTCTGAGTACACAGTCGAAGTGAGTGGTCCTTTAGGTACCTCAGATCAGTACTTGGTGATTGTCTCTTCTCCAATGGAGCCTTTACTCATTGCTATTCCTAACCTTGTATTGTTTGGCATTAGAAGAATGCAAAATGGGATGACCTGCGAGGTTTCTTTTCTTCCTTTCCTTGGTCGGATTACTATTTCAAAACTTCTGATGTCAACATTTGCTCAGATCGTGTCAGCAAAATTATTCTTTTAGCAATGGAATCCTTTATTCCACGCTCCACTTAAAAATCTTGTCCTTTATCTAAACCTCGGTTTCCAATAAATGTGCTAAGGCTGTTCAAGAGAAGAACATTGCATATTGTAATTGGCTTGTTTCCAATTCTTCAGTTTCATTTTCTGCCAACACCAAAGCTCTCAACAATTGTAAAGCAGTTATTAATCAGTCCAAACTAGATTTTGAACAGGAACAGAAAAGAATAGAAAACTTACTTCTAGCCCTAATGGTAGCCAAGCATTCTGGTCTCTTGCCAAAGCTATTGGCCGCAACTTTTGCCCATCTCTGCTTCCGCCTCTTTCAAAACCAGATGGTTCTGTTGTCACTTCAGCCAAGGATAAAGCTGACCTGCTAGCATCCCATTTTCTTCCAACTTGTGTATTAATGATCTTGGTAAAACCCCTCCCACCATTCCCAACACGCCCCATTCAATGCCTCCTGTGGTCTTCCGTCAAAAGGATGTCAGAAGGATTTTGATGAATCTTGATGCCAAGAAAGCTCCAGGTCCCGATGGTATTTCTTTACTTGTTCCCAAAACCTGCGCTCCTGAACTTACTCCTGTTTTTTGCCACCTTTTTTCACTTTCTTATTCCAAAGGTGTTTTTCCTTCTGCTTGGAAATTTGCTCATATCCAGCCAGTTCTAAAAAGGGTGACAAATCCCTCCCATCCAATTATCGTCCCATTGCAATTACTTCTACTCTTTCTAAAGTAATGGAGAAATCAACTAACTGCCATTGACTTCTCATGGAAAAAGGGTTGCCATTGCCGTAGAGAGGTTGGACTTCTACCTGTTGGTCCGCGGAAGGTATTTGATTTCCCTTCTACCACCCAATGGGAGGCATTCCCCGATCCTCCACCTGGGGACGTGCCCTCTTGGGGTTACAGGCTCCCCTGGCTATAACTTGCCAAGAGCTTAAGACAGCGATCAGGAACATTGATGCAAGAAAATCTCCAGGCAGTGATCTAATTTTTGGGGAGATGGTCAAGCACTTTGGAGAAACCGCTACAAAATGCTTACTGGAAATAATAAACATAACTTGGCAAAAGGGAAAACTCCCCAAGGCATGGAAAACCTCAATCATTGTCCCCTTACTTAAGCCGGGGAAATCGCCCACCGAGTGTAAACATTACAGACCCATTGCACTCACTAGTATTCTCTGCAAAATCACGGAACGTATAATACATTCTAGAATTATGAATGAACTCACAAAAACGAAAATATTAAATTTCTACCAAACAGCTTATAAGAAACAACATGCCACAGAAGATCAACTCTTTTATCTATGTCAGTCAATCATAGACGGCTTGCAAGAAAACCCTTCAAAAAAGACTATTGCTGTCTTCCTCGACATGACATCGGCCTTTGACACAGTCTGGAGAAAGAAATTAATTGAAATAGCATACAAACATGGTATAAAGGGTAACGCCCTAATATGGATTGTAGACTTTCTAAGAGACAGAAAGATCAGAGTAAGATATAATGGGGCCTACTCCAGGGACAGAAGAACATGGCAGGGAGTCCCGCAAGGCTCTGTTCTCAGTCCCCTGCTCTTCCTGCTATACACTAATAACGTCCATCAACATATAGACGAAGACACCAAGATTGCATGCTATGCAGATGACATAGCAATATGGCATACCAGCAGAGACATGGCAAAATCAGAAATATCCATAAACAGATCACTAAAAGGAATTGTGGACTGGGCAAGAGAACTGAAATTACAGGTAAATCCCCATAAAACTAACCACACAGTTTTTACCACAGACAGAAGCCGCAGAAAGAACTTTAACCCAGCTATCGCTATAGACGGCGTGCCCACTTCAAAAATGGATAACCCAAAATATCTGGGTATAACCCTCGACACAGAACTACGTTTCACCAAACACATTGAAAATAGCTCCAACAGAGCACTGAAGAAGTTAAACATCCTAAAAAGCTTATGTGGTACGACCTGGGGAGCAAATCCGAAAACACTTAAAACAACTTATACCTCACTTATCAGGGCTAATTTGGAATATGCAGCACCAATATGGGCGCATGCTTCTGAGTCTGCACTTGGAAAACTGGACAGGATCCAAGCAAGAGCAGCCAAAATAATCATCGGGGCTGTTTCGTCTACAAACAACACCAAAGCAGAGCGGGAATGCGGCCTTCAGACACTAAATCAAAGAAGAAGATATCACACAATTAAATTCACTAATAAGGCTAACAGCAGAGACATTGATCATATCTCCTGTAGGAACTTTATAAATTGGAACTGCAGGTCAAGACTCAAAAGGTCATCTACCATGAAATACGATAAGGAAATCAGAGAAAGTCTTGATCTTGAACTCACAAAATATGACATACTTCAAGAGCCTACCTTACCATCTTGCATCCCCCAAAATACCACAATAAACTTGGATCTCGTGGAACACTGCACAAAAAAAGAAATCGAGACCATTGTCAAAGCTATAGGAATCAAAACAATTGAGACTTATTCGAGGCGTGACTTAGTACAGATGTATACCGATGGATCCTCAGACGAGACGATCCTCAAGGGCGGAGCAGGCATACACACCACCCTGAAAAATACTACAAAAATGCAACAAAGCATAGGTGCAGGCAGCATCGCCTCTAACTTTACATGTGAGCTAAGGGCAATCTTTGAGGCCCTAAATAGTTATATTTCACTAAGAGACATAGACAGAGCCAGAGGGCTTGTAATCTTCTGCGACTCAAGAGCGGCCCTGCTGGCAATAAAACATGGATGCACAGGACTCACACAGGACATTCACCGACATTTGGAGACAGTTCATCAATTGGGAAAGAGCTGCACACTACAGTGGATGCCTGCGCATGTGGGTATAGAAGGAAATGAGGTGGCCGATAAACTGGCAAAAGAGGCAAGAAACTTAAATCACAACACCTCAAAAACCATAACTCTAGATGATGCTAACGCCATCGCCAGACACAGACTCAGACAGAAACATATAGAAACTGATCACCAAATCTGCGAGATTAATGCAAATAGGAACATCACTAAGACCATTGCCAGACTGAGAACTCGACACATGGCAGGTATGAAAATTAGTGCGGATGGTACCAGAACTTATAAACTTTGCAGAAACTGTCCGAAAGAACAGCTTACTCCGGAACACATCTTCAGCTGTCCTGCAATTCAGGCGACTTTGCAAAGCATGGACGAATCCCCTTTTCAGGGAGAACTTTATAACGAAAAGATCGTGGACTTAGCTAAAGCAGTGATATCAGCGCATGGTTCAATTTGACTTCAAATGGACACGACACCAACCAACCAGCCAACCAACCAACTAACTGCCAATTCTTAAACCATCTAGAAACCTACTGTCTGATCAACGATTGCCAGTATGGATGCCGTTAGTGTCGATCTACTGGTGATATTCTGGCTTATGTTACCCATTTATGGACAAATTCAATGGAAAAGTTCGATGAAACATAAGCAGTTGCTCTTAACATCTCCAAGGCTTTCGATCGTGTTTGGCATAAAGGTCTTCTAAATAAGCTTCCATCTTATGGTTTGCCAACTGTGTTTTTTTTTTTTTTTTTTTGTAATTGGTTATCCAGTTTTGTAAACTCCCTACTGCTCACTGAGGTTGTTGGTAGATGGCTCTCTGTCTTCTTACTTCTCCACTAATGCTGGTGTTGCCCCCCCAAGGTTCAGTTCTTTTCCTCTTGTATATTAATGACCCTGTTCAATTGACTGCAAAAAGGATTCTTCTGCTCCTATGCTTATCTTTGGTGACACTCCGATTTCTAGGCAAAACGATATATCTCTTTTGGGGATTACCCTGACTTCTAATCTCTCTTGACACAAGCACATTACAAATACTGCTTCCTCTGCATCTAAAAAACTTGGTTTTCTCTTTCGCTCTCGGCGTTACTTTTCTTCCAAACAGCTGCTCACTCTGTATCAATCGCAAATTCACCCTGCCATGGAATATTGTTCCCACATCTGGGGTGGTGCCCCCAAAACCTCTCTCAGGTTTCTTGATTCCATTCAGAAGAGGGCAGTTAGGTTAATTAATGATTCATCTCTAACAAAGCCTTTCCACTCGATGTCTCATAGACATACTGTTTCTGCTGCATGCGTTTTCTATAGATTCTTTCATGGGCACTGTTCTTCTGAATTGGCTTCTATAATTCCCGCTCTCTCTTTCAAAACAGTCTGAAAACGTGTCGCCACCAGCCAACATCCGTTTACTGTCCAACTTCAAACTCACCGAACCAACTTTTCATCTTCCTCATTTATTCATTCAAATACCGTTTTCTGGAACAACCTTCCTTCATACTGTATTTACTGAATATTACAGTCTACAGAAGTTAAAATGTAATGTCAACAAATATCTTCTTTCGTCTTCTCAACCTTCAACCCAAGCATGGTACTAAGTACTATAGTTTCTAATACCTCATGTTTTTAGGGTTTTCACAAAAAGAGAAAAAGAAAAAAAAAAGTCTTTCCCACGTGTTTTTTGTTGTCTTTGGATGTATAAATTCATGTGTTTTTATACTTAAAAAGTCAGCCTCTTTATTTTATAGTCACATCTTATTCTCTTTTTTCTTTTTTTTTTTAATAAACTGGTACCGTATTTCCCCATGTATAAGATGCACCTTTTTTTGAAAAATTTGGGGTCTAAAAACTGGGTGCATCTTATACAGTGGTTGGAGATTTTTTTTTACTTGCATTTCCCGCTGTTTCGCACTTGTTACCGATATATTAGGTTACGTTTTGCCACGTTCTGCCCAGAAATGGCTCAGAAAAGATTTTCGTACAGTGCTGAATTCAAGTTAAAAGTGATCCAGTTTGCAAAAGTGAATGGAAATTGTGCTGCTGAATGTAAGTTTGGTCCTCCTCCAACTGAGAAAACAATCCAAGACTGGCTACGGGAAGAAGAAACCCTACTGAAAACACCACGGCAGAAGAAGGCCATTAGAGGCAAGTCAGCAAAATGGCCTAATTTAGAGAGGGAATTGAAGATATAGATTGAGGAGCAAAGGGCAATTGAAATTCCTGTGTTCACAAAGATGGTTCAGCATGAGGCAAGAAGAATTGCTGATGAAAAATAAGTTACTGATTTCAACGGAGGACACAATTGGTGCTTCAGGTTCATGAAACGGAATGGACTAAGCGTGCGTACATGCACCAGACTTGCCCAAAAGATGCCTGAAAGCTATCAGCAGAAGGTCCTTGAATTTCATCGTTTTGTCATTCAATGTTGGACGACACATCAGTTTGAGTTGGGACAGATTGCAAATATGGACAAAGTCCTCCTTCAATTTGATGTCCCAAGTAACAGAACTGTTTATAAGTAGGGGGTGAAAACTGTAACTGTGAAGACAAGTGTACATGAAAAGAGCCATTATTAGTTGTTCTAGCTTGTTGTGCCGACAGAACCAAGCTGCCTCTATGTTGATTTTCAAACACAAAACAATGCCAAAAGAAGACATTCCTCGACGAGTGATTGTCCACGTTCATGACAAGGATTGGATGGATCAGGATGGGATGAAGATCTGGTTTGAGAAAGTTTGGAGTAGGAGACCAGGTGGGCTCTTACACAAACCTGCCCTGTTGGTGCTTGATCTGTTCAGGGCACACATTACAAAAAATACAAAGAAGATAGCTGCAGAGCAAAAAACAAAACTTGCCATCATACTTTGACATCCCAGCTCCAACCACTTGATGTCACCATTAACAAACCCTTCAAAGCTGCCATGAGAGACGAATGGAACCAATGGATGAAGTCTTGACACCAGCAGGAAGAGTGAAGAAACCAACTATTGGAGAAGTTTGTACTTGGGTGAAAAGATCCTGGGATAATATCAAGATTGAGATCGTTGTCAAGTCATCTAAGAAGTGCGGCATTTCAAATGCCATAGATGGAACTGAGGACGAGGCAATATATGAAGACAGTGATTCGTCATCAGACACAGATGAGGACAAGCTAATGGATGGGAGTTTTGATCGTGATGAGTTGTATGAATTTTATGATGAATAAAACTTGAGTTCAATAACCTTATGTAATACATTTTTTTTCAAATTTCGGGGCCCCAAAATTAAGGTGTATCTTATACATGGGGAAATACAGTATATAAAACCTCATGTATATTTAAGTAGAAGTAATAAAGAGAGAAAAATTGCAAACAGATGGAATTGTAAAGGTGGCAAAACTAGTAGGAAAGAGAAAAATTAAGGTGGAAGATAGGGAAACAACGTAAATAACCTAAAAGATACATCAAATTATCCAAAATTAAAGTCAGAATTAATAAACCAATTAGAAGGAATGAAGCTATAAGGAAAAAAATAATTAAAAAATAATAAATAAATTGCAAAGAAATATTGAGCATCAAATAGGTGGAAAAATAATAATAATAATAATAATTATTATTATTATTATTAGCCATATAGTGAAAATAAGAATTTTCAATTGTATTTAATTTTAAAATTTATAAACAGCATTTTTCAATATGTGTTGATTAACTTTTTTAACCATGTGCAATGAAATTCTTGAGATGGTAGATTGCGCCACATTTTGAAGAAAAAAAAGTAGATCACATCACAAATTAAGTTGGCCACCCCTGTTATAAAAGATTGGTACTTAATGCAGTTATTTCATTGGGGACTACCTGATTATGTATCAATAAACTGTTTCTATGCATACATATAGTTATGAAGAAGAATATTAAATGGAAACTAAAAAAAAAAAGTGCATATTAAAAAAATAATAATTTTTTTTTTTCATTAAAAAGGAGGGTGAAAGCAATAAATCTTCCATAAAAATAAGTAGGGTAGCCCTGACATAGTGTTTGCAATTAAGGTAATTAGATATGAGAAAAAGTGTTTATAAAAAAAAGTGTAAATAAAAGAAAAAGTTATTGTATCCACCTTTCAACATCTAATCAAATGTGCCAGCTTTTCTGCTATGTTTTTATGTCAAATTTTGTCTAATGATATACAGCTCTTCCATACATTTTCCCGCTTTAAAGGAAACATGCTGCAATTCTTGGAAATTCAGGGTATTTATTTTTCACTGCTGTCTTATTCACAATTGAATATTTCCAACCCCCCCTTCCAAAACACATTATATATTACGGGCATATGGTATTAGCTTCTTCTTCTTCTACTAACACTCACTCAGCCAGTGCCCTATCTAAACAGTTTGATCTTTATGTCCCTAGCTTGCCTGGGTATCCTGTAAATTCTTCTCTTTGCTTTCTGCCCATCGTTCTTCTGTCCATTGAGCTATTATGTAACATGAGGGCAATATGGACACTCTTACTTTCTTTCTTCTATGTATCTTCACCTCTTTTGTTTCACTACTTTTCTTTTCCCTCACCGTGCTTTATTTTCTGCCCCTATACCATTTGCCAGCATTTTTATCCACTTTTGACATACCATATTGTGTTTTTACCAAATTTTTACTCATAAATTATTTATTTGTCACCAGCCTACCATTACTTCATATTTGACTTTTTCCTTACATTTTTATTTATTTAGTTTTATCTTATCTCTTATTTAATTACCTTAATTTAAGGTAATTTATCTCTGCCTTCTACCCTGGCTGCAGGGCAGATGGCAGAGGGTTTTGATTAATGGATATTCTTCAGATTGATGTAATGTTAGTAGTTGGGTCCCCCAAGGATCAGTTCTTGGATCACTGTTATTTCTGATTTTCATAAAATACATCAACGAAGGAATGGTCTGATGTCAAAAGTTGCAGGCGGCGTAAATATTAGTGGAATCCTTAATGGTCATTGCCAAGCAGTTCTCCTTCAGGATGATTTGCACGCACTTTAAAGATGGCCAGAGAATTGGCAGCTGTATTTTAATGAAGCTAACTGCAAGGTCTTACACTTGGGGAATAGCAATCCCAAAATAAATTATACACTTGGTGGGGTTAAATTGAAAACACTGGAGGAAGAAAGGGATCTGGGAGTTACAATACAGGCAGAAATGAAGTTTTTTTGAGCAGTATAAACAGAAAGCCCATGCTGTCCTATTGATGATTTATCAAACGTTATCCTGCAGGGATAGGGAGGTCATAATCCCACTGTATAAGGCAATTGTATGACCACATTTGGAATACTGTGTTCAAGTATGGAGACCTCATCTGCAAAACGACATTGAGCTTCTTGAAAGGGTTCAGAGACAGGCAACTCAAATGGTGAGATTGGCAAGAGGTCAACTGTATGAAGAAGGACTCTGATTATATGGGCTACAGAGCTTGGCAACCAGAAACCTCAGAGAAGATGTGATTGTGATTTATAAGGTTCTGAGAGGGATTAGTAAAATGAATGAAGCAGAATTTTCACTGTTACAGCAGGCCCCCGTTATAACGCGGTTCGCTTTACGCTGATTCGCTATAACGCTGTTCTTATATTATAACCCGTATCTGACTATAACGCTGTCACAGATCACTATAACGCTCTTTTACAGATTACATTTTTGACATATTTAACGAAATCGTTTCATTTGATGGAGTCGATAGCTTGAAAATGAATAGCAAAACAGCATTAAAACGTTTCCCACGCCGACTTGAGAAATTTTCCCACGCTCAGTGAAATTTTCTCGCACGCTAATTTAATTGCAGTACAGTGACTTGTTACGTAGTTCCGAGATCAACATTTTAAAAAATGATCAAATATATTGCTTGTAATATTTGCGTTATATGCATTTATCCGAAGTCTAGTCATCACTCAGTGGAGTATTAGACATCGTGCATAACGGAAAGTTTACTTGAACATTGTATCATAATTAATTCAACCAACGCAGTTACATTTTCGAATAGCTAATAATGACCGATAGGAATGAAAAAGCAACAACGTCTGGGCGCAGTACGAAGACTATAAATGTAAGAAAAAGACTGAATTTGAAAATTAAATTAGACGTTTTGAAGCGAATCGATTCAGGTCCAAGACAAGCGGATGTGTGCCATAATTTAGGACTTGCAACTTTAACTGTAGAACAATTATAAAAAAATAAAGAATTAATTTTAGCAGCGCGAAAGATAGCTGTTCCACTGCAAGCAACTAGGACTAGGCCAGCTATTAGGATTGAAATGGAAAGACTTTAATTTTATTGAAGATAATATTCCAATGCAGAATTCAGTTAAGTTAAATATTTAAAAAAAAAAAAAAAAAAAAAAAAGAGAGAGAGAGAGAGAGATTAGCCAATATGATGATCTGAAGAAAACTCGCCTAAAAAAAAAAAAAAAAAAAGTGGAACCATTTAAAACTGGTAAGGGCTGGTAGAATAGATTTAAAGTCCAGGGAGAAGTCGCTAGTGCAGATCAAGGAGCCGAAACTTTCAAAAGAGAACTTGTTAAAATTATTGAAGAGGGGTATTATGTGTTATACTTCTCAACAAGTTTTTAACATAGATGAAGCAGGACTTTTGTGGAAACGAATGCCTAAAAGAAGTTTCATATTGAAAGAAGAAAAAAACATGCCAGGTTTCAAAGCGGCAAAGGATCGGTTGACTTTATTGTTGGATGGTAACGCTGCGGGGAATTTAAAATTAATACCCCTTTTAGTTTATTTGGAAGAGGGCCAAAGTTCATCTCAGAATCCACACATTTTTCATGATTAAATTCATCAATTAAATGAAATCAATTAAATTCATCATTTTAATTGGAATTTTAAGTTTACTTTTGATACGCAAGTAGTTACCACATAATTATACGTATGTAATGCAGAATATTTTATATGTGCAAATATTTGAATATTAAATATTTTGACCGACATTTGTGCATCTTTTCATTACTGTTTATTATTCATTAGGAAATATCCTATGGCACCGACCGCAGCTCATAAATACGTATGTTACCTTATGGGAAAGCGGGGCTCGCATAGCGCGGATTCACTTAGCGCTCTGTTTTTCCGGAACGAATGATCAGCGTTAATCGGGGGTCACCTGTATAAAGAATTCCAGGACTAGGAGCCATAAATTCAAATAACATAGATTGAGGTTTAGATTGGATGTTTTCTTTTAGCCAGCAAGTTGTTGATTGATGGAACAAATTGTCCTTGAGGTAATTGACGCTGACAGTTTAAATAAATTCAAAGGTGAATTGGATAGTTACTTATATGAGGAGGGAAGCATATAATTTGTATTTTCTTATCTAGTTGGTGTTGATTTTTTTTTTTTTTTTGCCAGTGCAGCAAAAGCCTGTGGCTTCCTTGCACTATATGGTGAATATTATTACTAAGTGTCACCCTTTTCCTCGTGGATTCTTAAAGACAAATGCAATTGTTGATATGAACATCACATTCTTTGCCTAATAATTCCAGATTGTAAATTGATGATTGTTTTTGTAAAATGTGCTGGATTTTAAAGAATTACAGACTGAAAAATGCCAGATTTTGCAGGAGTTTCCTGTTTTAAAAAATTGTGATATATTTGACCTATTTCAAATTACTTTTACAGAGCCTTACATTTAGTGTAGAAGACAGGGATGCTGAAGAATTAGTGCTGTTACTGAAGGGATACCATCGGTTGCTAGCTGGTAGAGAACTTTCTGTACAGTGGGAAGCAGAAGATCCTTGGAGGACAGAAACAGGTAAATGCTGTTAGCTTGCCAATATGATGCAAGGAAGCAAAGCTTACACAGTACTCACAAACACACATGCACACCATTTGCCCATTCTTTCAAATAATTTGGCCAAATCCTTCTTTAACACATTTACACAATGCCAACCCACCAGCAGGTTGCTCAGTGATTGTTCATCAGGCTGAATGATTGACTGACGATTCACCGCTTGTCTGCTTCTGCAGTGGGAAGCAACCCTCTGGTGGGTCAACAAGTGCTACAATTTATTCTTTTGCCTAGTTTACTAGTGTTTTGAGAAAAAAAATTTTTTTATTTTTTATTGCAAAACTAGTGCCTTGCTTAGTAACTGTCTTTCAGATTGAGTGACCCACCAGTGAATCACTAAATGCTTCAGACTATTGAAATCATGTGAATATGACTGACATATTTGCAATTTTTGAAATATTTTATTTTTCCTTAAAAAATTGTGAATATTTCTCTCTGCTCTTCCAACTTATCTCTATGTTGGGGAGCATGATTTTCTCCATAAAATATGAAACAACATATGAAATGCTAAAATCTTCATTGTTTTTCTTCCTGTTTACTGCTACTAGTTGTCACTACACTTTCCAATTTATAGCAAGTTGTAAAAATATGATCAGAAGGTGCATTACCATCCTCTTGCACTCTTTTTATATCAATTATATTTGATACATATAATTAATTATTATACAGGAACAGTTATTTTTGTTTTCCTTCAAAGAGTATTCTTTTGTAAAGGCATCTGTCCTGATCGAGCAAAATTTTTATTGATTACAAAAGGACTTTGTTTGTTTACCATAGGAAAATGTTTCTTGAAATTAAGCTGCATCTTATGATATGAATGTATACAACGTGCATGCAATGATTTTTTTTTTTTTTTTTTCAAGATTAGCCTGTAGATTGCAGGAATGGCCAACCCTGCAGCATGTGTGCCACATGCATAAACAATGAGAAATGAATATATAGCTTATATTCCACTTTTATTGCCAAAAATTATAGCCTACATTTCAGCATGAGGGGAGCCCGTGGTTCATATTTTCTCCTTTTCAGAATTAATTTATCACTTGCGAGGCATTAGTGTGTCTCATGACATCGATTCTATAAGGACAAATGTACATTTATTCATTAACCTAACCCCAAGGGCTCACATCTGGTGAGTATGGGCTTGGCACACCCAGGGCCCTGAGCTGGATATCATCATTCTTCTCTTTCTTGGTGATTCCCTTCTACTTTTGACTCTCCCTCTCTCTCAGGGTAACTCGGAATTTTTTTTTTTTTTTTTTTGCCTAGTGCAGCATAAGCCTCAGGCTTCCTTGCACTATATGGCTAATAATAATAATAAAATTAATTTTATAAACATAATTGTTTGAATTTTTTTATTACAAGAACTTAGCGTGTACTCTAATTCCTTTATGTAGTTAGCAAAAGCATTTGGTGGTATGATCTGTAGTTTGGGGGGGGGTATCAGTTGTAGTAGCTTATGGATGACGCTTTTAATAAACATATGTAGTATGCTGCATGAAAAGGTTGGCCACCCTTGAGAGAGAAAAAACAGAGAAAGTTACTGCTTTGCTTAGCATATCCAAGTGGTCTTATGCATCTCAGTAGAAGTCACTGTTTATTTCCATATCTTACACATCTCACTAGAACCCACCCTTTATTTCTATGTCTTACCTAGAGCTAGTAAAAAAAAAAAAAAGGACCCCACAATGTACCTTACTTCCCTTTGGGAACCTTTTTCTGGACAGGATTATTATTATTAATATTATTATTAGCCATATGGTGCAAGGAAGCCTGAGGCTTATGCTGCACCAGCCAAAAAATAAAAAATTCCTGCATTACCCTGAGAGAGAGAGAGAGAGAGAGAGAGAGAGAGAGAGAGAGAGAGAGAGAGAGAGAGAGAGAGAGAGAGAGAGTCAGAAGTAGAAGGGAATCACCAAAAAATCAAGAAAGAGAAGAATGATGATATCGAGTTTGGGACCCTGGGTTTGTCAAGCCCATACTCACCAGTGTTGAGCCCCTGGGGTACTGGAAATTGCTATGCAGCTCTTCCATACCTTCAGTGTATGAAAACCCAACTACTCTCTCTCTTATGCCAAATAAAAACATTTTGGTCCTCCTTCATCCAAGAAAATGATATTTTTCTTGTGAAGGTGTATTTCAAACACAGTATATGTGGTAAAATATTTTTTCCAAAATTCTTCTAAAATTTGAGTGCACCTTGTGGTCTGGTGTGTTTTATTGTCCGACAAATATGGTATTTTATTATTTTTTTATTAAATAATGTTTTATATTTTCTTATTAAGAAAAAAAAAGCAGTGTGGAACTTTTTTTTTATTATTGATGTTTTACAAACAATGGACACAAACAAATCACATTTTCTATTGCAGCACATAAAATATAACTGAACACTGGGAGGTTGCTCCCTCAGTTATATATCAGTGCCATCAGGCAGAGTAATTCACTGATGGATTGCTGCAATTTTTGACAGAATTTATCTTTAATTATTCATTATTATACATTGCAAAGTACATAAACTTCTCTAATGCCCTCCTACTTTCTGAAAAGTATGAGCGAACTGATTATTACAGCAACATCAAACATGCACGAACACTAGTGAATTTCTGCATCCGTTACATCAGTGGCAGGTTATATTGCGAGGCAGAGGCAGCCTACTGGTGGGCAACTGTAATTAATACTTATTAGCACAGATATTAACTCTAATTAATCATGAAATCATACCAACTCTCATTTAAAGGAAGAAATACATCTGAAATAGTGGGGGAAATAATGAGCAGTTTTCATCAAAACATGCTCACCCATAGGACTACAGCTGAAATTTGCATCATGTGAATGTATTAAATTTATTTAAACTACCCATGTTTCCAACACTAAGTGGAAGCTTATTACTTTCTGGCTGAAAGCAGATTACCATACATCTATTTTGCAGCCATTCTTTGAAAATTTAAATTTGTCTCATCTCAGGAACAGTAAAAGTGCCATCATCATTTAGTTTACTTATCCGTTTAAAGCATCTATAGTTGAATTAGATCACCATGTAGATGCCTAGTTTCTAGACTCTGCAGTTTACAGAATTCTTTCTGTAAGAATATCCTATTATGCTTCCAGCTCATCTTGCTGCTCTTCTCCATACCCTTTCCAAGAAAGGGTGAGAAGAGCAGCAAATCCCATTTTAGGAAGATCTATAATCTTCCTAAAATGAGATTTGGACAGTAATGGCTATTTGTATGCAATATTCCAAATGTGGCCTAAACATTTTATACAATGGGATAATCATGTTTTTGTCCCTGGCGGCAAAATTCCTGCATAGCTTTCTCACAAGCCCCGTTAGTTTTAATAGTCCATCTATCCGAACACCTATCATAACAGAACAGTCCACCTATCTGGACTGTTCTGTTATGAGGGTTATTATTATTATTATTAGTAGTAGTAGTGGGAAATGTAACAAAAAAGCAAGCTAATACAGCATCAGTCAAAAGAAAACACCCATTAGGGTGTTTTCTTCCATATATTTATTCAAACTATCCACCTCTACAACACCTGATGGGAGTTTCTTCCAACAATTACCTGCCCTATGGCTGATGACAAATTCTATGCACATCTAATCTGCAACCATCCTTCCTCAATTTGAATTTGTGCCTCCTCATGTGTGTAGTCTGAGCAAGAAGAAGGACTCCATCAGCACTGAGCTTACTGAATCCATTTAGTGCCTTACCTCAATCAGATCTCCTTGCAGGTGACTAGTTTTCAGATGCTGCAATTGCCTTTGCGGCATTGAATTTTGTGAATTTGGGATAATTTGCACATCTCCAGTTCGTAGGGACTGTCCCCAAATTGAGGGATACTCTCATAATTATAGCTGAAGTTTGTCTATCCTGTAATATAACTGGATAGATCCAATCCACCACAGGTACCTTTTTTTTATATTTAGCTTCAAAAATTTCCCCTCCACTTTCCTCTCAGTTACCACAAAATCAAGCTCTCTTCCAGAGTAACTCAATTATGGCATCACCAAACTAAAAAATTTCTTATGTGTGAATTCCATTCAGTTTTGTTTGCAACCTACACAGGATCATCAACAGTTAATCTAGTCATATCTAGTGGACCAATGTGATTCAACCCCTCCCTTCTACTGTTTATATTTAAGTAAAGAAGTCTTTGCTACTTTTCTTTGCATTCTTTGTGAGACTTCTCATAATCTGCCTTAGCTTTTCTAAACCCCTTTGTGACTTGATTACAGACTATTTTATATCTATCTTAGGCTTCCTTATCACCAGATAATATTTATAAGCATGCCATGCATATTTTTTTCTCAGCCGCAGGTCTCATCAGATCAACATTCATTTAGTTCTATTCTGTATCTCTTTGTTGGTATAAACAGCTAAGTAGCATTCTATGATAACATCCCTGAATGCTTCCCATTTAGAATTTGCTGTTGGCAACTTCATCAGCTGGCTCCACTTCACAGAATTTAAAAACTGCCAAAGATCACTGTAGTTACCTTTATGAAAGCAAAAACCCTTACCCTTGCCTTTGACAGTATTTACATCTTTAAGTAAATCCACATCAATACGTTTTGATCACTGCATTTAGAGGTCTTTTATTTGCAGATTCCTGTCACCACCAAATACGGAAGATGCGGAAAGGTCAGGGAATGACCACCGCATATCCCGGAGCAATATGGCTGTAGTTGATAATGCTCCTAAAAACCAAATAACAAAACAAATAACAAACAATTTGCAGATTATTAATGCATGAAGGATCACTGCTGATAACCAAATCAAAGATACTGCTCTCTCTTGTTGACTCTCTAATATGCTGGTGTAGGAAGCGATCATCCAATAAATCCACAAAAAGTCTTGTTACTGTGCAAGGGATCTACCCATAAGGTCCAGTCAATATCTGGAAACTTAAAGTTCTTCATTATAAGACATTCCAATTTACTGGCCCACTCTATATGTCTGTACAGTTGCTTACTGTACTCATTATAGTCATTAGGCCTATAACACACTCCTGCCCTCATTTTTGTTTTCCCAGTGCTTACATTACACCTAACTGACTCAACTTTACTGGTTGCACTGCTTTAAGCTTCTTAACTAAGAGCATAAGCCCCCCTCCTGTCCTGTCCATCCTTTCTATACACATTATATTTCCCATATTCGATTTCTGAGGTATCCTTTGTCTAAGTGACACCATGTCTCTGGTATCCCCACAATGTCTGCATTTGATCATTTGTTCAGTAGTTGAAATTCATCAAATTTATTTACTGTGTTCCTAGCTTTAGTATACATATAAGTATAGCTGCACCTGTTTTTGCTCTTGGTAATCCTAGCACAGCTGATGTATTTGCTTGTTCGACAAGGACCCTCAACAGGTCTTGAAATCCCTGACACCTTGTTTTCCAGATTGCTGCATGTTCTAATAGAAGTAGTACAAGAATCATTGTAAGCAGTTAATTTAAAATTAATTAATATTTTATAACATAATTTACATTAAAAACCTTGAATGTAGACTGTTTCATGCCTTATTACTGCTTCCCAATGTTTGGGTAATTTTTGAATGCCACTTAACTGTCTGTTGAGCTGTGTGATGCTTTGTGTCATAACTGCACTCAGAGCTTCTAAAGACAAAAATCTTTGTCCATGCAACAGTTCTTTGAGCTTGGAGAAGAGATTTTAATCACAAGGACTCATTTCAGGGCTATAATGGGGGGGGGGGTATGTTTTTCACTTGTAATTGGTGAAAATAAGCTGTATAGACTATGTAATATGAGGCCTTAGTTGTGGAGTATGAGCACAGCATCTGTGGCTGCCTCTGATGAATTTTTGGGTGTAATTTCTGAAGAAGAAATGTTGCACAGTAGTCTCCAGTTAGTGATCTTCCAAGTGGCACATGATCACTGGTAATAATGCCCTCGTAATTGTAGACCATTTGTTTCACCTTTGATTATTCTTGCTGATAACAATTAGAGGGGTGTAGCAAAGGTGGATGTTTCCATTGAGCTGATTATTAGTTAATTTCAGATTCAGAGTTGCATGTCCATGTCTCACCAATGGCAACAATGCATTTTAAATACTCTTCACATCCGGTGACATGTGAGTAACTGAGCTGTAATTTCTTTATGCTTTGCTCATTGCTCATCTAAGCGCAAATGTGGGATCCGTCAGGTGGATCACCTGACAGTCAATGAAATCAGGATCTTCCTGATTCATTGACTGTTTCTTCACAGGTCATACATTTTATCTTTTTCAAAATGTTGGTAATAATTATAGATGTTCTCAATCTGCTTGAGCATTTCTTGTCTTCAAAACTGGTCCAAACTTGTTGAAACTGCCGAGGCCAGTGTGAAATAGTGCTATGATCTACTGTAGGCTCACTATACACATTCCACAACAATTCATAAATTTGCGCCAAATTATGTGTTCGACTCTGTAAAATTTCAATTTTGTTAAAAGATCTTTGGCTCTTTTAACAAAATTGAACAGTTGGTAGGATCAGCATCCTCCCCACACCAATTGGGAAAAACTTGAGTTCGAATCCTATCGATGATGGAATGAATTTTTATGGGTCTTTTTCACAATGTGGCTGAGTTAATAGGTCTCAGGTGAGACTGATTAACTCAGCCACATTGTGAAAAAGATTGGTTTTTTTTTTCTCCCCCAGAAACTTGGGTTTTTCGTCCAGATAAACAGAAAATTGACCTCGGAACACACAATTTACAGATGATATACACAGAGTAACATGTCCATTAGTTTCTGATGCTCCTAAAACACAACAACAACAATCAAAGCTCTTTGATCTAAAACTGTAATTCAATCTATAGCAAATCAACCCCAGGGGCTCATATCTGGTGAGGATGGGCTTGGCACACCCAGGGCCCTGAGCTGGATATCATCATTCTTCTCTTTCTTGGTGATTCCCCTTTTACTTCTGACTCTCTCTCTCTCTCTCAGGGTAATTCAGAATTTTTTTTTTTTTTTTGGCTGGTGCAGCATAAGCCACAGGCCTTCCTTGCACCATACCGCTAATAATAATAACTATCTTTTTTTAAAAATCTTCTGCACATTCAATGCAGGAACTCTGCTTCAAACACACTTGTGTTGAGGTTACACTTCAAATTGTTATCTTGGTAAATGTCAGTCCCATGGGTGTTTGGAGTGAGGAGCATGTGGGAAGTATGCATTACTTTTGGGATAATCTTCATACATATAAAAGAAATACTGTTTAGGATGCCCTTTATAAAATGAGTTATTTTTCCTGCTTCTTTATGTATAACATGGCCAACACATAATTTGTAATCTATTTTTACTAAAAAATTTTTAAATATTATTTGTAGATTATACAAAATATTTACAGAAAACAATCAGCTGTTTAAAAAGTGCCTGAATTAGTAATTGTGATAATATTTCTGTTATTAATTTTTGCATTTTGTTTTAGTTCCTTCTTATCATAATCGCCATGCAGTCCAAGAATCACCATGGAGCTATCCAACATGTCCCGGTGAACCATCTCTTCGAACAGTGGATTTGGCAGTTCCACCTCCTCCTTATATACAGTGTGAAGTAAGGTTTTTTTTTTTTAATGTATACACATTAGCTTTACAAAAAAAATAATTTTCAAGAAGAAAATAAATAATTTATTTTTATGATAGAATGACCCATATTAACATATTTTCTTATTTTAATTGATTGAAGAGGCACTTCTGATTAGTTCCAGAAGTTCTTATTGTTATTTTATAATAATACATGCCAAAATATACCAAGATAGTTAGTAGTTATTACAGGAATCTGAAATGTAAATTATCTTATTGATGAATTATATTCCTCTTATGATGACATGATCCTCAAGACGCAGCCTGAAGATTATAAAGTATAAGATATACCAGTCATAGTATAAGATAAGATATATACTTACCTTATCTTAAAGAAGAAGAACTAACCCCTTAGGGTTAGGCCAGACATTGCAATAGAGGGAAAGAACTTTGGCTAGGCAATCTTCAGAGTTGCTTGAGCTTTCTAGTGGGAAAAAAAACAAAACAAAAAGAGAGACGAAATTAAAGTGAGTGGAGGAAATAGTTTGAGAGTGGGGAGTAATGGTAGGTGAGAAGGGGGAGGATGAAGACAAAGGCATCCTCCAGATGAGTGAGGTTAGGGAGAGGCGAAGAGTTTCGAGGTCCTTAGGTTGGAGAGCCCATCCACAACCAGGGAAAGGAGTGCCAAATGGTATCGGTCATATGAAGATGACAGTTCCACCTGTCCCACAACAAAGTACACTGGAGGAGTTCTACCCTGTGTGGGTTAGATTATTATATAGACAAGTCCATGTAGATTGTCGAACATTAATCTTCAGACTGAGCTGGAGTCAAGTTAGCCTGGATTCTCAGGTTCTTCCTACGTTTCGTAAACTCTTCCTATGCGAATTGTGAGCACGTGATGAAACTGTCCTGGTCAGCAAGGGAAAAGTGCTCTTCTCCAGCCTTGCCATCATGGATGTAGTAAGACACGCTCTGGGGTCTTCGTAGTTTGGGCAGTGGTACAAAATGTGTTCCCAGCTTTCTGGGGAACCCACATGAGCAGTGAGAATCCACATGCCAATTTTCAGCAGGTTTTGCATTTAGGGAGCCATGGCCAGTGAAAATGAAGGAGATAAAAAGACCAGGGGCAAACTGGGGGGGGGGGCTGATGAAGGTAATTTGGGGAATGATTCTCTTTGTGACAAGACCTTTAGGAGTGAAATTCCAATGCTCTTGCCAGATCTGATAAAAGTAATTTGATATTAGCGTTAGCATTAGTAGAGTTATATGATGAAAGAAAGAAAGCTTATACAGCATCACCCAAAAAAAAAAACAACAACCCTACCCACTTCACTCATTCATTTCCTCCAAATGTTTGTCTAGTTCTGCCTTGAATTTATTTAAGCTGTCAACTTCTACAATACCAGACGAAAGTTTGTTCCAGCAATCAACCACACACTGGCTAAAGGCAAATTTCTGCACATCTATTCCAGAACTGTCTTTCCTCAATTTGAATTTATGTCCCCTCAGGAAAATTAATCTGGGCAAGAGGAAGAATCCCATCAGCATTGAGCTTGCTCAACCCATTCAAGGCCTTATACACCTCATTCAGATGACCTCACAGGTGCCTAGTCACCAGACACTGTAATTTGCATCTTAAGCCTTTCTTCATAAGAGCAACCCTTTGTTTCATTCACTAATCTTGTTACCCTTCTCTGTGCTCATTCCAGCAGCTCCACATCCTTCCTAAAATGATGCCTCCAAACCTGTATACAGTACTCAAGGTGTGGCCTGACCATTACCTTATACAAGGGGATAATCACCTTATCCCTTCTAGAAAAATTCCTGTATATCATTGACAAGACACCATGAACTACTCTTGCAGACTGTCTGCACTGCTCAGAAAACTTCATATCTGATTCACAATTACTCCTAGGTCCTTTTCAATCTGTACCATACAAGATGTGCCAAGATGTGTTTCTTTTAATTGCAGGCTCCAGGGTTTCCCTTATATACCGCTATAGCATCTGAAAGACAGAAAGCCAAGCCTGGTGAGTATGTGTGGTGTTATGTTGAGTGCTGGCACCTGGCGACTCCGCAGCCAGGGGACACCTGCTCCCCTGTCCACTGACTCCCAACCATGGCCACGAGGAGGCACGACAGTTACAACTTTATTACCAGAGACACTTACTGGAGCTATCAGGCAAGCCTGGGAGCCCCAAGGTGTTTAGGGAAAGGAAGTGGAGATAAGAACGAGAAGTATGGGGATTGGAAGGAAAGGGAAGGGAAAGTTGCATAGAAGATAACGGGAAGAAGAATAGACATTCCTTGAAATAGAAGAGAAAAGTTTACAATAGTAAAAAACCGTGTGTAGTACCAGACAGTTGATATGTTATTCCGGGGTTACTGCTACACATATGCAGTACTTTACGTTTGTCAATGATAAACTTCAATTGCCACCTCTCAGCCCATCTGCTCAACATTTCTAAATCCTCTTCCAGTAGCGTATTGTTATTACTGTCATTAACAGTTAACCCCAGGGGCGACCACATCTGGTGAGTATGGGCTTGGCACACCCAGGGTCCTGAGCTGGATATCATCATTCTTCTCTCTTCTTGGTGATTCCATTCTACTTCTGACTCTTGTTCTCTCTCTCTGTCTGGGTAATTGAGAAATTTTTATTTATTTTTATTTTTTTTGTCTGGTGCAGCATAAGCTTCAGGCTTCCTTCCACCATATAGCTAATAATAATAATAACAACCCTGCCAACCTTTGTATCATCTGCAAACTTAGACATTAAGCCTGATATACCTTCATCAGTATCATTAATAAATACAGAAAACAACAAGGGACCCAACACTGAACCATAGGGGACTCCGCTAATAACATTAGTCTACGGTATTTTTTTCCCTTAATGCTATACTACTCCAATTTGTACAGTAGTCTTCCATATGCAACAGTATCAAAGTCTTTCCTAAGATCCAAGTATATGATATCAAAATTATATTTTGTATCCAGTTCCTTTGTGACCACATAGTATCCAATCAAATTGATCAGACAACACGTTCCCTTAACAAATCCATGCTGTGTATGAACTATAAAAAAATTGTTGCTTAGATGATCATGCAGTGCTTCTTTAACTAGTGCCTCCATTAATTTCCCTGGAACAGAAGTTAAACTAACTGGTCTGTAATTACTTGCACCCTTTGATCCTCCTTTGTGAATTGGGGTCACATATGCACATTTCCAGTCCATTGGTACCTTCCCTGAGTCCAAGGAATCTCTTATAATTATGGCTAAGGGTTTGCTTACTTCCTTTGACGCCTCCTTTAATATAACTGGATTGATCTGTATCCACGACCCCAGGTGCCTTTTTTATGTTTATCTTCAATAATTTCTCTGCCACTTTGCTCTCAGTTATTAAAAACTCATTTAACTTACTACCATAGTTTAATACACCTCTGGTATTCCTCTCCTTGAATAACTCCTCATCTGTAAATGTAGATGTAAAATACTCATTCAGTTTGTTAGCTACCTGAGCAGGATCATCAACAGTTGAACCATCAATATCAAGTTTTCCAATCTGATTGATCCCCTTCCTTCTAGAGTTTACATAAGTGAAGAACTCTTTGCTGCTTTTCTTTGCATCCTTTGCCAAAGATTTCTCGTAATCTGCCTTTGCCTGCCTAACCTCCTTTGTGACTTGATTACAGACCAGCTTATATCTTTCATAGGCTTCTGTGCTACCTGTTAATTTATATGTATCCCATGCATTTTACTTCTCTGCCACATGTCTCATTAATTCATCTGACATCCAATTAGGCTTAAACCTTGAACAATATTTCTTAGGTAGTATGAAAAGCTGAGTAGCTTCCAAGATTAATTCTTTGAATGCTTCCCATTTAGAATTTGCAGTTGGTAACATCATCAGTTGGTCCCTCTGTATTGACTTTAAAAACTGTCTCAGACCTCCATAGTCACCTTTACAGAAGCAAAAACCCTTCCCATTACTCTTGATGGTAGTTACCTCTTTGGGTAAATCACACTGTGATCACTGCCACCTAGCGGTTCCTTTATCTGTGGATTCTTAATGCACGAAGAATCGCTACTGATGATCAAATCAGGAGTATTACTCCTTCTAGTTGTCCCCCAAACATGCTGCTATAGAAAACAAGAAGTTAGTAAATTCACAAAAGCCTTGCTACTGTGTGACTGACCAACCCACAAGTTCCAGTCAATATCTGGGAAATTAAAATTCCCCATTATAAGATAATCTGATTTATGGCCCACTCTATTTCTCTGTACAGCTGTTCATTATATTCATCAGAGTCATTAGGCCTATAGCATACTCCTACTCTCAATTTTGCTTTCCCAGTGCTTATGTCACACCAAACTGAATCAACGCTGCCCTGTCCACCCATGTCCACTTGATGCACTGCCTTAGATTTTATGTTTCTCAACTAATAGCATAACCCCTCCTCCTTTCCTATCCTGTCGCTTCATCCTGTACACACTGTACTCTCCAAATTCCAATTCTGCATTTCTTTTATAGCCACTGTCTGATTAACGTAAGGGTTGCGTTCTGCGGAACTCTACGTAAGTCGGATTTTACGTAAGTAGGAATTTTCCCCATGCTTGTGCAGCACTCGCAGCTGTGCTCGCTGAATTGATTGAATCAAAAAAGAAATGTTTGACGAACATGTGGATAGAATTATTTATTGTATTTATTCAACTTTTTATCTCATGCGCAGGAAAAATGACAAAAGAATGCAATTTAAAAATTATACAATTACAAAAAAAAAAACGAGGAGACAGGCATAGTGTCAGTTTTACCTCTCAAGCATCGTTGCCAGAATTGACGTGTTCAGCTGATAAGTATGCCGCTGTGCACATTTAGTAGGGGTCAGCCGTTCAACCTTACGAAAGAACATATTAATGGATGACTGGACAGTGGTTTTTTTTCTTTTAATCATAGATTTCTTTGTAGCAAGTAATCATATCATTCACCCCTCTGTTAACTTTTAAGAATCGTTCACTGTCAGGATCCATCTTCTCAAACCTCACCATTGCCGATGAAATTTCACGAAATGCTATTGCCATCTTTCTGGTGACGAAGCATCTCGGCGCGTCATTTGGTTCATCTTCAGCTTCGTCAGCATTTTCTTCTTTCACTGTTGCTGACTGCAAGTCAGTAACTTCTTCGTTAGATAATTCCCTTCTCTTCTTTCTCTATTAGTTGGCACCTCTGTAGCCAGGTGGGAAGGAGCAGCAGTGCGTAGCACACGCTTCTTGATTAGACTGGGGTTCGAGCTCGTCACCACCAAATACAGAGGATGCGGAAAGGTTAGGGAATGACCACCGCATATCCCGGAGCAATATGGCTTAGTTGCTAATGCTCCTAAAAACCAAATAACAAACAAACAATTCTCTATTAGCATGAGCTGTTGTTGTTGTTGTTTTTTGGTTTTTAGGAGCATTGGCAACTAAGGCCATATTGCTCCGGGAAATGCGGTGGTCATTTCCTGACCTTTCCGCATCCTCGGTATTTGGTGGTGACGGGCTCGAACCCTGGTCTAATCAAGAAGTGTGTGCTACGCACTGCTGCTCCTTCCCACCTGGCTACAGAGGCACCTTAGCATGAGCTAGATGATTTTGTAATAACTGAGTGGAAAGTGGAGCAGAAATTCTTGAAGATAAACATAAAAAAGGCACCCAGGGTGCATGGGATCTATCTACTTATATTAAAGGAGTCAGCAAAGGAAGTAAGCAAACCCTTAGCCATAATTATGAGAGCTTCTTTGGACTCAAGGGAGGTACCCATGGACTGGAGATGTGCAAATGTGACCCCAATTCACAAAGGAGGATGGAAAGGTGACACAAGTAATTATAGACCTGTTAGTTTAACTTCTGTTCCAGGAAAATTAATGGAGGCACTGGTTAAAGAAGCACTGCAGGATCATCTAGACAAGACTTCAGTTATAGCTCGGACACGGCATGGTTTTGTTAAGGGAAAGTCTTGCCCGACCACTTTGATTGCATACTATGGTGTGGTCACAAAGTAACCGTATGCAGGGAATAACTTTGATATCATATATTTGGATCTTAAAAAGGCTTTTGATACTGTTGCACATATTGGATCAGTGTGGCATTGGAGGCAAATTGCTGCTATGGATAAAGGGATGGTTGAGGGGGAGAAGACAGAGTGGTAATCAATGGACACTGTTCATCGTGGAATAATTTTATTGGTGGAGTCTCTCAGGGTTCAGTATTGGGTCCGTTGTTGTTTTCTGTATTTATAAATGATACTGATGATGGTATATCAAGCTTAATGTCCAAGTTTGCAGCCGATACAAACTTAACAACCCTGCCAACCTTTAGAAGGTTGGCAGGGTTGTTAAGGACACTAATGACAGTACTCTGCTGCAACAGGATCTAGAAATGTTGAGCAGATGGGCCGAGAGGTGGCAAATGAAGTTTAACATTGACAAATGTAAAGTACTACATATGGGAAACAGCAACCCCAGAGTGATGTATCAACTCTGTGGTACTACACTGACAGTGGTAGAGAATGAAAAGGACCCGGGGATAATTGTGCAGGCAGATATGAAGTTTTCTGAGCAGTGCAGACTGTCTGCAAGAGTAGCTTATAGTGTCTTGTGAATGATATACAGGAATTTTTCTAGCAGAGATAAGGAGGTGATTATTCCCTTGTATAAGGCAATGGTCAGGCCACACCTTGAGTACTGTAGGCCTCATTTTAAGAAGGATGTAGAGCTGTTGGAATGAGTACAGAGAAGGGAAACAAGATTAGTGAATGGAACAAAGGGTTGCTCTTATGAAGAAAGGCTTAAGTTTTGCAAATTACAGTGTCTGGAGACTAGGCACCTGCGAGGTGATCTGATTGAGGTGTATAAAGCCTTGAATGGTTTGGGCATGCTCAATGCTGATGGGATTCTTCCTCTTGCTCAGAATAATCACCTGAGAGAGCATAAATTCAAATAGAGGAAAGACAGATGTAGGATAGATGTGTGGAAGTTTGCCTTTAGCCAGTGGGTAGTTGGTTGATGGAACAGACTTGCATCCTTTGTTGTGGAAGTTTATAGCCTAAATAAATTTAAGGCTGGGCTGGATAGGTATTTGGAATGAAAGAGGGGTGAAATGGGAGTGGTAGTTTTTTTTTTTTTTTTTTGGCTGATGCTTCATAAGCTTGCTTTCTTGCATCATGTACCTCTGCTAATGCTAATTAAATCCTCCATCTTTGGCAACAACTTCCAACTGAAGTAGCTCTGCAACCATTACAATCTTATCTGTAACCTTGTCATATGTTCATCATTTTCAAACCCTTCTATTTGCCATGGGCATATTTTCTTCCATGCACCATTTAAACAACTTTTAGTAATTTCCGCCCAGCCCTTATTAATGTTTAAGATGGCATGGTAAATATTGTAAGATTTCCAAAACTCTCTTAACATAAATTTTCTCACCATGTACTGCAGACAATGCTGAGCAAATGTCCATAAATAGTGTGTTTTTAATTCGAAATAACACACTCATCCATAGGTTGGATGAGTGAAGTAGTGTTTGGTGGTAGAAATATGACTCTCACATTCTCTCTCATGTGAAATTATCTTGGGCATAGTATGTCCAGGAGCATTATCTAATAGAAGCAAAATCTTGAAAGGAACGTCGTTTTTTCAATATTTTTAAACCTCGGGAATGAAGAAGCATGTAAACCAATCCTCACAGAGAGATATTGTTATCCATGCCGTCTGGTTCAATCTGAAATGCACAGGTAGGGTGGCTTTATTGATGCCCTTAAATGTACAAGGATTTCCAGAATGGTACACAAGCAGTGGTATTAATCTGTAATCTCCTGCTGCATTAGAACCAAGCAAGAGCGTGGCCCTATCTTTTGATGCCTTGAAACCTGGCATTGTATTTTCTTCTTTGGCAATGTACATTCAATCCGGCTTTTTTTTTTTTCTTTTTTTTTTTTTCAATACAGAGCAGTCTTGTCAATGTTAAAAATTTGCTGCCTTCATCAATAATTTTTTCCAACACATTACAAAATTTGTTGCTTGGGTTGGGTTCCCCGTACTTATCCTTAATATCTCAATAAATACTTCTTGATTTTGCTTGAATGGCCAATGGACTCAGGGGCACTTGCTTCTGAATCTGATTTTCCATCCATATTATTAATAGCTGTTCCACCTTCGATATATAGCACCTGAATGCTGTTTTCGGATCACTGTTGATCTTAAATGGATTGATCCTTTGACATTTTCTTTTATACGCATAATGTCCCTTAAAATAGTATTCTCTGTTGAACAGTAGTGCCTCCGTAGCCAGGTGGGTAGGAGCAGCAGTGCGTAGCACACGCTTCTTGATTAGACCTCGGTTCAAGCCTGTGACTACCAAATATGGAGGATGCAGAAAGGTCAGGGAATGACCCCTGCATATCCCTGGAGCAATATGGCCTTAGTTGCTAATGTTCCTAAAAACCAAATAACAACAACATCTGTTGAAGCATCATCATCATCAGCCATTTTCAATCCACTGCAGGATGAAGGCCTCTCCAGCAACTTTCCAGTTGCTTCTGTTTTGAGCACTGGCCATCCATTTACTACCCAAAAACTCATGAATTTCATCTATCAATCTCCGCTTTTGTCTTACAGGTTTTCTTCTAGCTCCTCTTGGGTACCATTCTGTTATTTTCTTAGTCCATCTGTCATCATGTCTTCAAGCTATGGGTCCTGCCCAAGACCATTTTAGTTCTTTAGTTTTGATAAGAATGTCCTTTACTTGAGTTTGTTGCCTAATCCATGTGTTTCTCTTCTTATCTACATTCTTATCTACAGTCTGATTCCCAGTATAATTCGTTCTATTCTTCGCTGTGTAGTTCTCAGCTTCTCTTCCATTCTTTTGGTGAGTGCCCAAGTTTCACTTCCATAAGTCATGGTGGGGAGTATACATTGATTCATTATTTTACGTTTCAGACAAACCGGGATATTGCTCTTCAGTATGTGACTATATTTCCTGAATGCTATCCATCCAAAATTTATTCTTCTCTTGACTTCCAGCCATTTATCATTATTACAGCTAATAACTTGTCCCAGATAAGTATATGACTCCACCTTTTCAATTACTGCTCCTTCAATCATTATTTCCCTTTCCGTGGCATACTTGTTCATCATTACTTTTGTTTTAGCCATATTCATCTTTAGTCCAAAATCCTTACTAATTGTGCATAACTGATTAAGATTTTCCTCTAATTCTTTGGGATCGTGGCTTACGACCACAATGTCATCTGAAAATCGTAAATGGTTTAGGTACTCTCCGTTCACATTGACTCCTTTCTGCGTCCAGTCTAATCTTCTGAAAGCTTCTTCAAGAGCAGCAGTAAACAGCTTCAGAGATATTGTGTCTCCTTGTCGAACTCCTTTCTCGATTTTAAATTTCCTACTGTCTTTGTCTAGTCTAATAAAGGAGGTAGCACTCTCATATACTTTCTTCAAAATCATAATATATGGGGTATCAATGCCTTGTCTTTCCAGTGCCCGAAACATTGCCTTATGCTGTATGGAGTCAAATGCCTTTTCATAATCCACAAATGCCAGGCATAATGGTGTTTTACATTCATTTGATTTCTCCATTAGCTGTAATATTACGTGAAGGTGAGCCATAGTTGAGAATCCTGTCCTAAAGCCAGCTTGCTCTTTCGGTTGATTCTCATCAAGTATTCTTTCTAATCTGTTAGTAATGACCCTTGTGAACAACTTGTAGATATGGGATAACAAGCTGATTGGTCTATAATTTCCAATTTCTGATTTATCTCCTTTCTTATGCAGCAAAACTATGATTGCATTATTCCACTGCTTAGGCGTCACACCTTTTCTAATGCACTTTGTGAAGAGCCTTGCCAGTTTTTGTGTTATGTCTCTTCCTCCCAATTTTAACAACTCTACAGTAACTTTATCTTCCCCCGGGGCTTTCAGATTCTTCATTTTCTTCAATGCATGTTCTACCTCATCAGGAAGAATATCGGGTATGTCGTATGTGTTGCTACTTTGCAATCCATCTTCCCCACTGCTGGTATCCTTGTATAATTCTCTATAGTAGTCTTCTGCTATTTGAATTATGCCTTCTCTGCTGTTTATAAGTACACCATCGCTATTCTTCAGTTTCAGTATCATTTGTCTTTCTGTATTACTGCTCATGGCTGGTGATTTAAATCCTTTGTTTTCCCTTAATGCTTGTTCTACTTTTCTTGTGTTAAATCTTCTTATGTCCTCTCTTAGTCTCTTTCTAATGGCTTTGCATAACTCCGTATACTCAATTTTCTCCCTATCAGTGTTTTTCTTGCTCTTCATTTGTCGTCTTTGGTTCATCATGACAAGTGTTTCTTGACTAATTTTTTCTTCTTTGGATTTCTGTTTCCCTATAGGTTTCTTGGGCTTTATCACTTTCAGAAAGTTGTAATATTCCTCGTCGATATCTTGGTCCTGAGCAGTCTGCAGAAGCTCAAACTTGTTCTTAAGTTGCAGTACATACTGCTTTTTCTCCTCCTCTGTTATTTCAAAGAACTTTGTATTATTTACTCGAGTCAGTTTTTTCCTTTCCTTTCCTACATCTATATCAAGAGTACATCTTACCATTCTGTGATCACTTCCAACATTTACCTTATTCAGGACGGTAACATCATTCACAATATATCTTCTGTTAGTGAGGATGAAGTCGATTTCATTAGTTGTTAATCCATTTGGACTCTTCCATGTCCACTTTCTGTTCACCCTTTTCTTGAAAAAAGTGTTCATTACTGACATTCCTTGAGATGCTGCAAATTCCACAAGTCTTTCACCTCTTTTATTTCTTTCACCAATTCCAAAATTTCCTACAGTTCCTCTTTCTGCGCTGTTTTGCCTTTTTCCAACCTTAGCATTGAAGTCCCCCATAATAATAGTGTAGTGGGTTTTCTGCTCATCTAGAAGACTCAATTTCAGTGTGCATTTCTTCAACCTCTTCATCATCATGGCTCGATGTTGGTGCATAAATCATTATAATCTTTAGCTTGTACCTCTTAGAAATCTTGAGTATTAGTCTTGACACCCTTGGTGATGTACTTTTGAATTCCAAAATGTTGTTTTTAAAATCTTTATGGACCAGAAACCCAACTCCACCTTCACTCCTTTCACTGTTTCCATTGGTGTACAGCAGATTTCCACTTGATAAACTTATAAGTGATTCATTTCTTCTTCTTGTTTCAGCCAAACCGATGATATTCCAATTCACATTTTCTAATTCCTTTTCCAGCTCTAATATCCTGTCTTCACCGATGAGTGATCGTACGTTATAACAGGCCAAGTTCAATTTCCGTGCATGGCAGCCTGGTCGTACCCAGAGATTCTTAGCACCCTCTGTCTCCACTCTGATCCTCTCGCTGCCGTAAGAGGGAGAGTGAAAGCTGCTGGGGACTGAGGGCCATTTGTATTGTTGTGCTCTCATTGCTGGAGGGTTTGGTCTTTTCCTCTTCACGCTGACCAGGCGTCTTGAAGAGAACCACTCTACACGTTCGTTGCCACCTAAGTGACGTAACAGGGCTTACCATCGAGAAGGTGTGCATGAGTGGATTTTAGGGAGGCAGGCCAACCGGACTTCTCCTAAATCTTCTGTAATAGAGAGATATTGGATCCATCAGTGTTTTAGGCTGAGTGTCTGGTAACACACAGGATACCTGTTCCCCTCTAAGCCCTTCTCGATATATTACTATGTAATTATTTACCTTTTTATTTATACCATATACCTGCATTTACATAGATCACTTAGGAAAAGGCCTTTTGCATCTGGTTGCATAATGCATGAGGAATATTGTTGCATCCGAAAGAGCAGGACTAAAATATTTAACTGAAATAAATACAAACTATACAAATATTTAAAATATGTACAAAAAGTTACAGTGGAACATTTGATACCATTGCATCATCAGATGCTAATTAGAGAGTGAAGCATGTGTATGAGGTGGTGAGCATTATGGAGGCAGCTGTCATTAATGTCAAGCTGTCATTAATTTTTAATGTATAGGGCGATAATAATAATTAAACTTATTAACAGAAAAACAAAACTTATTTCATTACTTTTTCATGCCGAATTTATGGAATAATTTTATAACAATTTTATAAATATTATAACAATTATTTAATTTATAAAAATTATTTTATTAATTTTGGGTGCAATCTTTGTATGGGATATAAAAATAGTATTTTTTGGTTCAAAAACTTGTTTATAATGTCAATTATCTTGTTTTATCCTCTTTTGTGACAACATAATTATTCTCTTGATGTATAATGAAGTAATGCTTTTAATATTTCAAGTTTCTTGATAGCCTCTTCATCACAAATTTTACCTTTCACTCTACTAACCTCAATAACTGGTATATATATATATATATATATATATATATATACACACACACACACACACTGGTGTTCAAATAAAAGTGCATCACCTAGGAATTTCACATTTCCAACCCTTTTTCGCGATGATATGTTACATTAATGATTAGCATCACAAACAGAAATATAAACAAAAGATATTTATTAATAGTTAAGGCAAAGCTAAGTAATATTTGACAGGTGCTTTCAAAATATTCCAAACTGAGCAAATGCAACCTTTATACAACAGTTTTTGGTAAACACAACAATTATGGCTGAAATGTTATCAGAAGCCTTCAATTTGCTTCAGTTTATCATTTTAAATGGAAAACAAAATGAAAAGTTCACCAGGTGCAAACTGATATTTAGTTGAACTGCCTCTGGCCCTGATGACAGCAGCACACCATCAAGGCATTGACAAGATCAATTTCTGAAGATAATCAACTGATAGTTCACGAATTATGGCTTCATGAAGGGTCTTTGGTTTTTTTCTGGCAACTGCAGATTCCACGATGCCAACAATTCTCTGTCTGGACTGTTTCCTGGCCAGCTAAGAGTTGTAACAGACTGTTCTTCCAACCATTTTTTCACCTGTAGCAAATGTAAACACTTTACTGTCGAACTTCTAATGCAGAAATGAAGCTAAAGTAACTACACTAAGTGCCTAATTACACTTTTCGCCCAATGACAAGGAGCAGAGTCATCCTGAAAGATGCAGTTACTTGGCAGATTGAAATGGTCTCTAATGGTTGGCAGCAATTTGCCTTCCAATATAGCTAGGTATCCATTGGCATTTACGGAACCTTTTATAAACTGCAGGTGGCCTACTCCGCAATACGAAATGCACACCCATATCATTTGGCTGGTAGGGAATTCCACTGCAAACACCATACAGTCTGGATAGTATTCTTCACCACATCTATGGTGAATCATTTGTCTCCCATCAGAGTCATGCAGGTTGAATTTCTTCTCATCCGAGAAAATAACTGACTTCCACTGCTCAGGGATCCATTTGACATGCTCCTTACACCAAATTAATCGAGCATTTTTTGTGCGAGGAGGAGCTTCTTAGGACAACAGGCTACAAGTCCATTTTTGAAGAGGCGTCTTCTGACTTACTGCAATTGCTACCACTACTTTATGTTCTTCCCATTCTCTTTTCAGCTCAGACAGAGAAGCTTTACTGTTTTTAAGGCATAAGCGCTTCAAAACGCTGTCTTGTTTTGGCGCAGAGACTCGTTTGCTTCTGGTTCCCTTTTTCCTATCAGCAGAACCAGTTTTCTTGAGTTGGAAAAGAAATCTACTCACCTGTCGACTGATTACAAGACGCTCTATAGGCACTATGATGTGAAGAACATCCTTCCTCACGTAAAGCAATATAGCAACAACCAATTTAATATTCAGCTGTAGATTATAGTACTTTTAAATGCCTTCCTTCCTCAATAGCTTTAGGAAAACAAACAAATTTATATTCAAAAAGGTTCAAGAATTATTACACAAAATATAAAAAATATTGAGATTGAATGGTGGCAGACTGGCCTTTGAACTGCAAGAGAATGAGAAGTAACACAGTGCATGTGTGCACACATGCACCCTTCAATATCCTGTATTCCATGGAACAGGACAGTCACCAGTTAGAAGAAATATGTGATGGTTCATTTATCATTTTTGAGTCTTTTGAATTTTAATTTAATTATTTCTTCTCTAAAGCTAGTAAAGAGACTAAAGTAAGCCTTGTAACGTTTATGTTGAGTATTGCACCAACCATACAATAGTTAGCATCAAACTATATGTAATAGTAATGAAAGCAAATGTAAGTTTGCATAAAATGGCATCATTATATATCTTATGTTGTGAATCCCTTCACCACAAGTTGCCCTATTCATGCACCTTAAATAAATAACACTTCAACTGCTATTTATTCTCATTTGAGAACCACCACCCAGATGGCACCATTTCAGAGATTGTTCTTTCCTCATTGGTGGGTGGATAGGCACCCTGAGTGCAGGATCTAAATCACGTTGCAGTTTGATTAAATAATATATGAGATGTTAAAGAGTGTATTTAAATTCTTATTTTATATTTCCAGTTTACAACTGGAAATAGAAATCAAGATAACTCAGTAAGTAGCATAACTTGGTATCCATACTCACAAAACTACTATTCCCATATGATTGGAACCAGGCCATGCTATGTTCACCATGGCATGGCCTGGTATTATGATGAACTACACCCTGAGAACCTTTTTCATGTGTAACAACCAGGACCTATCCAAAAAAAAAAAACTAAACTAAATGAGAAAAGCCTTCATACAGTGTTCATTGTTGTACAGAGGGTAAGTAAAAGAATTCAAAAGATGTGTTCAATTTCATGCATGTTAGCAAATAGTAATAATTTATATAAAACAAAACAAAAAAAGAGCAAAAAAACATTAACTTTTATGTGCATACCATGAAAATTTCATTTCTATTCATCTGTGACATTGCCCATTCATTCCTTCAACCAGCACATGACAACAAGCATAGAGTTCAGCGATTCAGCTACAATATATGATATGTGGATAGTATATGTAAATCAAAAACATAATAATAATAATTGCTGGATTTTCTAATTTGGGAAGGCTGGACAAATCTTTTTGAAAGGCCTGAATTAAAAAAAAATCACACAAATTCATCTTCTGGGAGTCAAGTTATTACATGCAGACAGACAGGACAAAGAAATAATAATTGCTGGATTTCTATTCCCTTCCTTGTAATGCAAGTCTTATTTTAATGAAATTTAGGATGGCTCAACAAATATTTTTAAAAGGCACAAATATAAAATAAAATTACATAAAAATCTGTCCATTGGAAACAAATGGACATAGTGAGGACAAAAGGTGCATGATGCATATGTGTTAATGCACCTTTTTAGGTGCATTAACACGTATGCATAATGATGAGAATTCAAGGAATCTTACCACCTTCAAATCCTATATACAGCTTCTTTTGTGAAGTGGATTAAAGAGGATACCAAATCAGACTTAAGTGACTTACGTTCTTTAAGTAACATCTTGTGAAAACAAAGAATTCTCTGAGTGCCTTTCTTCTGGGAACAGTTTTTCTTCTATCCTGATAACATTCCTTGACTCATTCTCACCAGTGCTAAAACAAATAAAGAAGCCAAGGATGATCTCAATTCCCATGAGTAATCCACATTTAGAAGACCTACCAGGTTAGCTGAAAGAGCTAAAGACCAGAGGAATTTCGAAATGTGACTTCTGGCTAAATAAAAACTTTTGTTCATTTTGATCCACAACATTTGATTTCTTTGTTTTAAATCACTGTAGTTCCGAGGATGACTGGTGCTATCCAGTTGAAATTTCAACTTTTACTGTTTTATATCATAATATTTTATATTATTATGTTATTTAATACTGTTATTTAATTTAAAAAATAAATGTCATTTTATTATCAAATTTGGAAAACTTACTAACTTTATGTACTGGTACATTCTTCCATTTACCATTTTATAGTAAAGCTGAGCAAAAAATGTAATGGAGTGAAAGAAAGGGGTTAAGTAACTTACTGTTAAATTAAACATTTAAGGAAATTATTCTCATTAGTACTCATCACCAATATTTTTTTTCTAAAACTAATCCAAGATTTGCTGATTTCAAATTTAATTAAAGCTACATTCTCCTATGCAGAGGCAAGCCATGGCAGCTTCATGTTTGCTACTCCACAAATCTTAAAGTCAGTGTTGTTTTGTTTTCGTATAAGCATTTAGAAAGTGGAAATTTAGAAAAAATAATTGATATGCATCATCTCTTAATTACTTTTATTAATATCATTTTATTCTGTTGCAGCAGCAAGAAAAACAGTTATCCAGAAGCTCTTCCAGAGAACAGTGTATTCTTCCTATTTCTTCTTCCTCATCTGTAGACCACAACATGAATGAAACTCAGTATATAACTGCAGCTAGTCGCAGCGATTCTGCAATTGCAAAAGCCTCACTGTATCATGAAAACAGTTCTTTTGAGGATAAACAAAGAGAATTAAGGCCAAGTGCAACATCTTTGTCTTATAATGATGACAGGAGTAGGATAATTGATTATCAAAGTGTTATCTCAATGGAAATTTTAGAAGATGGTCCAGGAGGTGATGAGCATCTCCTTGAAGCCAAGAATGATGAAGTCATAAAAAGAATTACTGAAATGAACAGAATAGTAATTGATGCAGAAAATTATCTTTGCGATGATGGTGATGATGAGGGAAAACAACCAGATGATGGAGAAGGGTTGGATCAGCCACAACTAAAAGCAGCAGACTCACTTCTTCTACTCACACAGATTGATGATAGTGATAAATTTGTTTCACACCAATTACCAGAAAAAGCACAGATTATCTTGGATGAGGAGATTTCTCCATCTGAAAGTGATACAGATAGCACACCTAATGACAGTCCACTTCATCGATCAACACCAATAAGGAACTCATTAAATTCACATCCCCGTGCCGTTCGTAGAGATTCTAGTTTTGGTCTTCACAGTCCTGATTTACTGCCAGGAATTGACTCCAGTAATCATATTGTGGAAATATTACGACAGTTACAATCTAATCAAATCCAGTTACCATTTGCAGAAGGAACTCTCTACCTTGACCCTGATATTATTGATTTAACCATGATTCCTCCTCCCATAACACCAGATATGGATATCAGAGATGCTCCATTACCATTAAATGTCCCTCCTACTCCATTCTTAGACACTAATGCACTTCACCGAGAACTAGAAAAGTGGGCTCGAGTATCAGGCTCTATTGCTGAAGAACAAGAAGAAATGGGAGACTATGTGGAATCTTGGGGGGCTGATAACTTAGAAAAGAGAGGTGAGTCCTTCTTCAATAGTTTGATTTTTCTAATATGATTTTTTAATATCACAAATTTTTTAATATGAGAAGAACAATTCTCAGAAATATATGCCAACTCTGTTATGTAATAATTATTATTATTAATGTTATTATTTTTATGCAGAATGTTTTTTCAGATTATGTTGCATTGTAGGTACATAAAATTCCTGATTCCGTTTACTATGCCTGCAGGAATTTTACTCTAATTTTGGAGTATATGCTACAGAATCAAAGACAAAGAATCACTGCCTTTTAGAAAAACAAAGGTATCGTGGTTATTTTGATGATAGAATGGATGACAAAGAAAATTCATTAACCCTGCATAATGTCTGTCATCTGTGTTGAAAATGAGAGACGGATAATGAAAGCCAAAAATACATTGAGCTGCTATTTTTGAATGTATTTTTGAATATAAACAAAGCTGCAACGCAACATCTAAATGTGCCATCAGCTATTTATCCAGTCCCAACAGTGAAGATGTACAAGTTTCAGCTAAACCTCAGAACACTGATGTGCCTAGTACAAACTCTTGATTCTTATTGTTCCTCAAGTAAGTGGAGTAATTTTGAAAGTACTAGTGAAGTTGAAACCAACAATAAAGAAGAGAAAGAAGAAGAACCTTCTTCTTTCACCTGAGCTAAACAAATCTCGTATGGGAGTTGGATCTACTTGAAGAAATCAGCTTTACTTCAAAATTAAGCATCTGTGAGGAGACCTGATTGAAGTTTTTAAGGCTTTAAATGGGTTGATAAAGTAAATGATCATGGAGACATAAATTTAAATTGTGAAAAGTTTTAGAATAAATGTGCAAAAATATCCTTTCAAGCATATTTCATTTATCCTAAAACCTTTGGTAATTTGAATAAATCTAAAGAACAGGACAAATTATAAGCAGAGATGGGCAAATAAAGTGTGTAAGGTTTGGTTTAGTTTTTTTTTTTTTTTTTTTTTTTTTTTGATGCTATATAAGCTTCCTTTCTTGTATAACTGAATCAGAAAACTGTTGCTTGGGAGGATTCACAGATTAATAGATTAACAGTAGCCACAGGCAGAGGTGAAAGTGCTGCTTCTATTAGAATGAGCAGCAGCCTGTAAAAAAAAAAGGTGCTGGGTATTTCAAGGGCTGGTGGATGTCATCATGGGACAAGAAAATACACGGGGTGTGTTAGGGTAACTAAGAGTATGAACAGGTGCATGTACACTAATGCTAGGAGTATAGTAAATAAATCTGAAGTGCTGGTCAAGACATCTTCATCTTTACTTTGTCCTCGCTTTCTTTCCACGTTCATATAGGGTCGGCATAATACTCCATTTCTTCCTCCCTCATCCGCTCCTCTAAAGAACAACTTATACCCTTCACAGAGCTCTTTTGCTTTATTTCCCCTCCACCTAGTCTCTTGTAGGCATAGGATCTTCACTCGTCTTCTTTGCATCAAATCCACAATCTCTCTGCTCTTTTCATTCATTGTCCCAATGTTCAATGTTCCTATTCTAATACCACTAAGTGGTGGTCAAGACATCAAAGGAGGATATTGTTGGGATATCAGAGAATTGGTGTCACAGATATAAGGAATACAGAATTGGAATTTGGGGGGTAAAATGTGTACAAAAAGGACAGACAGGATAGGAAGGGAGAAGGGATTATGTTGTTAGTAAAGAACACATTAAATCTAAGAAAGTGCATCCAGATGACATGGATGGACAGTGCAATGTTGAGTCAGTTTGGTGTGACATAAGTACTGGGGGAAAGCAAAAATAATGGTAGGAGTATGTTATAGGCCTAATGACTCTGATGAGTACAATAAACAACTGTATGGAGAAATAGAGTGGGCCAGTAAATCAGAATGTATTATAATGGAGGATTTTAACATCCCAGATATTGACTGGAACTTGCGGGTTAGTCACTCACAAACTAGCCAGACTTTCGTTGATTTATTGGATGATTGTTTTCTACAGCAGCACATTCAAGAGGCACCCAGAGAGATTAATACTCTTGATCTGATTAACAGCAGTGATTATTCATGCATTAAGAATTTGTAGATAAAGGAACCACTTGGTGGCAGTGATTACAATGTACTGATGTGGGATTTACTTTAAAGTTGTAACTACCATCAGGGATAAAGGGAAGGGTTTTTGCTATTGTAAAGGCAACTGCAGTGGTCTCAGACAGTTTTTAAATTCTATACATTGAAACCAATTGATGATGTTACCAATAGCAAATTCTAAATGGGAAGCATCCAAGGAATTATTCTTGGAAGCTACTAAGCTTTTCATACCAATTAAGAAATACTGTTCAAGGTTTAGGCCTAAATGTATGCCAGATGAACTGAGACTGGTGGCAGAGAATGAAAATGCATGGTATGCATATAAACACATCAGTTGACACAGAAGCCTATGGTAGATAGTCTAATCAAGTCACAAATGATGCCATGGCAAGCGAAGGCAAATTATGAGAAATCTTTGGCCAAGGATGCAAATAAAAACAGCAAACACTTCTTTACTTATAAAAACTCTAGAAGGAAAGGGATGAATCAGGTTGGTCCACTTGATATTGATTGTTGACGAACCTGCTCAGATAGCTGACAAACTGAATGAGGATTTTGCATCTACATTCACACAAGGAATTCTGTAGGGAAATGGAGGACAGAAGCTTATTAAACTCTAACAGGGAGCTTAATGATTTTGTAATAACTGAGAGAAAGTAGAGAAGAAATTGTTGAAGTTAAGCATAAGAAAAACATGCTGGATGGGATATATCCAGATATATTAAAGGAGGCAGCAAAGGAAGTAAGCAAACTCTTAGCCATAAAGTTTAACTTCTGTTCCGGGGAAAGTAATGGAAGCACTGATCCCCAGCGGCTCACATCTGGTGAGTATGGGCTTGGCACACCCAGGGTCCCCAGCTGGATATCACTATTCTTCTCTTTCTTGGTGATTCCCTTCTCTCTCTCTCTCTCTCTCTCTCTCTCTCTCTCTCGGAGTAATTCAGAAATTTTTTTTTTTTGGCTGGTGCCGCATAAGCCTCAGACTTCCTTGCACCCTATGGCTAATAATGAATACTTTAGGATCATCTAGCCAAGACATCAGTTATAGTTCAGAAACAGCATGGGTTTGTTAAGGGAAAGTCTTGTTTGACCAATTTTATTGGATACTATGATGTGGTTGCAAAGAATAATTTTGATATTATTCTTTGCAACCACATCATAGAAGTGGAATTTTTTGCAACCACATCATGGATCAAATTGCTGCTATGGATAAAGGGATGAAACAGCCATGCCAGGCGGGCCACCCAGCATGCCGCGCAGCTGAGGCATTCCGCAAGAAGGCCCTGACGCTGGTCCGGGCTCAACCGGTCCATCACTGGACAGTTTCGCCCAGTCCCGGTGCAGTGCCATACCCGCTTCGGACCCTAGCCCGACCGGCCCAGTCATCAGAGCCAATCCTTGTCCCGAGGTTACAGATCTGTCTTGCTGACTTCCCTTACCGACATTATTCTATCGACTAGAGGCTGTTCACCTTGGAGACCTGCTGCGGATATGGGTACGGTCCGGCACAAAAATCACACTCTCAATGGGAGAAGACTGAGTGGTAATCAGTGGACTGCTCTTCATGGACTAATGTTATTAGTGGTGCCCCCAGGGTTTAGTGTTGGATCCATTGTTGATTTCTGTATTTATTAATGATATTGATGAAGGTATATCAGGCTTAAAATCTAAGCTTGCAGATCATACAAAGTTTGGTAGGGTTGTTAATGACACTCTGTGCTTGTTGACAGGAGAGACTGCTTCTACAGGGATGGGGTAAACTTAAATAGAAAAGGTGCAAGAATATTTGCTGATGCTATTGAGGTAGTGTTAGGTGGGTCAGAAAACTGCTAGCTTGGGGGGGGGGGATATACAGACTAAAAGGTTAACAGTAGCCGCAGGCAGAGGCAAAAGTGATTCTTGCACTGCTTCTATTAGAATAAGCAGCAGCCTGGAAAGCAAGGCAATGGAGATTTCCCGGACTGCTGGGAGCCATAGTGGAAGAAATAAATACATGGGCTGTGTTAGGGTAACTAAGAGTAGAAACAGGTGCATGTATGCCAATGCTAGGAATATAGTAAAAAATTTGATGAGCTTGAAGTGCTAGTCAAGACATCAAAGGCAGATATTGTTGGGATATCAGAGACGTGGTGTCACACAGATATAAGCAGTGCAGAATTGGAATTTGTGGAGTTTTTAGAATTTGTCTATCCTTTCTGTGCAATGTGTACAGAAAGTAGTAGTAGTAGTAGTAGTGGCACATGATGCAAGAAAGCAAGTGTAGGAGCTTATGCAGCATCAGCCAAAAAAAAAAAAAAAAAAAATCACACCATTCCCTCCAAATGCCTGTCCAGTTCCTCCTTAAATTTATTTAACCTATCAACTTCTACAACGACAGATGGAAGTTTGTTCCAGCAATTAACCACCCGCTGGCTAAAGGCAAATTTCCGCACATCTATTCTACATCTGTCCTTTCTTAATTTGAACTTATGTCCCCGTAGGTTGGTAATCTGAACAAGTGGAAGGATCCCATCAGAATTCAGCGTGTTCAACCCATTCAAGGCCTTATAGACCTCAATCAGATCACCGCGCAGGTGCCTAGTCTCCAGCCACTGCAATTTGCAGAACTTAAGCCTCTCTTGGTAAGAGAATCCCTTCATTCCCCTCACCAATCGTGTTGCTCTTCTCTGTACACGCTCAAGCAAATCTATATCCTTCCTAAAATGAGGCCTCCAGACCTGTACGCAGTACTCAAGGCGTGGCCTGACCATTGCCTTATACAGAGGGACAATCACCTCCTTTTCCCTGCTAGCAAAATTCCTATATATCATTGACAAAACCCCATGACCCGCCCTAGCAGCCTGTCTGCACTGCTCAGAAAACTTCATATCTGACTGCACAATTACTCCCAGGTCTTTTTCATTTTCTACCACCTTAAGTGTAGTACCACACAGTTGGTACGTTTCTCTGGGGTTACTTCTACCCATATGCAGTACTTTGCATTTGTCAAGGTTGAACTTTAGTTGCCACTTCTTAGCCCATCTGCCCAAATTATCTAGATCCTGTTGCAGTAGCACACTGCCATTACTGTCATTAACAACCCTGCCAACCTTTGTGTCATCTGCAAACTTTGACATTAAGCCTGATATACCTTCATCAATATCATTGATAAATACACAAAACAACAGTGGACCCAACACCGAACCCTGTGGGACTCCACTAATAACATTAGTCCACGAAGAGCAGCACCCATTGATTACCACCCTCTGTCTTCTCCCACTTAACCATCCTTTTATCCATTGTAGCAACTTACCCTTAATACCATTCTGCTCCAATTTGTACAGTAGTCTTCCATGCGTAACAGTGTCAAAAGCTTTCCTGAAATCCAAGTATATGATATCAAAATTATTTTTTGCATCCAGTTCCTTTGTGACCACATCATAATAACCAATCAAATTTGTCAGACAAGACTTTCCCTTAACAAACCCATGCTGTGTTTGAATTATTGATGCAGTCTTGTCTAGATGATCCTGCAATGCATCTTTAACCAGCGACTCCATTATTTTACCCGGAACAGAAGTTAAACTAACTGGTCTGTAATTACTCGTGTCACCCTTCGATCCACCTTTGTGAATTGGGGACACATTTGCACATCTCCAGTCCGTGGGAACCTCCCCTGAGTCCAAGGATGCTCTCATAATTATGGCTAAGGGTTTGCTTAGTTGCTTTGCCGCCTCCTTTAAAATAACTGGATACATCCCATCCACCCCAGGTGCCTTTCTTATGTTTAACTTCAACAATTTCTCCTCCACTTTGCTCTCAGTTATTACAAAATCATTAAGTATCCTGCTACAATTTGATAACCTTCTTCCATTTTCAAATTGTAATAATTCCTCACGTGTGAATGTAGATGCAAAATACTCATTCAGTTTGTTTGCTATCTGAGCAGGATCATCAACAGTCGAACCATCGATGTCAAGTGGACCAATCATATTCATCCCCTTCCTTTTAGAGTTTATATAAGTAAAGAAATCCTTGCTGTTATTCTTAGCATCTTTTGCCAAAGATTTCTCGTAATCCGCCTTCGCCTGCCGAACCTCCTTTGTGACCTGATTACAGACTAGCTTATATCTGCCACAGACTTCTGCGTCACCTGATAATTTATATGCATCCCAAGCATTTTTCTTCTCTGTCACGAGTCTCATTAGTTCATTTGATAACCATTTAGGCCTAAACCTTGAACGATATTTCTTAATCGGTATATAAAGTCTAGTCGCTTCCACGATTAATTCTTTGAATGCTTCCCACTTAGAATTTACTGTTTGTAACATCGTCAGTTGATCCCACTGTACAGAATTTAAAAACTGTCTGAGACCACTGTACTCCCCTTTAAGGAAGCAAAAACCCTTTCCTTTACCCCTGACGGTAGTTACCTCTTTGAGTAAATCCCACTTCAGCACACTGTGATCACTGCCACCTAGTGGTTCCTTTATCTGCAAATTCTTAATACACGAATGATCACTGCTGATAACCAGATCAAGAGTGTTACTTTCTCTGGTTGCCTCTCGAACATGCTGCTGCAGAAAACAATCATCCAATAATTCCACAAAAGTCTGACTAGTGTGTGAGTGACCAACCCACAAGTTCCAGTCAATATCTGGGAAGTTAAAATCCCCCATTGTAAGACATTCTGATTTACTGGCCCACTCTATTTCTCTGTACAATTGTTCATTGTACTCATTCAAGTCATTAGGCCTATAACACACTCCTACTCTTATTTTTCCTTTCGCAGTGCTTATCTCACACCAAACTGACTCAACAGAGCACTGTTCATCTATATTAACTGGGTGCACTTCCTTTGATTTTATGTTTTTCTTAATTAACAGCATAACACCCCCTCCCTTTCTGTCCTGTCTATCCTTTCTGTACACATTGTACTCCCCAAATTCCAGTTCTGCATTCCTTATATCTTAAGGATAGAGGACAGGAAGGAGGGAGGGAGGAGTTATGCTGTTAGTTAAGAAACATATAAAATCTAAGGGAGTGCATCCAATTGATGTTGGTGAACATGCAATGTTGAGTCTGTTTGGTGTGACATAAGCACTGGGAAAGGAAAAATGAGAGTAGGGGGGTGTTATAAGCCTAATGAATCTGATGAGTATAATGAGCAATTGTGCAGAGAAATAGTGGGCAGTAAATAAGAATGTCTTATATTGGAGGATTTGAACTTTCCAGATATTGACTGGAACTTGTGAGTTGGTCACTCGCACACTAGCAAATCTTTTGTAGATTTATTGGATGACTGTTTTCTACAGCAACATGTTTGAGAGGCAACCAGAGGGAGCAATACCATTGATCTGATTATCAGCAGTTATTATTCGTGCATTAAGAATTTGCAGATAAAGGAACCACTGGGTGACAGTGATCAAAATATACTGATGTGGGAATTACTTAAAGATGTGGCACCTCCATAGCCAGGTGAGCAGGAGCAATAATGTGTAGCACACGCTTCTTGATTAGACAGGGGTTCGAGCCCACGACCACCAAATACGGAGGATGCGGAAAGGTCAGGGAATGACCACCGCATATCCCAGGAGCAATATGGCCTTAGTTGCTAATGCTCCTAAAAACCAAATAACACAACAACAACTTAAAGATGCAACTACCATCAAGGCTAAAGGGAAGGGCTTTTGCTTTTATAAAGGTGATTACAGGGGTTTCAGACAGTTTTTAAATTCTGTACAGTGGTATCAACTGATGATGTTACCAACATTGAATTCTAAATGTGAAGCCTTCAGGGACTTAATTTTGGAGGTTACTAGGCTTTTCATTCCAACTAAGAAATACTGTTCAAGGTTTAGGCCTAAATGGATGTCAGATGAACTAACGAGGCTCGTGGCAGAGAAGAAATATGTATGGGATGCATGCAAAGTATTAGGTGGCACAGAAGTCTAGGGCAGATATAAACTACTCTGTAATCAAGTCACAAAGGAGGTTAGGCAGATGAAGGCAGATTATGAGAAATCATTGGCAAAGGATGCAAAGAAAAACAGCGGAGTTATTTACTTATGTAAACTCTAGAAAGAAAGGGATGAATCAGATTGGATCACTAAACATAGATGGGTGGACTATTGATGATCGTGCTAAGTTAGCTCATAAACTGAATGAGTATTTTGCATCTACATTCACACATGAGGAGTTATTCAATGAGGGAAGTGCAGAGGTTTATCAAACTCTAACAGAGAGCTAAGTGATTTTGTAATAACTAAGAGCAAAGTGGAGGAAAAATTGTAGAAGTTAAACATGATGAAGGCACCTGAGGTGGATGGAATGTATCCAGTTATATTAAAGGAGGCAGCAAAGGAAGTAAGCAAACCCTTAGCCATAATTATGAGAGCTTCCTTAGACTCAGCGGAGGTTCCCATGGACTGGAGGTGTGCAAATGTATCAACAATTCACAAAGGGGGTTCAAAAGGTGACACAAGTAACTATAGACCTATTAGTTTAACTTGTGTTCTGGGGAAAATCACTGGTTAAAGAAGCATTGCAGGATCATCTAGACAAGACTGCAGTAATAGTTAAGACACAGCTTGCGTTTGTTAAAGGGAGGTCTTGTCTGACCAATTTGATTGGATACTATGATGTGGTCACAAAGGAGCTGAATGCCAAAAATAATTTTGATATTGTACTTGGATTTCAGGAAAGCTTTTGATACTGCTGCACATGGAAGACAGTTGTACAAATTGGAGAGGTGTGGCATTAAGGGTAAGTTACTACAATGCATAAAGGGATGGTTGAGTGGGAGAGGACAGAGTGGTAATCAATGGACACTGCTCTTCGTGGACAAATGTTATTATATTAGTGGAATTCCCCAGGGTTCGGTGTTGGGCCCATAGTTGTTTTGTATATTTATCAATGATATTGATGAAGGTTTAATGTCCAAGTTTGCAGATGATACAAAGCTTGGCAGTGTTGTTAACGACAATATTCTACTCCAATTGGATCTAAATAAGTTGGGGAAATGGGCTGAGAAGTGGCAACTAAAGTTTAACATTGACAAATGCAAATTGCATTTGGGTAGCAATAACCAAATAGAAACGTACCGACTGTGTGGTACTACACTCAGGGAAGTATAAAGTGAAAAAGACCTGGGGTTAATTGTGCAGTCAAATATGAAGTTCGCTGAGCAGTGCAGATGGGCTACCAGGGCAGGTCATGGAATCCTGTCAATGATATATAGGAATTCTGCTAGCAGGGACAGGGAGGTGATTATCCCATTATACAAGCAATGGTCAGGCCACACCTTGAGTACTACATACAGATCTGGAAGCCTCATTTTAGGAAGGATATAGACTTGCTAGAATGAGTACAAAGAAGGGCAACAATATTGGTGATGGGAATAAAGGGGTGCTTTCTTAAGAAAGGCTTAAGTTCTGCAAATTGCAGCACCTGCAGAGTAGACAACTGAAAGGTGATATGATTGAGGTGTATAAGGCCTTGAATGGATTGAGCAAGCTGAATGCTGATGGGATTCTTCCTCTTGCTCAGATTAAGAACCTCAGGGGGGCACAGATTCAAATTGAGGAAAGACATTTGTAGAATAGGTGTGTGGAAATTTGCAGTAATAGTTAAGACACAGCATGGGTTTGTTAAAGGGAGGTCTTGTCTGACCAATTTGATTGGATACTATGATGTGGTCACAAAGGAGCTGAATGCAGAAAATAATTTTGATAATAAGTCTGTTCCATCTATCAACTACCTTTTGATAGATGGAACAGACTTTCATCTTTTGTTGTGGAAGTTGATAGCCTAAATAAATTTAAGACTGAGCTGGACAGGCATTCAGAACAAAATGGAGGGGTGAAATAGGTTTTTTTTTTGGCTAATGCTACATATGCTTGCATCATATGCCTCTACTAATGCTAATACAACAGGATCTAGAAAAGTTGAGCAGATAGGCTGAGAGGTGGCAGCTGAAGTTTAACATTGACAAATGTAAAGTACTGCATATGGGTAGCAGTAACCCCAGAGTAATGTATCAACTGTGTGGTACTACACTGAGGATGGTAGAGAATGAAAAGGACCTGGGGTAATTGTGCAGTGAGATATGAAACTTTTTGAGCAGTGCAGATGATCTACAAGAGTAGCTCATAGTGTCTTGTCAATGAAATATAGGAAATTTTCTAGCAGGGATAAGGAGGTGGTTATCCCCTTGTATAAGGCAATGGCCAGGCCTCACCTTGAGTACTGTATACAGGTCTGGAGACCTCATTTTAGGAATAATGTAGAGCTGCTGGAACGAGTACAGAGAAGGGCAACAAGATTATTGAATGGAATAAAGGATTGCTGTTATGAAGAAATCCTTAAGTTTTGCAACTTACAGTTTCAGAGACTAGGTACCTGCTAGGTGATCTGATTGAGGTGTATAAGGCCTTGAATGGGTTGAGCAAGCTCAGTGCTGAAGGGATTCTTCCTTTTGCCCAGATTAATCACCCGAGGGAACATAAATTCAAATTGAGGACAGTTGTAGAATAGATTTGCAGAAATTTACCTTTAGCCAGTGGGGTTAATTGCTGGAACAAACTTCCATCTGTTGTTGTAGAAGCAGACAGCCTAAATAAATTGAATGTAGAACTAGACAAACATTTGGAGCGAATGGATGGGTGAAATGGGAAGGGTTTTTTTGTTTTTTTTGGCTGATGCTGTATAAGCTTGCTTTCTTGCATCATATGCCTCTACAAATGCTACTGCTAAAATAATTTTGTTTAATTGGAATAAAATAATTTGTGTTAGCTTACAGATTTGAACCCAATTTTGCCAGTTTTTAATGTACAACTTATTGTAATGAAAAATACCAGAATTTTATGGTTTGTTTGTTTCTCTGCACATATAGATTAATGTGTGTGAGTTTGGACATGTCTTTTGCTTTTTATTGTAAAATTATTGAATTTAAGTGATACAATGAAGTACAAAATAAAATGATTATATGACTTATTTCTGTAACAAACAACCTAAAGAGATCTGTAAAGGTTTTGCGTAAAATGGTGAAACATTTTAATTCATTGGAATAGGTATATATTTTATATTTACTTTATTTTCTTTCTTTCTATAAAGCCACAGAAACAGTGAACTTTTTCCAGTTTCAGTTCTTTTCCCTTTTCTAGGAATTGAAAGTGATGATACCACACAGAGCTCAGGTGGAGGAAATGTAGACTCAGCAAGGGTAGTTGCGGAGTTGGACCATCTTTGTGATGCACTATCTGAGCTGCATGCTAGTAGCATGATCCATCCACTTCCTCAGAGTCCTGCAGTTATGTTAGATACACTGCCTATAACAGAAGATATTGATACATTTATTGCCAGTGTAACTGTGCCTCCTCCTCCTACAGAGAATAAAGAAAGCAGCTCTCATCATGAAGAACAAGATGATATAACTGCATATATCATTCCACCTCCACCAAGTTCCAGTCCTAGTACTGAAGTACAAAATGAAGTCATTGCACGTTTTAGACAAGCTGCAGAAGATATGCGGAGGATGATAGGTGATAATAAGGAATGTGCAGATGGCCAGTGTGGATTGGATGATATAGAAATAACTCCAACTGTAGAAACCATTAATCAAGATTTGAGTAAATGTTGGGTAGTAGAGAAAAATTATGAACAGGAACAAACACTGGATGCTACCAAAAATCCCTTAATACAAGAAACTCTTCAAGCTCTTGATAATTTGAATTCAGTGATAGATAATGAATTTTACAGTGGTGATTCATCTGGTTATGAAACATTGTCTTCTTCTATGACATCTTATGGAGAAACTCTGATAAATGATAATCCAGACAGTCAGATATATAACTCTACTGATGAAGTTCAAGGTTATGAAAACTTCAGTTTTAGTTCTGGTCAGTCATCAAGTTGTGCTTCTACACCGCACTATGAAAGTGTGGTAAGCTGGCCTGCAACTCCAAATAGCACACCACTGGCACCTTGTGCATATGCATCCTGTGTTGATACATTATCTTCAGTAACTGTAACCTCTCCATCCTCAACAACAAGCTCAGATAGCAATTCATCATCTGTCATTCTCCTTGGAGATTTACACATGCCATGTGTTCCAGTAATGCTAAAATCTTTCAACACAGATTTTGTTCATACCTCAGAGAATTCAAGGGAGAATGGTGTGTTGCACAGTGGTAGCTGTGATGATCTTGTTAGCAGTGGACTGAACATGGTTTTACAATCTCCAAACATAGCTCGTTCAGTGTCATGGACAAGTATGACAGAGATGGAAAGTCAGCCACTAGTCATAAAGAATAATGGAATATCTGGCATAACTCCAAAACCACCATTACCTCCCGCATCTCCTTTACAACAGGTATGGTATTTTTTATTACTCTTTCTAATTTGCGAAGAGAATTGAGTGTTTAAGAAGTAGTGAGAATTTATAAACAGGCATACGATAAATATAATTCTTGAATATTTTCTTTTCCATGATTTTTTGAGTATATAATTAATATAGTGTGTTTTACATTATGCAAGGTATGGCAATCAAGTTTCTGGACTGATGCAATAAAAAGAACACAAAATGAAGGAGCTCAAAAATGGTTTTATTTTTATTCAAAGTAATCATTAATGCACTTATTATGCCATTCTAAAAGTTTCTGAAAAGAGTCAGCGAAGGCATTCAAGATGATTTGGGTTCTCAAGTTAAATTTTTCTTTGTCCTCAACATCTCAAAGTCTCTTTCCTTTGAGGGCAGTTTTCATCTAGGGGCTAGGCCTAGTGAGTAGAGCCCATGTTCACACACAAGTGTTTTTTTTTTTTTTTTGGCCAGAAACTGGTGAACAGGGAGCACATTGTGTGATGAAGCATTGTCTTAGAGCACCCAGCCATCCTTCCACAATTTAGGTCTCTTCCTTCAAATTTTTTCACACATCCTTCTCAGAACTTCAATTAGTTTTTTTGATTGACAGTCTGATTTGGTGGGACTTATTCAGCCTTAATAATTCCTTTAATATCAAAGAAAACAAGGAGCATGGTTTTTGTTTTTGACATTCTTGCTTTTTTTGGTCTGGGATATTGTTTTGTCTTGCACTAGAAAATAATGGAGTCACTGGTTAAAGAATTGATGCAGGATCACCTGGACAAGACTGCAGTAATAGTTCAGGCACAGCATGGGTTTGTTAAGGGGAAGTCTTGTCTGACCAACTTGATTGAATACTATGATGTGGTCACAAAGGAACTGGATGCAAAAAATAATTTTGATATCATATACTTGGATTTCAGGAAAGCTTTTGATACTGTTGCACATGGAATACTGTTGTACAAATTGGAGCGGTATGGAATTAAGGGCAAGTTGTTGCAATGGATAAAGGGATGGTTGAGTGTGAGACGGCAGAGAGTGGTAATAAATGGACATTGCTGCTCTACGTGGGCTAATGTTATTAGTGGAGTCCCCCAGGATTCGGTGCTGGGCCCATTGTTGTTTTGTGTATTTATTAATGATATCAATGAATGTATATCAGGCTTAATCAATGAATGTATATCAGGCTTAATGTCCAAGTTTTCAGATGATACAAAGGTTGGAAGGGTTATTAATGATAGTAAAAACAGTATGCTACTGCAACAGGATCTAGAAAAGTTAGGTAAATGGGCTGTGAAGTGGCAGCTGAAGTTTAATATTGACAAATGCAAAGTACTGCATATTTGTAGTAGTAACCCAAGAGAAACATACCAACTGTGTGGTACTACACTCAGGGAGGTGGAGAATGAAAAAGACCTGGGGGTAATTGTGCAGTCAGATATGAAGTTCTTTGAGCAGTGCAGACGGCCTGCCAGAGCAGGTCATGGAGTTTTGTCAATGATATATAGGAATTTTGCTAGCAGGGACAAGGAAGTGATTTTATACCTTATAAGGCAATGGTCAGGCCACACCTTGAGTACTGCATGCAGATCTGGAAGCCTCATTTTAGGAAGGACGTAGACTTGCAAGAATGAGTACAGAAAAGGGCAACAAGATTGGTGAGAGAAACAAAGGGGTTCTCTTACCAGGAGAGGATTAAATTCTGTAAGTTGCAACATCTGGAGACAGCTGCTGTGAGGTGATCTGATTGAGGTATACAAGGCTTTGAATGATTTGAGCAGGCTCAATGCCGATGGGATACTTCTGCTTGCTCAGATTAAAAACCTGAAGGGGTATAGATTCAAATTGAGGAAAGAGAGATGTAGAATCGAGAAGTTTGCCTTTAGCCAGCAGGTAGTTGATTGCTAGAACAGACTTCCATCTGTTGTTGTGGAAGTTGATAGCTTACATAAATTCAAGGCTGAACTAGACAAACATTAGGAGTGACCGGATGGGAACGCGTTTTTATTTTATTTATTTAATTTTTTTTTTTTTTTTTTGGGCCAATGCTGTATAAGTTTGCTTTCTTGCATCATGTAGTAGTAGTAGTGGCATGTGATGGAAGAAAGCAAGTGTATGAGCTTATATGCAGTATCAGCCAAAAAAAAAAAAAAAAAATCACACCATTCCCTCCAAATGCCTGTCCAGTTCCTCCTTAAATTTATTTAACCTATCAACTTCCACGACAGATGGAAGTTTGTTCCAGCAATTAACCACCCGCTGGCTAAAGGGAAATTTCTGCACATCTATTCTACATCTGTCTTTTCTTAATTTGAATTTATGCCCCCTTAGGTTTATAATCTGAACAAGTGGAAGGATCCTATCAGAATTCAGCGTACTCAAACCCATTCAAGGCCTTATACAGTCTGTCCTCGTATAGCACGATAGTTGTGTTCCTAGAAATCCTTGTGCAATGCAAAATCGTGCAATATAAACAACAGGCCCTATGGGAAAAGTGGGGTTAGGTGCCGACCACCCAAGATTGAACACACATTTGGAACCAAAACATTACCAAACATAATAAATAATCGGGTAATTTTAATCGTTATAAAATACTTACGTATTTTATAACGATTAAAATACGTAATAAAAATAATATTATAATCTTTTTATTTTTATTATAATATAATAAATAATAAAAAATATTTATTTTTATTATTTATTTAAATAATAATAGTTTATTAATAAAATAGTAAAAAATTTATTATATTAAATAAAATAGTCGTAATAAAAGTTTATTAATAAAATAGTAAAAAATTTATTATATTAAATAAAATAGTCGTAATAAAATACTTACGTATTTTGTAATACGTAAGTATAAATTATAATACATAAGTCGTAATAAAATGCTTACGTATTTTATTACGACTATTACGTAATAAAATATTGCTTTTGCTTCTATTGTAAGCAATCTTGTTTTTTGTTTGATTTTCTATCCAAACAGATGACAGCCGTTGCATCACTTCCAATTCTTTGTGTCTTAATCTAATGGATTTTAATTACACTTTGAGTTGTTCCTGCTATGAAAGTTGTTTTTATTTTCTCTGCATTTTTTCAATTCTCGGCGTTGCCTCATTTCGGTCTGTAGCACGTGCAATATCACATGGTCTTTCATTTTGCTCAAAGCGTTTCACAATTTCATATTTTTTCTCTATCGACAGAGGCGGACTGGCCATAAGTCTTACCGGGGTAACCCCGGTGGCCGGTGTGATTTTGGCCATAAACCGTAGTATGAGGCCACTATAAATTTTCCCGGGTAAGAATTTTTGACCCAGTCCGCCTCTGTTTATCGATATTGCTTTTTTTTTTTTCTCTTCTCTTTGAATCTGCAGTGTCTTCGCCAGGACGCTTCCTTTTCATACCTTTTAAGTATTTTACTAATTTTTAGGGAATAAAGCACAATTACAAAACTAGGAGGCACGCTTGATACGCATAAACAAAGCTGCGCGTGTGTAGCAACTGAATAAACAACACCATAAAGGCCAAGATACACTATTAACACCTCACATTTTACTAAAGCACATTTCTGGGGGTTACTACCAAAAAACAATTTCCAGTTGCGTTTCGGCTAGTGGAATCTGTTATAAACTAATGTCAGGCTACTAGAGACGGTCGTTTTCAAAGCCGCTAAGTGGATTTTTCTTATTTATTGATTTGAAATTATTGTTTTTCTAAAACTTTTGATTTAAATTTAGTAGTATAACATTATTTTGTGATTTTCTGATTAATTTGGTGTATTTATTCTTTACTCGGCCTTGTAATTGCATAAAAGTATCGGTAAAGGTTTCCACGTGTTTCAACTCCGCTAACCGTTCGTAATTTTCCCGCCTTTGTGATACGATATACCGTACTAGATAGCGTTAGTTGAACTTCGTTAGCAGTTAAATTGTACGTTTAAATAAATACATATAACGACTTAGATTACAAACGTAATATAATTAATTATATTTAACATAATTAATTATACATATAACCACTTAGGTTACGTAACATAAATAATTAGTAAAAACAAATAATTAATACATAACTTGATACGAAAGTTATATAAAGGGATTTCGCAGATAACACTCGTTACTGAAACGTAAATATTTCGTAGATAACACTCGTTACTGAAACGTAAATATTCCGTAGATAACACTCGTTACTGAAACATAAATATAGCGTTATAACTGTGTTTGGATACAAGTTTAGGATTTAATTTTGTACAGAAATTGAAATTTTATTGAAAGTAAATCTAAATCATGACTCAAACCAGAGCAGCAAAGCAAAGGGCTCAAGCTAATGGGAATGCTGTGGCCCAGGGGAGAACTGAGGGGGGCAGTTGTCCTCTGAATCACAGCCTTGTAAGATGCACTATTTGCTTGATGTTTGCGGAGCAGTCAAGTATGGGACATGATACTGCCATGGGGGATGTCTTTGTGTGTGTACGATGCAAGGAGTGTAAGGAGATAAGGCGACAACTCAGCGTTGTTATGGGCCTATATGAGAGCTTGAAGGATAGGGTGGATGCCCTCGAAGGATTACAAGTGAGGGGCCCATCAAGCTCTCAGCTGCCCACACCAATGCCAGAGCTTGCACTTGGTCATCGCGGAACACAGCGGCAACCCCCAAGGCAGAATGCGCTGGTCCCAAAGGAACTAGTAGTTGTTGGTGACTCTATTGTCAGGGAAACGGGAAACATGCTTTGTAAAAAGGATAGGTGGAATAGGACCAGGGTATGTCTGCCAGGGGCAAAAGTTGATGACGTTGTAGAGCGGATATCATCTTTTAAGGGCACAAAAGGTGATATAGTTGTACACGTTGGTACTAATGACATTAAGAGTAGGAGACCGGCGGAATTACTTGACAAGTACAGGTCACTGATGAAAAAAAGCCGTGAATTAGGGTTGAAATTGAAAGTGTCTGCAATTCTGCCCAGACACGATAGGAGGGAGTATATGATGAGAGCCCTGTCAATCAATTCGGCCCTGGAAAGATTGTGCAGGGCTCAAGGGGTAGAATTTTTTTCAGCCTGGTCTGTACTTGTTAACAGGAGAGACTGCTTCTACAGGGATGGGATACACTTAAATAGAAAGGGTGCAAGAATGTTTGCTGATGCTATCGAGGCAATGTTAGGTGGGTCGGAAAACTGCTAGATTGGGGGGATACAAGGACTAATAGATTAAAAGTAGCCACTGGCAGAGGTGAAAGTGATTCTTGCACTGCTTCTATTGGAATGAGCCGCAGCCTGGAAAATAAGATGCAGGATATTTCAGAGACTGCTGGGAATCATTGGGGTACAAGTAAACACATGGGTTGTGTTAGGGTAGCTAAGAAAAAGAACAGGTGCATGTATACTTGTGTGTACACCAATGCTAGGAGTTTAGTAAATAAATTTGATGAATTTGAGGTATTGCTCAAAACATCAAAGGCAGATATTGTGGGGATTTCAGAGACGTGGTGTCACACAGATATAAGAAATGCAGAACTGGAATTTGGGGAGTACAATGTCTACAGAAAGGATAGACAGGATAGGAAGGGAGGAGGGGTTATGCTATTAGTTAAAAAACACATAAAATCCAAGGAAGTGAAGCCAGTCGACATCGCTGGACAGTGCAGTGTCGAGTCAGTTTGGTGTGACATAAGCATTGGGAGATCAAAATTGAGAGTAGGAGTGTGCTATAGGCCTAATGACTCTGATGAGTATAATAAGAAACTGTTCGGAGAAATAGAGTGGGCCAGTAAATCAGAGAGTCTTATAATGGGGGATTTTAATTTCCCAGATATTGACTGGAATTTGGGGGCTGGTCACTCACACAGTAGCAAGGCTTTTGTGGATTTATTGGATGATTGTTTTCTACATCAGCATGTTCGGGAGGCAACTAGAGGGAGTAATACTCTTGATTTGATTATCAGTAGTGATTCTTCATGCATTAAGAATCTGCAGATAAATGAACCACTTGGTGGCAGTGATCACAGTGTGCTGAAGTGGGAGTTACTCAAAGAGGTAACTACCATTAGGGGTAAAGGGAAGGGGCATTGCTTTCGTAAAGGCGACTACAATGGACTGAGACAGTATTTAAATTCTATACAGTGGGATCAACTGATGATATTGCCAACAGCAAATTCAAAATGGGAAGCATTCAAAGAACTTATCGTGGAAGCTACTAGGCTTTACATACCAACTAAGAAATATTGTTCAAGGTTTAGGCCTAAATGGTTGTCAGATGAACTAATGAGGCATATGGCAGAGAAGAAAAATGCATTGGATACATACAAATTAACACGTGACACGGACGCCTATGATAGATACAAGTTGATCTGTAACCAAGTTACAAAGGAGGTTAGGCAGGCGAAGGCAGATTACGAGAGATCCTTGGCAAGGGATGCGAAGAAAAACAGCAAAGAGTTCTTTACTTATGTAAACTCTAGAAGGAAGGAGATGAATCAGATTGGTCCACTTGAGATCGATGGGTCAACTGTTGATTACCCTGCTCGGGTAGCTAACAAACTAAATGAATATTTTGCATCGACATTCACACATGAGGAGTTATTCAGCGAGGGGAATGCCAGAGGTGTATTCAACTCTAGCAGTAAGCTAGAGAATCTTGTAATAACTGAGAGCAAAGTGGAGGAGAAATTGTTGAAGATAAACACAAGAAAGGCACCTGGGGTGGATGGGATCTATCCAGTTATATTAAAGGAGGCAGCAAAGGAGGTAAGCAAACCCTTAGCCATAATTATGAGAGCTTCCTTGGACTCAGGGGAGGTACCCATTGACTGGAGATGTGCAAATGTGACCCCAATTCACAAAGGGGGATCAAAGGCTGACACAAGTAATTATAGACCTGTGAGTTTAACTTCTGTTCCCGGAAAATTAATGGAGGCACTGGTGAAAGAAGCACTGCAGGATCATCTAGACAAGACTTCAGTTATAGCTAGGACACAGCATGGTTTTGTTAAGGGGAAGTCTTGCCTGACCAATTTGATTGGATACTATGATGCAGTCACAAAAGAACTGGATGCAGGGAATAACTTTGATATTATATACTTGGATCTTAGAAAGGCTTTTGATACTGTTGCACATGGAAGACTGCTGCACAAATTGGAGCAGTGTGGCATTGGAGGCAAGTTGCTGCTATGGATAAAGGGGTGGTTGAGGGGGAGAAGACAGAGAGTGGTAATCAATGGACACTGCTCATCGTGGACTAATGTTATTAGTGGAGTCCCTCAGGGTTCAGTATTGGGGCCTTTATTGTTTTCTGTATTTATAAATGATATTGATGATGGTATATCAGGCTTAATGTCCAAGTTTGCAGACGATACGAAGGTTGGCAGGGTTGTCAAGGACACTACTGACACTATGCTGCTGCAACAGGATTTGGAAAGGTTGAGCAGATGGGCTTCAAGGTGGCAAATGAAGTTTAACATTGACAAATGTAAAGTACTACATATGGGAAACAGCAACCCCAGAGCAACGTATCAACTCTGTGGTACTACACTGACAGTGGTAGAGAATGAAAGGGACCTGGGGGTGGTGGTGCAGGCAGATATGAAGTTCTCTGAGCAGTGCAGACGAGCTGCAAGAGTAGCTCATGGTGTATTGTCAATGATATATAGGAATTTTTCTAGCAGGGATAAGGAGGTGATTATTCCCTTGTATAAGGCAATGGTCAGGCCACACCTAGAGTACTGTATACAGGCCTGGAGGCCTCATTTCAGGAAGGATGTAGAGCTGCTGGAACGAGTACAGAGAAGGGCAACTAGATTGGTGAATGGGACAAAGGGGTTCTCTTACAAAGAAAGGCTTAAGTTTTGCAAATTACAGTGTCTGGAAACTAGGCACCAGCGGGGTGATCTGATAGAGGTGTACAAAGCCTTGAATGGTTTGAGCATGCTCAATGCTGATGGGATTCTTCCTCTAACTCAGAAAAATCACCTGAGAGGGCATAAATTCAAATTGAGGAAAGACAGATGTAGGATAGATGTGCGGAAATTTGCCTTTAGCCAGCGGGTGGTTGGTGGGTGGAACAGACTTCCATCCCTTGTCGTGGAAGTTGATAGCCTAAATAAGTTTAAGGCTCAGCTGGACAGGTATTTCGAACGAACAGAGGGGTGAAGTGGAAGTGGTTATTTTTATTTATTTATGTTACTTTTTTTTTTTTTTTTTTTTTTTTTGGCTGATGCTGCATAAGCTTGCTTTCTTGCATCAAATGCCTCTACTAATGCTAATGCTAATGCTAAACTGGTAGTAAACTCCATCTAATTGCATTTGCGATTATATCGATAGCTGGAATTGTGTTGGTTTTTACGTTATTATGGTGAAATGTGTTTCTCCTTCACTGATATAAAAAACATAAATACATTTTCAGAATCTTCTCTTCATTCCTATCGTGTTGCGTTCAGTTGGGGTGATTCTGCGATCGGCTGCCATTTCTTGCAAACGCAAAGGCGAATCGTGCATAAGCGAATTCAGTTCGTGTTATATAAGATATCGTTCCCCTATTTATAAATCGTGTATGATCGAATTCGTGTAATGTAAACACGTGTTATACGAGGACCGACTGTACACCTCAATCTGATCACCACACAGGTGCCTAGTCTCCAGCCATTGCAATTTGCAGAACTTAAGCCTCTCTCTTAGTAGGAGGATCCCTTCATTCCCCTCACCAATCTTGTTGCCCTTCTCTGTACATGCTTAATCAAATCTACATCCTTCCTAAAATGAGGCCTCCAGACCTGTATTCCATTATTTTACCTGGAACGGAAGTTAAACTAACTGGTCTGTAATTACTCGGTTCACCCTTTGATCCCCTTTGTAAATTGGGATACATTTGCACATCTCCCATGCATTTTTCTTCTCTGTCACAAGTCTCATTACTTCATTTGATAACCATTTAGGCCTAAACCTTGAACAATATTTCTTAATAGGTATGAAACTTTTAGTAGCTTTCACGATTAATTCCTTGAATGATTCCCACTTAGAATTTACTGTTGGTAAAATCATAAGTTGATCCCACTGTACAGAATTTAAAACTGTCTGAGACCACTGTACTCACCTTTATGGAAGCAAAAACCCTCTCCTTTACCCCTAATGGTAATTATATCTTTAAGTAAATCTCACATCAGTACACTGTGATCACTGCCACCCAATGGTTCCTTTTTCTGTAAATTCTTAAACACGAATGATCACTGCTGATAACCAGATCAAGAGTATTACCCTCTCTGGTTGCCTCTCGAACATGCTGCTGCAGAAAATATGCCTCAACTAATGCTAATACTAAAGTATTTTAGTTGATAGAGCATATTGGAACAGCCAACTTTCATCACAAGTAATTACAGTACTCAGAAAGTCTGGACCTTCAGTTTTTTTTTTTTTTTTTTAAATATCTTCACAAACTTGGAGTCTTCTCATTCTTTGATCTTCATTCAAACTTTTTGGGACCATCTTGGCATGCACTTTTTTCATGCCTAAATTTTCAGTTAAAATTTGTCTGTTTCTTTGTCCATTCTGATTCAATAATCTAATGCTTAAACAACAATCACTTCTAATCAGTATCCTTACCTGATCCACATTGTCATCAGTTTTAATGGATCCCAAATGGCTTGGTCATTTGTCTTCCACGTTCTCTTCCTTCTGAAAATCTTTTCCATTCAAACACACAAGTTCTTGACAAAGCATCTTCCCCATAACCTTGTCATAACTTATAACTTTCAGTTGGTGTTTTATTTAGTTCTGTTAAAAATCTGAGGTTGATTCATTGTTCAATAATTTTGTGTGTGATTTTTCTGGGATATTGCAAAAACACAAGGTAATGGAAACCTGTTTCACTGCAAAGAAAATGAGCATATTGGAACTTGACTTGCAGGTAACTTCGGAAAAGATCAACTGCTGTTTCACAGCTGGTGCTTGGCATGTAGTCGCTGTGTGTGGTCTCATTATTTAATAGCCACACCTCGTAGAATGAAATAAAAGGTCGTATTAAAGTAAAAATAAAGTGTCTTATTTTCTACAAGTGTATAGACATTAACAGTGTGTAAAAATTAACTGCTGGCTGACACATGGTCATTGCCAGATGATTAAAAGTGGTAAAGTGAGCATTTCGAAAATTAGTACATTCAGTTAAAACAGTGTAACATTGCTCACATATAAGAGGGTCATCAAAAATATATGTGAGATGACACTGTCCTATGTGGAGCAGAGCAAGAATCACTTCCTCTTTACAATCCTTGCACAGACCAGATTGCCATGGCCTTGATGCATATTTGGCTGCACTGTCAGCCAGATCATTTCTGCTAATCCCGGTGTGGCTGGGGATCCAGCAAAGTGGATATCTAATCCACCTTTATAGAGAGCGCTTATCTTCTGAACCTGGGATAGGATTGGATGAGTAGTGCATCTCATCGCTGTTAAAGCTTGTAAGGCACTCAAAGAATCATTGTGTGAATATAATAGAGGGGGGGGACCAACCTTCATAAATGGTGAGCCAAATACAATGTCTGTGAGGTACACAAGGTCCAGATAAAATGTCTGTGAGGTACACGAGGACCAAATAAAAAATGCCTGTGAGGGCCAGATTTTTTTTCAGCTTTCAACGTTTTTTAGGACTATTAAAATGGTGTATAATTAAAAAATTGTCATAAACAATTTTATGTTATTTATTGTAGTATTCATACATACTCATACATATAATTAATTTTTTTAATCAGAAAAGAAAAATACAATTATAGTAACAAAAATTGCAATATTTTATTTTTATATTTAATGAGAGATTTGATACTGTTTATTTTACATCAGTGAATCAATATCTGGATTGATATTTGTCGTAGCAATGCACAAAGTATTTTCTAAATTTACGTCAGAAATTCGGGACCTGTTCTTGGATTTTATAAATATCATTTTTTAAAAAAAAATTTTTTCACATTTGTATGTGCTCCCAAATAATGACAGAATTTTCTTTGCATTATCTATTACCTGTGGAAATTCTTCTCAGTTCAAATTTTTATAAAATTCATGTTGAGATAATTCCAAAAATTTTATTTTTAAGTTCTGTTTTTCTTGCATTTCTAATATTTCCATTTGATATTTTAAAGAATGTCTCTTTATCAGCAAAATCGACGAATCTTTCTTCAAACTCTTGATGCACCTTTCAAAAGATTAATAAATTTTTGTTTTGTTTTCTTGTATGAACTGCTAAACGTAGGGAAGTTAAAGAAATTATTATTATTAAATTGGTTTTGCTATAGTAGCAATTTCTTTTTGAATGCTCGCACAGCTCCATATAGTTCCCTTATTATTTGGTTTTCATTTTTTGCAATTTTGCATTTAATTCATTCAGATGAATAGTGGTATCCACTAAAATCTCAAATCCATTCTTAATCACTTAGCTCAGGAACAGGATTTCCTTTGAGATCTATGAAGAGTTTGACCTCATCTTTCAATCCCTGAAATCTTGTAACATTGTTCCCTTCGACAGCCATCAAACTGTGCAATAATAAGTCAAATTGGAATACTTAGATTCAGTGTCTTTCAGAAGTTCCATAAATTCGTGATGACCAAGTGGGCATTAGATTTAATTTCGTTGATACATTTTACAACAGGGGTGGGCAACTTTTTTCGTCAGTGGGCCGAATGAAATTTTCGCATCATGATGCGGGCCGGAATAGATTGAACGATTTAATAAAAAAAATCAGAACCTAAAAAATGTTATATTACTTGAATTACCAAATTATTAATGTATTTTTTAAAAAAATATCTGAATGTCCAATTATCATTGAAAATGCGGCATTCGGCATCAATTTTTCTTTTTTTTTTTAATTGGCTCATTTTATGGGCTATAAATTATATTAAATTAAAAATTGTAATAATTAGAAAAGGCATAAAACATAAAATATCTCGCACCAATATTATTTTTTTCAATAAGAAGTCAAACCCAAAGGAACTTCGTTCGATCGATGCTACAATAATAATTAGGAAATAACTCTTTGACGCTGCGTAGAATCACTTGGTTACTGTTGTACTGGCCGCGATTCCCGATTGAACCGAATTAAGCCGAACGTTTACGGCGAGTGTAGTCAGGTATGGATTTTCTATATTTATGCATTTACCGAGGGGGCCGGATTCAACATCGTCGCGGGCCGGCTGTTGCCCACCCCTGTTTTACAACAATGTTCATTTTGTTTTCAATATTAACTATCTTGGAACTTAGACTTCCTTGGTGAATTATGCATTGAAAAATAAATTTTTCAGCTTATAAACTTTTTCCCACATCCTTTTTCAAATATGGAAATGCACCCTTGTTCTTCCCTACCGTAGATCTGGCACTGTCAGTGGATATTCCGATTAAGTTATTGTATTCTAGCCTAACTTCTTTTATCTTATTAAATATGTCTTCGCCCATCATCGTTGTTTTAAGTTAAGTCGACATCTATTCCTCTGATAAAAATATAGTTGAGCTGTATCTGTCAAATCAGTGCTTTCATCAAAAGTCAATGAATAATAATTAAAATCTGAAATTTTTTTTGTTGTTGTATGGACTGACATTTCATCGATTTGTCTTGTTACTATTCGTCGTGATAAGCTTGTTTTTTCAAATTTCTTTTTATTTTCGGAGCATATTGTTTCCACTGCAGCTAGCATGCGGTCTTTAACAAATTTGCCATCTGAAAAAAAAAAAATTTGGACATTGCAATTTTTGAAAATGACCTAGGGGTACACCAAAATAGACCTTCATCGGTATGTTGCTGGATGAAGCAGGCCTTCAAAACTTTTAACTAAAACAAATGGCACAGGAGAGCTGTTGTTGTTATTTGGTTTTTAGGAGCATTAGCAACTAAGGCCATATTGCTCCGGGGATATGCAGTGGTCATTCCCTGACCTTTCCGTATTTGGTGGATCACGGGCTCGAACCCCGGTCAATCGAGAAGCATGTGCTATGCACTGCTGTATACAGGAGAGACAAAGATGGCAACAGCTCAGAGGAACTGACCAGTCACAAAACTGAATTACTGATGATGATGATGCAATTATGTAGCTTACTTACTTTTGCAGCTTTTGATTCTTGTGTGTATTTTTTAAAAATAGCATCTTCTGTTTATTTAAATATTTTTTTAAATTTTCAATTTTTATAATTCTTTCCTCTCCCATAAACTTGTCATAATTAGTGTGTTTAGTTGTATAGTGTCTCCTGATGTTATGTTCTTTGTTAATCAAAATCACATCTAAACAAATTAAACACTATTGTTTATTATTTCTCTCTATCGAAAATTAGTTGTTTCTTCACTGTTCTCGAAAGGCACATTGTTCCAAATCTATCTTTCTCTGTTTATATGGTGTAGCCATCCTAATAAAAAAATATATAATCTTTAATAAATATATTCATAGACAGAAAAAGAAAAAAATTAAATCAAAAATTATTGTAATTTCAAAGGTTTTATAAAAACCTTAATAATCTTAGATTTTTAATTATGCATTGAGCCAGGTTTCAATAAATACCTTCATAAAAAATAAATCTCCAAATTATTGAGAAGATTTATTTCCCATTGAAATGCATGATATACTTGCATTGCAAGCACAATCAGCAGAGCCAAGAGTCCGGGAGCCACTACTGACTGCATGCAAGTCTGCCTGCTTACCAGTGTTGCCAGAAGCTATGCTTGCTTACTGTTTCGCAACACTGCTGCCTACTTGAGTCATGTTATATGGCACAAATTCAAATGATTCACAGACGTCGTGCAATCAGAATGTTAAAACAATTTAATAACAGCAAATATAATAAAAATTACAATATAAACATAATTTCATAATATATATTCTTTGGCAAGCTGTTTATTCTATATATTTTGAAAACGACCATGGGCTGGAATATGCACGTTCACGGACCCGAGCTGACCCACCTTTGTAATAGACCATTGGTATTAGTGAGTTCTTATGTGATCCAAGGCTAACTCTATAGTGCAGCTATGCAATGTATATACAGCATATAGAGAGAATCTGCTCATATCGTATTGTCTGAAAGGACAGGCAGCAGATCCCACACACTATTCTAACTTTGAACCTCTGTGGACACTGGCAAGAGGCCAGAATGTTCCGCTCAGTGTTCTGAATAGATCTGAAGGTAGACAGAAGGCAGGGTACCAGACTTCATCCAGTTCTTAAGGGAGAAGTTGCATGCTGGTAACTGAGCAGCCAGTGATCAGAAAACCTTTCTATTGTGATTTTAAGTTCTCTGAGTAGCTCTTGGATTGATGAATTTGAGGTATTGCTCAAAACATCAAAGGCAGATATTATTGGGATATCAGAGACGTGGTGTCACACAGATATAAGTAATGCGGAACTGGAATTTGGGGAATACAATGTGTATAGAAAGGATAGACAGGACAGGAGGGGAGGAGGGGTTATGCTATTAATTAAGAAACACAAAGTCCAAGGAAGTGAAGCCAGTCGACATCGATGGACAGGGCAGTGTCGAGTCAGTTTGGTGTGACATAAGCATAGGGAAATCAAAATTGAGAGTAGGAGTGTGCTATAGGCCTAATGACTCTGATGAGTATAATAAGATATTGTACAGGGAAATAGAGTGGGCCAGTAAATCAGAGAGTCTTATAATGGGGGATTTTAATTTCCCAGATATTGACTGGAATTTGTGGGTTGGTCACTCGCGCACTAGCAAGGCTTTTGTGGATTTATTGGATGATTGTTTTCTACATCAGCATGTTCGTGAGGCAACAAGAGGGAGCAATACTCTTGATCTGATTATCAGTAGTGATTCTTCATGCATTAAGAATCTGCAGATAAATGAACCACTAGGTGGCAGTGATCACAGTGTGTTGAAGTGGAATTTACTCAAGGACGTAACTACCATCAGAGGTAAAGGGAAGGGTTTTTTGTTTTCGTAAAGGCGACTATGATGGTCTGAGACAGTATTTAAATTCTATACAGTGGGACCAACTGATGATGTTACCAACAGCAAACTCAAAATGGGAAGCATTCAAGGAAGTAATCTTGGAGGCTACCAGGCTTTACATACCAACTAAGAAATATTGTTCAAGGTTTAGGCCTAAATGGTTGTCAGATGAACTAATGAGACATGTGGCAGAGAAGAAAAATGCATGGGATACATACAAATTAATGGGTGACATGGAAGCCTATGATAGATATAAGTTGGTCTGTAACCAAGTCACAAAGGAGATTAGGCAGGCAAAGGCAGACTACGAAAATCCTTGGCAAAGGATGCAAAGAAAAACAGAAAAGAGTTCTTTACATATTTAAATTCGAGAAGGAAAGGGATGAATCAGATTGGTCCACTGGATATTGATGGTTCAACAGTTGAGGATCCTGCCCAGGTGGCTAACAATCTAAACAAGTATTTTGCATCTACATTCACGCATGAGGAGTTATTCAGGAAGGAGAATGATGTAGGTAAAGTAAACATTGGCAGTGAGCTGGATGATTTTTGTAATAACTGAGAGGAAAGTGGAGGAGAGATTGTTGAGGATAAACATAAAAAAGGCACCTGGGGTGGATGGGATCTATCCAGTTATATTAAAGGAGGCAGCAAAGGAAGTAAGCAAACCCCTAGCCATAATTATGAGAGCTTCTTTGGACTCAGGGGAGGTACCCATAGACTGGAGATGTGCAAATGTAACCCCAATTCACAAAGGAGGATCAAAGGCTGACACAAGTAATTATAGACCTGTTAGTTTAACTTCTGTTCCAGGTAAGTTAATGGAGGCACTGGTTAAAGAAGCACTGCAGGATCATCTAGACAAGAATTCAGTTATAGCTCAGACGCAGCATGGTTTTGTTAAGTGCAGGTCTTGCCTGACCAATTTGATTGGATACTATGATGTAGTCACAAAAGAACTGGATGCAGGGAATAACTTTGATATTACATATTTGGATCTTAGAAAGGCTTTTGATACTGTTGCACATGGAAGACTGCTGCACAAATTGGAGCAGTGTGGCATTGGAGGCAAATTGCTGCTATGGATAAGGGGATGGTTGAGTGGCAGAAGACAGAGTGGTAATCAATGGACACTGCTCAACATGGACTAATATTATTAGTGGAGTTCCTCAGGGTTCAGTGTTGGGTCCGTTGTTGTTTTCGCTGTTTATGAATGATATTGATGATGGGATATCAAGTTTAATGTCCACGTTTGCAGATGATACAAAGGTTGGCAGGGTTGTTAAGGACACTACTGACGCTATGCTGCTGCAACAGGATCTGGAAAGGTTGAACAGATGGGCTGAGAGGTGGCAAATGAAGTTTAACATTGACAAATGTAAAGTACTACATATGGGAAACAGTAACCCCAGAGCAACGTATCAACTCTGCGGTACTACACTGACAGTGGTGGAGAATGAAAAGGACCTGGGGGTAATTGTGCAGGCAGATATGAAGTTCTCTGAGCAGTGCAGACGAGCTGCAAGAGTAGCTCATGGTGTCTTGTCAATGATATACAGGAATTTTTCTAGCAGGGATAAGGAGGTGATTATTCCCTTGTATAAGGCAATGGGTAGGCCACATCTTGAGTACTGTATACAGGTCTGGAGGCCTCATTTCAAGAAGGATGTAGAGCTGCTGGAATGGGTACAGAGAAGGGCAACAAGATTAGTGAATGGAACAAAGGGTTGCTCTTACGAAGAAAGGCTTAAGTTTTGCAAATTACAGAGTCTGGAGACTAGGCACCGGCGAGGTGATCTGATAGAGGTGTATAAGGCTTTGAATGGTTTGAGCATGCTCAATGCCAATGGGATTCTTCATCTTGCTCAGAATAATCACCTCAGAGGGCATAAATTCAAATTGAGGAAGGACGGATGTCGGATAGATGTGCGGAAATTTGCCTTTGGCCAGCGGGTGGTTGGTTGGTGGAACCGACTTCCATCACTTGTTGTTGAAGTTGATAGCCTAAACAAATTTAAAGCTCAACTGGACAGGTATTTCGAACGAACGGAGGGGTGAAATGGGAGTGGGTTTTTTTTTTTTTTTTTGGCTGATGCTGAATAAGCTTGCTTTCTTGCATCATATGCCTCTACTAATGCTAATGCTAATATGAATTCTGTTATATAGAAAGGAGGATTCTGTTATATAGAAAGAGCAGGTGGTCCATGGATTTTGGTGAAAGGTGGTTAATCATTTCATAATGGATGTGATCTGATCCAACAACACTTGCCTTTGTAAGGGTGAGAACTGTTTTCAGCTGGTGTATGTTAAATGGTCCATTATATGGGTAAACACCCTTTGATGTTAAATTAAGAGCCTATTTCTCAGTTTTGTGTTCAATGACCAGAAATTGTGGGGGAGTAAGATGATGTTGCTGAGATGTTAGAAAATTTGCAGAAAGTCGCAGTAGTGCATCCGTTATATTCCAGTACTGATGAGGGGTGTGCTTTGTATGTTCCATTCATTTTTCGGATTTTGTCCAAGACCACCTTAATCTGCTCACCTGGGTAATAGAAGAGGTAAAATGGATCTAGGGTTCCTTCTTTTGGCACTGACATAGGATATAATATGCTTTAGCATGTGCACCTTAAAAGGATATGAAATTAACTATGTTAGAATAGTGTCACAATTTCCCCTAAGCTTTCTTTTGTGCTTTTTTTGCCGGTGTTCATTCTGAATTCCCAGGGTATGGATAATAATGGAAACTGGGTAGCAGGTTTTGGAAATACAATTGCAGTTGCATGGATGGCAATTTCTGTGATGTACATGACTGCTTCATTGATAGGCTCTTGACTGACTGTAGAGATGTGAAAATTTGCCAGAAATTAAAAGGATCAATCTTCCACTGGGTTAGCAGCCTAAAAGGAAGATAGTTTTCCACAACATGAGGAGGTTATCCCGGGGAAGTGAACACTTCCACACGGGTTCTCCTCAACCTCTCAAGTAAGTGAGGGGAGGAAAGAAGAGGCAGACAGAAAGATCAGTGGTATAATATGTACAGGTAGGCATGCATGTGGAAGAAGGCGTTTATTCCCACATTTAGAAGGGAGAGTTCATTGCCAGTGAACATAACAGCATTGCCAGATGCTGTTGTTATGTTGTTATTTGGTTTTTAGGAGCATTAGCAACTAAGGCCATATTGCTACGAGATATGTGGTGGTCAATACCTGACCTTTCCGCATCCTCCGTATTTGGTGGTGACGGGCTCGAACCCTGGTCTAATCAAGAAGCGTGGGCTATGCACTGCTGCTCCTTCCCACCTGGCTACGGAGGTGCCGCCAGATGCTGAGGACCAAAAAAGTGTTTACCAGATTTATAATGCATTTTTCTTCTCTGCCATTAATAAAAAATAACCATTGTGACAACAAAATCTGCAAAACGAACGATTTTTGTTTTGCAGATTTTTTGTCATAATGGTTATTTTTTTGTAGCACAGTGCATTTTTATTGTGCTAAACTGATATTTTCATCACAGTGATATTCATTAAAATGAAATATTTTTACATAAGAATGTAGTAAATTGGCAGGGGACATTGAAGTAATTTTGTTATATTAAATATTTCACTTCTGTGGCATTCATTATACCAATATTTCACTGCATTTTCATAATAATAATGTTAGATATAGGCAATCTGAAGCTTTACTTAACAAGTATGAGATGTTAAAGAAACCGTCACTAATTAGAGCTTAATTTGAGTGTCTGGAACTTTGCCAAGACATAATTGGAGGAAGTCTATGATGAAAGCCATGTCAATCAATTTGGCCTTGGACAAACTGTAATGCTCATGGGGTAGAATATTTCTCAACATGGCCTGTGCTTATTAACAAAAGGAACTGCTTTTATAGAGATGAAATACACAAACGAATAGAAGATATTGACTTTTGTAGCAGCATTAGTAGATCAAAAAGAAACTGAGGTGGGATTGATTCTTGCATTACTTTTATTGTGGCATGAAGTAACCCGAAAAGCAAGGTATGGTGGGCATTATAAGGCCTCTGAGGGATTCACATGGGAAAAACAATTACATGGAAAGGTAAGAATTACTAAAAACACAGATAGGTACATATATAAACTGAAGCATAGTAAATAAATTTGGCAAGTTAGCAGTACTGGTTAAGTCATCAAATGTCGACATTGTAGATATAATAGAAAAATGTCACTCTGTTATGGGAGATTCAGAATTTGAATATGCAGTTATAATGTGTAAAGAAAGGACAAGCATATCATTGGGGGGGGGGGAGTTATGACTTTGGTTAAGCATCACACGGGTTCTAAAGCAGTACAACCAGTAGACACAGGCCAGGGTAATACTGAGTCAGTCTGGCATGACATAAATGCTGGAAAAACAAAAATAAGTGTAGGAGTCTGTTAGTGGTCAGAATGACTGTGAAGAGTATATTTGTGTCCATATTGTTATTTGTCTTCATCACTTCGTAAGATCAGTGGCTTACTAATGAGAATGTCTTGCCATGAGATAATATTCACTTTCCAGATATCACTTGGAACACATTGGTTGGCAACTCTCTTGGTAACAGAACATTTCTCGATTTGCTGTTGTGACTTCTTTCTAACCAATGTGTTAGAGAGGAAACAAAAGAAAGCAGTATTGTTGATCTGGTTATCGGCAGTAATTCTTCATGTAGTGTTATGAATCTTCAAGTAAGGGCACCTTTAGGTGGCAGAGACTATAGTATATTGATGTGGGGTTTATCCAAAGAAATAACTACTGTAAAGGAAAGGGATTTCGTTTTCACAAAAGTGATTATAATGGGCTTGGATGTTGTAGTAGTAGTGGGTGATGCAAGAAAGCAAGTGTATGAGCTTATGCAGCATCAGCCAAAAAAAAAAAAATCACACCATTCCCTCCAAATGCCTGTCCAGTTCCTCCTTAACTTTATTTAACCTATCAACTTCCACGACGACAGATGGAAGTTTGTTCCAGCAATTAACCACCCGCTGGCTAAAGACAAATTTCCGCACATCTATTCTGCATGTCTTTCCTTAATTTGAATTTATGCCCCCTTAGGTTCGTAATATGAACAAGTGGAAGGATCCCATCAGAATTCAGCATGCTCAATCCATTCAAGGCCTTATACACCTCAATCATATCACCGCGCAGGTGCCTAGTTTCCAGCCACTACAATTTGAAGAATTGTAGTGGCTTAAGCTTCTCTTGGTAAGAGGATCCCTTCATTCCCCTCACCAATCTTGTTGCCCTTCTCTGTACATGCTCAAGCAAATCTACATCCTTCCTAAAATGAGGCCTCCAGACCTGTACGCAGTACTCAAGGTACGGCCTGACCATTGCCTTATACAGAGGGATAATCACCTCCTCCTCCCTTCTAGCAAAATTCCTATATATCATTGACAAAACCCCATGACCTGCCCTGGCAGCATTGCTCAGAAAACTTTGTATCTGACTGCACAATTACTCCCAGGTCTTTTTCATTTTCTACCACCTTAAGTGTAGTACCACACAGTTGGTACGTTTCTCTGGGGTTACTTCTACCCATATGCAGTACTTTGCATTTGTCAAAGTTAAAACTTCAGTTGCCATTTCTTAGACCATCTGCCCAAATTATCTAGATCCTGTTGCAGTAGCACACTGCCATTAACAACCCTGCCAACCTTTGTATCATCTGCAAACTTCGACACTAAGCCTGATATGCCTTCATCAATATCATTGATAAATATACAAAACAACAGTGGACCGAAAATCGAACCCTGTGGGACTCCACTAATAACATTAGTCCATAAAGAGCAGCACCCATTAATTACCACCCTCTGTCTTCTCCCACTCAACCATCTTTTTATCCATTGTAGCAACTTACCCTTAATACCATTCTGCTCCAATTTGTACAATAGTCTTCCATGTGCAACAGTGTCAAAAGCTTTCCTGAAATCCAGATATATGATATAAAAATTATTTTTTTGCATCCAGTTCCTTTGTAACCACATCATAATATCCTATCAAATTTGTCAGACAAGACTTTCCCTTAACAAACTCATGCTGTGTCTGAATTATTGTTGCAGTCTTGTCTAGATGATCCTGCAATGCATCTTTACCCAGTGACTCCATTATTTTACCCAGAACAGAAGTTAAACTAAATGGTCTGTAATTACTTGTGTCACCCTTCGATTCCCCTTTGTGAATTGGGGATACATTTGCACATCTCCAGTCCTGGGGACCTCCCTTGAGTCCAAGGATGCTCTCATAATTATGGCTAATGGTTCACTTAGTTGCTTTGCCACCTCCTTTAATATAACTGGATAGAGCCCATCCCTTTCATATGTTTAACTTCAACAATTTCTCCTCCACTTTGCTCTCAGTTATTACAAAATCATTAAGCACCCTGCTACAATTTGATAACCTTCTGCCATTTTCAAACCTTAATAACTCATGTGTGAATGTAGATGCAAAATACTCGTTCGGTTTGTTTGCTATCTGAGCAGGATCATCAACAGCCGAACCATTGATATCCAGTGGACCAATCAGATTCATCCCCATCCTTTTAGAGTTTATATAAGTAAAGAAATCCTTGATGTTTTTCTTAGCATCTTTTGCCAAAGATTTCTCGTAATCTGCCTTTGCCTGCCTAACCTCCTTTGTGACCTGATTACAGACTAGCTTATATCTGCCATAGGCTTCTGAGTCGCTTGATAATTTATATTCTTCTCATGCATTTTTCTTCTCTGTCACGAGTCTCATTAGTTCATTTGATAACCATTTAGGCCTAAACCTTGAACAATATTTCTTAATAGGTATGAAACTTTTAGTAGTATCCACGATTAATTCCTGGAATGCTTCCCACTTAGAATTTACTGTTGGTAACATTGTCAGTTGATCCCACTCTACTCACCTTTCCAAAAGCAAAAACGCTTTCCTTTACCCCTGATGGTAATTATATCTTTAAGTAAATCCCACATCAGTACACTGTGATCACTGCCACCTAGTGGTTCCTTTATCTGCAAATTCTAAATACATGAATGATCACTGCTGATAACCAGATCAAGAGTATTACTTTCTCTGATTGCCTCTCGAACGTGCTGCTGCAGAAAACAATCATCCAATAAATCCACAAAAGTCTGACTAGTGTGTGAGTGCCCAACCCACAAGTTCCAGTCAATATCTGGGAAGTTAAAATCCCCCATTATAAGACATTCCGATTTACTAGCCCACTCTATTTCTCTGTACAATTGTTCTTTGTACTCATTCGAGTCATTAGGCCTATAACACACTCCTACTCTTATTTTTGCTTTTGCAGTGCTTATGTCACACCAAACTGACTCAACAGTGCACTGTTCATCTATATCAACTGGATGCACTTCTTTTGATTTTATGTTTTTCTTAATTAACAGCATAACACCTCCTCCCTTCCTATCCTGTGTATCCTTTCTGTACATATTGTACTCCCCCAATTCCAGTTCTGCATTGCTTATAGCTGTGTGACACCATGTCTCTGCTATCCCAACAATATCTGCCTTTGATGTCTTGACCAACACTTCAAATTCATCAAATTTATTTACTATACTTCTAGCATTGGTATACATGTTCCTATTCTTATTATTAGTTACCCTAACACATCCCATATACCCATCTGTTTCACGATGATTGCCATCAGTCCCTGAAACCCCCAGCACCCCTCGCTCCAGGTCGCTACTTATTCTAATAGAAGTTGTGCAAGAATCACCTTCACCTCTGCCTGCGGCTACTTTTAATCTGTGAATCCCCCCAAGCTAGCAGTTTTCCGACCCACCTAACACTGCCTCGATAGCATCAGCAATTAATAACATCAGCAAATAAATGTTTTTTAAACTGTTTTTTTTTTTTTTTTTTTTAATTTAGTGGGACTAGCTAAACGTTACCAAAAAAAGTATAAATATCAAATGGGAAATGTTCAGAGAGGTAATCATAGAGGCCGCAAAGAGACAATGTTCAAGGTTTAGAACAAAATGGATGCCAAATTAACTGATGAGCTTAATGGAAGAGAAGAAAAATGCATTATAAAATTTCAAGGGATACCGAGTCCTACAGTATGTATAAACTAGTCCATAATCAAATTACTCAGGGTGTTTTGCAAGCTAAGGCAGATTATGAGAAGAGTTTAGCTAAGATTGCAAAGAAAAGTAGGGTATGGTATCACTTGAAGGAAAGGGATGAAGTACATTGGATATTAATGGCATAACTACTGATGATCCTGTTACAGGTTGCTGATAAACTGAATAAATAATTTACATCTTTGTTCACATATAAAGTTTTTACAGACAAGGTTAGCAGATTTCTCTCTAATAGGATTGCAAGTTAAATGATTTTATAACAGCAGAAAGGAAAGTAAGAGAGAAGCTACTCCAACCAAAAGTGAACAAAACGAAAGCTGATGGAATTTATCCAACTATAAAAAATTATCCAGATTCGTTAATAACTGTCCCCATTCTCCAATTTATTCAAAAAACACTAAAGCTGAGGAGAGACAGTCTATATATGATTTAAACTCTTTGCATCCAATTTTATTTTGGATATAAACATTTTCATAATTTTTTTGTCATATTTATGTTATTGTATCATATAAGTTAACATATGTTGCTGGACTATAAATACACATTTTTGGTTTTATAAACTATGACTTGAAAATATTTACATATTGTTATCTTCTATAATTTGGACTGTGCCTTTCCCTAGTCTGAATTACTGAGATTTTACTGTATGCTTTTTTGTTCTCTCCATTGTTAAGAAAACCTGTAAAGCTAGTGTTTATTATATCCAGAACACATTTGAGAACCACCATTTTATAGAGAAATCAATATTTATTCATCCTGTATATTTTTCTCTAGAATCGATTAAGGAGGTCTTTCAATAAGGGATCTCAATCAACTCCTGGAACACCTAGGAAAGCAGTGGGAATAGGAAAGTCTCCCGTATTAAGAAGAAGAGGAAGTAGTCCAGCAGGTGGTCTAAGAAATCATTCACCAGGGCAGACACCTCCACACCAAAGAAAAGTTTTGCAAAAGCCAGTGATATGTTCAGATACAGTGAATGGTATGGAAAGCATTTCTTTTTGCACTAATAATTCTTTAAATGGTGAAACAACAAGAGGTATCAGCTCCTCTACCTACTCTATACTGCCACCACTCAGAAAACAGGACCCTAGTGGAATTGGTATGGTTTATAGTATGACTAATGGTTGTTTTAACATTGATAGAGAAAGAGCTAGTAGTGAAGACAACAGTGTGGTATCTCTAACACCTACTAGTTCTAAATTAGGTTCTTTATTAAATGACTGTTACGCTGATCCAAATGGCATTTCAAATGACTCTCTGGAGCACAATTTTGATGATGACTCTCCAAATTTGGATCCAAATGGAGCTTTTTTTCAAGCCCAGCATGAAATTTCTGCTTTAGTACTGCATCTGAAAAATCTTGGTCAGAACTACGATAAGCCAAAGTGTACCACTGACATTGATATTGATAAATTTATTGCTGCAAAAGAGGCACTTATTGCAGAGTCCAGACAGTTTGTTACTGCTTCAAAGCTATTTGTGAAAAGTGCAATGGAATCATCTGATAGGATGGTTGAAAACATGTCTTCTTGTGTTACACTTCTTGATAGAATTTTTACAGTGAGTGAACTAGTAATTACACACACAGCAGCAGAAGCACAAGTGTCAGCTTTAGTAGAGAGACTTAAAGGAGTTGCACTAGCATATTCACATACTGTAGATGCAGCAAAACGAGCAGTTGGTCGGGGAATCACAAATCCTCACATGGGGGTTTTGATGCACCAAGCTACAACATTAGCCACTGCTCTTACCTCTCTTATGAGGACTCTACGTTCTCTCACTCCCCTCTAGTGAAAATTCAAAAACTGGTTAAATGCACTGAAAGCATCTTTGTTACCGGGTAAATGATATAATGTAAATGAATGTTCTGTAAGCTTGATAAGGTTGGCCACATTCAAAGAGCACTGGTATGGCTCCCATAACAGGGACTGTACTTAAAAGGTATGGATATTTGTGTATCCAGCAGGATTTTTGTTTGTTTGTTTTCTTGTTAATGCTGTCTTCCATGAACTAACTCAAAGTGAATCATTTTTAATACATGCTTTGTGAGGTAAGATATGGAAGATTTATCTGATAAAAATCATAATGTCAATGGTTACTATTACACAGTTTAATATTTTTATCTGTTTTAATTCATATAATCTTCCGATAAAATAGAAATGTTTCTCCAGGACCACTTAGTGTTTACAGTGGAAATTATTTCCAAATGTTAAATTACTACATTTGTATCTTGCTGTCATCAGAAGTTTTACTTGTTCATATCAAAAGTGTAAACTTCTAAGACAAACTGCCAATCATCTTTATTGTTTGATAAAATATGCAAATATCAAAGGTCCATACTTCATATTACTGTGACATAGAAATAATTCGGAATGATAAAATTATGGAACTGCCTTAAAACTAACAAACTATCATATATATTGCCAAAAAATGTTAGAACTAAATAGTGTATGTTTGCCAAGAAAAAACAGTTTTTAAGCAAAAAAAAGTGCCGCAAGGTTTCAAAATGTACATAAAGAACAGTTAAAAAAATATATCTTATACAACAATATTTTTGGCAGATTACAAGATAGAAATACTGATATGTTTATCTCTCTTAAATTTAGGTTTTCCTCACTTCCAGTCAAATAAAGCAAAATATAATATAATTTATTGAAATAAGCGAAATATGATTTTCTCAGTTGCTGAGTTTAGCCAAAGATTAATGTCATTATTAAATAAAAATAAATATTAGTATTCACATTGGAAAGTCTTAAGATTTTACACAGGTTTTTTTTTTTTTTATTTTTCTTTCCTGATTTGAATGCTGTTGTATTACATTATAATTAAAATAGTTACTTTCTAATTATCCTCTTATTCCAATGTTCCCCCCATATTTCATTTTTGCTATTTCAATGATATTATTTATTTAGCTATGTTTTGTCCTCCAAATTTTTCACATGCTCCCCCAGTTATCAGATAAGGTTTTTTTCCTTCTTTTTTTAAGGAGACAGGGAAAACTTTTTGGGGGAAAAAAAATCCTTAAATTTTATCATAGCGTCAATTCAGCAGTGAGCAAATGAAAAGCTGGGGATTCAGTTTTAACAGAAGGCAGGTGTGATGTGCTCATCCATTAAGCCTCACAGATAAAATGAAGTTTATTTCTATGGTTTCAACTTTTAAGAAAAATTATTTCATATTTTAAGAACTAGAGATTTTGGTTTTAAGTTTATGATATATCTGGAAGGTCCAGAAATATATGTCAAAGAAAAATTCACAAGCTTAATAAATGATCACATAGATATGATAAAAAACATGCACAACAAAATTATTTAAATAACAGGTAAACTGTAAACAGTTGCCAAAATTTCTCAAATTTAGCACCATTCATTTCAGATTTGGAAACTAGTCAGCTATGGCCTTTTGATATTAAAAATAAATTAAACTGCTTTATTTATAATAAATTAAGCTTTCAAAAATTTTCTGACATTAAGGTCCTACAAGTATAAATTGTTTTAATGGTGGCAGGGATTATTATTTTACTGAACCTGTCTTCTGAAACTAGTAAACATGTTCTGTTTTAAGACTACCCTTGGAAAATATGAGCTCTAAATTTTCAAAACTTATAATGCATATATTCATTTAAAATCATAAAAGCTATGATCCAAATATAAGATAACCTGATTGACCAATACAAAATATTTCAGTGGTTTTAAAAGTCTTAATTTGATCACCCTCATAAAATCAGAAAAATAATTTCATTCTCACACACAGTGCAATCTCAATATACCACCTCGTTATATGCAGTTTTGCATATAATGCGAGTGTGAACATGTTCCCTAAGAGGGATAATATATATATATATCTCTTAGGGAACATGTTTACACTCACATTATATGCAAAACTGCTTATATATACAGGCAGTTTTCGCTTTGAGTTCCCGGGTTTGCGAGTCCCCCCCCCCCCCAAGTATCAACAAAATCGAAAATATGAACATTAATTGCAAAAAATGAATGTTATACATTTAAAAATACCACATTCCAAACCACATGCATAGCTATACAATACAGTTTACCCCGCTTTACGATATTAATCAGTTCCAGAGACACCATCGCATCATTAAAATATCATAATGTGAACCCAATAACACATTGTTTTTTGGTAATTCGTTTCAAGATCTCGGAAGTTGAAATTTTCGCTGTATAACTAAGCTATTTATCTCTCTAAAATGTCATTTTTAAGGTCACGCTCATGACCTTAAGGCCATATAAAAGGTCGCGAGTGTGGTTTGTAAATTGTATTAGTTACCAATTCAAATCATTAAAATGCACTAAACTTTCATCGTTATCATATATTCCATTATAAGAATCAATTACGCCTTTGTGATATTTTTCTAAAGCACATTTCTGGAGGTCACGACCATAAAACAATAAAAACAATTTTCACTTTCCGATTTATTGGGCTTTTCTGTTACTGCAAGCAATTATAAATGGGTAGTAAACTTGATCTTCTTGCATTTGCAAAAATACCGATAGCTGGAATTGTGTGGTTTTTTACATTATTATGGTGAAATGTGTTTCCCGTTTACTGAAATCTTCAATCGTATAAAACATATAAATAAATTTTCAGAATCTTCTCTTCATTCCTTTTTTTTTTTTTTGCTTCGGAAACTTATTTCACACGAATCTTGTTAGCTGCAGTTTGTGTGTGCCGTTAAAAATTGCTTATGCATGCAATCATGAAATTTATAATTAAATGAGAAGATTATCTTGGAAATAAATGCCTCTTGAAACATTTCTGAAGAAGGCAACGAAACGAGTCAGCAAGTGCCAAGCCAATAATGAATGATCAACGAGTGTGCATTTAGTCGATGATGATGAAGAATAAACATTCTTTAACATTTGTAAGTTGTAAATAATTTCTCTATTATTATAATTTACTTGATTTTACAGGCTACATTTTAATTTCTTTTGAAAAATCAATCATTGTTTAAACTAACTAATTAGCTAACTAATTTCATAGTTGAGAACGTAACCCCTATTTTTAACCTTATGTCTATGGGAAATAAATTCCCGCTTTACGAGCGCGTGCTAGGAACAAATTAACTCATAAAGTCGAAAACTACCTGTACACACACTGTTTAATAAAAAAAAAAAAAAATATTACAACAGAAACTGGCAGACTATATCTTGCAGAGGGGGGGAACCAGCTACTGCAATGGTTTCAAGTGTGGATCACTAAGCTATTGCATTCTCTTCTCCAATATAATTCCCTCAATTAGAAATTCAATTTTTATAAACAGAAATAATTACTATGGATGTTAATTTTCTCTCCTATCTTTCCTCAGTTAGATACAATAAAAATTACATCAATGAAACATTAATTGCACATGGGACACTCACAAAACTAAACATTTTCCTCTGATGGGGGGGGGGGGAACCCACTACCATATTTGTCAGTTGCAATGTATTTGTAAGGAACAGCATGTAATATATATATATATATAGATATACATTAAACCCCCGCTATTCACGGTATCTGTATCACGTATTCATAGGTCGCTGATTTAATATAAAATGAAACTGAAAAAAAAAAAAAAAAAAAAAAATGTGAATTTTAAAGTGCCATGAACATTTTCCGCCATAAAAAAATATGGGCTAAAATTATCTTTCCCGGTCAAAACAGCGCTAAGTGGGTGGGGGGGAGAGTGGTGACAAAATCGCAGCGTGGATGTTTCTCGCTCATCCTTGTTAAGTATGTGTTATGCGCTTGTCATGGAAGGTTTCGTCGTTTACTTTTAATTTATATGCTTATAAATTCAATAAATTTATCAATTTATAAATTGATATCCTTACAAAAGTGAATCTACCGTTTTGCAGTGTAAAACAGACTTTTTCGAGCATTTTAACGGAAGAAAGTGACTTTATTGTGGACAAGTTCTTTCTAACCCGTACAAAAATATGGCTACGAATAACAAGGGAAATGTGAAAAGATCAAAGAAGGTGATGACATTAGCGAATAAAATTGAGTTATTAGACAAAATTTCTAATGGTGAAAGTGTATCCTCAGTGGCAAAACATTATAAAATCAATGAGTCAACGGTACGATCAATCAAAAAAATCGGAAGAAAAAATCCACCGTAGTATCCGTTAAAACGTGCTAATTGCTTCAAAAATTTGCTCTGTAACTCGTGATGTTAAATTAGAAAAAATGGAAAAGGCTTTAAATCTGTGGATGGAAGACCGGACTCATAATAAAATTCCGTTAAGTTCACTCATCATTCGTGAAAAGGCAAAACTCCTTTATCAACACTTTAGCGAAACTGGTGATAGCACTGGCGGGATAAGTTTTTTAGCAAGCAAAGGCGCTGGTTTGAAAGATTTGTTTGAAATTTCTAATAAGTATTAATTTAATATTAAATTGTTTCTTATTTTCAATTCGGTGTCATATGCTTACATTTCACTATGTACATAGTCATATTATAAAGGTACATATAATACATACATAGACAAAATTTTAGACTAGTTTTTCTTATACATTTCATACTTTGGAGCGGAACCCCTTTATTACTATGGGAGCCATAACTCAGTATTCGTGTTTTCGGTATTCGCGGCATTTCACAGGAACGTAACTGTATATATATATATATCCCCCCCCCAAGATGAAACCACATTTAAAATAGCAAAAACTGGCAAAGGTATAAGTGCACAAATTGATAAACATTTTGTATATTTTTATAGTTTGCTATTGGCTGCAGTTAGTATTCTCTGTAATTATACTACAGTACTGTGAAATTCACTTGTGTTATTCATAGTAGATTTTACTCATTGGAATCCAGATGGTGACCCACCCTTATTACACTATTTTCTATGGGGAAATGGTTTCTGAAATAGTTTTTGCCTATGCAACAATTTTCAGGAATACCTTAAACCCAGTATTACCTGTTAGCAAAAAAAAAAAAAAAAAAAAAAACAACACTACACATACACTTGCTTATACCATACAACTTGTCTGTTGAAAGAAGTTTATAACAATTATATCTTTCTGTAAAGAAATGCAGCATTGAATATTGATACATGTTATTCTAATTAAGCCTTATTACTTTAAGGCATCAAAAGAAATTGGAAAGAGACATTTGTTTGCATTTGATTATTAAACATAAAACAACTCATTGTAACAAAGTTAGTATATCACGCTTCATAAAATAGTAGGTGTAATGAAATTACTGTACTTTTTTTTTTTTTTTTTTTTTAAGCCCTTGAACCCAAAACTTTTAGGATGTCAACTAAGTGACATTATAATTATGTTACATATATTTGTCTGAAGCTATGATTATGTAGCTGTACTTATTTCTTATTTATGGTATGTCTCATTTAGCAGCATGAGATTGTTAACAAAAACTGACAATTTTGAAACCTTAACTGCTGTTTAGTAATTTTAAAGTATAGCATTATTAAAAAAATGGTGACAGTGCATTCACCATTCAAAAGATTTAACCCCATTTCATCTGACAACCAAATAGTAAAACTAAAAAGAAAGTGCAGAATGTAATTTGCTTAATAGGTCATCCTTTAGTCATTGTATATTCATGTTAATAAATAGAAAGGGGGGAAAAAAACTGGGTAAATATTTTATCTTCAGCTATAACAGGTTAGCTTATAATGAGAGTGTTAAGTGACACCAGCATTGTGTCGAGGTTGTACTGTATTTATAAATTTAACTGAAAATTACTAATGTATGACTTGAGGACAGGTATGTAAACATGAATTAAAAACTGCTGCTCTGCATAGAAAGAAACAGATTTATTAAAATAAAATAGCTGCCAACAAGCTAAAAATTTTAGAAAAAAATTTTAAAGTTAGACATATAAAATATCTAACTATATATAATTTTAGATTTATAGGGAGAGAATTTATATGGCCGGGGGAACTTCCTTTCCATACCACAGCCCAGACCAGATGCACGAAGTTTAGAACATGCAACAGACATGCAAGTTCTTCATTTTGGAAGAACCCAGTTTTGCCATGGAGGAAAATGTTAAAAAAAATAAAAAAAACTTGACCAAAACTTTATTGCAGTACCGAAATATTTAAATTTCAAATGATATAATGCAACATTCCCTCCACAGTCATTGAATAACTTCCAAAATATAAATCAATAATTTATCTAACTTAGTTTAAAATTTTCTATAAAACTGTAAGCATTTGAATAATCATTAAGAAGTTATTTTCTGCCTTAGTTTAGTAAATATGTTTCCATGCAGAGTATTTGTTCATTCAACTGAAAGTTTAATAAAAAATTTTGATATAAATACAGAAAGCCATAAGTATAAATTATTGCTGAATTATGCTGCTATGACTTTTGCTTTAAGTGAAGAACTCAGATGAAATTTTAGTGTTAAAAGTATCAAAATATGAATATATATATAAACGTAATAGCCAACAGTGTAGAAAGAATTTGTTAATAACTGTATAAATTGGCAAATAATAAAATGCAACAGTGCTAATTCTTTCTTTAAATTGCATACTGCAAAGGGCTAATGTTGGCCCAATATTTCTTCATTGTTTAGTTTTTCCACGTCTAATTTTTAAACTTCTCATACCACCATTTGGGGATGTACCATCCAATTTAAAAACCACTGATTTTAATTGTTAAATTTAAATAATTAAATTTACTTCACTTAGTTATAATCAAAACTTAATCTATAAGCAAAACAATTAGAGAAAGTTACAAAAAATCAAAAAGTGATCGAACTCAACTAAGAAAAGTTATGCATAAATATTTGTGGAGATTGTGTAAAAGAATGAAAACCAGCTACTAGAACAACATTACATTTCTTAAGAGTAATTTTAATCTTTTGTCAAACAGTATTATAATGTAGGAATATACACTGGTGTTCAAAGAAAGTGCATCACCTAGGAATTTCACATTTCTTACCCTTTTTCACGATAGTACGTTACATTAATGACTAGCACATTGCAAATAGAATTATAAACAAAGGATATTTATTAATAGTCAAGGCAAAGCTAAATACTATTTGACAGGTGCTCTCAAATATTCCAAAATGACCATTTGCAACCTTTATACAACAGTTTTGGTAAACATGACAATTATGGCTGAAATGTTATCTTTTGACAAACTGAAGCAAATTGAAAGCTTCTGCCCTCAATTTGCTTCAGTTTATCATTTTAAATGGAAAACAAAATTAAAAGTTCACCAGGTGCAAACTGGTATTTAGTTGAACAGCCTCTGGCCCTGATGATAGCAGCACACCTTCGGGGCATTGGCAAGATCAATTTCTAAAGATAATCAACTAATAGTTTGTGGTTCCGAACACGAATTATGCTTCCTGAAATTTCCAAAGGGTCTTTGGTTCCTTTCTGGTAACTGCAGATTCCACACGATGCCAACAGTTTTCTATAGGATTCAGGTCTGGGCTGTTTCCTGGTCAGCTAAAAGTTTGTAACGGACCGTTCTCTTCTAACCATTTTTTCACCTGTAACAAATGTAAACTTTGAACCTCTAATGCAGAAATGAAGCTAAAGTAACTACAGAAGTGCCTACTTACACTTTTCACCCGATGACAAGGAGCAGAGCCATCCTGAAAGATGCAGTTACTTGGCAGGTTGAAATGGTCTCTAATGGTTGGCAGCAATTTTCCTTCCAATGTAGCCAGGTATCCATTGGCATTTACGGAACCTTTTATAAACTGCAGGTGACCTACTCCGCGATACGAAATGCACCCCCATATCATTTGGCTGGTAGGCAATTTCACTATAGACACCATACAGTCTGGATGGTATTCTTCACCACATCTGCAGCAAATCGTTTGTCTTCCCTCAGAGCCATGCAGGTTGAATTTCTTATTTTAGAAAATAACTGACTTCCATTGCTTAGGGGTCCATTTGACATGCTCCTTACACCAAATTAATCGGGCCTATTTCATTTTTTGTGCGAGGGGGCTTCTTCTTAGTGTGATGGGCTACAAGTCCATTTTTGTAGAGGCATCTTCTGACTGTTACTGCACTTGCTACTACTCTTGTATGTTCTTCACATTCTCTTTTCAGCTCAGATGAAGAAGCATTATGGTTTTTAAGGCATAAGTACTTCAAAATGCACTTCCTTTTTTGTTATCAGCAGAACCAGTATTTTTGAATTTGGAATCTATGTACCCTGATATAAAATCATGCTGTATTTGGAGATTTGCCATTTCCCAATATTCCTTGGTGAGGAATATTGCTGATGGGAATGAAGGGATCCTCTTACCAAGAGAGGCTTAAGTTTTGCAAATTGCAGTGGCTGGAGACTAGGAACCTGCAAGGTCTTGAATAGGTTGCGTACACTGAATTCTGATGTGATTCAGTTGTTCAGATTACAAACCTAAGGGGGCATAAATTCAAATTGAGGAAAGACAGCTGTAGAATAGATGTGCGGAAATTTGCTTTTAGCCAGCAGGTGGTTAATTGCTGGAACAAACTTCCATCAGTCATTGTGGAAGTTGATAGGTTAAATAAATTTAAGGAGGAACTGGACAAACATTTAGAGGGAATGGTTGTGTGAATTTTTTTTTTGGCTGATGCTACATAAGCTTATAAGTTTGCTTTCTTGCATCACATGCCATGATTACTTACAAGGAGGTAACAACCTTTTAGCATTCCGAGTTACTTTTACCTGTTCTGTAAAAGTTCCAGTCTTTTGTGATCTTTTGTGTCCACTGTTTCTGAGACATTTTGCTTTTTATCTGTCACTTTTTTTTGTTTCCTGTCTTTTCCACTTTACAAGGAAGCTTCACTACTCAATGTTTATTTCACTAATTCCAGCTTCATTTCTAATTTTCTTGAAAATTTTCAATGTTGTCAGAATCAGTGGAAGATGCCACAGGTGAGTAATCTGTTGTAAAATTGGGATCAGCACAATTAGCTGAAACAGACAATAAAGTCAGTCAGCAATATTATGACATTGTATCTTTCAAATACATAATGTTATAATGAATAAATTATAATAAAAACCAAACTATCACATCAGTCATTTACAAAATAAATTCTTCTATTTTTAGAGAATAATGGCATGTCTTGAAATGATTCATTGAAAGAGTAAAAACAATCAAAGAAATTATCTTTACCTTATGGAGAACACTGTGCAACTCAAAACGTGATGATATTCTGCAAAATAAACAAATAACAGCACTTGTCAGTGATATTGTCACAACAATAGTTGAGAGACACAACTGACTTATCATAATCTTGTGCATAATCATGTTTGAAATGTTGAGAAACACAAACTGACGCAAAGGCCATCTGGCAGTTACTAAGCAACTGCAACTTGTGACACTTTTCTCATAAAAGAATAGGTCTTTTGGAGTTATTTCATATCAAAAACTAAAAAATGATAATTTTTGAGTTATGACAGTCTTCTTCCAAAACAACGTTATGTACTCAAATCTTGTAAATATTAACTCCTGGACTCCCCTAGAATTTTTATTAACAATTAACAGCCACATCTTAAATGATGTCAGTTATAGATAAACTGTGTACATAACTGAAATCTAATTCTATATAATCGATCTGAAAATTTTACATATAAAAATAGTAATTTTTCTGTTTCATGGAACAAAAACTGGAGCAGCAAGGTTGGGGTGAAAACAACTGAACACCTTTTGTGTGATCCAGTTAACTCAGAATTGATCTCAGTTTTCTCAAAAATTTCTAGTAAGGAAATCACAGGAATCAAATTTAACTCTCATCCACTCAACAGACTAACTATATTATTATAGTTAATAATAACATTACACAATAATATTCAGATAATATTATTATAACCAGATGCAGATTTGGCAGATAATATCACTAAATGATAATGTGCCAAATTTATTGATGCCTCAAGAACTAACACACAAATCTGAAAATAGAATGAAAAATTGTTAGATATACAGTTGTTATTTGGTTTTTTAGGAACATTAGCAACTAAGGCCATATTGCCCCGGGGATGTGCGGTGGTTATTTCCTGATCTTTCCACATCCTCCGTATTTGGTTGTCACGGGCTCAAACCCCGGTCTAATCAAGAAGCGTGTGCTACGCACTGCTGATCCTGGCTACGGAGGCGCCTAGATATACAGTCTAACATAAGGTATTACAAACACTCATAACACAGGATACAGTTATTTGTAGAAATTCACATTTGCTCTGCACTAAAGAGAGAGCAAGTGCAAATTGCTAACAAACAAAAACTGAAAAGTGTAAAAAACAATACCTGAGTAAAACCCTCTACATCTTTATTGCAAATTTATAATAGTAATTTTTAAAAAATTCTATTTAAAGAAAAATTAAACATGTTCTACATTCTGTTTGTGAATAATTATTTTTTAACAAAGAATTCAAGGGTGCTCTGCTTTCCTGATTAATTCCTGAATATTACAATTACTTGATCAGTATATGCAAATAGTATTTTATAAATAATTATTTAACAACTCTAAGACAACATTATAGTGAGACATACTTTTTACATTTTCAACTTCATATCAAAACTACAATTTTAATGGCTGAATAATAACTTTTTTTTTTCTCATAACAAAATAGTAAGCTAGTGAAACATATTTCTTCAGTAATATATTAGAAAGAAATTTTAAATGCAGTTAAAAAATACTTTGTTAATTTTAACTCTGTTCGTTTTATTATAAATAGGATGATGATAATTGTAAAGTTTATATAAATTGGACTGCTTAAGAAGTAGCTATTATGGCATTTTAAGCAGTGTCTGTCTGGATACAAAGGGTAAAAAATCAACCAATTATGCACTGCAGTACTCATTAATATCATGAATTATTGTAACAAACGAAATGATGTAGCATGGTATATTATCTTAGTTTGATATTGTTTCCCACAGCAAAATATGTTTTATATTTTGTAGTTTATCAGGTAAATCATATGGGGACTATGAATAATTTATTTAAAAATTAAGTATCCAAATTTGTATACACAGTTTTGAGTGCTGGCACATGGAATTTTACCATATGCTCATTTTATAAAACTTAATGTTAAAAGTTAAGTTAAATTATTCACCTTACAATTGTCCTTACCAACCTAACTTACCATTTGAATGCATACCATAATTTAAATGTAGAGTATATCAATATAATAAGTCAAAACAGAACAGCTTTATATGGGAGTTAAAAAGGAAATAAACATAAAAAAAGATGGAGTTAGGAAAGTAACAAAATATTGGAATATGTTTCCATGGGAAATACTTATGTGAGAGCCTTCCATGTTGGAACAAATAGCATGCGTCTTATGGATAAAATGATGGGACCAAAACTTTTTCTCAATTAGAAAATGAGAATATAACCCATTTATCACAAGAAAACAAATCTACAAAAGGTGTTAGTACTGAACGAAGACACAAAGTTACATTCCTCTCAAACTTAGGTTAGGTGAAACTTAACAATAAAGTGTGCATTCATGAAGTGTGAGAACCAACACCATATGCAACCTTATTTAATTATATAAGGTATATATATAGTAAACTCCTATTGTAACACTCCCTACCTATAGCACTCTTCCACTTTTAACACTTTTATTCTGACCTCATGTCAATCTTCCTAAGAGCCATACATTCTTTAACATCTATAACTTTTTATGCTTTCCTGCTTGTTATCACTTTAAGGTGCAATAAAGCTTAGGAAGAAAGAATAAACCTAGAATATATCCTCTTTCTTCTTTGGGAAAGGGATGATAGAGACTGAATTCTATGAATCATTTTTAGTGCAGTTTGTTTCCTTCATAGAAATCATTTCTGGTACAGATAATGATTGTTCATTTCATATTTACTCAAAGCCTTGAAGTTAGAAAGCTTGGTTGTCTAGCCATTTATCATTGCATTCACATGTTTTTAAATTCAACATTGCTTGTCTGCTTTCCCTGCCAGCACAGTAATCCATATCTTTTGTGCATATTTACCATAGCATGAAGAAATTTTATTAAGGCATTATTTTTATGTTAAAATACTACATTTATCATGTTTAAAATATTTAATATATGTTTAGTTTAATCTAATAAAATTTTTATGAAATTTTTTTATTCTTTTTGATATCATTCAAAAAAAAGTTGGTGCCAAAAAAGAAAGCATAATACATTTGAGGAAATATAAAATAATAGCCCCCAAATGGGGGAAAGGGTTCCTATTTAAAATGCATTTTTGCTTACGATGCCCTGAGCATTATACACTTATGTGAGTTTCCTCTGTATGTATATATATTTTATATATATATAAAATCATTTATTACTATCTAAACGAGATAGGGACAATACCTCAATACAGACAAGCTAAAAGGGTTTACATATAAGAATCAGTAATAACATATAAAATAGCTGCAAGAGGCTAAAATAAAATAAATAATAAAAATGCAAAAAAGGTTGAAATCAAGGTCTATCAATATCACTTCCTTTAACAAGTTCTTAACTGGTGATAAAATAAAAAAAGTGTTTGGTGATTTTGAAGATTTAAAAGAAAATGCTCAAGGGTATATTTATTGGCACACTGGTAATATTTGCAATTATAAAATATCACTAATGATAAATAGAAGATATAATGGCATATAAGAAAATATAATTTCAAGGGTTCCTAAATTGTGTTAAATCATGATTTTAACTCTCATCTGATATTTGTTCTTAACCCTTTCATTACTGATTTTCCCAGACATATATGGGTTCTGCGAGTGAATTTCTTCATGAAAGTTTTAAGTTTTGTAAAAATAAAAACCTTGCATTTAAATATTAATTTATTCTTATTTTGACATGATTTCTCAGCATTATTGTCAAAAATCATAATAGAATTAAAATAATAATAATAAAAAAATCATAAAATATGGTTAAAAAATGAACTTATCATTACTTTTTTATTTTAAGCAATAATATCCTCTACATCTATTTATGTATCACATTTTATCTCATCAACTTCTAGATCTGAATTCCAGAGAATTTCTTGATTTTCAGTTTTTTGTAAATCAAAATGAGACTACATTGGCCAACAAGTGTGATGTCCTCTGATTTTTAAAACTAGACAAATTAAGATAATTCATACATAAATGATATACCATATGAAGTGTACTTGAAATGACCATGTAAAAACAGATTCTACGTACACAAACATGGAAAGCTTAAAAGAAATATGTAAAATTCTGTTAATACATTTTTCCAAGGAACTAACTGACAAATAATTCTCAAAAGAACTTATAAGGAAAAGAAAGTTCATATTATACATAACTTAGTAGTACTGAGAATTATCTTGTCTTAGGTATTTGATAGCCAGTAGAATTCCATAAACAATGTTATGGTTTTAATTCTCAAGATAGAACAAACTTCCTTGATTACAACTTGTGTCAAGAAGCACTACTGTTAAACAAATAACATCATAAAAATGCTAGCCTGTTCATGTTTTGACATTTGGTTACTCATTGATTATTGAATGGTCTCAATTAGCAAATCTCTGACTGCGATTAATGAAACTGTTCTATGTTGGTCACCATGGGTGTTACTGGTTGCCATGCTGACCCTCTCCCCCTTACTTTGTTTACCTTTTTGGGGTGCGATTTGTCCATAAAAGCAACAGATATCTTTAATGCCAACAAGTAGACTATTTATAAAAATGGCTTACTTCTTGGCATTAAAGATGCCTGTTGGTTCATATCTTTTGTCTTAGCTCTTCTAACTGAAACGTGTGAAACAATTTAGTTTAGAGCATCTCAAGATGTTTGCTGAGGGCACAGTGCACACTGGGGCTGCAAGCATAGTGGAAGTTCTATGGTGATAATAAGCTGAGGTTTAATAATTTTAATATATTACTTATAGGGGTGACAAATTTTCATCTTGCAAACACTAAAATGAAAGCTGATATACTACATGTAGCGCTTATAATTTTAATTAATGTTACTAATAATGGTACCATGAGTTTTTTTTTTATTATAATTTTTCAATGATATTAATGTGGGTAGGATTGTTAATAGCAATAACCAGGATATGTTACTACAAGACAGATCAATTATACAATTACTCTAAATGACGCATCTAGACAACAGTAAACTTTGGTTAAATTCTCAATTAGTGTATAACATACACAACATGGCCGAAGATGACAAAGATCTAGAGTTGGTAGTTTAGTTCAGAAACAAGTTCTCTCAGTAACACATAAGGTTACTAGGAGAGTGTATGGGATTCCGTCAAAGATATGCATGATTTTTCGAGTATAGATAAAGAGGTAATTATCCCACTTTATGAATCAGCAGTCAGATCACATTTTGCATGTTACATACAGGCCTGGAAATAGATTTATTTAAAAGAGTATAGAGGAGAACAAGAGTAGTTATGAATACAGAGATATTTCTACAGGATGACTCTGTAGAAATCCATAGACTGAAGAAAGATGACTGGATGTAAGAAATTTTTCTTTTAGTCAAAGGTTATTAACTACTGGAACAAATTACTACATAGCCTTGCAGGGTCAGAAAACATATAGATTTAAATCAGAATTAGCAGATATTTTCAGGAGAGAAAACAAACTAAGAGGCTTTCTTTATGTTGGATGCTATATAAGCTTTGCTTCTTCACATCTTCATATTGTCCTGCCACTTTTAATACCAGTTCTTTGGCATGGTATGATGAACTTTGGAGTCAGGTGAAAATCTATTGCTTCTCTCAATGTGCCTTACCAAAAACACTTCTAGTATCTTGATTTGAAATAAACAGCCTTAGAGAACGGGTTCCATGAACAATGATGTAGGAGAGAGAAGCAAGCAGCAAAACTTCTGCAAAACTATGAAGTAGAAACAGTAGGAATGTGTTAGAAACATGGTAAAATACTGAAAAAGCTTAAACATTTTATGTGCAAACTCCTATTTTGTGCAGGAAAGCTTTAAACTGGAGAAAATAACTTGCCTTATGAACAATATGTTGGGACTAAAAAATTTAGACATCTTATACAAGGAAATTTCTTAGGCAGGAATGCCTTTAATAAGTTTGTGTTTAGAAACGTGGAAAAATTATAAGAATTTTTGGTTGGATAGTTAAAATAATCACATGTGAGTTAAAATAATCAGATGAGATGAATGGAATCCAGAGGATTCCATTCATTTGTAACATTTAACTGGAACATATGAATCATAATAATTGGATTAACTGGGATTTTTAATGTTTACAGTGTCTGTGATATTTAAACTGTGGTTTGTAGAGTCTTAGGAGGCTATGATGGTTTCAACAAAGAAAATTATAATACAAATTAAGTTTATTGACCCTGGTAGTAGAAGGAAAGAGATCATAGGGACAGTGAAAATCTTGAGTAGGGTTGAAGGATGGACCTTCCAGGAGAGCCTCTACAGGATGCAATCTTACAAGATCTTCCATGTTATAGATCCTGTAAGATTGTGTCTGAATGCCTTCCACAACATGTGATATACCATCAACTCGGATAAATATGTCACCATGTGGATGTTATAGGCACTCCTGTAATACTGTGTATGCTCCCTGCCATAACTTAGCATCCACTCCGAATTTTACTGATTGATCAGTGTAGAAATTTATGTATGAGTTCTCTATTCATGTTTTGAAATGAAATTTTTAAACTTTTAGTTTTGTAGATTCAGTGATATTCTCTTTAGGCCAATGTTGTCACATCAGCCTAAAGAGAATATCACTAATTGATTAATGGTTTAAGTTCATTATAAGCTGCTAGTCAGACTTGCTGGCAAGATGTAAACATAGTTTACAAGAAGTTGTACTGTTACTAGATGAAGTTTTATTATTTATTTTTTTGTTGCTGTCAACTTTGTAATCTTTTTGTTTTATGCATAATGGTATACTCTTGAAAACAACATATATTTTAACAGCTACAAATACCTTTATCAGAATATTTTTTTATCATAATTTGATGTTTATTAATCTCTGTTTAGAATGCATGGTCATTTCAAGGTAATTTTTCAGTAACGTCTTGGTCATCTTCAATAAATAATTTAAGTTGCAAATTATATTTACATAGCTTCCCTTCTTTGCTAGCAAGAAAAAAAAAGACAGTAATTGACAATGCAGAACTAAACTAGTTGAACATTTGCTTTATTTATATTTAATAAAATAAGCAAATTATTCAAAGGGTACAGGCTTGTGAAATTATTATTTGGGAAGTTTTACCAGTTAACTAGAAGTACTGCAGAAATTTTTTTAAGTTCATTTATTTTCTATTGCTCTTCAATATTTTTTAATCCAATTTACAGAACCAAATGGAATAATGTAATTTTATTAGCCTGTTACTTTACTACAGGTGTGCATATGTGTGTGAGAGAGAGAGAGAGAAAGAGAATGTTCTAGCTGTATTACTGCAATGTAGGACAATAACTGCACTTAACTAAATGAGTATATGTATCAGTAATCTGGTTTATAAACAAGATGCTTTTCATAATATAACATTCCAATATCACAAATAAAGTATACTTTGTCAACATGATTTTTTACTGCTATCATTATGCCCTGCTTTAGACCTACCACCATTGTATATTTTTGTAGTTTTCTTGTTTATTCCTTATTTTTTAAGGAATGTGAAAAAATTCATACAGTATATCAATTACATAAAATCTATGGCATTATTGACATGGATAAGGAGAAAAATTAAAATCAACATATGGCTAGGCCTAACAGGTGTATGTCATTCATCCAAATTTTATTTTTGTGTTATGGTTTCTTATATGGAAATTAAACAATTGTGTGAGAGAGTGTTTGCATCCTTCTCTGCAATACAATATAAAGTAAATTTTTAAGGGTGCTTGGTTGTAAGATATGCAATCAATCTTTGCTACTAATTTTTATATATACACCATCTATCATTATCCTTATAACTAGATAAATAATATGTAAAAAAAAAAAAAAAAAAAAAATACATAAGTATTAGTATAACTAGCAATAAAATGATTTTACATTATAAAAATAAACTTTTACCTTAAGAAACAAGCTATTTGTGAAAATGTAAATGCTTGTTTCCTTTATTTTAGAATTAGACCTAGAAAGCAATTCTCTTGTATTTAATAGTTTATGATAAGAATTTGATTATTCTACAATATATCATGTTCAGTAGTATTCTTTCTTTCTTAGTATACTGTAAAACAGACTAGTTTGAAATATTATGCTATATTGTGATTTGAATATTTCCAGCAATGAGGCAGGTGGGTCTATTCTTAATGAAAGTAATCAATGTTATAGTAAAAAATTTTCTTCCTCCAATAGTAACACCAACGTTTAACGGGATACTGAAGTAAGATCAAACTACTAATTGTTTCAGTAAGAATAACAATCACTTAATTAGAAACAAGAAAAGATGATGGTTGGGATGAATGGGTACACTTTTAATTAGCAATATGTTCTAGTTTTGGGGGAAAAAAGTAATGAATAAAAACTTAACTGTTTTTTATAAATGGAATATGGAATGACCTAATAATAAGTCATTTTACCACACATGGCACCGATTCAGTGTTATTCCACATTTTAATTCTATTCAGTGAAAAGCAAGTTTCTTATATACATAATTGTGGTATCTTTGTACTGATGAACATTTTTAAATTGAAGCTGTTATTATATTGGCATCCAAAGAATATAAAATGTTAGCCATTTCTTGTATACATTTGTATTATTATTTTTTTTTTCATAAAAGTAAACTTTCCAGATTTTATTATTTACAAGCCCATTTTAAAACTCATGCAGAGTGGATAGTTAAAGTGGCACACTGAAAGACATCAAAACACATTATGGATTGTTGTGATGGTAATAGTAATATGTAGCCTTGAAATTCTAAAAACTTGATGGACACTGAAAATACAAGAAACAGTGGTCACAAGTGTTGTATTTATTGTTATATAGTAGTCTTGTTGAATTTTTTATTGTTAATCCTGTACAGCACTGTAACAATGATGTCCCTTTAGACTAATGTTAACTGTAACATGTGAAGCCCTCCACTGACTTACAGATGTTGCTGTATGAAAGCTTTTTACTGTAATAAACAATTTCCACATTTTGAAAGTTGTTTTTGTTTATTTACAGAGTGGTATTACTACAATCAAAAAGTAACTGTTTCTTAAGATGTCTCAAAACTATTAATTCAAATATAATTTAGAAAATGCTAGAAAAAGTTGCCAGTGAGTAGTATTACCATTACTACACAATTTTTTATTTTCCATTAGTAGGAGCACTATACAAAGAATAAAAAATATTTGAATTTTTGGAATTATAGGCTGAATTTTAAGGTCAACAAAAATGTGTGTGCACAGGCAGGTTTGAACTGCCATTCCAAATTTATAATAGTAGTAGTAGTGGCATGTGATGCAAGAAAGCAAATGTATGAGCTTATGCAGCATCAACCGAAAAAAAAAAAAAAATCACACCATTCCCTCCAAATGCCTGTCCAGTTCCTCCTTAAATTTATTCAGCCTATCAACTTCCACAATGACAGATGGAAGTTTGTTCCAGCAATTAACCACCCGCTGGCTAAAGGCAAATTTCCACACATCTATTCTACATCTGTCTTTTCTTAATTTGAATTTATGCCCCCTTAGATTTGTAATCTGAACAAGTGGAAGGATCCCATCAGAATTCAGCGTGCTCAACCCATTCAAGGCCTTATATACCTCAATCAGATCACCACACAGGGTGCCTAGTCTCCAGCCACTGCAATTTGCCTCTCTTGGTAAGAGGATCCCTTCATTCCCCTCACCAATCTTGTTGCCCTTCTCTGTACACGCTCAAGCAAATCTACATCCTTCCTAAAATGAGGCCTCCAGACCGGTATACAGTACTCAAGGCATGGCCTGACCATTGCCTTATACAGAGGGACAATTACCTCCTTTTACCTGCTAGCAAAATTCCTATATATCATTGACAAAACCCCATGACCTGCCCTGGCAGCCTGTCTGCATTGCTCAGAAAACTTCATATCTGCCTGCACAATTACTCCCAGGTCTTTTTCATTTTCTACCACCTTAAGTGTAGTACCACACAGTTGGTACATTTCTCTGGGGTTACTTCTACCCATATGTAGTACTTTGCATTTGTCAAGGTTAAACTTCAGTTGCCACTTCTTAGCCCATATGCCCAAATTATCTAGATCCTGTTGCAGTAGCACACTGCCATTACTGTCATAAACAACCCTGCCAACCTTTGTATCATCTGCAAACTTCGACATTAAGCCTGATATACCTTGATCAATATCATTGATAAATATACAAAACAACAGTGGACCTAACACCGAACCCTGTGGGACTCCACTAATAACATTAGTCCAAGAAGAGCAGCACCCATTGATTACCACCCTCTGTCTTCTAGCACTTAACCATCCTTTTATCCATTGTAGCAACTTAACCTTAATACCATTCTGCTCCAATTTGTACAATAGTCTTCCATGCGCAATAGTGTCAAAAGCTTTCCTGAAATCCAAATATATGATATCAAAATTATTTTTCGCATCCAGTTTTTTTGTAACCACATCATAATATCCTATCAAATTTGTCAGACAAGACTTTCCCTTAACAAACCCATGCTGTGTCTGAATTATTGCTGCAGTCTTGTCTAGATGATCCTGCAATGCATCTTTAACCAGCGACTCCATTATTTTATTTTACCCGGAACAGAAGTTAAAACTAACTGGTCTGTAATTACTCCTGTCACCCTTCAATCCCCCTTTGTGAATTGGGGATACATTTGCACATCTCCAGTCCGTGGGAACCTCCCCTGAGTCCAAGGATGCTCTCATAATTATGGCTAATGGTTTGCTTAGTTGCTCTACTGCCTCCTTTAATATAACTGGATAGATCCCATCCACCCCAGGTGCTTTTCTTACGTTTAACTTCAACAATTTCTCTTCCACTTTGCTCTCAGTTATTACAAAATCATTAAGTATCTTGCTACAATTTGATAACCTTCTGCCATTTTCAAACCTTAATAATTCCTCACGTGTGAATGTAGATGCAAAATACTCATTCAGTTTGTTTGCTATCTGAGCAGGATCATCAACAGTCGAACCATCGATGTCAAGTGGACCAATCAGATTCATCCCCTTCCTTTTAGAGTTTATATAAGTAAAGAAATCCTTGCTGTTTTTCTTAGCATCTTTTGCCAAGGATTTCTCGTAATCTGCCTTCGCCTGCCGAACCTCCTTTGTCACCTGATTACAGATTAACTTATATCTGCCATAGGCTTCTGAGTCGCTTGATAATTTATATGCATCCCATGCATTTTTCTTCTCTGTTACGAGTCTCATTAGTTCATTTGACAACCATTTAAGCCTAAACCTTGAACAATATTAATAATCATTATTATTCTTACTGAATGCAAAGAAGCAAGCTTATAAAGCATCAGTCAAAAAAAAAACAGAAAAAAACCCCTCCAAGATCACTTGCTCATCCCTTCAACAATTTGTCCAGTTCTTCCCTGAATTTATTCAAACTGCCCACCTCCACAACACCAGATGGAAGTTTGTTTCAACAATCAACCACCCGCTGGCTGAAGGTAAACCCCTTCACATCTATCATGAAACATTGCTTCCTTAGTATGAATTTAAGTCCCCTCGTTTGTAGTCTGAGCAAAATTCATTTATGTAATAAGTCCTGGAACATATCTCTTATGTATGTCAGGGACAGACTGTACAGTGCAAAACTTTTTTTGTCATGTTTTTGTCACTGAAACAAAAATATTTTATACAAAATTTTGCAAAAAAAAAAAATAGTATCCTGGCTAATATGGATTTTCACATAACACAAAGTTGTTAAGAATGCATCTCCTGCATTAAATGGGAGTTATATTTTCAAATTATTTCAATGTCTATGTACTAATATAACTCTCTACTAATTTGCTACATCTCACTACTTGAATATAACCATGACTTGTGTTATAGTAAAAAATATATCATACACACAGTTCATAGAACAGGAAGTTCTAGCAAACACTATTCCCTAAAAACAGCACTTTTTTTATTCCTGACAAATAAAGTTTCCGAAGGAGTTTGAAAATAAGTTTCTGATATATTTAGACTAAACTTTTTTTCTTTATGTAAACCCCAAATACGAGAGGTATTAGAACCTATAGTACTTAGTACCGTACTTGAGTTGGAGCTTGAGAAGATGAAAGAAGATATTTGTTGACAGTGGACTTCAACTTCTGTAGACAGTAATTTTCAGGAAACACGAGGAAGATGAAAAGTTGGTTCTGTGAGTTTGAAGTTGGACAGTAAACGGATGTTGACTGGTGGCGGCATGTGTTTGGAAAGAGAGAGCAGAATTATAGAAGCCAATTCAGAAGAACAGTGCCCATGGAAGTATCTGTAGAAGAGGCATGCAGCAGAAACAGTACGTCTATGAGACAGCGAGAGGAGAGACTCTATTAGAGATGAATCATTAACCTAACTGCCCTCTTCTGAATGGAATCAAGAAGCCTGAGAGAGATTTTGGGGGCACCACCCCAGATGTGGGAACAATATTCCATGGCAGGGCAGATTTGTGATTTATACAGAGTGAGCACTGTTTGGAAGAAAAGTAATGCCGAGAGCGAAAGAGAAAACCAAATTTTTTTGATGCAGAGGAAGCAATATTTGTAATGTGCTTGTGCCAAGAGAGATTAGAAGTCAGGGTAATCCCCAAAAGAGATATCATTTTGCCTAGAAATCGGAGTGTCACTAAAGATAAGCATAGGAGCAGAAGAATCCTTTTTGCGAGATATAAGACAAGACTGAGTTTTAGAAGTGTTGAAATCAACTAAGTTGTCTTTGCCCCATTGAAAAATTACCTGAAGATCGGCATTTAAGGAATTGGTAGCAGAATTTCGAGAAGTTGAAGATGATTGAGCAGGGCAAGGTTTCTCAAAATGGAAAGTGGAATGCAATGTGCTATCATCGGCAAAACTATGGATAGGATTTCCAGGCAATGGAAGAAGGTCATTAATATACAAGAGGAAAAGAGTGGGGGAAAAGAACTGAACCTTGAGGGACACCGGCATTAGTGGAGAACTTAGAAGACAGAGAGCCATCTACCATCACCCTCAGTGAGCGATCAGAGAGTAAACTAGATAACCAATTACTAAAAACAGTTGGCAAATCATAAGATGGAAGCTTGTTTAGAAGACCTTTATGCCAAACACGATCAAAAGCCTTTGAGATGTCAAGAGCAACTACTTGTGTTTCACCGAACCTTTCCATTGAATTAGTCTATAAATGGGTAACATAAGCCAGAATATCACCAGTGGATCGACACTGACGGAATCCATACTGGCGATCATTGATTGACAGAAGGTTTCTAGGTAGTTTTAAGAGTTGGCGGTTAATTGATTTCTCCATTACTTTAGAAAGAGTAGAAGTAATTGCAATGGGACGATAATTGGATGGGATGGGAGGGATTTGCACTCTTTTTAGGAACTGGCTGGATATGAGCAAATTTCCAAGCAGAAGGTAAAACACCTTTGGAATAAGAAAGTGAAAAAAGGCGGCAAAGAATAGGAATAAGTTCAGGAGCACAGGGTTTGAGAACAAGTGGAGAAATACCATCAGGACGTGGAGCTTTCTTAGCATCAAGATTCATCAAAATCCTTCTGATATACTTTTGACGGAAGACCACAGAAGGCATTGAATGGAGCGTGTTGGGAATGGTGGGAGGTGTTTTACCAAGATTATTAATACATGAGTTGGAAGAAAAATGGGATGCTAGCAGGTCAGCTTTATCCATGGCTGAAGTGACAACAGAACCATCTGGTTTGGACAGAGGTGGGCAAAAATTGCAGACAATAGCTTTGGCAAGAGACCAGAATGCTCGGCTACCATTAGGGCAAGAAGCAAGTTTTCTACTCTTAGTTTGTTCAAACTCTAGTTTGGATTAATTAATAACTGCTTTACAATTGTTGCGAGCTTTGGTGTAGGCAGAAAATGAAACTGAAGAATTAGAAACAAATGAATTATGTTATGCAACATTCTTCTCTTGAACAGCCTTAGCACGTTTATTGGAAAACCAAGGTTTAGATAAAGGACGAGATTTTAAAGTGGAGTGTAGGATAAAGGATTCCATTCCTGCAAGAATAATTTCACTGACCCAATCTGAGCAAATGTTGACATCAGAAGTTTTGAAACAGTAATCTGACCAAGGAAAAGAAGAAAAGAAATCTCGCAGGCCATCCCATTTTGCATTCTTGTAATGCCAAACAACACAAGGTTGGGAATAGCCATGAGATAAAGGCTCCATTGGGGAAGAGACAATCACCAAGTTATGATCTGAAGTGCCTAAATGACCTCTCACTTCGACCGTGTACTTAGAAGGGTTGTTTGTGTGAAAAAGATCAAGCGTGTTGGCTGTATGATTAGGATTGTCCGGTATTCTTGTAGGTAAATGAACAATCTGTGCAAGGTCATTAGTAATTGCAAAAGCCTCAGCATCTCCACCAGCTGGAGTTGTGAACATTAAAATCACCAAGGAAAATTACCTCACTGTTAGAAAAGTTGGACTGGAGAAAGTCAAGTTGCAAAGAGAGGGAGTCAAGTGATTAGTGGAGTTGGGAGAACGGTAGAGACAACAGATGAATTTGACACAATGAGGTAGAGAGATTTTAAGCCAGAGAAGATCAAAGAGAGGAGATTCCAAATTGCCAAGTCTCTGACAGGGAATATCAGAATGGACATATGCACAAGTACCACCTTTGAGGCGAAAGGAATCATACAGTGAATAATTTGGGCATCTGAGTTGAGCAGTAGTTGAATCAACTGATAACTGAAATTCTGTCAGAAGAAGGACATGGGGTTTGGCAGACTGCAAGTGGAAATGGACATCGTTGAGATTAGAATTGAGACCACGTATATTTGTGAAATGAATTAGGAAGTGCTTGGGAGGTTTAGATCTTTTCGCAGATAAGCTTGCTCTATTAGTTTGACAATTCATGGTGTATTCAATAGTAAGAAAAAGTGGGTGGGACATGCTGTATGAAGTAATGAAATTTTTGGATATGGTAAGAATATACCCAGATCCTTGACATAACGTGGCCTCGACAATGCTCCCCACATACACACTACTCGGACTCCCTCCAGTCACTATCTGGCAAAGTAGAGGTAGCAAGATTATACAGTGGCTGATCCGGAAGCCTCCTAGAGAATTACCAACAGGTTCGGTCCGGTGTACTAACTAGCGGCTCTCCTGCGATCACCATTTTAGAGCTGTACCCTTGAAATGTAAGGAATATTAGATCTCGCCACGATGTTCATCATAACCTTAAAAGTCATCAACGATGGACGTCAATGCATGATGGAAAAGATAGGGAAGGGTTGACAGGAACTTAGCTCTAGAGACTAAACATGGGTTCCACCACTTCAAGCCTTCAATAAGCAAAGTGGTGGTTTTGCACCGGTTGATGAGAGCCAGCTCCCACCTCGTACTGCCTGGTAACATAGAGGGGCGGCATTCCTCCGTGTGGTGTGGGCGTCACACCTCGACCCCTGCTTACATTGGTTCACACCTGGGTGGTCACCCACCATGTACTTGTGCATGGAGGTTATACCCAGGATTACTAACAGTCCCACCATCGTGAAGGTGCAAGCAGAGGATTTGGCTGTCACGGACCGTCCGAAATTGGGTCCACTTGACTTGAGTGTCACCCGAATATCAGTTCCATCAGCGTTTTAGACTCCCAGGTAGCAAGTACAGCTTGTCTGGCATATCTGAGAGAATGTCTGTGACAACCTCAAGGAAACTGTTTCACTGACAAAATAAAATAGATGCTATGGCCATTTTTAAGGGCAGAAATTGTAAAATCATGACAGTAAGTTTTATACAGATTTTGCCTATACTTTTATATTATTTTATTTTACTTCTGCTTTTCCTAAATCTTGAAAAATACAGCAAATAAAATAAAAAATCACTTAAATAAAATCAATTAAATAACTTATATAAAATTACTTAAATAAAAACTGAGCAAATTAAACATATGGGTACATGTTTGATTGGATGGTAGTTTCTACCCTCCCCCCAAAGTGTCAAATTTCAACCAACAGCTATTCTTCCTCAATAAGACAAAAAAACTTTCCTGGTATTCACTATGGCCAAGCTGCTATATTAATTATTGTACAGATAAAGCAAAGCCTCATTTTGTAAGTATTAGGGAGCAAACTAGGTTTGCTACCTAACCTGGAAAATGCTGTACCCCAAATTAGTATTAGCATTAGCAAATGATGCAAGAAAGTAAGCTTATAAAGCATCGGTAAAAAAAACAAAATACACACTTCACCCACCCATACTTTCTAAAAATTTATCTACTCCTTCCTCAAATTTATTTAAACCAATCACATCCACAACAACAACTGATGAAAGTTTGTTCCAACACCTACTGACTGAAGGCAAACTTCTGCATATCTATCCTTCCTGAACTTTAATTTATGCACCGTTTTGTGTGTAGTCTCAGAAACAAAAAGAATGCCATCAAAATTCTTTTTTACTGAAGCCTTTCTTGGTAAGACTTCAGTTTTGATCCCTTCACAAATCTGGTTGCTCTTCTCTGCACCCATTTCAGCAGATCTATATCCTTCCTAAAGTGAGACCTCCACACCTGCATACAGTAGCCAAGATGGGGCATAACCATGGCCTTGTACAAGGGGATAATCACCTCCTTATCCCTGCTAGCAAAGTTTCTGTATATCGTTGATAAAAACACATGAGCTGCCCTAGCAGCCTGTCTACACTGATTAGAGAATTTCATATCTGAATGCTAAATTAACCCCCGCTCTGAGTGTAAACTTGGTATGATAATCTGAGATTATAGCTACCCATATATACACTAACTTGAATTGGTAGTTGAACGTCAACTACCAATTCTCAGCCCATCAAAATATTTTTTCAAGATCTTGTTGCAGTAGTTCACCCTGGTTACTATCATTAACCACCATGACAACCTTTGTATCATCGGCAAATATAGACATAAAGCCTGATATACCTTCATCAATATCATTAATAAATATTGAAAACAATGAGTCCAGCACTGAATGCTGGGGACTCCACTAATAACATTAGTCCACAAAGAGTAGTGCACACTAATAACCACTCTCTATCTGTCCCACTCATCCATCAAACATCCTTTTATCTATAGCAGTAACTTGCCCTTAATGCCATATTGCCCAGTTTGTACAGCAGTCTGTAACAGCATCAAAAAACAAAGTATTCTTGAAATCCAAGTATATGATATCAAAATTATTTTTGCATCCAGTTTCTTGGTCACTGCATCATAGTATCCAATCAGATTTGTCAGAAGGCCACCCCTTAATAAATACTGCTGTGACTGCAGTATAATTTCATTCCTGTCTAGATGATCCTGCATAACTTCTTTCCATTCTAAGAAAATAATTCCAAGAAAATAATGTGATTCCATTATTTTCTTGAGAACAGACTTTAAGCTAACTGGTCTGTAACTGCTCATGTCACCTTTTGATTCCCCTTTGTGAATCAGGGATACATCTACATATCTCCAGTCCATAAGGATGCTCTAATGATTATGGCTAAGGGATTGCTTACCTCCTTTGCTGCCTCCCTTAATATAACTGGATAGATTAAATCCACCTCAGGTGCCTTTGTTATGCTTAGCTTCAACAATTTCTCTTCAACTTTCCTTTCAGTTATCACAAAATCATTTAGCTCCCTCTTAAGAGTCTGGTAAACTTCTGGCATCCACTTCCCTAAAGAATTGTTCTTATGTGATTGTAGATGCAATATACTTATTCAGTTCGTCCGCAACCTGAGCAGGATCTCCAACAGTTGAACAATCGATATCAAGTGGACCAATGTGATTCAGCCCCTTCCTTCTAGCGTTTACATAAGCAAAGAAGTCTTTGCTGTTTTTGCTTCCTTCACCAAAGAATTCTCATAATCTGCCTTAGCTTATCTAATATCCTTTGTGACTTGATTACAGACTAGTTTATATCTACCATAGGCTTCTGTGTCGACTGAGAATTTATATGCATCTCATGCATTTTTTTTCTCCCTTGAGTCTCATTAGTTCATCTGACATCCATTTAAGCCTAAATCTTGAACAGTATTTCATAGTGTATGAAAAGCCTAGTAGCTTCCAAGATTAATTCCATGAATGCTTCCCATTTAGAATCAGCTGTTGGTAACATCATCATTTGGTTCTACTGTACAGAATTTAAAAACTGTTTGAGACCACTGTTATCACTCTTATGAAAAGAAAAGCTTTTCCCCTTACCTTTGACAGTAGCTATATCCTTAATTAAATTCCACATTAGTACACTGTAATCACTGTCACCCAGTGGATCTTTTAACTGCAGATTCTTAACTCATGAAGAATCGCTGCTAATAACCAGATCAAGAGTATTGCTTCCTCTTATTGCATCTCTAACATGTTTCAACTCACAAATTCCAGTCAAAAATCCCCCATTGCAAGATATTTTGATTTGGCCCACTATATGTCTCTGTATAGCTGTTTGGTATTCTCATCATAGTCATTAGGCCTATAACACACTTCTACTCTCAATTTTGTTTTCCCAGTGTTTATATCACAGCAAACTGACTCAGTTTTGCACTATTCTCCCATATCTACTGAATGCACTACCTTAGATTTAATATTCTTCTTAACTAAGAGCACAATCCCCTTCTGTTCTGTGTGCCTTTCCTGTATACATTGTACTTCCCATATTCATATTCAGCATAGCTTATGTCTGAGTCTCTGCTATCCTTACAATGTTTACATTTAATAACTTCATCAGTACTTCAAATTCATCAAAGTTATTTACAATGCACATGCAAGAGCTTTAGTGCACATGCAAGAGCTTTAGTGCACATGCAAGAGTAAGAACATGCACATGTTCTTACTCTTAGTTACCCTATCACAATCCATGTATTTACTTGTTCCATGATGAACTTGTATTTACTTGTTCCAGGGCTTGAAATTCCTGACACCTTGCTTTCCAGGCTGCTGCATGTTCCAAGAGAAGCAATGCAAGAATCACTTTCACCTCTGCCCGAGCCTCTAATTAATCTATTATTCTGTGTATTCTCCCAAGCTGGCAATTTTCTATCCCACCTATCACTACATAGCAAATATTGTTGCACCCCTTCTATTTAAATATATCCCATCCCTATAGAAGCAGTCTTTCCTGTTACAAGCACAGGCCCCACAATGAGAAAAATTCTATCAACTGAGCCTTGCACAATCTCACTAGGGCCAAAGTAATTGACAAAACTCTCATCATGTGCTTCCTCTTATCATGTCTGGGCGGAATTGCAGACAATTTCAAATTCAATCCTAATTCAGTTCGATTCCTGTATTCGTTAAATAAATCCTTTATCTCCTACTCTTAATATTAGTGCCAATATGTACAATGTCACCTTCTATGTCCTTAAAAGATGATATCTGCTTTATAATGTAATCTACTTTTGCACCTGGCAGACATACTATGGTCCTATTCCACCTATCCTTCGTGCATAATGTATTTCCCATTTCACTGACAATAACTACCTCCTGTTTGACCACTGCATTCTGCCTTGGGGATTGCCACTGTATTGCCTGATGCACAAATGTAAGCTGTAGCATTGAGCTGGGTAGCTGAGAGCTTGATAGGCCCCATATAAATTCTTTCGAGGGCATCCATCCTACTCTTCAAGTTCCACAAATGCCCATCAGAATGTCAAGTTCGTACCTAATTTTTTAATGCCCTCTGCACTGAACACACAGAATCCTTGGTTGTATCATGTTACGTTCCTGAAAGTCTGCAAACATTGCATATAGGGGTCGTCTTCCCTACTGACCCCATACTTCTATCTTTTTACCCCAGCCTTCAGTCTCCCCTCACTCACTATACACCACAACATACACCCTACACAATCCAAATTTAAATTCAATGCTACAATCGGGTATCACTTTTGACTACAAGCCTCATTGGCATCTCACCCCTAGAATTGTGCACTGTTTTTTTTTTTTTTTTTTTTTTTAAGGTCCTAGCCACTGAAATATCAGGAAACTAGGTGGCAGGGCCTGCCAGACTAAAATATTAGACTACTGGGTACAGGGCTATGTGTAGGCAACGTTGGGATCCATTAGGGCCCAGCTAAATGGCCAGAAGAACAATGGTACATAACACAACACATATACAAAATCCCTACACTTTTAAATCTCTGGCCTTTACAGTGAACTATTACACCCACAATGAAAGCGACACGGAGATGGGGGAACCCCTGGTGCTGTTAGACACAAATACACTATACCATGCACAAGTTGTATATTTTGTTAGGCCACAATTCATAAGAGAATCGCCTGCTTTGGTTCTTCCCGAGCCACTGCAGGCAATTCTCCTATGAATCATGGCCTAACAAAATTTGCCAGTTGCCTTGCTGCTCTAGCTTGGGGCATGATTTCCATTTAAAGACAGTAATTGACAATACTGCAGGAAGCTGAGATTCCTAAATGCAATCATACATATTATGCTATGAAGTTTATATTATACCTTACACTATGAAGTGCAAGTTATATGTTACTCTATACTGTTACATTTGCAGAGTTCTATGTTATATCCTTACTAAAAGTAAAATTTCTCAGCTAAAAACAAAAAAAAATATATTCCAAACTACAGTAGACTCAGAATAGCAGCATCTTTGGGGATTCGAGATGCTGTTATTTCGATTTTTCCGTTATCTAGAAAGTTTCATTTTTAATATATTTAATGCAGAAATAATGAGGCTAAATAAGAAACAGAGATTAACAATGCAATTTTATTAACTGCACATAAAAAACAAACATTTTGATGATCCTATGTTATATTCTGCAATTAATACACTCCTACTTATGCCCATTCTGTTTTCTACAGGGTGTCTGAAAAGTCTGGAACAGATTTTTACAGCATACACCCGTGCTTCAGGAATCCTCAAAATCGCCCTGATGACCACTAAGGACCATCTCTGCCCTTTCATCCAGTGTTAATGCCATTTTTCACCTGTAAAGAAAAAATTTTTACCATTGGTTCCGACTTTTCTGACACCCTGTATTATTATTATATCAAGTTTGTCACTAAGCTTTAACTTTAGGAGCCATAGTGAGGGGTTTTTAATTTAAAATAAATGTAAAACAGCAGTATAATCCATAATATCAGTACAGAATTCACTTTCAAAATGGCAAACTTAAACAAATACAGTAATCACGTGACGCAGTTTTTTTTTTTTTTTTTTGGCACTGCAAGACATCTGCACTGTATGTAAACATCCGATCTCAATGTGCCGCTAGTTCGAATGTTCCGTTATTTGGGGCATGTTATTTTGACAGTCTACTGTATCGATTAGTACCTTTGAGCCACTTATATCAAAATTAAAACCCTACAATTCCATTACCCACTAGTTACATGCTACAATATTCATGCCAAAACACTGATAGAAAAGTGCTATGAATAATAAGTCATAACTGACAAAATCTCTAGCTAAATTTAAAAATAAGCTAACAAACATGACTAAGACTATTAAACTATTTGTCAAACACAATTTAATAAATTAATTAATCAAAAACAAGTAAAAATTTCCAAATACTTATCAGTGCCCATGAACTCAAAATTCTTCATCTGCACAATTCTTAATCTTATACTCATTTCTTTAATCTCGTACCTAGTTCTTAAATTGTAACAAAAACAGTCGCACAGCATCTGATTGTTGTCCAAAAGAAACGTTTCTGATTTTTTAAATTCTGTTTGCAGTACACCTATGTCTGACCTTATTTTATTGGATTGCTTAATTATATGCACTTTATTTTTTAATGAAACTTTCAAAATTTTTCATTAGTGCCAACGTGTACAATATCAACTTTTTGTACCCTAAAAAGATATCTGCTCTTCAACATCATCTACTTTTGCTCCTGGCAGATATACCTTGGTCCTATTCCACCTATCCTTGAAAGGTTTGAAAACTCAAAATTAATGAAACTAAACTTTTATCAGTTCAATTTAAAATAAAAAAAATTATATTGTAAACAAAAAAATATTAGTTACTTCCATTTTCCTATTTATAAAGTGATTAAAAGTGTGAACTTTAAAAATTGCACTTGCACATATACCTTCTTATTTGCACACACTGAGTTAGTTTTGCATTAGCAACACCTAATATCTCGTAGGACCACCATTTGCCCATAAGGACAAAAGGTGGCCTTTATAGCCTGTATATGCCTTGGCATGGACTCCAAAAAGTGTTGTAGAGTGTCCACAAGAAGTCGAGTAATGCCAACACACACTGTCAGGTGGATGGTGGAAGCATCAAATGTCCTTTTCCAATAGGTCCCAAACATGCTCATCTGTGTTGACATTGGGTGAGTTTGGTAGCTGTGGGAGGACAAAGAAATCATTGTTGTGTTCGTGAAAACAGTAAGCAACTGCTGGACTTAGTAGCATAATGTGTTGTCTTGTGAATAGACACCAGAGTTGTCTAGATACACTATCATCATGAAGGGATATACTTGGTTGGTGACAATAGAAAGGTAGGTATTCCTACTGAGCTGTTGATTAACCATAGTCAGAGGACCAGGGCATGTCACAATAAGTCCCCAAACCATAACATCTCCAGCTGAACATCAACAGTACACCCAGGTGCCACGGCCTTAGTATATCTTACAAGTAAAAGAAAATTAAAAAAACAATTTATTATTCTTATTATTGTTAGACAACACTTTTGTTATTGTGTTTATTTTTTATTTTATTGTTTTATTTTGTTATTTTTATTTCTTATTATTGTTAGATGTATTCACAAAAAAGTTAAGTTGTTTGATATGTGGCAGATCGTTACTAATAATGAGCTCAAGCATCATTATGCGACTTTCTCCAAATGCAAATATGCCCATTAATACGATAGCACTGTAAATGGGATTCATCAGACAGCAACAGATTTCCACATGTTGGTGCTGATGCACCCATGTAAGGCAGTTTCTTGTGTTATTTTGTAGTGTGTCTGGCACATGAATACCTGTCTCCCCCAACCTCTACTACTAATGTGCACCGGTCCCACATTAAAGATTTTTTTTTTTTTTTCTTTACTTGGCTTGGGCTTCCTGGGCCCGTCCCTAGAAAGTCCAGGTGACTCTGGGGTTGGCTCTGACAGCAAAGCAGGCCTGTTTCTTCCCCCATGTCAATGTATGGTAATTAAGGGTCAATGGTGTTCCATGGGCCTCTAGGTTAAGTGGCCAGATGAACAACATAACCTAACATTACACACAACATACATAATCTGGCATTTACTGAGTACTGAAATCGTCACAGAGAAGCACTGCAGAGTTTAATGAAACCCTCAGTGTTGCTAGTCAGTATTATATATAATATAAATATTTTATATATATTATATATATATAAAACACCAGTTCAGGTGGATATTGGTCTTGCTATTTTTATATTGCATTGGGTAGTTTGCAGGGCCCTTGAGCTGTGTCACTGAAGTTAAAAGATGAGACACATGATGCTCTTCATGGGCTTTAACCACAAGTGGCTGTCCCACATATGACCTAAAGCTGATTGTTTGACCACTGTTGAGCCAGTCAAAGTAGACATGATACCACAGAATGGGACCACTTACTTTGTTGGCTGTTATCAAGATACTGGCAACTGGGCATCTTGACACTGATCCATTCTTCCTTACAGGCACTAAAAAAACTGAATATTTTCAAACAACAATCTTAAAATTCCCAACTTTTAGCCTTCACCAGCATCATAGACCAATCCATTCCTATACAAGGTGCTGCTAATGCAAAGCCAACTCAATGAATATGTACAGTAGAATCTCATTAATAAAAAGTTCAGGGGACCTAAATTTTCATGTTTTGTAATAATGATGCTTGAGCTCATTATAAGTAACGGTCTACCACATATCAAACAACTTAACTGTTTTGTGAATACATCTAACAAAAATAAGAAATAAATATAACAAAATAAAACAATAAAATCAAAAATAAACACAATAGCAAAAGTCTTGTCTAACAACAATAAGAATAATAAATTGTTTTTTAATTTTCTTTTACTTGTAAGATATACTAAGAAAAAAGAAACTATAATTTAAATAAAAATATATTATTTGTGTTTAATTAGCATCACAATGTAGTAAAAAAAAAATTATAGTCTTAATATTAAAGGAAACATACAAACCAATTAATTCTTTAATCTAAATTAGCATTAGCATTAGTAGAGGCATATAATGCAAGAAAGCAAGCTTATGCAGCATCAGTCAAAAAAAAAAAAAAAAAAAAACACACTCCCATTTCACTGGGAAATGGCAGTGTCCAGCTCAGCCTTAAATTTATTTAGGCTATCAACTTCCACAATAAAGGATGGAAGTCTGTTCCACCAACCAACCACCCGCTAACTAAAGGCAAACTTCCGCACA